>NC_049169.1:33432334-34167078 GCF_009769625.2 Cygnus olor | reverse complement strand
TCTGTAATGTAACCTGTTCCCTGGGATACATATGGGAACAATAAAAAAGTTTCAGCCTTACGTATCTCAGTAATGGAGGTAAGGATCTCTCAGTGCTGCAGGACACGAGTGCCCAGGCCATCCCCCATCTCTTAGGTGAAATGTACATATGTAAAGGTGGGACACAAAGTGCTGGGTCCATGCAGTTTGATGCTCTGCTGCTGCTGAGCAGGGGCATGTGACGTCTCCAATAACTGCATCCACTACAGGGTCCGGGCTTCCATATGGAACTTGAACAATAGGTATTTACTTAAATTACACAGATTACCTCAGAGATGTGGAATCTGTACGCCCTGCCTACTTCCCTGAACCTCTGGAGCTGGGATCCTGTGGGGAACATAATGGGCTTAATTACTGTGTCTGGACTAGCCGCGCAGGACCCGGAAGGCAGGAGTTAACCTCACCTCACCTTTTACATGCCAGTGACCCCAGCCTTGGCTGGGAACCTGCCTGGGCCTCCGGAGCAGCTCCGGGACCGCTCCGACCGGCGCTAAGCGGGCTCGCTGGGAATCCCGGGAGCAGCACGGCCTCGCCGCGCTCCCCCTCAGGCCCCGGGGCCCGCCGTGCTGCCAGGCCCGGCCCTCAGCCGCCTCCCGGGGCTGGAAGCAGGTCCCGGGCACCCCCAGCGGGACCCGCCTGCCCCCGCCGCCCGGAGCCCGGGCGAGGCCGGGGGGCGGCCCGGGGCTGTTGCTGTCACACGGCAGGGGGAGGGGGCTGCGGGCGGGGCGGGCCGCGCCGTGCTCGGGGCTCCCCCGGCCGGGCGGAGGCGGGCTGAGGCGCTGCAAAGTTTGCCGAGTGGCTGGCGGCGCTGTGTGCCCCCCACTCCCCGCTTCTTCCCTTCACATTTTTTTTTCTCCTTCTTTCTACCCTCACTGCCTTCCCTCCCTCGGCGGTGGCTCCGGGGCATGCACCCGCGCTGAGAGGCTGTGTCAGCCGGGCTGCTCGACGGACGGGAGCAGCGCGGGCAGCGGCTCCGAGCCCGCCATGCCCCGCCGGCACCGCGCCGCGCCCGCCGCCCTCTTCCTCCTCCTCCTCTTCCTCGTCCTCCTCCTGCTGCCGGTGCTGGGGGGCAGCCCCGCCGCCCGCTGCCCCGTGCCCTGCCGCTGCGCCGGGCACCTCGTCGCCTGCAGCCGCCTGGAGCTGAGCCGAATGCCCGAGCGGCTGCCGCGGGGGGCGGTGCAGCTGTGAGTATGGGGGGCTCGGTGCTGGGGTGGGGGGTGCCCGTCCGCCATCTTCTGCCCCTCGGGGTGCCTCGATCTGCGGCCGAGGAGGGCAGGGGGTCGGGGGGGAAATGTCGGGTTTGTGGCCGAGCGGGGCGAGTGTGGGGAGGGATGGAGGGAGGGAGGGAAGGAGGGGGCCAGCTGTCAGCGAGCACCGAGCAGCGCTTACCCTCCGCGCCTGGCCGACGGCGCTCGCCCTGGACCCCGTGAAGGAGGGGGAGCAAAGTTGTTCTACTGACTTTCTCGGGGAACGTGCAAAAATCGCTAAGTTAAATCGATTTCTGAGTCAGGAAATAAAAACCAAACTTTCATATTGGCCTGGGTTTTATTTGTGCAGCTCTTGGGCTTCGTTCACTGATGGTTTTGGTTTAAACAACTTTACTAGGGCTGGACCTCGCCAAGTTTGGTTCGGTGACACGGGTTTATGAAACTTACTAGCACGTAGTGAAATGCCATGTGTAGAAAACTTACCTGCAGTGACAAACTTTTATGGACAAAGCATAAATCATGAAAGCTTTCTAAAAGCTTGAAAAGTGGTGAGGTACTTCGCACATTTGTTTTTAATCTCTTGTCACTCTGGTATCTTCTATATTAGTCGTATTAATTTTCTATTACATTTCCAAAGCAGATCGAGATAAGGACTTTAAAGTAAACAGGAAGACTTTCAATTAGCTGTGGCTAATTCTGTTCAATTGCCTCGTCTGGAGGTCATGCTGCTTTACTCATGAAATGTGGATGGCTGTATTGACACCATATGGAACTGAACATACGAATGACTCCAGGAGGTGAATATTTCCATGAGCAGTGTAGGAAAGTGTGAGGGGAAAGAAACTTTTTTTTTTTCCTTTTGGCTTATATGATTGAAGCATATGAATCAAATACCGGATCTGCTTTACATTCAACAACTGGTTTTGCTTCTTATTAAATTTCATCCCTCCTGTTCTTTTGAACTATTTCAGTTACTTAACGTAACTGAGTTAAACTAAAAACTGAAGTTTTCTGACAAAACTTAAGGTATCTCTGATACTAAGCTAAGCTTCACAGCTTAATTTCATAGCTCAGCCTAGTTTAGTGCTGCTAAGATAAAATTCAGATGTCACGGTTACTAAACAAAAAGCAAATGGAAAAATCACAGAACTTTCATTTCTAGAGCTGTTTTAAAAAGTATTTTGCATTAGCAGTAATTAAATTTGTCTATTCCACTTACTTTACCGAGAGACAATAAAACACATTGCAGGGCTTTTTTGTTAGCACAAGGGAGGTTTTTCTAATTAGAATTCCCTTGGTAGTGTAAATTGTCCTTATGTAAGTTCACATTCCTTTAAAAGTGTGAGAAAATAAGTTCCACTTGTATAAATAAGCTTTGGTCTGTTGTAAGAAACCCCGCTGTGATTACTCATTGGACAGCTGTGTCACTTGGTCTTAAACTCACAGGAGTACATCTTTGTAGGTGTCACCAAGCCATGTGGTCTGGCTGCTTTTGTGGTTTTTGTTTGTGTCAAATGCCTTAGAAGTACCCTGCTCTTTCTTTCTTCCCCTCTTCTGGATAAGGGGACCAGGAGGAGTGTGGCGTTGTCTGTTACCTCCAGCTACTCAGCTGCTTGGAGCTTTGATTGCACAATGTGTACAGTTATAACGCTCTTCTTTTTTACATACGTAAAAAGGGTTTGAATAGCCTGGATTATTGTTGCAACAAACTATGCATTTACAAATTGTAAAAGACTGTTTATGAATTTTATTGGTATATGGTGACTGTGTTTTCCATGGGAGTCCATAGCATTTATAGCCAAAGGCTAGTAGTTTAATTGCATTATATCCAATATTCCTCAGAAAACAACTCTTACACCATGTTCTCAGCACAGGCAGACAAGGTCTCCCAGGTAGAGTAGTGAAAGCTCTTGTGCTTGAAAAGGTGTAGGCCCATGTTGGGCTTAACACCTTCCTCTGACCAGCTGTCTACACATCCAGACAGAAAGTACATCTGATGAAGTCGGCTTTTGAAGCTCTGTTTCAATCTCCCCTTCCTTTTGTATTTATAACCTCTGGTGAAATAAACCAAGAGTTTATGATGTGGAAAATGCTGTGTGACATTCTAGTGGGCGAAGGGGGAAATCAGGAGATGAACCTGAATACTGAGTTATGTTCCCCTTTTTCTTAGCAAATGTGAAGCTACTGCTTTCTACGTAAATGGCTTTATGAAATGGGGTGTAAACAGGGTATAATTGCCAGCTTTGCTGTGACTTTAGCCATAAATACCATCTTTTGTAATGCGGCCTTCACAGATGCTAACAATCCACAGATAAATATTTGTAGTGACTTTGTGTACAAATGGTTTTAAAGTCAGATTTCAATTTACTTCTAGTATGTGTGTCCCGAGATGGAGAGAACGTTTTGCTGCGTTAGAGCTGCTGATATTTCATAGCTAGAAGTGGAGGGAGGAAGAGAGTTTGAACACTGGCCAGTGTCCTCAATGTTTGCAAATTCTCAGAGGCATTGTCGAGTATGCCTTGCCAGGTTCACCTAGGAATGCTAAAAACTGTCAGCAAGACAGAAGGGAAAATCTGAAAGATGGCTTTCACTTGTGTTTGTATTACATCTTTAGTATTTACATTTTATAAATCCTCTAGTTCTTTACCAGAATTGCCAGAAAAAAGGGCCGTATGGTTTTCACAGCTGTTTTTCAATATTTTCCAGACTAAAACTTGAACATAGCAAGCTGATTTATGAGTCACTTTGGATCAGTGTCTTAAAACAGCTACAGCCTGGCTTTTTGTTTTTCAGCTCTCCTGATTTCTGCTGAATTAGCAGCTCTATAGGCCCCAGTGGGACTGATTAAGAAGCTGTTGCTGGATTTGCATTTTAAAATTTGACTTGGGGCTCAGGTTTCAGAGTTCTCTAAGGAAGAAGATGATAATTGTAACTAAGTGTTGTAAACTAAGTTAGAGTCTAAAAGTTATATTTATAAAATGTGTGAAGAAACGCTCACCCTCTCCCTTTATGCATTAGGCCTTCCTTTCAGTTTTTTATCGTATAAAGATTGACGTTCAGAGTTATGTTTTAGTTTTTGAATGCAGAAACTGAGTTATGAAAGGTGTTCATATGAAAGGAATGACGTATAGAAAATACTTTCTTTCATTAAACAGGTTCTTAAAGGGCCTCAAACTATGGCATTCTTTTTAAAGTAGGTACAATCCCTTAAAAGCTTGATCACTTTCATTAGAATCTGAGGTGAAGAACAGGCATACATATTTTTTTTATTGTTATAAAGAATTTCTTAATAAAAATATAGTTTCTGAGGGTATTCACTATTACATCTGTAATGGCTTTTGAAATTCTAGAAGTAGAAGAAATCACAGAGGAGATTTTCTCCTCACTTGTAATGTGGTTTCAACAGACAAGGAAAATTCAGAAATGGAAAATGCGTGGTAATAATCTTAGTACTTTGTCAGTGTTCATTTCTAACCGAGGGAAAATACTGATTCATTTTCAAATCTTTTCCTTGTATGTGTTTTAAGGCACATGAAGAAATGCATTGAATTGAAATGCACTTGTAGCTTTGGACAAGGATGCTAGAGTTTTATATTTTAAAAATACCTCAGGTCCATTGTTTGTAAGACTCAGAAACTTCTTTAGGCTTGAGCTTCACTTACAATACATGTCTTTTACTAATGTTCTAACTCTTGGTTCACTTTCAGCCTTTCTGATTTAACTTACAAATGTAACTTGCAAGGCTTTTTTTTTTTTTTCCTGAAGCTTCTCATGTCAGCAGTACTGAAATAATATTTACAAAAATACATCCAATTCATACTTTATCCAACAATTGGTAGACAAACATGTATACAGCTATGTGAAACACGAAGTTCAGTATTGTCTGGAGTTTGTTGTTACTGTTCTGCTTTGGCTTTTTTTTGGGTGCAGTTTGTGTTTGACAACCTGTTGTGAGTAAACCAGGAATAAGAATTTGTATGGATGTGTTTTTTAAAGTAGGTGCTATATGGAAAATCTGAGAGTGTTAAAATCTTTAGTGTTAAAAGACAAACACGAAAGAATAGTTTGAAACCTAGTGCAAGTTGTTATGCTCACGGTTGCCTTGATAGACTCCAGATGGATGTGAGCTTGAGCTATGAGTGAAAGTGTCTGGCTCCAGTGTGGTGATCATGCACAGCAGTGGTTGTAATTGCAGGATTTTTATAGTTTAAGGACTCTGCCAGATTTTTTTTCTTTTTTTTTTTTTTTAAACATGTTATAACTCCAGCAGAACAAATCTACTCACGTCTGTTACTGTCTGGTGGGTCCTTTAGGCAAACGTTTTAAATAAACCTTTTCCAGGGTTTTTAGATGAAATGAAGAAATGCAGGTTTTTAGCACTAATGTTGAAAGCTCTTTGTTGAAATAATCACTGCTTCCGAAGTCTTGTCTAAAGTATGAAGAGCAGTAACAAATTAGGCACTAACAGCCATGGTTTCACTAAATTTTGGCTGTTTATTTGCATAGTTCTTATAATCCCTACAGACTAAAGCCAAATACCGAGTTAAATTTAAGGGTAAAAATTGTCTCTGCTCTGTCTGCTTTAAAGGAACAAGTTAGATTCCCATCGCTGTTACAATCTAGATCTTTTGTAACAGCGTATTTTTTCAGTATTTACATGTAAGAAGGCAGTATGAGAATATCAAACCTGTACAGCTGATGTCTTCAAATGTTAAACAAATGGATTTTTCTCAAGTCTATGGCCAGACAAATGTTTGCACTAGACTTATAAGCAGTGAAAGATGCAGTCCTCTAACTCAAGTGTGGTTAACCTCATTTACAGGAGAACTCAAAATCATAGTGATGAAACTAACATTTGTGGCTTTTTTGAAAACGTTAACACTATATTGGTTTTCCATTTTTTTTAAGAGGAAAATCTTGAGGGTTTTAGACACCTGGAAGAAGACACAGGTGTATTTTAGGTGTGTGAGTCCAGAGCTGCATCGCAGAAGACATCCTTCCGTGGCCACCTGAATGCGGTGAAGGGTGTGCCTCTTCTCTAGGTGGCTCCCCCTGGCACTTGCCCCACTTTGTTTGTGCTGAAAAATCCCTTACACACCTGCAGCTCTGCCCTGTGTGCATTCTTGAAGTACCCCAACTGGGGAAAGGTGACGTTCATCTCCTCCCTGTGCCCAACAGAGTCAGGCTGGGGCGGCTGCACCCCGGCCCTCTGGGCCTGATCGGTTGCTGTACCGAGTGGCTGAGTGCTGGGGTACCCTTGGTAATGTGTGCATGTGGCTGGGATGGTTTGTAATGGTGGTGGTTGTTGTGTAATTTTTTTTTTAACTTAGTATGGTTCAAAAAGGGGGGGGGCGGGTGGCATTGCCTGTCCTTTGCTTGGTGACCCGAGTCCTCCCTTGTGCTGGGGTTTTGGTGGGCAGTCACTGAGCCTCCTGCTGGGGCTGTGCTGGTGCTGCAGATGAAGACTGGGGTGGGTGGGTGGCTGCCTGTATCCTGGGCATAGCACGGAAGATGCTGTTTAAGAGTCTTGTAAAGCAGATACTTAGTCCTGGCAACACTGGAAAAGTACTGTGTAAAGTACCAAATGGGAGAGGCTAAAGCATGGTTGTGCTGTCCCCCTGCACAGTTTAAGAAGCATAAGTGCCTGGCTGGGTCTCAGGACTTCTCCTCTGTGTCCAAGGACCCGTGGTATTGGGTGAAGAGAAACCCATTTTGTAGATCCACAGTTGCTCAGGGCTTAGTTGTATAGCACACCTAGCACAAACTGTAAAGCTGGCTTGATTTAAGCCAGTTCTGATCCATGTGCAGCATGGATATGCTGGTTATCAGGAATCATTACTTCCAAGACTGTAGAGGGAGAATAGACACGTCTGTGACAGTCGCAAACCTGTGCCTGGCATGCTTAGTGTATGGGACCATGTACCGAATTATATTCTCCAGAAAAAGTATGGACTACGGGAGTTTCCTCAAGAATCAAATGGAAATATGCTTCACTTCTGCATGGCCTGATGAGGATCTGTCTTGGTGTTGGCCTAGGAATTGACTTCCAGGCCCTTCTAGTGATGCTCAGCACCCACATTTCCAAGCCCCTTCCAGTTTTATCACAACCAGGCGTGTTGCCGAGTGCTCCAGATGCAGTGCTCAATTAGCACAGGGAAAAAGTGTGCTGATGCAATTCTTTGCGGGTCTCACTGAAGTGAGGTTAAGAACTCCTTCAGAATAGTGAAACTTTTGTTTCCTGGCTTGTGTTAAAAACTGAGTGTTACGATGTACAGCAAGCACTTTGCAGACAGCTCTATCAGTGCAGATAAGGTAATGACAGGCTGTAGCATGGGAGCAGGAACTTGCAGGTTGTGGGAATGGATGACTAAAAAGAGGGAGGTCTTCAAGCAGGGCTAGCAGTGGTAACGTGGCCAGATGTAAATCTTGTACTGCTTGTGCAGATCTCTATAGACTTGCAAGTTTGAATTTCTGTAGTTAACTTTTCTGTCTTCTACTGTATAGCCATTCTTTTATTTCTGTGATGTTTCCAGTACTTCTGAGACCACAGCAAATGTTTCTTAGGACTGTGTTTTATGATGGTTTTCAAATGGTCAAGAGGCCATATGGTGGAGATGCACGGTGTCTGTAGGGAAGATAATTTCCTGACAATGGTCAAGAAGGTGTGTTGCACTCTTAGTACCCTAGCCTGTTTCACAGCAAACACTGTTTGCAAAGGCTCTAACATGGGCTCTCGTAAAACTGCATCAATTTGTATTTTGGGATCTTCAGTGCGGAGTGGCACAAGCTGAGCTCGAGCTACTTCAAGGACAAGTAAGGCGATGGTAATGTGAATAGTGCAGAGACATCTTAAAATTCAAGATAGTTAGGCCTTCCTGTATATATTTTCTTGTTTAAGGTCCCAACTAAATTTGGTTATGTAAGAATAGAGGCCTGAATTGTGTGAAAGCATGAAAATGGAACTGAGATTTATGTACAGTCCTCACTATGTACTGAAGATTTGTGAGTTGCTTTGCAGAAGCAAGTGAGGAGAGTAGATGGTGCAAGTATAATAATTGACTCAAGGTTGAAATGGCAATGAGTCTTTATGAATTTTCCTTGTAGCCAACAGGTTGCTTTAGCCAGATATTTTGCTGGGAAGAGAGGGTTTTTTGATGTGTATGAGTCAACATTTTGAGGTGGTTTTTCATGTGTCTTCGATACATAGACACGAAGGCACACACAAAACATAGAATGAGCAATTCTTTTAGATGGTTCAGGAAATTCTTTGACACTGTCGGCAGTGATCAAGTTGTAAGCACTTATATACCTTGTAAAGTTAAATGTGTTTCTATTCTAGTTCTACTAACATAAAACAAATAACTTTTTATGTACTTGGAAACAAATGATAACATTTTTGATTGTAATTGTCTTGCTTTATGCAATATTTCATGGCAAAACTGACAGGTTGTTTATTTTTGTAACCTCATAGGGACTTAAGTCACAACAAATTATCTTCAATCAAGACCAGTTTCTTGGATCACCTCCATAGTCTTCGGGAAGTGTAAGTCAGTTTGTCTTTGTTTTTTTTTTTTTTTTTTTTTTAAAAAAAGTGGTTGGTCTATGTTAATTGTATCACTGGGATATCAATAAGTTGGGATAATAGGTTAACAATTATGTTCTGATATTTTACATTAAGTGAAACTGGAATTAATTTCAAATTTTGGGTTGACACCAGCAATTTAATAAATCCAATGTATATAGTTCTGATTTACGCTAAAGCTAACTCTCAATTTTTTTAATATTAATAGGAAGTTGAACAACAATGAACTGGAGATGATTCCAAATTTGGGGCCAGTATCTGCAAATATAACTCTTCTGTCTTTGTAAGTAGATCTATCTGTTGTCCCTACTTAGCGGAACTAACTCTGTAGGGTTAGTGGAAATATGTGCATTGCAGAGATTAAAGTAAAATAATTGGAAATAGAGCGGCTTGTGGTTAGGAAGTTGATTATGTCATATTATTTAGCAGGTTGTTTAAAATGTGTATAATTGAGCTTAATCCTTGTAGTTTTTATGCTTCCCTCAGATACAAAGACTGCATTAGAATAAATTTATGTTGTGGTAGTGCCCAGAAGCCTCAGCCCTGTTGTGCTAGGCACTGAACAAACATTAGTAAATGTTACGTAAACTCATACAATGCAGACTTTAAAACAAGAGTTACACTCTATTATTACACGTCTTGGCTGAAATCCCAATTGCGTTAAATCATGGCAAAAATCCATTAATTTCAGTGGGCAGTGTGGGGAAATCCCCTTGACACGCAGCTTTAGGACAAATATCTAGGTTAGAAGATGTTGTGTCAATATCTTTAAAATGTCTTTCTGCGACCATTTTTATGTGTGGCATAAAATTTTTCCAGTTGTGGTTAATACATACGGTTGTGACACAATTATGTACACGTTCATTGCTTCGTTTGAAAAAAATAATAGGTTACCTGATGTGGTATCTGTCATACAGGCATAAAATTGTAAAAGGTGTATAGGACCCCAAACCAAATTTCCTGATTTTAGAGGAAATCTTATTCCTGAGCATTTCACCTGAAATAAGTTCAGTTGTTTTTCCTGTGTTCTAATCTCTCCAAAATGTTGAGGGTAATGCTTAAAAAAAAGTTTGTATCCTACTGTTAAGTGGAGAAAAAAAAGCCAACATGTTTTCATGTGTGGGGTTTGAGTTTTATCAATGGGAATCTAAAGTGTTTAAGCCTAGTAATATGTAGCCGTCTGGCCAAATCCCACTCATGAATACAAATTGCAAGTTACCTTTTTTGAAGAAGCCTGAAGGGTTAAAACAATACAGTAAACTTCAGAAAGCTGTTCAGCTAATTAAATTGATCACTATTCAATTGCTTACATCTGGTGATTTATAGGGGTTTGTTTTTACTCTAGGCCCAGGTCAGCTAAGTCAGCTGGTGCAGCCGCTGTGTCTGGACTGCTCTGTTTGAATAAGAACTAAGTGACATTTGATACTGATGTGGTTTCTTACAGATCAGAATCAGAAAAGAATGAAAGAAAAAGCAGATGGTGTCTGACAAATAACTATTGAATTTAAGCATATCATCTATTTCAATTTTGCATTAGTGTTGACATTATTTTTACACTGGCATAGCATTCTGTAGTTTAAGCATTTCATTGATCTAAATAATGTATTTCTGTTTTTTTTACCTTATTAAGGTTCTTTTTACCACAAGGTTGGAAATATTAACTTAATAAAGTTTTATACTGTCTTGCCTTACTTGTGATGAATACAAACTTGAGAATTTGTCTTAACATCACCTCTAGTCCTTTTCATGGAAACTTAACTAGTTTAGATGAACCTAAAATCATCCTTCTGAAGCTGTGCAAAGATTTTTGTTTTCCTCTGAGAGAATGAAAATCAGTTGCTGCTGGATTGGTTGTTCCATATCCATAGGTTACTAGCTTGGTTCTTTTGCCCAGGTGGTAAAACATGGGGGGGGAAAAAAAAAAAACAAACCTTTATTAGATCTGTTTTCTGTACTATGACACATACAAGGGGGGAGGGGAAGATTCTAAAAGTTGTTTTCATACAACCAGTGCCGTTAAAGTTGGTCTGGTTGGGTGACAGCTTGTTCTTATTCTAGTTTCAATTACTTCTGTATGGTTTTGGGAGAATATAGGTATACCCAAGCTGAGATTTAATACCAGTTGTATGACCACTGTAAAGATTCATTGAGATTAAGTACTTAAAGAACTATTTCAACCACATTAAAGTTTTACATTGACTAACAACTGTCAGTTTGTAATAGTTAAAAACAATTGCTTGTTCTTTCTACATACGCTTGCATATGGCATGGATAATTAGAGCATTTATAATAAAAATAAAAAATAAAGCATTTTGTTCATTTAGCAAAGGTTTCTTTTTCAAACTTCTTACAAGTTAAAAATTATTCCTGTAGAAAGATGTTAAGTCTCATTTTACAAAAAAGGGTACAAATAAAGAAGAATAAGTATGCAGCAGTTGTCTGGCATAAAAATATCTGTAATAAACCAGTTTCATAAATCTGCAAATGTTTCTATCTAATGATACTTTTTTTTAGAGGTTAAAAAAAAAGTATTCAGTTATTGGAGGGGTTCTATCAAACTGAGTTAATGTGATACCTAAGTCAAGCGAAGGAAACGCATAGGAAACAATTAGAATATAATTTTAATGCTCTTCAAAGAATAACTGCTTGAAATATACTTCTGATGACTTTCTGCAGTTTTCAACTTTAAAAATGAAAGAAGCTTGTGGAACCTTTCCAAAACAAACCACTGTTTCTTTGTTGAGTCTTTGTTCCCACTTCAACTAGTAGTGGAAAAGAGGCGGTTAGTCTTCTGAAATTTGATTTGATTATGTTTCTTATAAGATACATATAAGTCCATTCATTACTGTCAGTGAAAAGCCAGCTGTTCCTTCCAAGGAGTCCTCAAGGAATGCTGTGAAAGTGGTGCCCTCCTTTCTGGCCAAAATCTTTACTGGTCAAGAAACTTTCTTCTATGAAGTGGATAAAATTCTTCCAAGTACTTGTCAACTCATCAGTGGAGACTTAATTTTACCTGTTCTGCGAGAATTTTTTTTGCCTTGCAGAAGGAGTTGCACTCATGGTATGTCTACAGTGAATGATTCTGCAGGTATCTCCATACAGTGCTGAATGTCTGAATTCTTTTAGCAATATAAACAAGCATGGGTGGATTATCATGTTAGTGTAGTTTCTATTTCAGGCGCTACTTCATTTCTAGCTATCTAATTGATATTTATCTAGCTTAGATATTTTCATACTGCTGAATTATGCAGGGTAAACATACCTGGAGCAATAGATGTTCCCAGTCTCATGGTCAAAGTTTGTTGGTAATATTAAACATTGATGCCAACATCTCGTTTTGTATGGATGCCAACTGAGAGTTGAACACCGAGAGTTGAACAAGGTATTGGGCAGGCACACCCCCACCACTTCCATGGAAAGACCATGTGTCTGTGTGAAGGAATATACAAGCAAATGCAGGTAGGCTCATTATATGGCTGGAGATGCATCTAACATACTCATCACATAGATAAAATGTGATGAATATGTATCATATCAGACTACATAGGAGAGCTGGTGAGCCTTCTGGGAATCTGGAAACTCCTGTGAACTAAATGGGTGGTACTTTGAGCTAAATCTGTTCCGGAGGCCTTTGGCTGTGAAGCTGTCATGGTTTCCCGGACGTTAATAGATGTAATACCTGCTGGACAGAGCAAAGAGTAGGACTTATCTTCCCTATCCTAAATTCCTGAGAGTTCAACATGGTAAGGATGAGTTGGGAACTGTAGATCCTCTTCAGAATGAATGGAGAAAACTGCTCTTCCTGAAGTCTTTTCTAAGTTCAGATGACTTGTCCACTAAAGCCCATCCAGGTATCTACTTTAAACTACTTTTAGGTGTCTGAAATTAGGTTCCTTTAGAAACATCTAGCAAATGTTCTTGGGCATTGCCTGTTTTACAGTGATTGTTACTTGTAAAAGTCTGATAACATCTTTCAGCATGATTGATCATTTAAGTCAATTATTTGAAACTGAAATGTCAGGCTTTCTTTCTGCCTAGACACCCAGCCTTTCACTATCTTCTGGGAGAGAAGGCAGAAAGAGAGAAGTTGAGCCATTTGCTTCCAGGGACTTCCAGCTCCCCAGTCAGAACGGTAGCTGCTAGGTCGCTCCAAGTGCTGGTCAACACCAGGTTTTGGAGAGAATACTAGATTTGCTGACTGATTACCACAAATGTATAGAGTATGGATGCCATCCACAGTAATGTAGCTATATTAATGTAGCCATACTTACCTATAGAACCTGAAATATGTTAGATGTTTCCTAATTTGCATTCCTGAAGTGCTTTTAAAATTGGTTAAATTGATATAGAAATTGTTTTGAATCATAGAATGGCTCGGGTTAGCAGGGACCTTTAAAGATCAACTAGTTCCACCCTCCCCGCCATGGGCAGGGAGTCAGATTTGAAAATTCTGTACTTACAGGAGAATAAATGAGTTATTCTCCATTATTTCTGGATAGGTGGATCTTTTTAGTGCCCATTCCTCTACCAGACACAGATTTCCTAGTTGTAGGAAAACAAGCAAAATTCTCAAGTTGTTTCCCATTCTAATGGTATTCCTTAACCAACATATACTAGTCCTGTCCTATTGATCATGAAAACCTGCTAGAATTCATGACATTGATACATGGGAAGAAAACCTTGCTTCTTAGGACTGTCATTGCTGTAAAGTTTTGAACCTAGTTTGAATCCAGATTCCTTACATTCATACTCTGAAGAGTGGAAGTGATTTTTTTTAATTATTTTTTTTTACTTCAGATGTCCATTATATGTACTGGTATAAAGGTAGTATATACTAAAATCAAGTATGTTTCAGCACGACTGCTTTGGTTGTAAGCTAGTAATGTTCAAAAGTTCTTACCAGAACTTTTCCATAGTGTCTCTATAGTATAGATAAGCTCTTTCACGATTCCCTGGAGAGAAAAAACAAACAAACAAAACCCACCATGCTAGCACACAGGATCTGAGCTTATTGCAGTAGACTTGATGCCTTCTCCAAGTACTGAAGAAGTCTTGGTTCCACTTTTGGGAAGAGATATTTAACCCACATAAGTAAAACAAACAAATGTTGTTTGAGTGTGACTTTTATCCTTCAACTTTGATTAATTTGAAATATGTAATGCTGTTACTACATACCAGAATCAAGGTATGATTTCATGCAAGGCTGAGGCTTTGTTCAGTGTTGTCATCTTTGTGTGTGCATGCATAAGCATAATGTATGTCATACAAAAAATGCCTGTGGGTCTAGCATATGTTGTCATGGTGTGTTAAGAGCTCAAGAAATTATTTGGATTAATAAAAGATTACTTGGAATTAAATTGGGTTACATTCAGAATAATTGGGAATCTCCCAACAGTCAGCAATGAAGGGCATTTAAAGATGCTTCGGGTTGCGATTTAACCTAAGGGCAAAGCAGTGCAACTAAAGCTGAAGAAATTGATTGAAACTGAGTAAAATAAGTACACCCTCCTTATACGAAAGTCCTGTATGGCATTTAACTGCCAACTATCATTTGTCTACAGAGTCCAGTTAATAGCTTCTGAAGATTTTTAGTTTATGGATGTATGCTTTGTGAAGAAGGAAGAACACCCACTGGTTTGCAAATTCTACAGCATTGTTTAAGATTTTGTTTAAGGATATACAGTTTCAGTGGTAAACTCATGCTCCTTCACATGTGGAACTTAAAAAAAAAATAAAAATAAAAAGTAAAAAAAAATTGTGAACATCATCCAGCATCGTCAATACATCCAGCATGTATTTTGAGTGATTTGGAAAATGGAAGACAGCAGTCAATGACTTCAGAGAGATGGACTAACTTCAAGTATTAGAGTATTCTGCCTCCCCAAATAAAATTTATTGTTCTTATCAAAATATAAGAACTAGAATTAATATTTTATAAAAGCATGTTTCTTATTACCTACACCCAGGTTATGCTGTGTGATAATCATCTCAGCAATAGGAACTTGAAAAGGCATATATGCCAAAGTCTCTATTGTTTTGTCCGTGGCTGTGTGGTGCTTAGCTGTTGGTTGGGTTAAGCCACAACACGTGTATAGGGAAATTCTGACATTAGGCTAGCATTAAATGAAATGTTTTAAATAATCAAGAGATTTTCCATCTTGATGAATAGATTTTTTTTGATTTAAAAGCACTAATATATGTGGAACAGGTGATTTAGATAGAAGTATTCTTGTAGTTTGTTGTAAAAACTGATCATATTAATCTAGAACACAAATAGTTTTAGTAAGCCATAGTAGAAAATACGAAGTTCATGATGCAGAACAAAAGGAACAATGATAAAACAGTATTTCTTGAAGTTTTACATTAATACTTAAAAAGAGGCATATAGAATATGCAATGCTGTAGATTTTTTTTTTTTCTGCTACCTGGGAGGATTCTTCAAACCAATCTGCACGGGAAGCCTTAAGGGCAGTTGAAACAAGGAACCACATGGCTGTTCGGTTTTGGGTTCTAAGATGATAAAAACATTGACAGTATCTTGAAATGTGAGGTTTCTTGAAATGTGTGCACTTGTCTGTTAGGTGCTAGACTGAATCCATGGGTTGGTTTTCAGTAGACTTTCTACAGCATTCAGTTTGTAACATCTTTTTGTTGGTATATGCTGAGTTTAAATGCTCTGAAGACACATGAAGTTTTATATCCTGGATGCTTAAAAAGTAAATGACCAAAAAATTTTAATTATTCGTCAGGAGATAAAATGGGCCCAAAGGACTAGGAAGTAGGCAGTCAGTTAACTGTAGGAGTCACAGGTTTTCATAGTAAGCAAAGTTATTCCAACTTTAAATGTAGTTTTCTTATCAGCCACTCTAAAATGACAGATTATTCAATTTTTAATTTCAAGCCTTTGGTGTTCAAGGAGCACTTCTGAAAAGCAAAGCTAAAAGTCACTTGTTATATTGAAAAAGTGCCAGGTCATCATCTTTAAACGGAAAATAAATCAGCAAAGTTATCTAAGTCAAGAACAAAGATTCGAAGAAAAAAATTTTTTTTTGGTTGCTAAAAAAAGCAAAACAAAACAACAAAACCAAGTTTAAAAAAAAAAAAAAAAGGTAACAGGGAATGCCTAAAAAGTTTTTTCAGGTGCAGACTGGTGTTTGCTCTGAAAGGCTGGTTCTGCTTGTTGTTCATCTAATCCATGCAGAGGCTGTGGTGAACTTATTGGAGAAGATCTGCAAGTTTAATGTACTGGGTTGCATAAACAAGCTCTGAAATTTTAAAGCTATATTATCTCAATACCGTAGCTTTATCTTTATGTCTTACTATATTAGCTTCTTCCCTTTATCTTGCTTAATTGCTCATTAATCATGATTTCAGTTGTCAGTAAAATTTCCTCTGTGGACAGCACACTTTGTTCCAGTTACAACATGGTTGTTTCCTGAGATTGGTAAAGCCTTATGCTTTCAGGCAGTGGAGGCAGAGCTAACTGTTGTGTTACAAACCTTTACTTTGTGTAGCTTATGGTATTGCAATGTCAGGTTCTTATAGTAAATAAGTAATAAAAATGGGAGTGTTCCGTACCACTTAACTCAGATACGTAGTCTGAAAAAAGTTTTCTTTTTCGCTCTTACAAGTAACTAAACTAACTCTTAAGTTGAAAGTGGCTTCTCACAGATCTTTGCTAAATAAGATGGTGAACTATGATGAAAGATTTGTAAATTCATCTGTATTTTTGGCATCTTCCTGTTTTCTTCCATTCTTTTTATACCACAAGAAGAAGAGGGTGTTGCACCCACTTTTTTGGGGTGGCAGTACTTGAACATGTACTGATCACGGTTTTTCATTCTTAATATGTGCGCTATCTCATCCTAGTTTGATTAATCAGCATACAGCAAAAATACCTATCTAATTTTATGCACAAATGTAGTTACTGGAAAAAAGTGGTGATTAATCCTTTGTACTATTTAGAAGTGATCTTATTTTAATCATAGAATCATTAAGGTTGGAAAAGACCTTCAAGATCATTTGGTCCAACCATCATCCTACTAGCAATGTCACCCACTAATCCATGTCCCTAAGCACCACATCCAACCTTTCCTTAAACACCCCCAGTGACAGTGACTCCGTCACTTCCCTGGGCAATATTGTGTGCCCTTTTCTGTTTAAAATAAGGAAATGTATAAATATTGGCATTCCAGATCATGCTTCAAACAGTCATTTTGAGAAGTAGAATTCAATTAGCTGAAGCAAACATGTAAAATAGTTTATACATCTGCTCAACTGGCAATGTGGAAATAAGAGTGATAATTTTCACTGTTTGGCAGTATCTCAGTGAGGAAAGCTTTTGCAAAGGGCCTTCAGTAAAGACATATTTTTTCATAGTCCTTGTTTGCAGGATTATTTGGATTAATTTGGATTAAGAGTAGGAATGACAAATCTGACTGTCATTTTGCAGTAGGCTGAGAAAGGCAGCTGTATGTGGAATCCAGAAGAACGCTATCTCAGTTCATATTTAGAAAGCTGCAGTCACAAGAAAGAAGTTTAGATGCAAGTCTTGAAAATGAAAGCTTGCATTCATTAGGAGTGGATGCCTTTCCCTTCTATGCTTGCCAGAGAAAGTGGTATTGTGTGTTTATAAATCTAGCATACTGAACTGAAGTCTGGCTCCCAATATTAAGAAAATTTTGGTCAAATATTTTACATCCTTGTCATCTCTTCAGTTACCACTTTATTATGGGAAGGATTAAGATTTGGATGCTGCCTGGAAGAGTTTATTTTGAAGAAGGATTGAAAAAAAGGATAGAGGAATGCCAGACTGGGCTTCAGGCATAAGGCAACTTGGAGGGAGTCCCAAAAATGAGAGTGGTGGTAAACCATGCGTGACTTGGGCTGAAGTTGTGAGCAAAAAGCTAGAGCAAAGAAACTTACTGGAATTAGTTTTTGCAGTCTTTGACATTTGGTGTGGAGACTAAGAGGAAGTAAATGAAAGAATTTGAAAAGGAACCTGTCTTAGTCAGACCT
Organism: Cygnus olor; assembly: GCF_009769625.2. Classification (NCBI taxonomy): domain Eukaryota; kingdom Metazoa; phylum Chordata; class Aves; order Anseriformes; family Anatidae; genus Cygnus; species Cygnus olor. Next base: position 34,149,231 of record NC_049169.1, on the reverse strand, counting down.
GCAGACATGGAAACTAGATTTTTATGACAGCAATTAGATTGAATGATGGGAAAGGGAAGAAGAATCTAGAAACCCAGAGTTTGTTGTAGCAGAAATATAAAGTAGTGAGAGCCTAGACGAATGCTTTTGCAATGAGAATGGAAAAGAATGCAAATTTTATGAGCTATTTGCAGTGGAAAAACTGGCATGATTTTCTGATAAACAGCATTAAAGAAAAAGATGAATTAAAAAGAATAATGGATCAGAAAAACAGAGAACGCTATTCTCATGTGACAAAATGGAAGAATGGCAGGAAATTTTACCATGAAAAGTTGGAATGAACTGAGATGCCAAGCGTAAGTACTGGGTTTATATCATAGAGATGTGGTAGATGGTTATTGCAAGGAAGAGTGGTATGTGGTGACTCAGTGCCTTGAGTGAAATAGAAGTGGACAAGAAGGTCCCTCAGCAGTTGAGATTTGGAGTAGACCTAGAAGGGCGCCCAGTCTGAAGTGCCTAGGCTTCAGTCTGCACTCTACAAAAGGGAGAATAGTCTCTGAAAGTAAAGGATAGATGTTTTTCTTAATGAGCCCATAAATCAGATCAAGAATGTGATTTATAACATTGGAGGGTGTTACGCTGGGTTTAATCTGGGTCATACTTAGAGCTGTGTAAGCTTTTAGCATTAATTAACAATCATGGAGTGCAGCAAGTCTGCAATGGGTTATTATTTCTGTTGTCAGCTCCTGCTGAAATAGCCGTGTTTTCATTGTTTTTGTTTACCTTCATTAAAATAAAGTGATGAGCTTATGCATTCATTTGGCTATCACATGCTAAGTAACATGGTTATTTTGGAAAGGCCAAGAAGTGGAATGGGAAGAGTCCAGTGTATCAAGAGAAGAGTTTGGAAGGAAACTTTCATTATATGCTGATATTATGACTGGAATCAGGAGAGAATTGCTGTGAAGTATCAAGTGTTTGGAAGTTTGTATTTGCTTCTGTTTTCTTTTTGATGATGAAATCATCTCTGAATCCCAGAGTAGTTTCATTCTGCATCTCTCTCTACCCCTTTTCTCAATTTGGTTTGGGAATTAGTAAACCTTTGGTATCAAGTTTGGCACAGGGAATCAATAGGCTTCTGAGTTTTGGTTTTACGCTATAAAGCTATGACTACATACCAGAAAAAGCACAAAAAATAAGACCAGAGACTTGCGGACATCTGAACTGAAAGAACAATGACAGACAAGGAATGTGGACTGAGGGAGGCCTTCAGAAGAAAGACCTGCTTGCTTCAAGGAACATGTGGAGCCTGTGCGTCAACTGGGCAGCAGACTTGTAGACTTACAAGTAGGACTGGAAGTGAGCCAGCTCCTGGCTCTATTTCTGGCATCATCATCTCAGAAATACTTCACGTGAAACCTTTTTTTCACCATTTCTAACTGTTGCAAAGATTTTAAAAACTGAAGGGTCTTAATTCAATACAATTAATTGGATATCTGATGATGAGAAGTTTGTAGTCCCATTCACTCACATCAGGGAATTTTTGTAAGGGGAGCGTTAAGCTTGAAATTATAACTATGATATTTTAAGTAATGCAATTGTTCATTAAGTTCTGGCTAATTTTATTAGTCAACTGTGTAGAAATCAGAGGAAAAATTTAATCTTTTTTCTCTTTCTTCTTGTAGGAGAGTTACTGAGACTTTTTTTGTGGTATGCGTTCCTTAAAGTTTTCCAACCTCATTCTAAAAGCCACAAAACATGAGTCTTCCAGCACTTTCTAAGGAAGTTTATTACAATCTTGATCTTTCATCTTTACAAGATGAAGTAATAGAAGATTATTTTTTATCTTTTGGTTAAGTTTTCTTCCACTCATTGTCTTCACATCATTGTTTCTTGTGAGAGCTCCAAAAAAGTCTGGAGGAGTTTGGGGGAAAAAAAAGTGCAGGAAGCAATAGATGTGACAGCAGTTGTATGACACCAGTGGGTGAACTGAAGGAAGATAGGTTGGAGCAACCACAGAGATTTAAAGAAATGTGAAAAAGGAGACTTTGTGCTGTAACATAATGGAGACCACCCTGTACGTGCTCGGATGTGGACAGTCATATCTGCTTTGCCTGTGCTGACATGGCTGCCTCCAAGCCAGCTGTAGTTTGGAAGCTGTGTAAACACGAGATCGTCAAACTAAACATCTATGAACCCCAGTGTCTTGGCTTCAGCAATGCTCAGAAAGACATATCTAGCCCTAGCAGAACATTTTTTTTCTCCTTATATATGCTCTTAGTCTTTCACAAGAGACCTCCAGCATGATTGCATTTGCATGTTCCTAAGGCAAATTTAATATATCCTTTCAGCCAGGGATTAGTTGGGGGACAGGAGTTAGTCTTAGTCCAGAATTATAAAGGTGTTAAAACAGAGTTGTTTTACACCTAACAACTTTGGAAAACAGACTGCATAGACACAGCTCTCCAAAATTGTCTTTCTAGACAATTGCAGTTTTACCAGTTTGCTCCACCTCCAGACTCACACACTTGCTCCTTGTCAGGATCGTGATGTAGGATAAGAAGTCTAAGAGATTCTCAGAACACAGCAGGTCAAGATCTACCTGGAAGAAAGGTATGGTTGAGAAGGAAGTGCAGGAATATATATATACATACATACATATACATATATATATATGCGCTATATATATATGCGCTATATATATATATATATATGAATATATATAAATATATATAAATAAATGTATAAATATAAATATATGTTAAAATATAAATATATTTTATTATATTTATATGCTGAGGTTTTGTTTAGAAAGAAAAGATAGGACTTCAGGTCTTAATCTATTTCAGAGTTGCAGCTTCCACGTTATAGAATGAGAGCAACGAGCAGTCTCATTTGTAGGCTTACATAGTTACTTCTCTGAAATAGAACACCTTGCATTTTGACAATCTTTATCAGAAGATACTTAGTCATACTATCTCAGATCTTTTTTTTTTTTTTTCAGCAAATAAGAACTGTGTTGAAGTAGTGTTAACTAGATCCTTAACAAAATGGATACAGCAGTTGCTGTCTTGCTTTATATTTCCCTAGAGGCAAGGAAAGTACAAGTCAATATGTCAAACGTGTTGTAGCTGTTGTTTATATGGAATGAATCTTGAGATCATGATTGATAGGGCTGTTATAAATGTTTTGGCCTAGTGGTATGGCTAAAGTCATGAATGCAGAGAGGAAAAGCTAGGGTTTCTCATATCCTTAATGAAAAACTGATATTCTGTCTTAAGATACTATTCACATGGACTTGTGTGAAAATAATTAAATCAGTCTGCATGCACTTATTTTTTTCTACTGGAAGTTGGAGTGTAGACACTCAAATGTCAAGAGACATATATCCAAATTCATGCAGGTGTGTTGGTGGTTTTGTCTGTATTCCTCAGTGCTCCTGCCTCTTCGTCAGAATCAGGAAAAGTTGTAAGGAAGTTGCAGCATGTTGTTGTTCCTTGTGCATATGAACAAACTGATCTGACTGCCACAGGCATGCTTCCGTGAGAACTTGGTGCACTGGTTTGCTTGTTGGAGGGGGATCTCTGTCTGCTCTCATCTTCCCTTGAGGATCTGAAAAATGAAACCAGTGCAGTATGTGCAGCTCCTTTTGTCTGAGCACAGTAGTTAAAGCAACTGGAAATTTCACTGGAAATTTTTTGTAGGGTGAGCAAACGTACATCATTGTGACAAGACAGGAGGATACTGTTTGGTTGTGTTGTGACAATTAAGCATGCTTGCATTTTCAAACATGTCCTTCTTGACTAATTTTGACATTTATTTGGCACTGATAAGGAAGCTGATACAAATTTTATTTGATTTACTTAAATAATGTTGTGAAGAAAAATTAAATTAGAATTAAATTCTCATTTTAACTAAAGTTGGACCTTAAGGTAGAACTGCCTTGGATGTGTTCAGTGCTGGGTAATCTCCTAAGTGTGAATTAGGGTGTTTGAATTTTTTTCAAGAGAAAACAGGCTGGGGCAATAAGAAGTGAAGCACTTAGATATTTTGCATTTTAGTATCTTTTACTAGTGGGGTACAGTGGGGGCTCACTGGATTTTCACTATGAGATGGACAAGAACTTTGATGTGTAGCTCGTTCGGTGAACAAAATAAGTTACTTTTTCCTCATGATATGACCTTGTCATCACTGATAAAGAACATTCCCTGAAACAAATAAGCTGTATTTTTTGTTTTGTTTTGTTTATTTTTGTTGTAACCTGGCCTGTGTCAGGTAATTTGCCAGTTAGTTTAAGTGCTAATCTGAAGGCTGTATAAGAGTTTTATTCAGTTCCATTAGGTCCAACTAAACTTTGTAATACAGGGGCTATTATCCTGCCAGCTGTAAGGAATTTCTGTTTTATGAAGCAATGCTGACACAAAGACAGCACTGTGTAAGCCATGTCTATAACTGAACACTTTCACACTGCAATTTAGGAGGCGTGCAGTTCAGGAAATTGCTGGCTTCTGCTGGAGCACACTTTTATTGCAAGGAAAATTTTATTCGTCACTCAAGTAATTGGCAGTTTTAATACCTTGTTAGTAATTACCTTATAAACAAACTAATGCATAAAGGCAACTCTCTATGACCTGTTATCTAGCTCACAGTCTCATTTGGCCAGTGGAACTGACACATGGTGGTGGTGTTTGTTGTTTTTTATTAAAGTAATTTGTTTCCATTTATTATAAATACTTTCAGTTAAGAGTTAAAAAAAAAAAAAAAAAAAAAAAAGCTAAAAGAAAAAAAAAGGGTAGCTCTACCAGACAGCCTGAGGAATGAAACACGATACAAGGGCAGCATTGGAGGGGCTGCAAGATCACTTACCCATTCCCACATGTGGTCAGAAGGCCCATTAATCTAACTTATGGTTTAATTTTTGAGTCAGGATTTTTTTTGTCTTAAGTAGTAATCCCTCCCTTGCATATGTGAGGATTGTCCATGCTATCCTAAATGTGTGGCTTACTATTTGATCCAGAACAATTATTTCCAATAAAGGCACTTTCCAGAATCAATGTTTTTGTTGATAATTTAACCTGAAATTGCATTCGCCTGCGATCTCTAGAAGCTGGGGAGAGTGCCTAAATTTTAGTCATTCATTATACTAGGTACAGAGTGTACTGCAGCCAGAACTGACTTGAACTTACAAGGTAACAAGGATCATTTTGGGTTACGTTCACTTAATTAATCATGATCACTTTTCCTCTATGTACCATTAACCCCAAACGAGTAACCCTGTTCGTGTTGCTGATGTATGCATACAATTCTGCATATTATGCAACTGGAATGAAAAGCCTGGTAGTTGCTGTGTATGAACACAAAACAGGATTGCTGGAAAAAGTACATTTTATTGGAAGTAAAAGTAGGCGTGTTCCTTATAGTAGACCAGGATACCCATGTCTTTAAGTAGTTGCAGTTTTTGTTGTGGAATTGGGTGTGATGCTTTGCCGAAGTCTGACCAGACATGAAATCCAGACCCTCTGTGAAGAGCTGTGAGAAGCACAAATTTTATTCTTTGCTAACACTAGAAAAATTTGCAGGATGAAATACTAGGTCTATTTGCAAAATTGTAGAATGTCTTTCGGGGGGGGGGGGGGGGGGGGGGGGGGAGGCACGCTGTCATTCACCTCATCTAGTTCTATTTTTATGGAAATTCAGACTGATTTTCATGCTGTAGGAATTTTCAGAACAAAGAAGGAGAATATATGGCTACTATGATGTTAGTTTGGTTAAAATAAATTAAAAAAAAAGTAATCTAATTTCATTGCAATATTGTGACATATTGTTCAGTGCAAATACCAGATATTTCTGCATAGTTCAGAAATAAGTGATTATAAAGTTTCATGTCTTGTTTTAAAAGTTGTGAAATGCAGTAATTGGATGAAAATACTTTTTTATATCCAGTTTCCTGGGAATATATTTTAAGAACTGTTGATGAACGCATTTATTTATAGCATTCTGGTTTGGAAATTGGGATGACTAGAAATTAATGATCTGCTTAGAGAACAACCAGGGAAATTAAATACTAACTTTTGTAAGTGGTGCATAGTTAACAAGTTTTACTCTGGAAATGACAAGGGACTTTCAACTACTGTCCTTAAATTTCAGGACCAGTAACAAGATTGCCAACATTTTGTCTGAACATCTGAAGCCATTTCAGAGTCTAGAAACTTTGGATTTGAGCAACAACAACATATCAGAGCTAAAGATATCTTCATTTCCTTCTTTACAGCTCAAGTATCTGTAAGTAAAACCTAGTATTGCATTTTTTCTTTTCAGGTTACTTTCAAAAAAAACTTGGTAGAAATTTTTGGCTGTATTTTGAGGCACTAAATATTTTTTTAATTAGATACCCACTAAATATTCCTACTTTCACGCACCGATCTTATTATCAGTTGCAAATTCGAATACATCTGTTGGTGCATGAAGTGTTCTAGTCCATAGTGAAGGTTGTTATCTTAAGATGAAACAAATAGATGTGGCTGGAGAGAGAAAAATAATTATGTAGCAAAGTGAACTTAAGTTGTGGGGGCTGGTCAAGTCTTGAGTTACATGGGGTCTTATGGACTCTTTAAATTTATGTTAATGCTTTTTATAGTAATGCAGCAAAGCCAAAGCTATGCTGAGAGTAAAGTAATGGGGTTGCAACATAATATATTTTGGCAACATGTTATCTTTTGCCAATAATACACTCTTGCAGAGTGGAGCAAAAATATTGGTGGTGAAATACTATTTGACTGTGGATTAAGTTGTCAAGAGCTCTGATAAATGAAATTTCATTTATCGTGGAATAGGTAGTGTAAGAGCTTTGTGTTTCACTACTAGATATTAAAAAATTATTAAATACCTGTAAATTTAACCTTCTAGACATTGTTTCAACAGGTACATTAACAGTAACCGAATAACCTCCTTGGAGCCTGGTACCTTTGACAATTTGTCTACCACACTTCAAGTATTGAAACTGAACAGGAACAAAATTTCAGCAATCCCTCAAAAGATGTTTAAACTCTCCCATCTGCAGCACCTGTAAGTGCAACCTACAGTTGGCTAATTGTTTTCAGATTTTCCAAAGCAGTGGCAGTGCTTGAACTTTAGCCTTTAATTTAACCAGATGCAGAGTGAGACAGACACAGAAAACATATTACTACAACCCTTGCTAACCACAGCTTTGTACTGAACAAAACTAGTCTTATATATTGGTGAGATGTGAATAGTCTTTGTGTTAAAATTGTTTTTGCCTATTAAAAGAAAAAAAAAAAGGTGAGACAAAATGGAGAAAGGGTAATAACAGTATTTTTGTAAGAAAACAATGGAAAAATAGTAAGTGAAATAAACTTATTTCATTCACTACATCAGTCTGTTTGTATTTTTATAGAAACATTTAGAATTGTAGGATCATTTAGGTTGGAAAAGACCTTTAAGATCATCAAGTCCAACCATTATGGTTAAATGGAGGGAATTAATTTGCTTTCAGAAAGTAGGACAATAAGCAATATGCTCGAGCAAATAGACCTCTGTCAATTTCACTGATATAATGCTCTCTATAAATATTTTACTTAATAAATAACAGATAAATCTATTGAATATGAAAGAGGCTGGGGAAACATCTTTTTCCATTTTTGGGAAAACCTGAATGCAGTAAGTTGACAAGAGGATGAGCTAGAACTGTGCTTTGTTAAATGCTGAATTATTATTTTCCATATAAGATAGTCAAGAGTTGAAAATTATAAACTCTGTTAGTTTATAATTTATAATACTTTTGAAAGTAAAAGGTCACGAGAACAGTGAATTGTTAGGATGCTTGACAAAACTGGAAACTGTGACTGCATTTGCACCCAGGAAAGACACAGTCAATTTTTTTTTTTAAAGTTAAACTTTTGTTTGACTTAAGCCTCTGAAGAAGTGTGTGAAAACAGTCCTAAAAAGCTCATGATATGTTAATGATCTCAGTAGAACTTCTGATGTTCAGATTCAACTGAAATGTTGTAAGTTGGTAATGTTCTTACTTACAAAAATTCTACTCATTCACAATTCAGTCAGTAGGCAGACCTAGTTAGGTAGCTAATTTGCAATGAAGGCAGAAAAAGTATATTATCACCTGAAAGAGGTATTCAGAGGAGGAGCCGGGAAGAACTGAATGTTCTTACTGAATGTTCTTTACAGCTTATGGACGGTCAGACACAGAGGAGTAGGGTTTTATATTGGGTATTTGTTATCAGAGAGAGCTTGTATATACATGAGAGGAAAGTTGAATTATTCCAGGACTGAGACTCTGCAAAATAGCTGTGTAATAATATAGTTGTATAATAAAGTAACTGTATAGTAACTGTATAATGATAAGTATATAGAGAGAATTATTGAGGTCTTTATGTCCTGGAGGGAAGAAGAGGATTCTTCTTGGTTTGATGGGATGCAGGTTGATAGATCAAAGACTATCTTGAAGAGGCAAATGATCACTCACTACTATATGAGGGCCTTTTCTTAGTATTGTACAGTCCTGTCTCTTCATAAATCAATTGCTGCTAAGAAAAAAAGAATCACAAAAAAACCTGTTAATTTGGCAAAGAGTAGCTAGTTTAAAATTCACCATTATAAAAGTAGTTAATGTTGTTCTCTGTGATTGCACAGGGGTAGATTTCCTTTTTCAGGTAGCCCAGATATCTGTTTAGGGTTGGTGCAGGTGTTGTGGTTGAAAAGGACCAAAACCAAGAAAATGTTGTGAAGAGCAGGAAAATGGAGAATAGAGTGCTATCGTCACTGCAGCTAGTTTTCCAGCTAGTTATGACTTATAACTAACTTGGGTACATTTACATCCCAGTCTCTGACTTAAAAGTGGTGTGTGTATAGTGGTGTGAGGGTGAGTGCCAAAACCACTGAGAAAGAGGGAAGAAACTGTCCGTAACTAGTTGTGGAGAGTGAGGGAAGAATGCTTGACTCCAGATTAAGAGTGAGAAAAATTGTGCAGCTTATTTAATTCTGTCTAGGTTGGATTATTGATTGCAATTACAAGCCCAAATTTACAACTCTACTCCTGGATAGACACCGGGAACCTACTTTCACTTTTGAGAACAGGATTAATCATGACATTCTACATCTACAAGTACTCTTTATATCTGAACATCAAGGACCTATCAAGTACTTGTCCTCAGTATCAGAAAGGTAGAACGGTATTAAAATAGTTAAACACAACGTATTACAGTAACGTGTTCGATTTTTATTGCATCTTGTTTCTGTTGTTTTATGTGCAAGACATGTATTTAAATAAGCTTTGTTTCCAGGGAGGCAGGAAAGGTTGTTGGTATGCAGGTAAACTTACTCTGCTGTAACTGTAAAATTTATTGATGCAGGGAGCTGAATCGCAACAAAATTAAAAAAATAGATGGACTTACTTTCCAAGGACTTCCAGCTTTGAAGTCATTAAAACTACAGAGAAATGGTGTTACTAGGCTCATGGATGGTGCTTTCTGGGGATTAACCAACATGGAAGTCTTGTAAGTACCAACTTTCATAGATTCTGCTGATAACGTATTAAGCAGAATAGCACATAAAGAATTGCTTGCTAAGATTTAAAGATGTTTTTGAAATAAACTGTTCTGGTGTGGTTTGAAAAGCAGCTAGTATTCATCACTACGCGTATAAAATAACATATTCTGAATGCATGCATACAACTCTAAATGTAAACAGAGGCTACAGCTATCTAGCTGGTGTCATGAAGTCAGATGTGGACCCATGGCAAAGCACGCACAGCACTGAGTTTCTGAATCTTAGGACTTTTGTCTGTTTGTGTGTGTACAGGCAGCTGGACCATAACAACTTAACAGAGGTAACCAAAGGCTGGCTTTACGGCTTGCTGATGCTGCAGCAGCTCCATCTCAGCCAAAATGCCATCAGCAGGATCAGTCCTGATGCCTGGGAATTTTGCCAAAAACTCAGTGAGCTGTGAGTAGCTTTTATTCTATTCCAGTTTTGAAACCTGGGTGCATGCCAAAGCATGAGCTTCTTACCACTGATCTGTGAATTTTTCATAACAAAGTTTCCAAGGTGACAGCAACTTTTTTGTGTGTAAGACAGTTACATTTTGTTGGAAGAAATTGAAGCCAGCCATGACTGCTTCATTTCACTGTGGTAGTTGTATGAAAACTGTAACAGTCATTTTCAAATAAAAGAAATTCATCCTGCAGTAATTTGTGAATAATCAGAAACGCTACATAAGCTGTATGGTCAAAAATAGTGTAGTGGATTTTGTGATAGTTGTAAGGGAAAGAACATTTTCCCTGCCTGAAAAAATCACCTGGGTTGAACTGAGTAATAAGTACTGCAACATGAACATTAAAGTCCATTTTTCCTTGAACTTGCAGAGATTTGACGTTCAATCACTTAGCAAGGTTAGATGATTCAAGCTTTGTTGGCTTAAGCGTGCTGGTTGGACTATATATTGGAAACAACAAAGTAAACTACATTGCTGATTGTGCCTTCCGGGGACTTTCCAGTCTACAGACTTTGTAAGTTGACAGACTTGATTTTTGATGTAAAAACAAACAAACAAACAAACAAAATGAAAAGGAAATAAATAAAAAAAAAAAGTGCACAGAAGGGTTTGGTTGTTTTGTTTTTTGTTTGTTTTTTAATGAAAATATGCACAAACTTTTTCTTAATTTTCCTAGGTAAGCATTTTTCTTTCAGTAAGTTATTCTTTTCAGAGTAGTTGTGAAAGGGAAGACTTCTTTATTTCAGGTTGTGCACAATGGATGCTGGTAATTATAAGACAAACTTCCTGTGGCATTATTAGGGTAAAGGCAAATTCAAAGGCAGCAGGCAGCACTGCAACCCACAGCTTTTGGGATCTGGGTCACAGTTGTGTCTTAACTGGATCAAAGTTTTCCATCGTGGTAGAATTAGGATGACACAACTCAACACTGCTTATGTTGATGCTTATACTGATTGAGCAATTGTTTTAGCATTTTATCTTTTTTTTTTTTTTTTTGAAATAGCATTTTTTAAAGGAAGGAGAATAAAGAAGTAAATTAATCTAAAAATATTCTACTTCATTAGATTCTTCCAATTCTGTATCACCAATTCATCTGTTACCTAGATGAATGAAATAGTTACCTTTCCCTCTAGGCTTTGAAATAGTTGTTAACAGTCAGAGGTATATTCATTCCTTAGACATTTGGTGTATGCTATGTTTTTTTTTGTTTCTTTTTTTTTTTAAGTATGTGGAGAGATATGGGTCATAAAAAGAGGAAGTCAGAGATTTGTCAGTTGCCTACATTTACATGGTAGGAATTAGGTGGTAGACTTCTCCTAGACTTGTTCTCCTGTAGCCCTACCCTGTTGATTCTTTGTTGAGACACCATCTTTTCACAAATCTCTCTAATCTTTGTGCTTCATAGATAATTTAACTACTAAGGTGGACGTTACAGGATATAAAAATGATTGACTTATTAATAAATCTGTGTGTTCTCTGTGTGTTAATGTTATGAACTTATAAAGGCGCAAATGTGTTTTCATTCAAAGGGGCAACAGTTGATCCCTCCCTCTGATGTTCCTTCTGTGGTAGTCCTGTATCTGAAAAACTTTGCAGGGGAATGGAGGAATGTGGGTTTGTTTTCTGATAGTTTCCAAACCTTTGGTTTTGTGATCTTTCTAATTCTCAGTGGAAAAAGACATAACTGATAGTTCTCAAAGTCTCACAGTTTAAAAAAAAAAAAAATATATATATATATATAAGTAAATAAATAAATAAATAAATAGAATGAAGTAGCTATGAAGTGGCTAATGGGGGGGGGGGGGGGGGGGGAGTGCTACCAGACAGCTATTTTAGAAACCGTTTTAAATAATATGCTTAAGAGCATACCTTGTTCTTCCTAATACCTCTTGTGGTTTGATTTCTCTCCCTACACCCTTTCCCTTTAAATAGGGATCTGAAAAACAATGAAATATCATGGACCATTGAAGATATGAATGGTGCCTTCTCTGGTCTGGATAAACTTACGAAGCTGTGAGTACTGCTGCAATATTTTGTCTGATTCCTTAAAAAAAATATTAGCTTATATTATGCCTGTTTCAAGGGGCCAGTCCAACATGATGTTACATTTTCCATAGCTGAGATGATTTTTCTCCCTTACCATTTTGTTTGCTATAAAATGTTCCTTTCTATAAACAGAACTTTCAGACTTTTTAGGTCAAATTAATCTGAAATATGCATTCAGATTTTAAATGTGGTACTATTTATAGAAACCTTTTAGAAAGAATGAGGGTTTCCTATAATACAGGAAGTGATAAGTGTATTATCAAATATTACAGAGGCGTAGTGATAGGAATAGTCTTTGATAAAGTAATGCGGCATCCAATGGAAAAGGCTTCCATGCAGAAAAGATATAATTTGCAAATGCACATCTACAAAAAAAAAAAAAAGATGCTTATGTGTATACATTTAAGTAATCCACATCACTGAATTCTATACTTTTAACATCTTTTAAAATCATTGTAAGATTGAGATGTTGACTCAAGTACAATAAATGGGTATATTTTAAGGGTGAGACATTTGCCTGCATTGGGGAAGATTGAATGGTGATTATTAGTCCAAGTTTAGAAGCAAATGCTATAGATGCAATTGTTCAGCTCCAAAAATGCTCCCATCTTTTTTTGCATTATATTCTTAATATTTTTCAGGATACTGCAAGGAAACAGGATTAGATCCATTACAAAGAAAGCATTTTCTGGCTTGGATGCACTTGAACACCTGTAAGTAGTAGAAATTCACATTTAAGCCAACATTAGAAAAAATGAATTTTTATACTAATTGAAACAAAAATAGGACTGACAAGCTTTACTCATAACTTTGAATGGAACACTCTTACCCTGGATGATGGAGTATTCTTAAGAGGGTTCTTCTAATTTGGAAATCTGCTGAATGTGAGCTTTGGTATTAATGCAGAAAGTGTTACGTGTATTAAGCATGCTATAAAACTCTTCAATATTATTGCTTTGGTTTTTGAGCTAGGGAATCATTTGTATATCAGTAATGTAGCAAACTATTCCTGTAGTCATCATGCTAAATACATTCAATTTAATAAATTACTCTTTCCTCCCCTAATGATTTTTACTTTTTTTTTGTAGAGATCTAAGTAACAATGCAATTATGTCAGTTCAAGGAAATGCATTCTCACAAATGAAGAAACTCAAAGAATTGTAAGTTTCTGTCCAAAAATGTCACCTCTATTAAATGTGTATATCCATATTAATATATAAATAAGAGCCTAGTGAGATGTTCCCTGACGCAGTGATAAACGCTCATTTTAACGTCTCTGAAGGTGTCAAAGTTTTCTTACTTTTTACTTTTTAAGTGATGAGTATATTTAAGTAAGATAGCGTAGGGTAGGAAATGTTCATTTTCTGCTACATTTGGTGTCTGGGGTCCTGATTTTAAATTGGCTGATCTCTAATAGATATTAGGTAAGGGAGACTTTGATGTAATGTGCTATAACATCAGCAATGCTATCGCTGAGCTGAAGCTTACTGGACCAGTGAAATGAAGTAACGTAATTCTTTTGTAAAGACCTGGTTGTCAGTGCTTATAATTAGGTCCTTCTATCCTGTAGTAGCAAAGGGACAGATCTTCACAAAAGTTGTGAAGCAGTCAATGGGAAGAATGTATTTTTTTTAGTAAGCTTTTTTTTCCTCTCTTTTTCTCTTGATTGAGGCATTAGATTTTATAGCTGCATTTTGCTGAAGAGAAAAATTTAGTCATTGTTCCTGGTGTTTTGAGCACAGTTAATACTTCCTTATTTCGCCTCTATTCTTATCTGTCTTCTGTAGTCAGATCTGTTGTTCTGAGTTTCTCTATTGTGTAGTGCAACAACAAACTGAAGAATAGCAAAAAGATGTAGCTCTTATTATGAGTACTTGGAGCTTCTCACTTGTGTTCTCCAGTATTACCGTGTTGGGCGCAGTAGAGAGGGTATCAAGAAACCATACGTATTTGATTCATTTAAAGTTCAGTTTGACCCATATTTTGGCATAGCTGTAGAAAGCAGCAGCCATGTTCCTACACATAGCCAGCCATTTTCTGCCTTCCCACTTCCTTAGTTTGGATCTGGTTGTATTACTTGATTAGTTTGCTGAACTCAGCCAGCCAGTTGCAGGGCAATTGCTAGACTTGGCAAAAGAGAAGCTGTGGGAGCCCAGGACTGACAGGTTTTGATAGATATGATTTGAAGAGTGATCAGATGTGATGGAATGACAGGCTAAAACACTACTCCAGGAGATGTAAGATGCTACAAGATACCAGTCCATGAACACTTCAGTGAAGTAACTACTCAGAAGTTGCTGTTTTTTCTCTACTTCTCCTGAAACATGTAGTACACCTCCGTTATGTTGAACAAGATGTAGACAGGTGTCTACAGGTGTCTATGTTTACTTTCCCAGAAGTAAAATTATTTAATAAAAATTCCCATCTAGTTGTTTTATTCTAAGGCCCCTAGAGAGTAAATCTGAAAACAATATGACATGTATCCTGTGCATCAGGGTAGCTAAAACTGCTGTGCTTTTGCTGCCTCCTAAGAATGACAAGAATGCCCTTAGAACTTCAGTGAAAGATGACCTGTTTCATTTAGATGTGAAATGGTCAGCTGCCATCCCTGGATTTTTATCTCTGCACTGTTAGGGTGAAAAGATAGCACAGGGCTTCTTCCTTTTCAAGAAAAATTCAAGAATTTTTATGCTAATTAGTATGTCTCCATTTACCTTTAAAGTTATTTTTCTCACTGGATCCATAAATTACTTTTCCGTTTTCTCCAAGAGTAGGTAATATTGCAAACTTTGATAAGAGTTTCATTACTGACTGTTTTTTAATTAATTTTTTAAAAGGTGATTCTAAGTTTTCAGCCAAAACTGAAACTCTTCCTACTTCACCTATTGATTGTATGTACACAGAATATACCTTTGGCTTATTCTTTTATTTTTTTCTTTATGAATGTAGCTATTCACGTAAGTTAGGTAAGCTGATAATCATTCTCACACTTGTTATTGCACCACTGACTATTCTTCATCACCACGCTCCTCTTTTTAACTATCCTTCCCCAAGGTAAATTTTGACTGAAATGGAAAATGAGGGAATTGTCTCAGATTTTTTTTGATGTTAGCTTTCAGAGAGCCTTCTGGACTGTTGTCCTAAGTGCCAATTCTGTGTCTTCCACTGCTGATGGTAGTTTTGTACCCGAGACACTAGAAATATGCCTAATTGCCTGGAATCATGTATGTAGCAGAAACAAGGAGTTGAGGATAACATGTCTGCTTTGTAAAATATAGAAGTCCTGACAATACTGTCATCAGATTTGAACTAAATAGTATTGGTGTCTTTCTCTTATAATGTATGTATTTAGGTTGAAGCTTAGCTTTGTTACTGACTTGTGTTCATAAGGATCTGTTTAAAAGAAAAAAAGGCAAACTATCTTTGAATGTAATTGCTTTTTCTTAGGCGCTTAAACACATCGAGTCTCTTGTGTGACTGCCAGTTAAAATGGCTACCACAGTGGTTATCAGAGAACAACTTTCAGAGCTTTGTAAATGCCAGTTGTGCCCATCCTCAGCTGCTAAAAGGGAGAAGTATTTTTGCTGTCAGCCTTGATGGATTTGTCTGTGGTGAGTCTATTCTCTACTCCTCATTTCATAGAAAAAAATTTTGCTGAATGAATTGATTTTTTGTTGTGGTTTCTCTGATATGTTTTTATTTCACTAGTAAAATGGAAAGGGTTTAATATTTGTTAACATTTTCTTCTGTTCCCAAACTTTGATGTAGAAAAAAAGTTTGTGGCTTTCTACAAGATGGGAACTGACATTTTTCTGACTTTTGTTTCATGTACAGCTTATATAGTACATAGCGTAGTGTGCAAGCGAAAGCTCAACAGTTTGTGGTGGTAAATGTATATGCTTCTAGATTTAAAGGATTTATGTTGTTTAAATAACTATCATTTTTAAGTGAGACATATTTTGGTAAACTTAAGATGCTGTTTGTGGTTTTGTTTATTTGTAAATTACTTTCATACTTCATCAGATTTGATGTTACTCCAAAGCTGAGAAAATTTGAAGGTAAAATAGACATATTCTGACCTTTTTTTGTGTGTGCTTGAAGTCTACTTTAAAAACGTTTGGGATCACCAAGTTGTTGCTTGTATTTCAACTGTATTTTGAAACATCCAATTTCCACAGTTGTGCTACTAATATTTTGTATTTCATTACGCCAGATAGTGAATGCTAATAAAATATTCGTACTTTACAGCATGAGAATTTGAGGTGATAGCATTTGCCTTAAAATAACATCTCTCTTCATGTGTTTAGTAGCATTCATTATCACCTTGATGTACGTGAGGGAGAATAGTGAACATACACTAGGAGTTCAGAGCAAAGATGCAAGTGTATTTGAGTACTCTTATACATTAAGTGAGAACTTCGAAAATCACAGGAAATTGAAAGCTAACAGGATGTCATATTTTTTTGTTGTGCACATTTGATTTTTCTCTTAACAAAGCAATTCAAACTTTATATTCTTTGGAGACAACAGTTGTCATATTTGTCTTCTCAACTTTCATTTTGTTGCAAACTGGATTGCTTAATTTTTACTATTTCTAATCATATCCTGTTTTCAGTGGCAAAGCAGGCACTGAATGTAAAATAATACGTAAAAAAAAAAAATCCCTTCATGTTAGCAGTCAGATGTTTTAATATATTAATGTTAAATAATGAGTAGATGGTGCATAATTTAGCTAGTCCTGAAAAGTAGAAGTTGACATAGTGCAGGAAATTACTGATTGTTCGATAGCTAATGAAGTATATATGAATAATATATCATTATTTGTGAGAAACTCAGGCAATATATTCAGTTGGGGGATTTAAATATATATCTCTTATTTGTTAAACCACAGGGGACAGCGATCTTTCTTTTAGCTGCCGAATGCCATTTGTAATGAATTAATTTTAAAACATTTAAAATGTGTTGACAAAAAGGGATGTATTAAGAGTAAGTAGATACATTTAACACACAAAGTAACTGTGATGCAGAAGTAACTAGAATCTGTTAATGAAATCAGTGGGTGTTTCACTGCTTGCTTTATTAAAACTTTAAAATTGTGCTATCATTAGACCTTTGGATGTACATGTATACCTTGCCTTATAAGTTTAAAATGACCACTTTTGCTTTTATAGAATTTTCAGGAGGAATAGATTATGCCTTATCTGAAACTAAAATAAATAATCTATTACATGTTATTTGTGTAAGTGTATAAATCCTTCAAACCATGTGAAGTTACACTTCTGAAAACAGGAGACAGGAGGGAGTCACCCTGTATTTGTTAAAGAAAGGCACATGTTAGACAAGCTTCTGTGAAGCTAAAAAATAGGAAATCCATATAATTTATGTTTTCTAAAAGCATGTATTTCAAGCTGAAACAAATCATGAAACATTTCTGTACCAAAGATACCTGTGGAAGAAAAGTAGAAGGGATGCTTTTGTGACCTGAATTAATTCAGTTTGACATAATGTTGCTAAAAGAGTATAGCGAGGAATCGTTTTCCATTATGTAATAGTCAAGTGGCTTCTATAAAGTAAGAAATATATTCCTCAAAAGTGAAAGAGTGTGTATGTGTCTCTATGTTTGTGATACGTCTGTGTATCTATGTGTTTGTGTGATACATGTAGTCAAATAAACATGCTGTACTGAAAAAAAAAAAACAGGTTTGCTGGTTTTATCCTGAGATGTTTTGTATTCTGTAATATCTGCTTATTTGAGTGACTTTCTCACAGCTTCCCCCAAATAATTGCCACATTAAAGTATGTTGTTATTCCATTGATAATAC
The DNA here is from genome assembly GCF_009769625.2 of Cygnus olor. NCBI lineage: Eukaryota > Metazoa > Chordata > Aves > Anseriformes > Anatidae > Cygnus > Cygnus olor. Next base: position 34,131,357 of record NC_049169.1, on the reverse strand, counting down.
AACTGAAACAGAGTGAAATATGTCCTGCTGTCGTTTCCTATGGCTCATTTAAGTATATACTATGTTTTCTTAGTTATCTTTGGGCAAAGTCAATGCAAGTATCAACTATTCTTGCAAATGCTATAATCGGTCTTGGAGGACTTAATACACGGATATGAAGGAGGTAAAACTAAGTGGCCTGAGTTGGGATTCAGGAAGACTTTTCCTTCAGTACATGCAAAGTTTGGGCTTGAGCCTTTGTCGGTAGGTAGGAGACATCATGAGAGCTGGGAATACTCCAAGCTTTCTGCTTCTGGGAGACCAAGCATTTAATTGCCTATTCCTTTTGTACACGCAGTCTACATGCATTTGACAAAATAACTAGTTCAGAAGGCGACTAACTGTGTGAAGTAACAGTCTTGTTAGGGTAACTTACAGTGAAAGGACCTCCAGAAAATAACTGCTTGATATTTTTGTGTAGTGTCTTCTTAAGGGATTCAGCACTACTGCATTTGCAAGGTGTACCAAACAGCTGCAAATAATTTGAAAAATTACTTTTGTACATGATTTTTTTTGTGTGTATGGGTTTTGGGAAAACCCTGGGCTTTAACTTGCTGTTTCTGATAGCAGAACTATGCTTTCAATAAAGAAAAAATCATAGCAACCTCAGGTGTTGTAAAGATGAAGGGTAGGCTTCATGACTGACATTCGGAATAGTTCTTACAGATGTCAAGGGGTAGTTCTTTTCAGTGCTTCTGTTGAACAAACTGTACATGCAGTCCGCTTTTAAATGTGCTTTCTTTTCAATAAGAGATGACTTGGCACAAAAAAAATCATAAATATGGCATCTTTAAATGCCCTAAGGCTGACAAAACTTAAAATGAAAGCATTGTGTATCCATTTTATAAATACTTATTTGACTCTTCTCTCAAACCTATAAAAACAAGTCTTACAAACTCTTTCTAAAGAGTCCTCAGGGCTCACATATATTTTTCTCTTCCTCAGTGTTACCTTTTGTTTTTCTCCCTTCTCCCCTCTGTGCAGATGATTTTCCTAAGCCGCAGATAACTGTCCAGCCAGAAACCCAGTCAGCAATTAAAGGCTCCAATTTGAGTTTTGTATGTTCGGCAGCCAGCAGTAGTGATTCCCCAATGACTTTTGCATGGAAGAAAGACAATGAATTACTGCATGATGCTGAAATGGAGAATTATGCACACCTGCGGGCACAGGGTGGTGAAGTGATGGAGTATACTACCATCCTTCGGCTACGCAACGTTGAATTCAGCAATGAAGGGAAATACCAGTGTGTTATTTCAAATCACTTTGGTTCATCCTACTCTGTTAAAGCCAAACTTACAGTAAACAGTAAGTATGTTACTTGTTGCTTGTGGATTTGAAGTATAATCGTTTTAATCAAGATATGTAAACATATTTCTTTCCATTCTCATCATCTGCATCTTTTAGAAGATCCCTTAATAAGCTGAGATTTCTTCTTGAAATGTATCTGGTTCCAGGATCACCGTCCAGTTTTACATCTGGCCCCACTGTGCTGAACTAGTATAGCGAAAAAAACAAACCAAGTTTTTAGTAAATGTGACAAAGTCTGTGCAACGCAACAGGAAAATACTAATCTAAATACTAATCTTTTCTTCGCAGGGGGTAAGTCTATACTGTTTAAAGACAGTTTCTGTGGCAAGATCATGAAGGAAGCTCTTAGAAATTAGATTTTGATCTTGGTAGTCTTACAGACTTCACATCTCCCTCCTTTTCTGTTAGCTGTCTATTGATAAATTCAGGTTGTATGGGTTTAGTGCATTTTTAGGCCTAAGAAGAGTGTTGAAATAATGAATACGCTGTGCTAAAAAATAAATCTGTCTTTCATATATGATTTTTTATTCATTTTGGTATCATTCATTTTCCTTTAGTGCTGCCTTCGTTTACAAAGATTCCCATGGACTTAACTATTCGTGCTGGGGCAATGGCACGTTTGGAATGTGCTGCAGTTGGGCATCCTGTCCCCCAGATTGCTTGGCAGAAAGATGGTGGAACAGATTTTCCTGCAGCACGCAAGAGACGTATGCATGTCATGCCTGAAGATGACGTATTCTTTATTGTTGACGTGAAAATCGAGGACACAGGTGTTTATAGCTGTACAGCTCAAAACACTGCTGGAAGCATTTCAGCTAATGCAACGTTAACAGTACTAGGTAAAAAATTGGCAATCCTTAATGACATAAATCTTGAAGATCAGAACTATTGCTGAGCAGTTTTAAAATCATATGCTGACTAAAAATAGCATTATTTTCAAAGTGCCGAATAGTAGTTATAATCTTCTGAAATATTATGTATTGACACATAATTATAGATTAGAAATATGTATTCCAGCACACAGTCACTATTATAATGCACAGTAATAAAGGATAGTTATGCTTCATTTCTCAGGTGTAGATGAAACAACTTTAATATGTCAAAAAAGAAAAATGGGCTGATGTCTTTCTTTACAGATAGATTTTTTTAACTTCTAATTTCCTGATGTTTTGTTAACCATCTTTGACCTTTTTCTTTACACTCTTAAGTGTGTGTGATTCGGCCTTTTATCTTTGTAAGGAAAGCAAGCATCTAAATCTGATCAACTAACAAGCAAACTGCAGGCTCTTAGTTCAAATTCCTTGAAAGTGTTTTCTCTGAGAACGACAGTAGGCTTCATTAGGCCTTACTGATGCATTTAATTTAGCTTTTCCTCTTGAGCTGTGAAGGAAAGGGGCATATTCCCATTCTTTCAAGGTCATATAAAGCCTATTCTTTCTTTTCAGAAACACCATCGTTTTTGCGGCCTTTGCTGGATCGAAGTGTAACAAAAGGTGAAACTGCAGTCTTGCAGTGTATTGCTGGTGGTAGCCCTCCACCCCGACTGAACTGGACTAAGGATGACAGCCCTCTCGTGGTAACAGAAAGACATTTCTTTGCTGCAAGCAATCAGTTACTGATTATTGTAGATACAGATGTAGAAGATGCTGGGAAGTACACTTGTGAAATGTCTAATACACTTGGAACAGAACGAGGCAACATTCGTCTTAACGTAATTCCTACTCCCACCTGTGATTCTCCTCAAAACATTGCTCCATCACTTGATGATGATGGATGGGCCACGGTTGGCATTGTGATCATAGCTGTGGTTTGCTGCGTGGTGGGCACTTCCTTGGTGTGGGTGGTCATCATCTACCACACCAGAAGGAGAAATGAAGATTGCAGCATCACAAATACAGGTGTGTAAACTGAAGGTTAGCCTTGGAAGGGAAAAAAAAAAAACAAAAACGTTTGTGGTTACTTTCCGATGGCTTTCTTGTAGGAACATCTATGTGCTTTTACTCATTCAGAAGAGTAAATTGGTTGTTACTTTCAGCACTGTGCTGACAAATTTAAAAATGCTCTACAAACCCTGAAGTATGCTGATGGCTTTTGTGCATGTTTTGCTTCACCACAGATGAAACAAATTTGCCTGCTGACATTCCAAGTTACCTGTCATCCCAGGGCACGCTGGCTGAAAGGCAGGATGGATATGGTTCATCTGAAAATGGCAGTCATCATCAGTTTCTCACCTCTTCTGTGGGAGGGTATTTCTTACAGCAGAGGGACAGTAATGGTGGGTATGAAATGTAAAGCAGATTTTCCAGTTCACTTGAGGAGCTACAGTTTGGCTATTGTCTTTCTAATTTATTGAAATAGCACTAGTGAAACATCTTCACTAAAGTTGAAGAGAGGGCATAAGATTTATTGCATGTGATTGCATCAACAAGCTAATAGCAGAAACTTGGTTCTGTTCATCCAAATGACACTATGGCTTTGCTTATCTTTTTCTGTAGTCTCAAGGGTAACTTTAAACTGATGATCACATTTCCAAAACAAGAGTGTCCAAAAAGAATTGTGTCTTCCTCTGATGTAGCTTGAAAAGGATGCTTGTAATGCAATGTACAGATAGGTGCTAATACCGGAGTAACTTTAGTATAATATAACTGATAAAGTTTCCTTTTAGAAAAGTTGTTAGGGTCAAAGTCAATAAACAATTTAAGGTGAGTGCAGATTTAAAGCTGCAGTATTTTTACATATTTGGCCCCTAAGAATCCAAAACATACCTCAGTTTGGGAGGAAAATACATCTTACTGGGAAGGAGTTAGGAATGGAGATGCCGTCAGCAGTTGGGGCTGATGTCAGTGGAGCAGTGGTGAGAAAGTCCTGCAGTTGTGAGGTAGCGAGAGGAGCTGCCTCTTTGCAGAGCAAGGACCATGGAGCAAGTCAATAGCTTTCAGGTGCTGCTAAGCTGAAAGTCAGAAGAGCTGTTTGAGCAGCCAGTGACTCCCTCTGACTTTTCCACCCATAAATTTCTCATTACCTCTCTCTGCTCCAAAAGGAGCAGTGCGCTCTGCTATGCAACAGAAAATGAGCCTGGCTTCCAGTACTTTAGAGGAAGCAAGTCCTTGGTTCTGATCATATAATGAAGCAAAGTGTGACACGTTCTCAGTCAAGCCAATTAATTGAATGCTTTCTAGAATTAGCCTTTTCATCAAAAGGTTAGGTTAAGCTTAAGCAAGCTCTGAATATACTGTGAAATTTAATTGAAAAGATGAGGTTTTTAGCAGAATTTACTCAAAAAAGCATAAATTGAAGCTTAATAAAAGACCATACGCTGACATATCAATTATATTTTTAAGGTATTTGCCACCTAGATAATGGCAGTGAAACAGACGTGGAGGGTGTTGCAGATCCATTCCTATGTCACTATCTGGGGACTTCAGGGACTTTGTATTTAAAAGGAAACACGTGTGATTCTGAGGCCTTTGAAGCCTGCAGCACAAGTAAGTTGGAAAAAAAAAAATTCTAATTCAATTTTACGCGATGATAAATCTATATGAAAATAATTTGTCATCTTCTTTAGGTTGCAGCCCTGACCAAAGAACAGTAAGCCTGGACCCATATGAGTCTGGATATTTAAAGAAAAAGGAATGTTATCAATACTCGCCTCCACTGGAAGATCCCTTTGACCAATGTGTAGGCATTGTTGGAATGCAGGCTACAAATAGCAAATTGATTACCTCCATTTATACTCAAAATGAAGGAACTGGACTAAAAAGCAGAAGTCTTAACTCAGACAAATTTGATTTAAACAGAAGTTTGGAACCCTCATCTATTATCAGTAACAGCACTTTCATGGGTATGTTTCTCACTGTTTTTACTCAAGCTGTTGGTGTCCTTATTCTCTGCCATTCCCTATTTGCAACGCTAAGCAAATCTGATTTCTCAGCTTTTTGTTTCCCCTTCCTACTATAAGTAACTCTTTAACAGTGCTTTGCTCATATAACTAGTGTTGTGAAAAAATGGTTTTGTTCAATGTTGTTTGGGTTTCTTTCAGCAGGTGTCAGCGAATTATGTAAGATAATACAGCATGTGGAATACAAGTACTATTGAAAGGAGGAGAGGAGAGATGGGAAGTAGCTGAGGAAAGGCAGTTGGAGAGTTGTACTTGACATTTTGCATGTGTTCTTGTGTCCTCCCCCCTTCCTTCCCAAGTAATTTACGATATGGCAGTGTCTATTTTTAAGGCATGCCCAACACGATGAGATACAGAACTGTATATATAAACTGTATCTCCACGGCAGTGCACCAGGACAGTTGGATGCTCCCGAACTGGGTGTGCCCTCTGGATCGGACTGGGAGTTAGGCAGGATATGGGCCCTCTTCTGTGTTGCACAGAGCGCGGCTCGGGGCTTAGTCAGAAGCAGAATTGACCTGCATCAAAGAAGTCCTCAGATACATGGACTTGTACCACAGACGTGGTAGCCCAGTGAGGTGATTCACCCCTGGGTGTAACTGTGAGCCCTCTCCTAAGGAGCGTTAGGTACAGCAAAGTGAACGTTTGAAGCTTGGGAACAGAAAAGTGATTGCAGTAAAACCGTGTAATGAGCAGATTTTAGATTACCAGAAGGTCTTAATAGCTCACATTTACACATCTCTTCAGCAGTATGATTTTTATCTTAACGTAGCTGGCAGATTTCCATAAACGCTGGGGTTCTTAAGTACATCTTCTCAAACTTCAGGCATACCAGAAGTTTTGCCTACCAGGCAAAAGGTGCACAGGAGGGCTGGGGCAGGTGAGGAGACTGACTCTACTGTATGAGGATATATGGTAACGTTGTCAGCCACAACTATTTACTCTTCAAAGTACGGCACTGTAGAAAAATGCTCTGTCCACCCCTCCTGTCTCTTCTTTTTTCGTGGTGTGAATGACAGAAGAATTCCTGAAGGGGAAAACGGTTGCTTTAATTTTGAAGCTCACTAATTTTTTGGGTTGATTTGGTTGGCTTATTTAAAATGCATATAAACACACGTACTGCTTTCGTGCCTGTGATATCTGAGTGCCAAGTGCACTCAGATACTGTCGACTCTTTCCTGACTCGTGTGTCAGCAGACTTGTTCAGGGCCTGGATCTGCCTGCTGAGGCGAGGGAACCTGTGGGAATGCGTATCACTGGGCTCTTTGTTCTCCAGGGGTAGGGAGGGAGGTAGAAGTTCTGAAGCTTTACCCCTTCAAAAGCCAGATGTTCAAAACATAAAACATTGCAGATGCCACAACATCTGGCAGAGGCCCTGGGACTGCACACAGCCTCCTGGCTGCCTGCCACTATTGCAGTGGTAGGACTGTGCAGATAGGGCTTTACCACACGTCTCCTGCAGAAAGAAAGTGGCTCTGCTGTGAGAGGATACAGCCTTGAGGGTTCATACTCCCCTTTCTGCCCTAAAAACCTATGCAGAGCTGCTTACTTGTCAGTTTTTTCAGCTACTTCCAACCCAAGTTGCATTATCACCGTCTTGGACATTAATTATCATTAAAACTCTTGACTCAGAAGAGCCTGTGGTTAGATCCTGGAGATAGATGTGGAAGAGATCTTGATACTTTTCCTGCCTTTAGGTTTGGAGTTGCTTCTTTCAGCATTATTGTCTTCGAATCCAGCCCCCTTTTTGCCCCTACAATCACAATGAAGAAAGGCAGTTGGCATTAACATCACTGCTGATGTGTGAGGCAGAAAGTTCACAGCTTGGATTTTTTTTTTTAAGACAGCTGGTTCATTTGTGGCTTTGGTGCTGAGGCACAGCCTTTTATGTTGTGTTAGGAGCAAAATTGCTTGGCAAATCATTGATACAAATACGGATCTTGTCCAAATCCATTTTTAGTAACATCCCAAATTACAATTTTAGTTGAAACTTCTGCTTTTAGCAAATAGCCAAAACTAGAAGTATGGCTTCAAAAATGAGCCTGTAACACATTCTCCTCAGAAAGTGTTTCAAGTATCACAGATACTACACTTCTTGTCAGCTGTATCAGGGCATCAGAGAAAGCCCTTCTTGTGTTAACACTAGCACCTTACCAATAGTGAAGAGTGAGGGGAACACCGATTATTTTCTGGCTAGTGAATACAGATATTTATAAATAGACATTCAACTGAAATGCCACATTCTCCTTTGGTTTATATCTGTTCTAGCCAGTTGCAGGCAGAGAAATGAACAGGTGCGAATGAAAGCATAGTTTGGCTGACAGGACCTTTATTACTAATAGGAAATGTTAGCCAGAAGAAAGACTGTTTTAGCATTCAGATTGCACAGTGGTGGGTGTTGTATAACCATATTCTAATTATTCTTTTAATTTGTGCTGAACTGCATTGCAGATTTCATGTGTCATTGGTTCACTGAAGAACAGGACAGTGTGACTGTTCTGACTTAGAACAGTTCTGCATTAGAACAGGTCTTGTGATTTGTTTATAGTTTGGTCTCTGCCCTTCCCCAAAGAAAACAGGCATGGGAGTAGTCATGAAAACAAAGGTAGTGAAGTTATGTCGTGTGTATGGCTGTCAAGCCATTTACGTTGGAAATGTTTATAATGTCTCAGGTGGCAGAATCTTGCCATATAGCTGTGATTACACTTAGGTTTTCTTTTAATGGGAAGAATAATAGTTACGTAAAATCTCACCTTTGTGAACTTTTACTTGTGTCAGTCCTTGGCTTTCATTCTAATGTGAAGCCCTCAGTGAAACACAAATCTGTCTGCATCAATATTTCTGTACTTACACATTTGCTATCTTTCAGGAACATTTGGAAAGCCTTTATGGAGGCCTCAGCTGGACTCTCTTTCAAGTCGTAGACAGCCAGCAAGTTGCCAACCAAAAACCTCCCATAATAATCCTCATGCCTCATTGGACTTTGATTCAGAGGCAGATGAAGATGGAAAGGAAAGGACAGTTTCTAGAGGAGAAGATAACATTTATACTTACAAACAGTGCTTTGAAAACTTCAGGACTTCTACTTTTCAATCCTGTGATTTGGATACATAGCTCCTTTTGGACCTGCCATTGATTTCTGGAACCAAAGAAATACTTTGACATACTACTACCTCAGTGTGGAATTTTATTTAAAAAGGGAATAAGGAAAGGAAGAAGGGAAGAAAGAAACCACATGATGCTATGAACTCAGAACAAATAAATGCATTTTTATTCAAATAAAACAAAATTGCCAAAATGCTCTAAGTTTTTATACAGGGAAAGCATTCCTTATAAAAAATACTATATTTCTAATTATTTTATAGCTTTGTTTTATGCAAATAATATCTTGTAAATTAATGGTGTAAATAATACAGCATATGTATTTCTATGTCAGACTTCATTTTATTGAAATGAGTAGTAAGCATTCTAATTTTGTACTGTTACTTGTACCTTTTTTATAAATGGAAACTCCATGCTGTTTGCAGGTATCATGCATCTTATTTGCACATTACTTTTAATAAACTATGCTGCCATGTGGTCTCTGACCATACATTACTGTATGAAGAATGAGAAGTGTGAATTGTGTTTGTAGGTAGAGAAAAGGAGTATTGCATCTGTAGGTACCTTCTGTTGCATATTTTCACCTTGATTTGCCTGAAACTTGTGTTTCTGGATTTACTGTGTTAAATGTGTTCAGCTTCTAAGAGTGGGTGTGGTCCTGCCACAATTCCTCGTGGTTGGTAAGATAGCTTCAATCTATTTGTGCCAAAATAAATATGCAAATCTTCCACTTTCTGCATTCCCACAATCAACTATGTATGCATGCATTCTCAGTTTTCATGCACACAAGACTGTAACACTGTCTGCCTGTGCCCGCAACTAGTGTGCATGCATCTGGTGGAGGATATGCACAAATCCATATCAAGCTACTTAGAAAAAAAAAAAAAAAAAAGAGGAAAGGTGCTGGAAGTCTGCCTGGTACCATCACTCTTTTCTAAGTGGTGTACTGTTAAATGTTTGCCAAATATGCAGTGCATGTCTGAGTCTTTGCTTTCCCATACCCTTTCTCCCTATTTTTTGCTTCTGCAACCACTTCCATGCCCAACATAAAAAGGTAATCCAAGTACAAGATAATGTTTTCTTTGGTTTAACTCATGCTTCTGTTCCTTATTCAACAGCCCTTTTCTGGTTATAGATGAGATCTGTGCTTCATTCAATTGCTCAGTCAAGTTGAGCAATTGTAAATTGCTGGATTAAATTTGCAGTAATGAACCCAATGCCTTTAACTATACGAAGTCAGAGAAAGAGGTTGCTTACTCTAAAAAGGTAATTAAAACTAAGTGAAAACACTCTATTTTGGATTTCTATTTACAGATGCCTACTATTTAAAAAAGCTGTGAATCCTGTTGTCATCGCTGCATTAAAACAGCGAGACTCCAAAATGGTTAATATTACAGGACACTGGCTTTTTAAATCTGTCTACTTTGTAGGTGCAAACTTACATGGTTGCCAAATCACTTCTTTTAAACTAAATTAAAAGCAGCTGTTAGAGGAGACCATCACAGACATAGCTAAAGCTAGAGGAAAGGTTTCACTGCCTAGTGTAGCTGAGCTAAGGGCTTTCTGTTGTTTGCAGCCAGAAACCTGGTACCCAGATTGCGATGCAATTTTCCTTTAATTTAGGTGCTAGTATTAGAGACAGGAAGTTAATCCATCCTTAGTCACTGGTGGTCTAAGTGGAGAGAATGGATTTTGCGTGCCTTAGTTTATCATATTTGCCAGATTTTCTGACTCTTATTGTTAATTTGTCTTCATTGCTGCCAGATGTGCTGATGTGGTGACATACGTTGATATGGGTATTTGATTATAATTAAGTGCATTTTGGAAGAGATTAATTTTTCCCAAGTTAAGCACAAAGCTATAAGTCAATAAGGCAAGAAATCTTAAATTTGATTCAGTCAGTAACTCAAGATCACTTCTTCCCACCACTGATCCCAGCTTTTTTTTTTTTTTTTTTTTTTTTTAAGGGGAGGAGAGCTGGAGGGGTGTGTGATTCCTTTGCTTTTTGACATATCTAAAAAAAAAAGTTTTAAAAAATAACTACATCTTTCATTCCATTAATGTTTATACTTATGACTCCATGTTAAAGGTCCATCATGAAAAACAAGCTTTAAGTTTGTTTTCTGTAGCCAGGGTAAGGTTGGGAACGGAGACAGTGTCACTTGTTTATCCCTCTTTCATCTTCCCCCTTAAATACTTTCTTTTTGGACTTTCTGTTAGAGAGTATAAAAATCCTGGTCTTCCAGGGACGTGGATCCGTGTACCCAAGTAGAGGTTCAGGGTCAATGCCTGAATTTTAGACCCTTCCCATCAGATTTCTTTTAGCAGCCTAAAAATACAAATGACTGCAATTGATGCCTTAAATACTCAGGAATGAATGCTCATAAGTCCTTTTGGTAGTTTGAGTTTTCATGTTTATTGTGCTTAAATACAGTGGTAATTGTAAACTGCAAGATAGCTGTGATGACTTACTAGTTCTTTTAAAAACTGTTGATATAACCAAACATCTGTTTTTAAAAACTTGCAAGTGTTGCGTTCATTCTCTTTCCTCTGAAGATCCAGAGGTTAGGGAGCTGGTAGATTGGTGTTTACACAGCTGAAAGCTAAATCATAAGCTGATGTGATAAGAAAATAAATTGCGGCCAACACTGAATAAAGCTTACACTGAATCTTAGAAGAGCCTTAGAATGAGAAGTGTTGCTGAATGACAGAACAGACATTTTGCAGCTTTTTCACCAGCAGTAACTGAAATTTTGTCACCTAATACTTGTAAAATGCTATTTAGGGGCAGTATGCTCTTAATATATTACACAAACTGTTCTGCCCAATAAACTCATACAAACAATTGATGAGGTATAGATTTCTGCAAGCTCTGAATAATCACTTTAAAGAGAGAACTGGAATGATATGTTTACTGGAATCTCTCTGGAGCAAGCATTTCCTAACTAAACAAATCTAATGAGTCCACAATTAGAAAAGCAGCCATATTGTTCAGAAGAAAGTTTGGGCCTAACTAGTTTTCATTGTGGCACCGTCACGATCCATTTAGAGTTGACTACAGAAAACAAAAAAAAAAATTAAAATGAATTCTAAGCCACAGCATTGTGTCCTGAATTACTGTAGAGTTTCTTAAGGTTTTATATGTTCAAAATTGTAGCATCCAGCCTTCCGTTCAGAAGCTGTGCAGACTCTTATTGCAGAGAATGTGTCTGACTAATTTAATATTTTCGCTAAGTAGCTGTATGACATTTCTTTATCTGAAAAGTGGTGGGGAGAGCCTCAGTCTCTTTAGTGAAGAGAGGAAATCAGTGTACTACGAGGCGCACTTCTTGTACATACAGTTTTACTTAGAAGAGGAGCTTACCAGATACCTTTCTTTATTATATTTTGTGGAAGTATTGCACCTGGGAACTAAAGCCATATAGTGCCTTTGTGCAGTTATGTGTGGCAAAAAGTGCTTATGAGGGTGGTCGTGCCTAAGGATTAGGACTCAGTTGTTCCACTGACACAGGATATGGCCCTATCCTATCTTACTGAAAGATACAGGAGGTCTCTCCAATTTCCCAGGCTGCCTTTTCTTCTGCAGTTCAGTACTGCTTCCATGTCCTTTAGGGACCCTCTTTGATAACCCACACTACTCTGTTTCCATTTTCTTGTCTTGCCCTGTCACTGTGGTTGCAAGCTAGGGCAAATGTATTCGGTTTGCAGAGCACAGTGTAGTTCAAGGCAAGAAGTCAGCAGTGCTGAGGAGACGAGAGGAAGCATGCGGAGGCAGGCTAGTCACAGCTTTAGAAAACTTTGTCTGAATATGCAGTAAATGCATAATTGAAGAGACAGAATATAAAATATTTATAATATAATGCATGCATTTCCTTATTCTTTACACTACTTTTTGTGTATTTAGTTCCACTCATTCTCTGTGCTCTAAAATGCCAAAGGCAGCTATGTACCAAAGGGTGTGTCATCTGGAGAGTTATGTCTTACTGCATCTAAATTCTCCTTTTCTGGTCCACAAGAAACACGATCCATTTGTTATTCCCTCTGTGTGTGTGTGTGTTCGAGACTAAATATTGCTGGTACAATGCATAGTTTCCCAGAGTCATGTGCTCTGTGGGGTCCACTGACTGATGGTCCATGTGTCTAAAGAATGTCATGGAATAACAGGACCTGAAAGTAAAATCGGTAGTAATTTAAGTTCACTGCTTGTAAAACAAATTTAGGCATTGTGTCTCAACTCCAGGATTTTATTTCCCACACAACAGAGAACAGAAGCACAAATTATTCTAGGTTATAGACTTCAGTTACAGTACTTCAGTTTTCCACAGACATCAGTACAGTCACTTCAAAGCGCTTGCTTGTTATATCCATTCAGCTTGATTGTTGACTGTGGGCTCTTCACCAACAAATGCAATGCAGGAGCTTGCAGTCTGAACACCTGTATAAACTATGTTCTGAAATGGATGGTGAATAACTTTAAGCCCTGCAAATTTCAAATGTGAAATTTTCACACTGGAAATTAGGATTTTACTTGCTTGACCAAGGTAATCAGATCACCTGAATATAAATCAGGCTTTGAGATTATGTAGGCTGTGATGCTATTACTCTGAAAGACTTGTATGCAGCATGGTCCGAAGAGCCCCTTGTTTGCCATAGCAATGTATAATCCACCTTAATTATTGTCAGCTCTTCCTTTGCTGATGTGCATGTAGAATCTGTGATTTATGTTCTGGGTCCACTGCTGGATAATCAAAATTCAGGTGTTGATTATACAGCCATTTGAAGCAATATAGAATAGAAAGAATGGTTTCATTTGGAAGGGACCTAGAAAGATCATTGAGTCCAACTGAATGTCTCCTCAAACAGTGAGGCTTTGGCTTCATTTGAAGCAAAAGCATGCAAAAACATAAGCTCCTATATAGTTCAAGGAACTACCTTTGGCTCTAATCCTGGTGTCCAGTCTGCTTATTTTAGAAACTACTGAAAAAGACTGTAACGGAGGAATGGACATTGATGTTCAGGTTTTGTTTATGCTTCTGTCTTCAAGTTTGCATTACTATAACATGGAGAATTCGGGGTCCCATCCTCCATTCATCAACGGTGGTGGGGTTTTATGCTCATTTTTGTAGGTGCTCACAGTAGTATCTAATTCTGCCCTGCCGCCAATGTGTTGGCATGCCACGGTGCTGTAAGTCAGATCTACAGAGATCTACAGTGAATGTAGGAGAGGAATACATGTTCCTGTTGTATCATGAAGTGGTTTTGAATAATCTTTTTATTCCAAGGGAATAATTTATGCAGATTTTACCATTCATTCCCTCGTAACAGAGTTCAATACGTTTATCAAGAAGCTAGAGTTGCTCTGTCAGCTATTGAACAGGGCAACTATATCATTTTCTGCAGGACACAGAATATGTTTGAGCTGGAGATACTTCGTGAGAAACTTTTCTGATGCTCAGTCCACATATGGCAGAATTGCTGGTGACAAAAGGCCCTCCAGATGGAAGGGAGAATTGCATCTGAAGAGAGATGTACACCTTTTCCAGACAGGTTAGGAGTTTTTGATACTGCTTTTCAATCTCATTTTGATTTTATACTCTTACAAATAATCAGGAAGACTTATTCCTTCATTTTGTATCAAGAGTTCCCTCATTCTGCTCGTGGCTTACCTGACTACAAGCAGAAAGATATTGTGAACTATTGACTGACAAAGCTGAAAACCAGAGAGCTAGCACAAAAAAGAACTTGGTCCACTGGTATCGCATAATAATTGTAACACATCTCCCAAGGAGAGTACTGTTCAGTAGCTTTGTACAGCTGGGGGTCACTAGTGCAGCTATGAAGAAGCTACTGCTTGAGTAAGTGGTAGAAGACATAAACAAGCCAGCTCTTATAACTGAAACTAGTTCGTTTGCTGGCTTAAAACAAGGTGTACTTGTACTGCTACCTGCTGTGGGTTTGTATGCCAGCAACATTTAGAGAGCATCAGTGCTACGGCAGCCAACTGCCCAGAGCCTGGCTTCTGCCACGCACTGATCATATTCTTTATTAGCGTAAACTTCTTTCTGCTATTAACCTTCCCTCAGGAAAGGGGAAACATGGCCCTCATCATAATTAGCTGACACAGCCCTCTGTGTAAGCTGAAGAATGGAAAGTGTCAGGGGCACTTGCAGCGGCTTCGCAGGTATTTGCTGTAAGCAGGGAAAAGTTAATCTGCTCGTGGATTTTGGCACGAGGACAAAACCTATGTGTAAAATAGTACTTAGGATGAATTAAATTTCACATAACTGTGACCACACAGTAGGTAGAGTAGTAAAATGATGGCAATGATGGAAAATATGACTAATCAGAAAGCTGTATTAACTTAATGAATAAAATTATGTTTTAATGTGAACGAAGGTTCTGAAGTGCCTCATTTTAAAAATGTGTTTGTTTATTGCTCTGTAGCTTGTAACAACTCTGCTTCTTTCACCTACCAGCACACTGTAGCAATTTCATAAGAAATAGCATTTTCACTCAAAAAAGTAAGTTCTTTTTTTTTCTTTAAAAAAAGGGATGAAATTGAAAAGAGAAACTCTGACACTGAGCCACAGAACTCTTTTTGCTAAATTGATTAAATCAGAGCATGAAAAAAGTTCTAGAAAATGGAAATGCTTTGACTTTTCACTTTGGAATTACTTGCTGTTGCAAAATTATTTTTATTTTTAAATTCCTAAGAAGCTCTCACCTTTCTGTACAGAACACAGAGCCCTGCAGGTTATCAGCACAGCACAGTGCAGGTGCAGTGCTCCTGTGGGCAAAGCTGTCACTTGTTTTCTCCCCACTACACATCCCTCTTTCCAAATCCATTTGATCTGACTTCGGCAGGTCCCTGTGGATTGATTCTCTTTGCTGCCAGAGCATGTTTCTTGTCCTGATTTCTTCCTAACAGTTCTGACTCAACAAGTTTCTATGGCCGTAGAGTCAGGCTTAATATTTTTCTGTGCGATTAGATTTATTTTCAGTCTCCATACGTCTGGAGAATTGCAGAAAGGTAGTCCCTGATCTTCCTGTGTAACCTAGCATGGTTTTACTCCCAGCACCAAGTGGCCTCTCTGGACACATCACCACCCCTGCTTGTCTTGCTGCAGCAAACCCCCAGCAGCATTTAGCAGCATTCAGGAGCTGCATGAGCACTGCCCACATCAGCACTCCCATTAAAGTGAAGTGCAAACAAGAGGCTGCATCACACAGGTCTCCCTCCTACAATGATTCTGAGCAAACTTTCTAAAGTCTATGACATTTGATCAACCTTTTTTTTTTTTTTTTTTCCTTAAGTATCACTGTATTGCAGGATGATGGAAATCATATCCAGCATTCCTAAATATTATCAACTGTCTTCCTTGTTTTCTTTACTGTCTCACAGAAGAAATGTTTAATAAGCAAACAGAAAAATTATTTTAGGCACAGAGGCTGGGAAGAGTGATCGGGGAAAGGCACTCCTCCTTCCAACCCAACCTTTCCAACTCTCCAGTAGTGTTGGACCTCTTTCCTCCTCACAAAACATTCTAAAATGGAAAAGCAGAGATTTGTTCATATAGTTCATAGCAATTACAAAATGACTATTATATAAATTTGGTGGATTTTTTTTTTAATATATTTTCTTTTAATGAGGTCTTTCACAAAGGAGTTTTGAGCCTATGTGGGCTTCCTGTTTAAGCTTCAAATTTTCCTCAGGGAAAAAAAATAAAAATAAAAATAAAAAATAAAAGGTCTGCCTTTTTAGGGCCGGATGTTTTATATAGCTAAGTTAAAACATGCCTAGAACAGCTGTGGTTATTCTTCTGTCTGAAAAGTAATGCATTTTTTTATTTCTTGTAATGTTTAGCATATACATTTTTAAACATGTTGTTTATTTCTAGTGTTTTCTGTTTGTTTGTGAATCTCCTACCATCATTAGTTTCACTGAAAGACTGAATTCAAGTGTGCACATTAGTTGCCTCCTCTTCTTCAAATGTTCTTACAGATGTTGCTGTAAATCAATTATGGGGCTGACATAGCATTTGGCTGGGTGACAAATGTTCCATAATAATGCAGCTCAGTAAAATGTGGAATTCATGAGGTTACTGCTTGTAACATTTTCAATGTCGTTGTAAATTCCCAGCCATGTCAGCGCAGGTGGAAACAAAGTCATAAATAAAGTGTGTGTGTGTGTACACACGTGTATGTGGGGAGGGTGGGCAGTGGAGGTTCTCACGTACTCATTCTTCCTAAAGAGTTCCCTGGGTGTTTCACCGCATCCATGATTTAATTCAGCTACTTGAACCAAATTAGAAAAGAAATCCCTTCATTAAAATCAAAATAATCTTGCTAACTAAGTTTCAGTGAGAATTAAGTGCAAATTGAAGCAAGCAGGCTGCTGCAGCCATGGTAGGAGCCAGCCCTGATGAGCCATGCCAGGCTTCATGGCATTGATTCAAGTAGTGACAAAAGAGCCTTTCCAGTAACCCACTGAGAGCAGCTGCATCTCCAAGGACTGAGCCAAGCCACCCCTGATTGTCTTCAAGAGCAACCAGCAGTGAGCTGGAGCTCTATCCTGATGGTCCGCAGTGCCCCACAAGGGTTGGGATATGCCTTATCCAAACATCTTTTTCTTTCCTGTTTCCTTGTGGGATCAAGTCCCAGAAGCAAGACGTTTGGCAGTTTCCTCCTTGTCCAAGCTAATCAGCTTCTAATCCCACATCCTTTTAGGCCACTTCAAGGTATGGTTGTATTTAGGAATATGACTCATCTGCTTGAGTAGCCTGTGCTGAGGAGGTGGCCCAGTCCGGGCTCCCTGAGCATGCCCTTTCTTCTGCCTTTCCTGCAGGAGCTGGCCTTCACGTGAACATGTGCTGAGCCTGTCAAGGAGTCAGACCATCCTTCTGCCCAAAGTAAGTAGCTTCTGGCTGTTCAATTTGAATTCACGAGTGCAGGACTACTCCGGAGTTGTTACACAATAGCTGAGGGTGAAACATTGAGATATCTTAGAATTTGGTGAGCTGTTTCTGCCGTGCTCTAAGAACACTGATTCTATGAATATCACCTCTCTTACAATCACTGCCAGAAAATATTATTGATTAACAATCAAATAATAAGCTCAGCCTAAGAACCTCTTTCTTAGCTATTATTTCAATCATCACTACAGAAACATGATTTAGAACACAATAACATCTATAGTCCACAGATATCGTGACTAACATAGATCTGCATGCAAAACTGGTGTTAAAAGAATGTTTTTTTTTGTTTTTTTAAAAAAAAAAAAGCTGTAGTCTTTAAAATCAGGTGGTATTACTAAAGTTAAACAAGAGTATTTAACCTTTTCAATATCTTCATGTGCTTTCTGTCTTCAGCTGCCTGGAAACACGCGATTTCTTAGATATGGTGATGTATGAATACTGTATTTTCACTACTTAAATTTATTTCAGATATAATCTACCTACTAATGTGTAATAGGATTGTGAACCGAGAAGGATTATTAAACTGTAAAGTTTTCAAAATAAATCAACTAAACTGGAAAAACGAACAGTAAGTTGTTTTTTTTTTCCTGTTATCTACTCTTGTACAGTTATCAGTATTTATACCAGCATTTCCCAAACAGAGCATACTTAAACCTAAAGTCCTCACAGCCAGCAAAATGTTTGATTTAAGGGAACATTCATGATTTTATTCTCAGCATGCTTCAAAATCAGTCTGTGCGCAAAAATTATAATTACCCTGCATTTTGCAAAATAGCATACCTAAATGTATGTCCTGCACAACTGAAAAAGAACTGGTCCAAAAGGTGACCCAAAAGAGTTGATTTTCCCCTTAAGCAGTAGCTGCTTGTTACTGTTGCTGTTGCTGGTCAGTGCCAAGAAGCCACACCAGGCTAGCTCCCACTTGGCAAGGTTCCTCCTTGAGCAGACCTCCAGCCTGCACAGAGATGGCAAGGGCTAAAATATAGGAGTGGTCCTGTGTGATGGCTCATTTTTGTCAGGAGGTTATGGTGGGAAGACTCAATAACTGTCAAGAAGAAATATATGAGAAGAGAAAGAAAATATCCAGGGAGGAGTGTGTGTGGGAGGAATATAAAAACTGGGTAGTATAATTGTTCATGGGCTG
Organism: Cygnus olor; assembly: GCF_009769625.2. Taxonomy (NCBI): domain Eukaryota; kingdom Metazoa; phylum Chordata; class Aves; order Anseriformes; family Anatidae; genus Cygnus; species Cygnus olor. The sequence goes on along the minus strand of NC_049169.1, from coordinate 34,112,891 downwards.
GGAGGAATGAGGATGATCAGCTACCAAAAAATCCCAAGAAAGTCCAAACAAAACAGCAAGAGGAATCTGGCTGGCTCCTCCCTGCAGCTGTCCCTGTATGCTGGAGTTTGGGGTGGAGGGAAGGAGACTGGAAATTTGGACTTCTGTCTTACTGTCTCAAAGAAGAGGGACTACTCTACGCATTTTGAACTCTGTTGAATGAAATGAAATCAAACTGTTCTGCCATAGGTTATTATGAAGAATACGTTCATTGTCTTTTATGACAGAGTTGTATGTTGGGCATCATCACCACCCAGCCCTGAAAGATCTGTATTTCCTCACGTGCACTGTGAAGAGCCCACACTGTGAAGCCTGATGACTTTGGTGGAGGTTTTAACTCATGCAGGTAGTAGTTAGGGCTGGGATTCTTCCCACTTCATTTTAGATGACCAAAAGACAGGCCTCCAGCCTCCTATTACATCTGGAATCAGCAGGTAAGTGTATCCCTTCTCTAAAGGAATGAAAGAGCTAAAGGGGCAAAGAAGGCAAACTTCTGTATTTACCTTTGAATACGACTTACTTTCCCTTAATCGATTTAGCACCCATTTCTGGCATCACCTTCTTCTAAACCCATCCAACCAAGGATAAATCAACAATGGCAATTATGAACAATTACCTTTATTTTGAAAATTGAGTTAAATATTGAAGCACCTTTAGTAGAAGAACAAAAAAATTTAATCTTTAAGTGTATCCTTTATGTTTAATTAAACCACCTTTGTGGAGTCCACAAAACTTATAGTACAACCCTAACAAAACTGCAGATCTTCAAGAACTGGGATAGTCAAAGGAAGTAAAAAAAAAATGAATTTCTGTTGGGCAGAATCATGAAAAGATATTTTCTTGTTCTGAGGCCAGTCCTGTTACAACTGAGTACCAGCTGGCCTTGTTTGAAGTCAGTGATAATATTCCCATTAAGATTATTTTAGTGTTCTAACAGTTAAGTACAGAACTACTGGAAGGGCTTGTAACAGCGCAATGGAACACTGGGTTTAGATCTTTCTATTAAAATGATCTAATTTCTTATTAATACAGCCAGCAATTAATTGGCACCAACAAGTGATGGAAATAAATCAATTGAATCAATGTTTGAAATGTGTCATTTCTCAGAAACCTGAATTTTAATTAAAAGTAATAACATACTCTGACACGTGAGCTTGTCTGATCTCCATTCTATTCACACTGAATATGTTAGTTCTTTAAAACACATGTATAATTTTAATTACACTGTTCCATTTTAATATTCTAGCCTTAAACCTGAAACAGTGTATGTAGGAGAAGGCAGTGAAAGAAAAACAAGAGAAGCTTTAACTTTTCCCAGAACATAATAAACTAAACAAATTCATATTCAGACCACCTACATGTCGGAAGTTGTTGTTGCAGTAACTCCTGCATCTCAGTTCAGGAACGTAACAAAACATTTGTACTGCAGACAATCCAGAGGTGCAGGAACCTTTCTCTCCATACAAGTAATATATGGCTGGATGACATTTCTTACCCTAAACTTGCCTATTGTTGGAAGTTACCTCATGGTGCTTCCATCACCTAAAAGTAAGGCATCTGTGTAACCACCCAGCCTTTCCTGGAGGCAAAGAAGGAATCATTGGTATGCTCCTTGACAATTCCTAGAAACAGCATTTCCAGGAGATGTGGCTGATCAGTCTCTCTCTCTTCATAGGGAACCTCCATAGAGACCACAGAGAGCAGGTGTTTAACTGTTAGATGGCAAAACTGGGTGAAACAAATTCCCAGACAGGTGGTAGACAGTTGAAAAAGCCCTGAAATTAGTACATACTGCTTATGGCCTGAGAGATGCATTAGCCTGAGTCCTAGTTTTGTTTGGAAAAAAAGGATATTTTTTTTTCAACATATATACACAGAGATAAAGTACCTTCAAAGCCTAGTGGTCTTGTTTTTCATATTTGTCTCCTTTTCACCTTCATCTGAGATTCATAAATATATGGATATGTATTTATAAGATAAGCATGATCTTTTCTCCTATATTATAATCATCTGGGTTGTAAACCTCAAGTGGAAATGGTTACCACTTTGCCATGCTTGGATATTTGTATTCTAATATAAGCAGGCAAAAGCAAGTCATTCTTTGAAAGGGTCATTCCTTTGAAAAGAAGAGGCAGCTCCACATCTGCCTGCAGAGCATTCCCCAGCTCCCAGTTATTTCAAACCTGACGTCCACCTTTGTGCACCAGATGTCTCATATTTCTGTTTTTCTCACACTCATCATAATTTCGTACACAAGGTAGTTGGCTTTGCTCTGCAGCTGGCTGATTAATCTTAATTAATAAGTTAATTAGTACTTAATAGGTGTTTACTTTCAACTTTTGAGTTTGGTTTCCTGTTTAGTTTTGTGTATTTGGTGAAGGGTATTGAGGGTATTGTCCTTCCATTTTGTCATCTAAAAAGAATTAGTTTTCTTGCAACAGAATGATTTGTATCTCCTATTAATACTTTCTAAATTGAAAAGATCATTCAAGTCCCTTGTTAGCTGAGCACACAAAACCACCTAGAGATAAAAGAAATTGTACAGATCAAGAATGAAAATTTTATTTTATTTTTTTTAAATTCATCCTATCACTCTTGAAACATGATCAGAGTGCTTTAAGGGAAGCATAGCCATCCTTGCCTTGCAGAGGCTGGCTGATCACATCAGGACCAGGTAGCCTTCTGGAAGTACCTGTGTTTCATCAAATACAACGAAATATACTTGGGGAAGAGAGATAGGATCAAGGGAAACAACCTGCGTTAGCAGGAATCATGCCTATGATTTTGCTTTGCCTTGCTTTTTCCACATGTGATGGAGAGACTACTTTATCACTAACACACACACATTCAGAAATGTTATATTTTTACACATGAGGTTCTAACAGCTAGCTATTCATCATTAAATTGAATGGAACTACAAAATTTTTTAAATACATAAATGTGAAAACAGGCACAGTTTTTATCTCATGCTCCCCAAAGACCTAATATATTCACTCTGATTATGAATCCTGAGAGGTGGGCCCAAGGAACATGGAGGAGTATTATATTTAATTTACTGTTTTGTTATAAAATGTTCCATTATGTAAGTATTTATTTTGTAAGTCTGAATAGTAAATATACATTTCTCTGATGGAAATTCTTAAAATTTAATACCACCACCCAGATATGTAAACAAAGGATAAGGTGAGTCTCAAGATACAGAATGAAAATAGAGATTAAAATGTATTTTTTTTTTTTTTTGGAAAGGAAAGGAAAGGAAAGGAAAGGAAAGGAAAGGAAAGGAAAGGAAAGGAAAGGAAAGGAAAGGAAAGGAAAGGAAAGGAAAGGAAAGGAAAGGAAAGGAAAGGAAAGGAAAGGAAAGGAAAAGAAAGGAAAGGAAAGGAAGAGAGAAAGAGAGAAAAAAAGGAAGGAAGGAAGGAAGGAAGGAAGGAAGGAAGGAAGGAAGGAAGGAAGAGAGAAAGAGAGAGAGAGAGAAAGAAAGAAAGAAAGAAAGAAAGAAAGAAAGAAAGAAAGAAAGAAAGAAAGAAAAAGAAAGAAAGAAAGAGAAAAAGAAAGAAAGAAAGAAAGAAAGAAAGAAAGAAAGAAAGAAAGAAAGAAAGAAAGAAAGAAAGAAAGAAAGAAAGAAAGAAAGAAAAAGAAGGAAAGAAGGAAAGAAGGAGAGAAGGAAAGAAGGAAAGAAAGAAAGAAAGGAAGGAAAGAAAGAATCTACAGGTCAAAGGAGAAGTCCTGTTCTGACTTGTATAGTATTTCTACAGCATCGTGGGGATCACAGGGATATTTTTGGAATGCTTTCCTATTCAATTCCATCAGAATTGAATTACTTCTGATATTTTGGCCACTTTGGATACTTATGATACTCTTGGCCAGATATGCTGGAACCCTAATGCTTCATATTTTGGTGGATAAATGGCAATGTGAGATCACAAATGGGGAATATTGCCAAATTTACCTGCTGCCATCCTTTTCTGGATATTTTCTAAGTGTCGTTCCTGTTTTATTCAATTGCATTTCTAAATTATTTGTAAGATATGTAATACGATGCCTTGCTCTTGCTGTAATCAACTAGCTTTAGAGAGGTCAGGATTTAATCCAGAAACTAAGTCAAAGAATAAAATACCTTAAAGTATAGAAAAGATTTTTGCAGGTAAACTTATAAACTTCTAGTCAGATTCAGTGACTTTACATAATGAGTACCATGTGATTTAGGAAAGCAAATGTACTAGCTTGAGTTTTGAATTTCAATACTTTTAAAATTTGCAAAAATTTTTGCAGAAGAAAAATAAATTTACAGAAAAGCAAAGTTCATAACCCGAAAATTTGGAAAGCAGCCATAAAAACATCTAAGCAGCAATCTACCAGGAAACAATTATTCAAGATGAAATTCAATGGATTCACTGAATTATCATTTTCAGTAAATAATTTGACCAGATCTCCAGGTAATCTGACACTAATTAAAAAAAAAAACAAAACAAAAAAACACTAAATCATGCTTGTTGTAAAATCTTCTATTTACTCTTCCTTGTTAAAATGTTCACAGATAATTTTCATTGGTAGCAATTTGGTGTTAGTAGATAACCAACAATTTATTACTAGGCTCATGCCATATTGCTTTTCCGGCTTGCAGAAACCTGTTTCTTTCATGCATAACACTTTTTCACTTATCACCTCTTGAGACTGCTTAAGCAACTGTGATTCAATTAAACCCATGTTCAATGGCTGTTCCAATGTTTTACACTTGGCTGATAAAAAAGAAAGATGGGATACATTACTGTTATCTATTGACTTTTTTTTTTTATTTATGGTTTTAACCTGTAAGTCTTTAACAATCACCTTAATTTTGTGTGTATATGTGGAAAGTGCTGAGCTGATAAAAGAAAGCTACAAGTGCAATCTATATTGAGATAGGAGTTTTAAAAAGCTTTAACATTTTATCTGTTTATGTTAGTGAATTTATGGTTTGTGACTTTGTCAATTCTGGAGAACAACGTTCCCTCCTTATATGCATAGTAGGGATGTGACGAGCACTGGTAAAACAATCTTCCCTAAACTGGAATAGCCCCCAATGCTGTTTTAAGGGATTTTTTGTAACAATTCGGTCTCACGCATTTCTGCTGCTTTGCCAAATTCCTGTGACAGGCTTTCTGGCAATAACGTAATTTCAGTTCATGATATCAACACATCAGAGAAAAAAAAAAGTCTTTAAAAATTGTGATGGTGGGAAAAATAAATCAGTCAACTGTGTGCTGAGTTGTCCAAGGTCATGTAGAAAGTCAGAGCCAGAAACCCGAAGTCTCTTCTTTCTTTCTCTATATTGGGATAGGCTGGATTTGAATACAGAGGGGAGTGCGCAGAATTTCAGTGTAACATAATCCAGCTGAGGGGAATGAATAACAAAAAGACAGATTAAAATGATTCCCTAAGACACAAAGGCATTAAAAATAGCATGATTGCATTATTTTCACTCCCTATTTAATATGCTGGATGGCACTCATGCTTTGAAATAGGGAGAGAAGCTCAGAAGACAAAGTAGAAGTGTAGACAGTGAAAAGTACCTGAGTGCTTACTGTGCTGTGTATTTCCTGGGTTCATCCGAATGATAGCTCTTGAAGCTGTTATTTTTCAGGGGCTCACAGGAATAAGGCAAAGCAATGCTTGTTTTCAGCTTTTTATTAATTAATTTGTGCAAAAGCCTGTCTTCAGGCCTTTATCAAAAGCATGGCTATCAAGATATCTCCTTGGAATCAAAACTCTAAAGCTTACTGACATGAACAGTGCTGTATGAGGCTCCTGTACACACAAAATCCTCCTTCACAACCCATGGAAATGGTAAGGTGAATTTACAGAGAGCAGAACGTTCTTGGAAAGAGAAGTATAAAGTACTCACTGAAACAATGTTAGAACCGTTGGATAGTTTTCCTCCAAAATTTTATTTGGAATAGAACATATTTTAACACAGTTCATATTCTCTCTCTCTCTCTCTCTGTTCAGAAACTACAATTTTTCCTATTTCCCCCCCTTTTAAAGCCATTTTTTTTCTAAAAGCAGAAGAGAATTTTGTAGGCTTCATGTAAGTTTTGTTTTTAAGGATGAAAATTCTGTTTCCTTAACAACTTCAAAATTCTGGCTAGAAGACTGCTAAATAGTGCTTGGTTAAAGATATAATATGGATAGTCTGTTTTGGGGTCATTACTCAAACTGGCATCTGAGTAGAAAGAGGAGACCCCAAGAAGCTCATTCTTCAAGTTACTTTCAGGAAAAGCTACTTTCCTTCCAAGCTCCTCCCTGTCATCAGCTGCCCACAGCAATGCCCAGTGAACAGGCAGGACTTCTCAACTCTCACAGGAATGCCCAGCACCAAAATCTGTTGTTCATTAACATTCAGAACAAAGATAGACCTCTACTCCAGGTGGACCAGAAAATTTTCGACCCTGCATAAATAGACTGTATATATGCTTTCATCAGTTTTCTGTAGGACTGATGGTGGAAGAGAGCTGATGTTAATCAAAGTAGAAACTAAACCAAAACTTGAGACAATGCCCTTTCTGTAAGTCTCAGTGTATCTGTATTGACCTGAAATGTTCCGTCTTTGCTCTTTCAGGCTACAGTAATTTATATGATACTATTGTAGCCTATTTATCGTATTTTTAATCTACTACAGAGTAGATGATAAGTAATATTTTACTATCTCTACCTAACCCTACTTATCTCCATTGTCAAATTATGCTATACAGTATTCAGAATCTGTGATGTGCTGCCTTGTAACCTTTACCAGGAGCCACCATCTAGCAGCTGCCACACAGGAGGTGAAATTCTCATCCTACACATGAACCTGGCTTCAGTTCCTAGACATGACAGTGTGTTCAGCAGGTAGTGTTGATATAGCAGGGACACCTGAGCAGTCAAGTGAAGGAGGGAACCAGCAGGACTGCAGCGAAGTTACAGTATTCTAGAGACTTTTGTTAGGAATTTCTCCTGAGGCTGACATGAGAATTAACCACTGAAATACAAACATTCTTCCTTTCTTTCTTTCTTTTTTTTTTTTTTTTTTTTCAAATCCATTTTCACAATCTTTGTCATCACTGATGACAGCCAAGGAAAGATGAGGACTTCCTTCCTTCCTTCCTTCCTTCTTTCCTTCCTTCCTTCCTTCCTTCCTTCCTTCCTTCCTTCCTTCCTTCCCTCCTTCCTTCCTTCCCATTTTATTATTCTTTTGTTTTGTTTTGTTTTGTTTATTTTATTTTATTTTATTTTATTTTATTTTATTTTATTTATTTTATTTTATTTTTAATTTAATTTAATTTAATTTTATTTTATTTTATTTTATTTTAATTTTTTACCTAGGCCTCTCTTCTGTGTTGTTGCAGCTCATCTTCTCCTTGTTTTCCTGGTTTATTTTAGCCAGCTATTTGGATATTCTTTATGTTTTACTTTGTACTGAGCTATTGCTTTCTGGCTGGGGCTCCCACCTCTAATTTTGTATATAATGAACAAAATAGAAGAAAAACAAACATAATAGTAAAATATGTCATTATCCTTTGCATCTTTTCTATGCTTTTTGCTGATCATATATGCATCATTTGTAGTGCTGCCAAGAACATCTGAGCCTCAGTAAACGACCTTTGGGATTGTAATTCCTTTATGATCTATTTTCCTTTTTCATTTTGATCTGAATAGTTTAGTTCTGCACCTTGGAAAAGATACAGGCAAAGGTCTTTGGACTAAGTTTCTGTTCAATTAACATCAAGCATTTCACATACCATTGGGTACTGGCATAACACATTTTGAGCTGGCAATTGGCCTTCAGAACATAAATCTAATTAACTTATTTTCTTTTTCAGCTCCTATCTTACTCGGGCAGCAAACACTCTTATCAGAAGTCAATGCTATACTAACAATAGATTATGCTCGAAGAAGGGTAATAGATGCGTCAAGTTCATTCATCTATCTATCTAGCTATTTATCCTACATATATTACTAGAACACCTCTACTAAACAAAATTCACTATACATAGTTTTCTTACCTTTAGTCCTTGCATATGGAGATATAGTCATATTTTTTGTTGGTGGTGGTTGGTTGGTTTTTGTTTTTGTATTTTTCATGAGAAGAAGAAAGAGGGATGTGATCTGCATTATTCATAAGGGAAAAGTATGGACAAGAGGTGGGTTTGGTGAATTGAAGGAAATCACTGGGAAAATCAGTAATTAAACTTAACAACATGCAGTATGTACATAAGAGTTCAGTATGTCTCTCTCTGAAGGGCTGTATTTCAAAAGAGGCTGTCACGGTCAAAGACAACAATGCTAGCTTTCAAAATGTCTCCAGTGTAGATAGATATCTGTACTGTAGAAAACTGTACCTAACAGCATACTCCTTTCTCCTTTTGCAGAATACTGTAAGAAGCAGCTACTCATAGAAAGCATCTCTTCTCATCCTGATGAACAGGTTTAAAATTAATCAGATCAAATGTTATTTATTAATGCTTTTTTTTTTTTTTTTTTTTTTTTTTCTCTCCAACAACAGTAAAAAGAATCTGGCTGAATATCTAAGACGTTGGCTGCTGTGTCAATGCTTAAAAGTTCACTGAGATGAATCCCACTGATGATCTTATTGAAGCTGGAGTATTACACTATTTTTGATGTTTTGATAGAGTTGTGTTTCAAGACATGACATGCCTCATGCTGAAACTGGTGCACATGTTTTATATTCAGGATCTTTAACAACTCTGCAGTGGATAAAAATCAAATACTGACCAGTATGCTTCAATACAAATATGAGATTTAATGATATGTTTGAGTATATCAAATATCAAATATTTAAGTGAATCAATGAAGATTATGAATAAAGGTAGCAAAATATAAAAATGATTTCAAAGAAAAAATACCATTTTTTTTTATAATGGAGTCAAAAATAATTGCTAATGTATTTATATATGTACACATCGTGCGTGTATCTTAGATACAGACTTAGAGCTGTAAATCAGTAGGTGAAGAGAACATTGTCAATTGCTGAGAAATGTCAAGAGTTACTTGCATTGATCCTGACCATTTCAATTGTTGAATTAAAATTCACTTAATTAAAATAATAATATTTAAAATATTGAGCTGAAAATCCCTAAAGTCTGTCCAGATGTGGAATTTCTAAATAAAAGAAGCAGTTAAGGTAGTAAAAACATAAAGGAATATAATATAAACCCATCACTGTTGGGAAGTGAGATTAGAGCAGATAGTACAGCAAATCTCTGCCATCTGCTCCTGCAGTATCTTGACCAGGTTGCAAGGGAGACAGCATCCTCCCTTTGTCCTATTAAAAGTGACATGTGCTGTCTTCTGCATCAAGGTATTTGATACAGTCCAAACTTCACCCATTCTGAATCTAAATTAAACAGAACAAACTTGGACTGAGCCATAGGAAGTTATTCTTCAAAGGTTGTCCATTGAAGCATTGAACTCAATAAAGTTAGACTCAGAGAAGGCAGGGAACTACAGGAACTAGTCCTAAATGAGTTAATTTGTGCACTGGAAGACAGTGATGTGGGCTTTTTCCCATAGTTTTTGATGCCAATAAAGAAACTACTATGTTCCAAGTCTCTAAGGTAGTTGATTTAAAGTTAACATGGGTATTTCTACATGCCTTTTTCTGCTGAAGGGTAGCCATATCTTCAGAAGACTTATCCAAACTGTAGTAGAGGATGTTTATATACATGTAAAAACATTGTAACAGAAATATATTCTGTGGGGAGAAAAAAAAAAAAAGAAAGTAAAAAGACAAGCAAAATAATTTATCTGCACACATCTTGCTATTTTTAACCTGACCTCCTCTAACGAAATTAAAAAGCTTGCTGACGTTGTTTTTGAGTGAATTTTCTTGGTATTTCTGTATACACTCAAGATATCTATATGCATCACTTGAAAATACCCTTTCCTTAAAAAGAGTCATTATTGAAATATTTTAAAATGTTTTCTTAAAATAATACAAAATTTTATTTATTTATTTATTTATTTATTTATTCAGAATTTACAGAGCTCTATCAGGGTCCAAACATCACTTCATTATCGGGTTTTTAGTGCTAAAGACTACAGTCTCAGAACAAAGATTCTCATATCTTGGCACTTAACATTTTGGGGACTGTCTCTTTAACAAACCTGTGTTGTTACATACCTGAGAAAACATTTAAGAAATATTTAAAAAGTAACATTATTTAAACAAATCTCCATTTTATTTAATGGATATCAGCAAAAGGAAGGTGCTTTGCGAAACTCATTTGCCCAACAGATGGTCTTTCAGAGTTTTTTTTTTCTTTTTCTTTTTCTTTTTCTTTTTCTTTTTCTTTTTCTTTTTCTTTTTCTTTTTCTTTTTCTTTTTCTTTTTCTTTTTCTTTTTCTTTTTCTTTTTCTTTTTCTTTTTCTTTTTCTTTTTTTCCCCATTGTCTTTTCGAATTGACAAATACAAATGCCTTGTCTAAACAACAGTGAAGGAGGTGTGAAGAGATGAAGCATACAAGTGTACTTATCACTGTCTGAGTGCTATATTAAGAAGGCAAAAAGAAATCAGAGAACCTTCGCTACACAAAGGTGGGTTCAAGGGATGACATGTTCTGTTAACAGAAAGAACAGAAGTGAATGAGCAAATCTCACCCATGAAAGAGCGGAGACTAAAGGTGAGGGCTAAATGAGCATCTGAATACAAGGTCTACATCAAATAGATGGAAATAACTGCTGCAAGTACTTCATAGACTCCTACATCATTTTACCATTTTCATTGTTTCTTAATTGTGCTTCTCCTTCCTGAGAAAACCTCAGCTTCTTTCCTTACTAGAATGCCACTGTTTCTGTGTGCTTTTGTTTTTGTTTTTAATTTCATGTTACATTATGAGACTTTATTTTTAATTTACAAAACAGAGCAAAAAAAATCAATATGAGGCTACAGAATCTCCTGTGGCAGAGTCTGTACATACTGGATGGTTATTTCTTAACATCAGTAAATCAGAAAAGGTTGAAAATCTCCGATGCAGGAGAAATGATAAGTCTATAAAATACTTCCAGGAAGAAAAATCAAAATCAGCTAGTGCACTATTGAATTAACTACTCCCAAAAGCTGTTATTAGCTGCAGATGTCCCTTGATGAGGTGTACTTTTGAGGTGGCAATGCTTTACCTTGCTGTCTCATTCCTCTTGATGCTAGCAGCATTACCCCTTTCTGACCTTGTAGGGCAGGATTTCCAGCTGGTAAAATGTAGTCAGCCTTTCTGACTCTTAATTGTCTCTGTAAAGAAATCAGCCAGCATAATTACTTTTGTATTCTAAAGGCACTTTCACCTTGGCTTCCCCTTTCCAACTGTGTAATTCAGCATTGGGCAAACAAAGTAAAGTTAGCAATGCATTGTTAGAAAGTAACTCTTCAGCTGCTGTGCAGTGGTGTAGGTTCTTGGGGAAAGAGTAATTTGTATTTCCTTTATATTTAAGGATGGGATGCAGCTAAAGAATGAGCCTTTTTTTTTTTTTTTTTTTTTTTTTTGTTCAACATTAAAACAAAGGAGGAGGTAAACAAAGAGTTAATGAATCACAGAGAGCAAAGCTCAGTCCTGCCGTAATTCCACTAGAATTTCTGGTCAAGATGCATGTTTTTTGTCAAAGACACCAAAGGTAGTGCTAGAACCTAGTATATGGTATATGATGTCAGATTCTTTTCTATGCCAAAAAAAACACATTCCCTTTTTTTCAGGTGACCATTTCCTAAGGCCTCATACAAAAAATACAGAACACTTATTACAGTCATTATATGTCATGGGTTGTTCATTATAGCCTTTCTGCCTATTGTCTGGTCCTTAGCAGTAATGCAAAGCCCATAATTTTTGTCATTTTATCATTTAAATATTTTATTTTTTATTATCAAGTGTTGGAAACTGATTTTCATTTGCTGAACTATCAATGAGTATATGTATGGAGAGACCACTTCCAGCTCAATAAACGCAGCTGGGTGTATGTGCATGTATATACTGGAATGAAGTAAACCCATTCTCTATGTACGCAAGTCACTGGGACTTTTGAACCAAGCTAGTGAAAGAAGACAGCTGGGAAGGCCTTGTGGCAGCCAACCCTGGAAAAGTTAACAGAAACAGCTAATGAAAGTCTGGCCAAGTCAGCAACAACACTATCCCAGTTGCGACCATAGTGCTACGTACTGCCAGCAGAGTAGATTACAGTGCTTGGCTTATGAGCTCCTTGGCTGCCAGGCAGGCTTTGTGTGTGGCCACGTACCTAGCAAGGAGTCTTTGGTGAAGAAGGGAGGGGTACTGATGCTAATATGCAATGCAGGAACAAACAGATGAGAATCTTCAAAATTGGGGTGTTTCCCTTAGATTCTGCTGCCTGTTTCTCAGAAGCGGCACAGCAAGGCTGATCTTCTGCTCAGTGTGGTCAGAGTTTCAGTTGTACGCAGTGGTCAGTGAGCTCTGTAATTAATGTGGCTACATTAAAAAAAGCAGCTGTTGGATCCACATTTTGCCCTCAGATGCATGTGTGTGGCTTCCGTGCTTCAATGGGAACAGTGCACGCATAGCTGGGGAGAGAATCTGGCTGCATGTGTGTACACATATTCGTACATATGCCTCTCTGTATATATAGTGCTAATAAAGAGAAAGAGAAATATTTTTTTCCTGAATGATAATTTCCATTAGTTTCCCATTTCCATACTGTACAAAATGTTCTTATTTCTCAGTTTCTCTGCAGAACCCTGGGCTTTGGTGTATAGCAGTCTTCTTCAGGAAGCATGCAGGGCACTTGGTGATTGTTCTGGCCAAAGCTGTGGGATTGTTCCCATCTTTTGTCCTAACCTCTAACTGAACCACAGCCTAAACTGTGTGGAAATGTTGAAAGTAAATTGTGAAAGAGAAAGGGAGACAGAAAGGAAGTCAGGAAAGCAGGAAGAGAAGAGAGGAGAAAGAAAAAGACCAAATGTTCTGTTTGTGTCTGAGACAGGAAACAGCAATACCAAAATATCCCAGAAAGGCTATTCTTGCTGTACTACTGACCCAGCCAAAACCAAGTACTTCTGGAAATCTTTCAAGAAATTCTGTTTGAGTTATTTCCAGTCATGCTTCCAGACCAGAGAGGCTTGGATAAGGCATTCAAAAGTCTGAACGCTTATCAGCTGCTTCTTGCTTTGGTCTCTCCTCACCTCTGTGAGGGCCTCATCTTCAACTCTCTGTAGATGTGGCACTTTCTTCTGCAGGGATCTCTGACTGGTTCTCTACTTATACAGGTCAGGCAGCTGAAAGAAATGAGTTTAGCCAACCATGTTTTAGCTTGGTTCACTATGTTTCAGCTTTTCTAACTGTAAAGCAAAGTGCGTTAAGTAAAGCAATATGTTAAGCAGTGCCCTATAACTGAGCAAACACTGATGGTGATATTTTCCTCCCTCCCCTTGTTCCTTTTTGTGCACTGCAACATTTTTAACATCAATATGTACCCTCTTTGACATGGGGATCACAGCTTTTTGAGTAATATAACTAGACAATTTTCTGTTGTCGCAGAAGTGGTGTTGCATTTTTCTTCTCTCTGAAGTTCCCTCTGTATATCTGCTTGCAGCTGTACTTGTAGTTTAGGAAGTAGCTGATTGTTATTATTATTTTTTTTTTCTCCAGATTAGAACTAATAATATGAATAACTTCTTCTCTTTAAACTAAGGGAGCATATTCCCTAACCTCATTCTTCACATGGTCATTCATGTTTGGTTAGCATCTGGGACAGAGTGTGGTTCATTTCATATGTTAACTGAACTGCTTTTCTCAACCCTAATTATCTTAAAGGCTTAACTTAAAAAAAAAAAAAAAAAAAAAAAAAAAAAAAAGTGAGTTTGATTAAAACCAGAAATGAACACTGTATCTCTTTATCTCTTTCATGGATATTTTTCTGTTTCAAGAAAAAAAATAAAGAGCTTAATCCTTTGCACTATATATTTGAGGTATGGAATCCATAACTAAGAAAAAATATTTCCATAATCTAACAAATGGTTCAGTTTTCATTCTTTCTTGGTAAGTCCTATCTCAGTCAAGATAAGTTGTTTAAGCTACAATCTCTTACAGAAGTCTGTCCCAGCAATGTAGCCATATATAACCTTACTTCAAATTATTCAAATCCAACTTGTAATTCTGCTTGGTCTGAAACAAGCAGTTGTATATGAGTCATAGATTACATGCTCAGAAAGGACCACTGTGGCTAACTACCTTGACCTGTGACACAGGACATAGGGCTAGGCTGAATTAGACCTTACTGAAGCTGGACCATGACTGATAGAATAACCCTTTTAAATATTTTTTTTCCTCGCATAGGCATATGTACACTAAGATCAACTCATACCTTCATTTTATCTTTGTTAAAGTGATTAAGATGTCTGGATTTATTTAATTTAATTATATCTTATTTTACTTTGTTTTGTTTATTATATATTTATAAGTTATATCTTATAAACTAATTATCCTTACAAATCATCTCTGCACTCTATCAATCCTTTTTGAACTACAAGCATAGGAATTTGATTGAGTATTCCAGTAATGTTTACTTTGGGACAAGTACAAAAGTGATATTGACTCTTTACACTTTCCCAGAATCCCCGTTACTAAATTCAAGGGTCATCTTAGCCTTTTCAAACAGAATCTCACATGAATCCATTTAGAGCAAGACCATGACCCTGGATCTTTCCAGAATTCCTGTTTCCCATGTTAACATCTCCTCTCCTGTTAGTATGGTTTATATCCTTTATTCCTTATTCTCTCTCTCACTTGATTTTTTGGCTTGTTCATATCAAAACACATGCTGTTTATAAGCTTCTAGTTTATTAAGCAATCAAGTTTGCCCTTTGTCAGAAACATTTCTTTGTTATATGCCAAGCTCTAACTCTTCCTGATATCTGCAAACTTTGTTAATGATGTTTTTATGTTGTCTTCCAGGTCATTGATAAAAACTCATTAAAATATATTACCAACGCATTACCTATGGGATCACACTAAAAGCACACCTGCTTGATGATGATTTCCCTGACATCTGTCACTTAGTTAATGGATAATATATGTACTGTTCACTGTGTTAACTCTGTAGCATTATATACTCTTAATTAAAATGTCCTGATATACAAAGTCAAAGGTTTTACTGAAGTTTAATCATATACTCTAATATTAGTATCTTTGTCAACTTGTAATTTCAATTTGTAATCTAACCGAAAGAAAAAAGGAAAAAAAAAAAAAAAAAGGAAAGAATGAAATATCCCACTAGTTTCACAAAATCTATTTTCCAGAAGATTGTTCTGAGTGGCACTAATATTATTTTATTATTTAACAATGCATTCTTTCACAATCTGTTCTACTACTTTTTTTTAAGATCAAGATAAAGCTGACAGAGTATCTTTAGGCAGGTCAGCTTGTTTATCCCTTTTAAATTTTGGTGCAAAGTTAATTTTCGTACAGTTTCTGGAATTCATCCAGTCTTCCTAGAATTGTTGAAAATAGTAATAACAGATTAGAGACCCTTTCAGTCAGCTCATGGGATTTATATTTTTTACAGTGCTCAAGTCATAGTTCATGTATGTATGTATGCTCTAGAAAACGTTATCTACAAGATCTGGTATGTCTGAGATGGCAAAAATTGCACGTTGTGTAGGTGCTATTAATAGAGAAAAATAAGGTATTTTTTTTTCTCCTATTTCACTAAATCTTTCCAATATTTTTACTCCTTTCTTCTTCCTTAATAGGACAAACCTGCCATCTTCTGACATCTTTAAAAGAGAAGGGATCTGTGGTTGGGGCAATTATTCTTGGATTGTAAAAAAAACAAAAAACAAAAACAAAACACTTTTAACTAAGTCTCCTAAGTTTCTGGTTCCAACATGATTAATATTCTCTATGTGTTTTTCAGTGTAAAAGCTTGTATAAATAATTATGAATATATTAGCTAACATTAAATTAAACATGACATCCTCTTCCCAGCTCTCATCTGACCAAGATGATTACTTTTGCTCTCTCTTGCTGGATTTATTCTGCTGCTTTCATGAGCTATTTTTGCTTTTTACCTGGTTGCACTGGGAGCCAATTCAGTTAAACAAAATGGTGTAGCATGGACCAGATCATGATTCTAGGGAAGTGAGAAAAGGCAGGGAATGAGAAGGGTGCTGCTCAGGAGAAGTCGGGAAAAAAGGTGAAGGTATGGCAAAGCAGAACAAATGAGAACTACTCTAATTGGGAATGAGCTGCTATATGCACTCTAGCTATTAAAAATATGTACATATCCATAACAACATATTTTATAACAGAATAGATGGAAGAAAAGGGGAAACAAGACAAAAGACAAGACAAGAACATACTAGCTGGTTTTGAATGCATATTTTACTGTTTTCATAACATGTGTACCATCATTTATTAACTACAGATTAGACTTAGACCGGAGATGAACTTCAGGTTGTGTACTAAATACATGTTTTAACATATTTTCTTTGCTCATTAGTTATAAGTAGAATGGACAATATTCTACTTATTACCAATTGCAATTAAAAAAATAATAATGTAGTAAGAATTATAATATGCAACAATATTGCACATATCAGCATCAATATGAAGTGCAAGAGCTACAAAATAGACAACAAATGTCATAATGGCTAAATGAAATGCCTGGAAGAATAACAGAAATAAATCAATGACTTCAAAATGAAAATTTCATTGTCCTTTGCCACACAGTGAAGTTGTCCTTCATCAACACAATTACAGCACGGATAAATCATAGAGCTAAATATGCTTATAATAAAGAAGTGTTCAGTTTGAGAATTGGGCTCAATTAGAATAATGTTTCCAAAAAGCCGCAAATAATGTATTTGTTAAAAAGTATTAAAGACAGCAATGTGTAGTACACTGTATACATATTGCAGTGCCAAAACAAACATGACCACATAAATGTAAGACTAATTTGGAGAAGCAGTTTCTAGACTGTAATCCTGATGGTGAAACCTGTGATTATGGGTGCAATCCTGCAATCCCCAGCAAACGTACTAGGTTTATTCAAGCCAGTAATCGAGTCAGGCATTGCCACATTCTGTCTGTTGCTAAATCCTTCTGACTTACTGCACATAAAATGGATCAGCTCGGTGCTTTCTACTTTCTTCACAAGACCATTTCTATTGCTTGTTCTTTCTTTGCCAGTTAACGAGTAAAAGAGTGAACATCCAGCATATTGTTTCATCTTAAATTCATCACCTTTCCGGCATTTCTATTTGTTTTCCTTATATTTTCATTCTTTCTCAAGGTTTCTTCTTACCCTGAACTCATATTGCCAATACTGACTTCTAATGCCCTTTACAGTTCCACTTTTCTGCTTCTTGTAAGTTTTGATTCTGGTCTCTGATCTTTCACCATGACCACTTAACAGAGGCCATAATGTGTCATACCAACCTTGACTTTCTCTTCCATGTTTTCTGTTTTTCTTGTCCTTTCCTTCTTCTCCAGTAGATAAAAAGATTGTATCTATGAAAAACAACTTCTGACAAGATAATGCCAACAAAACCAGCAGGCTTTAATTGATATATATACGTACTTATATTTATACATGTCCTGATTAGGTTGAACACTTATTTGGTCCCTCAAGACTAATCTGTAATATCTTCCTGTTTGTAATTCTCAATCACTCCAATAATCCAATAGACTTAAAAAATTATAATAATCTCAAAACCACTGCCTGTGACACCATGTTCAGGTCCCAGAGTTTGTAGACATTTAGAAATCATGTCATAAAAAAATTTCAAACACAAGTAAACAAGAAGGACACAACCTCTGTCTTAGGTCACTGTTGTGACAGAAATTTCAGCTGTTGAAAATAGTTCAAAATATTTCTTGCTACAGAGAAAGAAAAACATTCTAAAGATCTCTGTCCATCTGTCTCTCTCTATAATGATTGGTTCTAGAATGATTCTGGATGCTCGAGAAAAGCTTCAAGAGTTACTCAAAAAAGCAAGGTAGAGTCCATGTCACCTAAGGTTAATCCTTTGAAAAACAAATAAAATAAAAAAGGAGTCTATCTGATTATCTAGACTCCTGTGAAAGTCTGCCTTTCTGTCTTATAAATACTCTCAAAGCATGATTCTTCAAAACAAAATAAATTTGAAGAAAAGGAATGAACCATGTTCTGCTTCTCTCCACTGGCCAGTTTATCCATCTCGTCAGTCTACATGATTAAGTTAAAGAAGATACATAAATATGAAAATGTTAGGTAAGAGTCACATGATTCTAACAGTTACAATGACTTTTTGTTGAGGGAGTAAGTTTCAGGCACTTTTTATCACTAGAATTAGCATGTTCCATGTGTTCATGTTATGCTGGTTATTTCATATTCACTATATTATATATATATGTACTCTTATATACTATGTTTACTATGAATGTAAGAGTACAATAGTACTCTTACTGAAGATACAAGTATAAAGACAAACAAAGGTATTTTCTTAGAGGTTAGGGAATTAGATTAAATTTGTAGGAGTTCTTCACACAACTGGTGAAAGTATATTCAACATGGACTAAGAAAGAAATAGAAAGCAAAATTTATATTTGTACTTCCTTGAGTAATTGTTAGTCAAGTCTGCCTTTTTTGACAGCAGTGGCAAAACTGTCAGTGACAAGTGAGCATGAGGGCTTGTGGTGTTTTGTTCTTTTATTTTATTTATTTTTTAATGATTGATAGAGATATCAAAAAGTTATTAAGTATTTAGGTCTTACTGATTCAATTTCTCGAGAGATTGAAAGGGAAAGAAAAAGGATTATTCTTTTATTCTTTCTCTGATATTTGTGAGACAAATACCCAAGGGAGGGCAGCTGCATCAGATCATCAAGAAAGTGAAAAACAAGAAAAAAAATGCATAAACTCACCAACTGCCTTTCTCTTTAATTCCCTTTCAGTGACTCCACAGTTGAAAATTTAGGAAGTAAATTGAAAAGATAAAAATTAGCTTAATGAGCTTTAGAATTAAGGCGACATAGTAAAGAAAACAGCAACTAATCCGATTTACAGAAAAAAAGGAGGAAAAATAAAATAAAAGAAAAAGAAATCCCAAAAATAATCTTTAAAAATGGATATAGTCTTATTTTGCAAAACTAAGGTCCATATTTTTATCCCACATTTTGACAGCTGCTTGCTGGAAGAATTGTTACTGTGGCTTTATTTTCACTTTTATTTTTTTCTTTGAGACTCATGAATGTACAGATAGTTGAGCAAGTTGTGATTTTTGTGACAAAACTAACGTTTCTCTTTATATCAATAGTAATTAAATAAACCAATATCTAGCTTAAATTATTGTTTGATCATTTTTCTTCCTCTCAGTGATTGTACAGATATTTTCCAGCACAGGTGGGTTGCTACCATTTTCTGAAATCAGATAGAAGTGATTGATTTTATTAAAACAGAAAAACCAATACACAAACCTATAACAGACAAAAACCCTGGGTTCATGTGATGTAAGGTAATTTATCTGTGTAATGTAATCTCCAAGTGAGGGTTTACAGTCAGTTTGTTCAAGGACAGGTAAATTACTTTAAGAACTTGAAGTCTCTAGAAGACTTTTTATCACATTTTTCACTCTGTGCTGGATAAATTTTAAAGTCCACACACTCTTCTTCTTGATGTTAAGTGCAAAGTAAGGTGAGTGGCACCAAAATATCAGAAAGAGGTTTTTTAATGTGAGCTATTAAATTTTCACCTGCCATATCAAAGACTGGGTGAGTGACAAAATGTGGAGTTAGCAATAACTGTGGGACTTTGTTTCAGAGAATTTGGGAAAAACTATTAAGTGTTTTTGTTATTAAAATTCATTTTTCTAGATGTTTCTCATTCTAGTATTAGAACTATCAGTGACCTTGGTTATTTTCACAAATTCAGGTAAACAAAGCTTTAGCAGTTCACTGCTATATTCAGGCAACGGAAATCTGTTTCAGGCAAGGAATGATTTTGCATTATTGAATTTCAAGTAACCAAGATTTAACTGCATTTCTTTTAGTTCTAAAGTAAATCAAAATAGGAGAAGTGGTCCTGCTATGGAGAAATCAAGTTAGGCTGTTTGGAATGCTTGATTTGGATGGTGCTCAAGAGATGAGGTGCTTGGTAGAAAATATACTTGAAAATAAAGCCACTGAATTGCTGCACTAACTTCTTAGTTGCCATATAGAAGATATGTCAGTAATTTATTGCATTTTCTCTCATTTACTTTTTCTCTCCTATGTCTATTTTGGGCGCTACTCTTACTGTTTGACTTTAGTTGTGACTGTACTGTCAAACTACTGACAACCAGTTCTAGAGTAATAACTGTGAAAGGGACTTCTAGATCTGAGTGAGTACAATGCATCGTGATGAGCACAGGAAAAGTAGGTTACATGCTTAAGAAGGTGAATCATAATAGCTAGGTCTAGGGCCTCTACCTTATTCTTAACTGCCTGGTAAGAATAGGTATGTTGTGGTTTTGTGTCTCCAGAGCCCCTCTACAAATGCAAATGTAATGAGCTAATAAGAAGTAAAAGTCCTCTTCTGCTAATTGCTTGAACATTTCTGGAGCTTTAAATCAGACTGAAAACAATGTGGTACTGTGGAAAGAAAAAAAAATCATCTAATTCTAATGGAAGAAATATGCATACAAAGTAAGATTTTCTGTGCCATATAACATATGTGCTGGACATAATTCATACATGTTATACATTAATTTTAATTTGGAGAGACTTTCAAAAGAAGAAAGAGTAAAAAGAATAAAAAGAGAAAATGGCAAATGCTTTCTTTTCCTTCAGCTCTTAAAGTATTCCTTAAATGCAACTTAGCGCAGAATATCCATCATTGTTCAGAACAGAGTATAAAACAGCTCCTTGGCTCTTTTTACTGTACTGTAACTTATCTTTGCCAGGAATTGTCACCCCCATAACATCTTAAAGTTTTCCCTTGGCTACATTCTCATGAACAGTAGCCAGGGAAAATGATTTACTGTGTCTGCAGAGGCAACACCAGAGGAAGAGGTCTCTGTTACAGCAACGCTGTGACGAGTGTGACATGCTGATTTTGCAGTGCGTTTTGCCAGCACGAAGTACCTACTCTCCAGAGCCCAGTTTGCTGGTGGAGTGGCTGCAGCACTACAAATATTGTTCAGGAGTCTAGGGACAGTAATGCTATTGAAAGAGCCTTTGACGTGCACTGAATGTGCTTTTATGGATCCTGATCTGCTTTTCTTAGTACTGTAGTAGTATGACTGTGTCTGGGGCATTGCTGGTGAGGTCATTTAATAGCCATGACATTTAATTTCATCAGCTTTATTCTATGACCATGGTCCTTGGGGTTGTCAAGGCCCTGCGGGAACCCTCCTCTTGGGCCTTCCTCCACCCCAACCAAGGCCCAGGACCCCGTATAGATTGAAGTTTCGGAGTTTGCTTAGTCGCCTTTCCCATCTGGCATGGACGACAGATTTGTGCCTTTACTACTTGTCTGGTACTTTATTTCTGGATGAAATTTTCCTACTCTGTGATTTGTGATATACTTGCATCTAGGGACTTCTGCAACCTGAGGTCAATTTCCCTCTGGTGTGGTGTTGGTACACTCTTTGCACCTAGAATGGACAATGAGCTGTAGAAATGCCCCAACCTGTTTCAAAGACTGAAGTAGGGAGGATTCCTTAAAGAAAAATCCATCCATCAGTAAGAATCATTATCCAAATCATTATCCAAACATCAGTTCATGAGCTTTTTCAGCAACAAGAAATTGTCTTTTCCAAGTATCTTTTCGTTTGTTATTTTTCATAGAATATGTTTTCCCAGATTACTGCTTTCTATATTCCTGATCTTGATTTATTGTTTGGATAAAAAAGAGCACTTCAAAAGATTTTCAGTGTCTGACAACAATTTAGTCTGCAATTATGCAAACAACAAAGAACCATCTGGATTATTCGTGTGAGAGCATAATTATGACCAACTAGTAACAAGTTTGGGTTGATGTCCATAAACTTAAACTTGATATCATTACCCATGAATTTTGGACTTTGCCAACATTATAGGAGCCAAAATTGTAGGCCCATTGTTTCTCATTCCATATATGAAATGCTCGTTTACATTAAAATGACTGACCAGAAAGAACAAGCTGGTTAAGTATTGCTCTTTGCAAGTTTGAGGAAGGTAGAAAGCATGTCTCAGCATACAGTTCAACACTTACTCATTCCTAATTCTTTTAACAAAATTCTTTATTCACAGGCAACATCATAAACTCAAAACAAGAAAAAGGTTTCAATTTATTTTAATATGGGAAACAGAAGCAAAAGAAAGAAGGCAGGAGTGTGCTGACCTTTGAATATCAGCCTTTTCCTGACTGGAAATGGAGCCACTGTAGGGCTCCAAGCGAGAAAGCAGCAAGGATTACCCCAAATTCTTTTGAGGGATATTATTCTGCATTTGAATTAAGGATCAATTCCCAGATTAAGAAGCAGAAGAAATTGGTACAGAAACAGCTATTAGCAGCTATATGAGGCTGAACTGTCTCCAGCACAGCTCAGGAACACTGGACCTGGTGTTCTTCATGGAGGAGCTGGAAATGAGAAAAGAAACCTTCAGAAGTAAAAAAAAAAACAACAAACAAACAACAACAAAACATAATAACAAAATGGATCAATCATAATGGATCAATCATGAAAATAAGGACATTCTCTCTCTCTTCCTCTCTTTTTTTTTTAATCAATCAAAAATTCTGAGTTCAGCAGGTTTACATTTAATTTTCCTCCCAAAAGGGAATTGTGATTGGAGTTCTAAATTACCTTCTTCATTTCTAGTTGAATTTCCATGTCTACTTAAATACCTTTTTTCCCTCAGTTGTCAAGAATATATTAGCCATGAGAGAATCATGCAAAAACCTTTAAAAATATGTTTTTGACAAGTTATTCTTGTGTGTTTGATAAAAATGGAAGCATAATTGTGGATTATATTTACTGCACGCTGCACAAGCTAAATGCACTTTGAAGGTGATTTTGCCTCTAATGTCCCTTATAATGTGCAGTTCTGTATCAGACTTATTCAGCTGGTTAGATTTCCAAAGAACGTTAGTTCTTGTAAAATTTCCACCAATGTCGGTATCTTACTCTGGGTTTTTGTTCTGCGGGTAAAAAGATTGCAAAGCCTAAAATGTAAGGGCTTGTCAAGCTAATTAAATCAGTTAGGTGAAATATCTTGAGCCAATGACTATGGTCCTGGCAGAAAAGAAACACAGTGGAATATGATTGCTTCTCCTAGTTTGCTGCTTTAAAGTATTGAGTTGGCAGGTGGAAAACCTGGCTTCTGATCTACACCGTCAGTATTATTTCTATCTTTATACCTTCTTATGGAAGAACCAACAGCCACCGTTGTGGAAAGCTGGGTCAAGCTGCTCCCCATTCCTTCTTTTTAACTCAGTAACTGTCAAGTTCACTGCACGGCAGTAGGCTTTTAGTTGGAGGAAGAAGAGCATGACTTACCAGAATAGAAATGGTACCCTTTGGTAAGGTGAGAATTGTAAATCAGACTCTCCTCAAGCTGATGAAAAGGTTCATGTAATCAGATTACCAATATCCACTGTTGATATCCATTAGCTATTCCATTAAATTGAGAAAAGTTCTGTTTGATTTTATGGGAAGACACACACAAGGACTTACCTCAAGAGAGAATGCTGGACTGAGTCCCAAGGTGCCTCCTGTGTAGCCAAGTCCTAGAGAAATTCTGGCATATGTTCTTAGTGACACAGCTCTATGCACAGATTTCTTTACTGTTTTCTTCCTGGTGGGTGCTTCCTCTGCTTCTTGCTGTTGTCAGTCCCACTCTGGGATGCCCATTTCTCTCTACAAGCAAAACTTGAACAGGAGGCTGCCCTGGTATGGCTATTCTGTATGGCGTGAAAGTTAGCACAGCAGGAACTAACCCATATATGTTGGTATGGTAAGCGCTGTTGGATCCAGCTGAAAATAGCTTTTTTTTTTTTTTTTTTTTTATACAGATATACATTTCAAATGAAAGTGGCTGACGCTTCTTGTAAACCCATCTTTCTCACCTGCATCAGTTACAACATACTACCTGTGCACTCATTTTGTTGTTGTTGTTTTTGTTTTTCTTTGTGTGTTTGTTTTTTTAGCCAAAGTCTGGATGAACTGAGAAGAAAATGCATAACAAAGTCTAAGGGTATATCCCTTCTTTGACTTCCATTAGGCATATCCTGAGTTAAGAATAGCAATGAGCTGAGGTAATGGGTTGCACTTAACCCTCAGTGAAGATTTCTCATGGTAAGCCAGAACTTCAAGTGGTTATAATGAAAATATATGCTCTATATCATTAGATAAGTAATGCCTTTCAGGCAGTAGCAAAGTTCTGTGAGATCCCTTAAAATATTTAAGTTGTTTAAATGAATATGCCTTGTCAGTAGTATAACCTACAATATAATTGCCAGGATCATTAAGGCTTTACTGAAGAAATGTGATTCATAGTGTCACAACAGTAGACCTAAATGTGGCAAAAATGTGGCAAAGAGATAGACATAGTCAAGTGTCTTGCTGAGGAAACAACAAGCAGTCAGTAAAGCAGTCTAATTTTTTCTGAAAAGTATGGGTGTTGGACACAAAGGGGAAAAATACAGCTTTCAAGGTCATGGTGATCCATACTGAATGGAGCTGAGTCCTTTATTCACTTGTCTTTTTTTCCAACCTCAAATATGGAAGCAGAATGAAGCCAAAATTAAGTAATGAGGTCATTCTGAGACTTGAACTTTTGGTGGCTTGCCTGCCATTAAATGTCAATAAGTACTGGTAAAAAGATTCTTTTTAAAGTGCAATGGCAGAAAAATGTATAATGGAAAAAGTCTGTATAGCAAAGAATCTAGCAGGAGGAAATAATTTCCATTAAATTGTCTGAAGAACAAAAGCGAAGAGCAGGCAGCTGTTAAATGTTTTCACACAGTGGGTTAATATGGGTTAAATAGCACATATATTCATCTTGTTTGTGGATATAATATGTTTACTGGATACTCTGTCTCTAATCACTTAAAGATTTTATTACAGAAACACACTTACATGCTTAAAGAATCAATCAACATAAGTTACACACATTTCTAAATCTATGAACTGAAGACTTGTGGCTTTTTTGAGGCAAAATAACTAAAATATTTTTTACATTAATAATTAAATTTTCAATGTTGGCATTTTTTTGCCTGAATAAAATAAGCATTTCAAATTTCAGTCCATGTTTAAAAACTGGCAGACTTCATCAGGCAGACTCAGCGGCTCCGCTTCAAACAATATAATGAAAAATATATTAAAATAATATCACATTTTATGTATTTAGCATACAGTTTACCATTGTAGAGATTTGCTATGTACTCTGTGGACTTCAACAAGGCTCTCTTGGTAATCAGACCAAAGTGCGTGAGGGTCTGTAATGCTGAAGAAAGTAACAAAGTAAAGACTAGTGCTATTCCTGCATCTTGGAGGATCACCATGAGCTAATTCTTCCTTCTGGCATGTTAAAATGTTTAATACATGAAAGGTTATTTCTAAACAACAACTTGATCCTGTCATGCTAAGTGAATAATTCCAGTGTAGTCACAGCATAATCTCCCTCTTGTCCAACAGCACATGGGAAGAGCCAAATTCAGGAACTTAGACCCCTTCCAACCCAGCCTGCCCTGATCCATCCTACGATCCAAAAGTCAGGCAGGAATTCACAGCTAAGTGTCAGAAGTAGGCAGCACAGCTCAGAATCTCAGGTCTCAGTCTGCAGACTCCTGGATCTCAAATTAATATGGATGTTTGTTCTTACTGTTGTTTGGTCAAAGTCCTTAACCAAATGCCACTGAAGCAAGAATGCCATTTGCAGATGTGCTCCTGCTGCTCTAAGGGAGAACGGACAGGAGAGTCAGAATTCAGAGGGTAGTTTAGACTTTAATACATTCAGAAGTATTCTTTTGTTGGTTAGAGAAATAAGATACGAGCTATTCTGAAAGCAGCAAACTCTTTGCAACAAGAGAAATATGGATCAAAGCCCACATGAAATGCTGTAGAAACCACAATATTTTGTATTAGCTTTTCTTGCTCAGAAACTAAAATACTAAAAAAAAGTACTCAACTAATCTTAACCCATCTTAACCTGGCTGAATATGAGAGGGCATTTCTTTACTGTGAGGGTGACAGTAACTGGAACAGGTTGCCCACAGAGGTTGTGAAGTCTCCTTCTCTGGAGATATTCAAAACCTGCCTGGATGCCATCCTGCACAATGTGCTCTAGGTGATCCTGCTTGGCAGGGGGGTTGGACTAGATCATCTTCAGAGGTCCCTTCCAGCCTCAGCCATTCTGTGATTCTGTGATTCTGTGATCTTTGACAGAGCACACAGCTGACCTTTTACAGGCATTTGAAGGCAGTACATATGTGGTACAATAATGGGCTTGTTAGAAGACAAGGTGCAAGCACTGATCAGTGACCCCTCACCCCATACAGCTGGTGACTGACTTCATTTCAACTCCACCTTCATAGCTCATATAGCATATTAAATATATATATATATTCCCCAGGAATGTAGCAAGCCAATAGACTGAAACAAAGCCGTACACTGCTTTTTCTTTTCTAGTCTCTGAGAAGCAGTGCCTACTGCCTGAGTTGCTGTCTGGTGGTCTTCTTATTCAGACTATGCTGTCCTGTGCACTGAAATTGCTCATTCTCTGTGACATGTTAGAATACAATCACACACCATACTATAATGCATATACCTAAAGAAAAAGAAATTAGAGTGGTATGTGGTCACTACCAGATAAATTCTGGTATTTTCTACCTTTTGGAGTATATGGCTTTGCAATATTATATTCTCCTAATGCCTTTCAGACTTCTTGTTTGTGAGGTTTAT
This sequence comes from Cygnus olor, assembly GCF_009769625.2. Lineage (NCBI taxonomy): Eukaryota > Metazoa > Chordata > Aves > Anseriformes > Anatidae > Cygnus > Cygnus olor. The sequence goes on along the minus strand of NC_049169.1, from coordinate 34,085,953 downwards.
ATGTCCAAATGATTTTTTCTGTTACCCTAATTTTGCACTGACTTCAGAAGTTTGGCTTCTAAGCCATATTATTGGTACTAAGAGCCAGGTCCATACAACACAGCAGCCTAGTTCCAACCGCACATACTGAAATAGTCAGTGTGCATCTACATCTACACCATGAAATTTCAGGGAGTTGGGTAGAAAATACTGTACTTGTGCAACTTCATTCAAGATTGCCAAATCTAGCTGAACTATTTCACTGCTGGCTCACCATTTTGGTACACAAGCTGCATTGTAGGAGATTGGAAGCTGCAGAAAGGCTCAGCTGTTTTAAAGAACTTTGCTGATGTATGACTTGTGTGAGGTGCAGTGAAACAGTAGAGTTAGTGAGTTCATTTCTACATGTAAGCAAGTGCTCAGCCTATAAAACTATTCCTGGGCTCCTTTACTAGCAGTCCCATAGCCAGAAACGTTTCTCATTCCAAAACCTAATTTTTAGAATTTGGGACAGATAGCTAGACCATTCACTTGTGTGAGGGGATTATTCACTATCCAGGAAGATCCCAATTTCTCAGACTGACTGAAATTGCAGGAAATAGCCAAGGAAGTAGGTACATCTCTAGGATGTAAGCAGAAAGGAATTGTTGAACCTACCTAGACCTTTCACTGCTCTTAATGGCAACTGAGACTTTTGTAAGTATGGATAGAATTAACTTGCCTATGCAAAGGAATGCAATGTCATTTTGGATGCTCTTTGGTATCCTGTCATATCTCAAACTGATTTTGTGGGAAAGATCTCCTTATATCCTATAACATATATGCCAGCCACACACACATCTCTTGAATCTCTTAACACAATTTAAATGACACTGGATGCCTATGTTTAGGCAAGTGAATCCCAGCCAATATAGTATTTTCCTTGTTTCCTTGCATTAAATCAAAACTTTGGCATCAATGTTTTTTTCTTTTAGAAGACTAACTCAGGATGTACAGATGTCTGGCATTTATTTCTAGCCCATTGTGGAAATCATTCATTGTGCAGCCAGATTTTCTGCTGACTAACCTGGCTGGATACAGATACAAAAAATCAGCATCTCCCTGTGTTGCAGAAGGCTAAATATTCTTTCCCGCTGGGTAGTCCCATCGCTGTCCTAACAACTACTAAGTTTAACTGAAGAATGCATTTAAAGGAAACAGTGTACACAAAAATGTACTTGACTAGTTCTTTGATGCCAGGTTCATATAAGAATGGTGTTTCTTTGAAAAAGAGAGAAAAAAAAATGCTGATGGCAGTATTTCTAACAAACAGGAAGACTGGAAAGATTAGATTGTCTCTTGGATTGAACTCACAAACATTTTTCTATGAAATGTGAACTTGCATAGAATAACTCGCTAACTTGCTACCTTTTCTCGAATATAGCCATGGAAATACTTACTTTTGTTTACTAGTCTAATTTGTGACCACACAACTGCTACTATCAGCTGTATTTATGTTAACTCTAATACATCACACAGAAACTTATAAATGTCAGTGGTGCAGCTTCCTGTAACAGAAGTTTTTACTGATGAAAGACCATGGGCTAATAACACAGCCCAGCGTTTACTGTTACTAATCTAAGGGAGAATTGTAAGCATGCAGGTTACTGAGATCAATTAATTCACATAGCTAATTAAAGTAGTTAGAAATTCCAAGTTCACTGTAAAAATGTCATTTTCCCCACTACTTTTTCAGTTTCTCACCAGCATATTTTGCCATCTACTAAGAGGCTTTTGAGATAAAGTTTAGAAAGTGTTTTAATAGTGTTTACAATTCGACTGATCTGTTTTAATATCCCCTTTTGAAGCTATTCAAATAAACATTATAAATATGTTTGTTATTAACATATGGTGCTGATACACAGAGAAGACTTAATTCACTGTGTTATTTATGCAGCAGAATATCCTAATGGTTCCCAGGCTAAGATGAAAAGTTGTTGAGGCACCATCCGTGTATTAGATAATGTCTTGGCACTTTCCCTATTATACTGTTATAAATAAATATAATGATTAAAACAGGGTGGTGTCTGGTGCATTAAGATGCATTCTTGGTCTGTCCTTGTTTCCAGGACAGATCCACCCCCTACTGGCAAGAGGCTTTTTCACACCGATCTGAAAGAGAAATAGAGCCCATGAGCAGTGCAGGGGTTGATTCAAAGCCTGTTGAAACTAATTGATGTGTTTTAATTAAGCTGACAGGTCCCTGTGGATGTGCACAGGTGACATATAAAGGAAAGGTAGCAAGGGGCCTACCCTGCCATTAGACAAATAAATGAGAGTGCTTTGGGGACGTCTTATTTCAGAGAAAAAAATCAATCTTTTCTCTCATATTGTTTTTACCTGCAGAACACTTCCATTTTTTTCTCTCTTAGTTGTCCTTTTTTTTTTGTTTTTAACCTTCCTGTGCAAGATATGTCTCATCTCTCCATCTTGTTGCCTTTCAGAAAAGCTGAAATAAGCAGGTTCAAACTGATTGTGAAAATGAATTTTCATTATAGCTTGTAGCAATCCACCATAAATATTAAACATGTGAAACAGAAGAAAAGTTTTCATTATGGTGTTTTGCTAAAGACAGGGCAAATGAACAGGTAATGCTGTGTGATAGGTTCTGGTGTCAAATGCCCCCTGTAACTGCTCGTGCAAATACTTGGACACTGTGGTAGACCTGAGGTAAATGTCAATGAAAGACTTCCTCGATATTTGGAAATCAGCTGATATGCAGAGACATTTACTCCAAATCATAAGAACTGTTTTACATACTTTATGCTATTCAGGCTGTTTGACCCATTTTCTGGTTGCAACAGGTGAGCACTCCCTAAAGTGACTATTTCATGGTCTGCATCCCCAGACTGCCAGACTGTGTTGGTCTTGCTGACTTGCTTCCAGACACGAACACCTCCTGGAGCCTTCCTGGCCAGTCACCATGCTACTGGGGGAACTGGGCCCAGCAGAGTCACCTTGTGCTTCTTGCAAGATGGAGTCACTGGCCAAGTTAGGCCCTTGGATCTGGGCAAATGGAGTCATGATATTAAGGACCATTTGTTCCTCCTGGGTAGATGCCCTGGTTTGGGCTGGGATAGAGTTAATTTTCTTCATAGTAGCTAGAATGGTGCTGTGTTTTGGATTTGTGATGTGTTGAAAACACACCAATCCTTTATTGTTGCTGAGCAGGGCTTACACAGAGCCAAAGACTTTTCTGCTTCTTGTGCTGCCCTGCCAGTGAGGAGGCCGGGGGTGCACAAGGAGCTGGGAGCGGACACAGCCAGGACAGCTGGCCCAGATAGACCAGTGGGATATCCCATGTCACATGGCATCATGCTCAGCAATAAAAGCTCGAAAAAAAACCTGCTGTTGTTTAACCTCCATGGGCAGCTAAGCACTATACAGCTGCTTGCTTACTCCCACCACAATTTCTGATTCTTGAGAGAAAATTTTGTTTTGTTTTTATGATAAAAATAGTGTTGGAGAGGTAAAAGTGCAAGAACTCATGGGTTGAGATTAAGACACTTGACTAGGAAAAGCAAAAGCTGTACATCCAAACAAAGCAAAACAAGAAATTCATTCACTGCTTCCCATTGGCAGGCAGATGTTCGGCCATTTCCAGGAAAGTGGGGCTCATCATGCAGAACTGTTTCTTGGGAAGACAAATGCCATCACTCCAAACATCTCCCGCTCCTCTTTCTTTCTCCTAGTTTTATTGCTGAGCATGACATCACATGAGCACTGCTCAGCAACAACTGAGCATTGGTGTGTTATCAACACTATTTTCACTGTAAATCCAAAAAACAGCATTGTACCAGATGCTATGAAGAAAATGACTCTGTCCCAGCCAAAACCAGGACAGCAGAGATGACATTCATACTGCTGAGAGGAAAGCAGTGTGCTCTGGAGAAGGAAAGGGAGGGCAGACAAGTGCTGTCAGTGTTACCAAACCCATGCCCTGTGCAGGCTCACAGCTGCACAGATAGGAAACACTTCCCCAAGCACGAAGATGTGTGATATTTTTTATGTGAAGATGTGTTGCTACTTGGTGAAAGATTCATTTAATCAGGTCAGAAAGCAACAAGAGTTGAGCTGGGACAATACACTTTTTCAATGAGCTCATAATTAGAGCACACAGTTTCCAGGGCCAGAGTAAGTATTCTGGCTGTCTTTATGTGCCGAAGCCTGTGCTCTGGTGGCTTTATTATTGCAACCAATGTTAATCTGCATAAATTCACAAGAGGATGTTAGCATATCATATTAGCCCACTTACCTGATGCTTTAAAAACATTTCCAAAATCATCTAAATCACCAAGGATCTTTACATTAAAAATTTGAATTTTGTACTATTGTTTGGAAGACCAACAGAGTGCTGTTATGGATCTGAATTAGGGACTCATCTAAGGATGCACAAATCTGTGTTAGGTTTGGCAATTTAATTGAAATCATCCAAATTTTTGCATACTGCTTAAACAAACCCCTCTTTTTCTTGTCAAATTCTTTTTAGACAAAGCCCGTTTGTTTACATGTAGATTTGGTTGGAATAAAAAATCTCTTCTTGATGAAGGATGTTTTAGTAAAGCATAAACATTTCGGGAAGATGTATGACTCTCAACAAAATTTATCACTGAATTTTTTTAAAGTGCAGAATATTCTAATCATTTTTCACCAGAAATAAAATAGGAATTTTGTCACAGTTACATATTGTGATATTGTCTAAAATTTCTTTATTCTGTTCTAAAGTAAAAAGTAATGTAACACAATACTCTGAAAGGTATAAGAAAACAAGTTTATTATCTAAAGAATCTTCTAAATAATTATGTCATCTTATTTAAAATAATAAAACATTGAACTTCATGTTCAGAGTGTTTAGGAGGATTAAAACAAACAAACAGGAAAAAAGAAAGCTGCAAAATCATGAAAAGGTGTGTGGCAATTATTCTCTAATGTATTTATTCTTAGTACTATTTACTGATAATATTTCTAAGGTTGTGAGTTTGTCTGCAGTTGGCTAGGGAAATACACAGACTCGGAAACACTTACATGTATGTTAGCTGCCTATATGTTATATAACTAGTTTTAAAATAGTCATTTCCACAGTCAACAGAGGGGGACAGAGAGTGAGAAAGGATGAGTGGGACAACTCCAATGGAGTAGTGGGAGAGACTAAACAACCAGCTTATATTAGGTATCTGTCTCATAAGTGTTGAAAGGTAGATGCAATGAATTCACCTGTCCTAATGTGTGTCTCACTCCAATGATCACTGCATATACTCAATGTAATGACCATGCTTTGTCTTGGCTGGAAATTTATTTATTTATTTATTTACAGAAAATGCACTGTTGTGAGTTAGAGAAGTCATTCCAAGAAGTACATCTCAATTCAAGTAAAACTATCCAAGGATAGAAAAATTTCTGTGCTAATGCCTCTGTGTTTCAATGGGAACTTTAAGAATTGGTATGGGTACAGTTTTACATGGAAAAACATATTTCAGGTTTTTAGAGGATTATTATTTCATACTACTATCTAAGCCTATTTTTGGAAGAGTAAGGTCATACACCACTGGTATCTCCTTTGGAAATTTCCTTCTTACTTGTTAAATATGCAACTAGTCTAGCAGATCTTATAAGTAGAATCAAGGCCTGAAAGTTTCTCCCCTTCTTTCCTCACTGATTTAAATGAAAACAATGCTGATTGATGGCAAACAGTTTGCCTTCCCCTCAACACTTTCTTGTTGTACCATCTAAGCAGAAAGGAAGGACAAAATAGATTTGTTTTTATGTAGAGGACAATGTCCACAGCCTTTTTATGATGGAAATTCAGAACAGTATCTGCAGAAGTTATATTGGATAGCAGGGAATATTTAGGTCAACCAGTGTCCAGAAGACTCAAGAGAACAGCTGAGCCTTGCCTCTTCTGCTTACACCCTTTTAATTTTCATTATCCCAAAGTAAGCTTCATTGTCACGTCTTCAACATCTTTAGGCAGCAGAAACTAACCTGCCCTCGTATGTTCTCCTACGTATTTCAGACCTAATTACTACCAAAAAGTACAGATATAAATTTATATGCAGAAATAATTGTTTTTTTCTAACTACTTCCCTCCTAGGCCATCACCACCTGAAGCTTTCAACCCAGCACCCCAAATTATGGCCCTTCATTTGTATCCAGCCTGATACCCAAATTTTCTGTTCCTTCATGCAGACCTTCACAACTCAAATACCTCCTCTTACTGAGAACCGTTAAAGATTTCTCTGACTCAGGTGAAAAATCTTTTTCCAATGAAAAACACATGGAAAAAGTTAACTGTAAAGTAAGATCCTCTGGAAAACAATTGCTAGCCTTGGAAATGTCCAGACTTATTTGTTATAGACTATCTCCCCATATTATCCCAACATACAGATAGAAATATGAAAGCGCATAATTCATGCCTGGGGATTCAACTTAATCAGCTCAAAGGCTGAGGAATTTAATCTAAGCAGGCTGTGTTAAGCTTTCATTGTAGTGAATAGAGGAAGACTGGCACCTCCATGATGAGATTGTTGTTGTCCTAAAGAGGGGTCTAACATAAGCAGCATGAATTACCATTGAGGTGCCTCTTTTTGTTGACTATAAAGAGAACTCAAACCAAAAACAACAACAACAACAAACTAAGCTAGACAGTATAGACAGTAAATTTTCAGACAGATTGAGTTAAGTAAAATAAATCATGGCAAGTAAATGCTATATAATGATAGGTGGACATCAGAAACCATATCTGAAATTAGAGTTCAGGTGAATCTGTACTTCCTCTATTTCAAGAATACAGCCATACCGAGGAACCTAGATGGGTGTTGTGGTTTAGCCCGGCTGGCAGTCAAACACCACACAGCCGTTCGCTCACCCTCCCCCCTCCCTCTCCGGGATGGGGGAGAGAAACGGGAAAGTGAAGCCTGTGAGTTGAGATAAAGACAGTTTATTAAGACAGGGAAAAGAATAACAACAATAATAATAATAATAATAATAATAATAATAATAGTAATAATGTGTACGAAATAAGTGATGCACAATGCAATTGCTCACCACCCGTTGACCGATGCCCAGCCTATCCCCGAGCAGCCGGCCACCCCTCCACCCCGGCTAGCCACCCCTATATATTGTTCAGCATGACGTCAGATGGTATGGAATACCCCTTTGGCCAGTTTGGGTCAGCTGTCCTGGGTCTGTCCCCTCCCAGCTTCTGCTGCATCCCTAGCCTGCTCGCTAGCAGGACAGAGAGAGGCTGAAAAGTCCTTGGCTTGGTGTAAGCACTGCTCTACAACAATTAAAACATCAGCATGTTATCAGCGCTCTTCTCATTCTAATCCAAAACATAGCACCCTGCCAGCTACTAGGAGGAAAATTAACTCTGTCCTAACTGAAACCAGGACAATGGGTCTCCTGTATGTGTGAGCATATGGATGAAAGAAGCATTGCATAAAGGAAACAGAAGTTCCTTACTTTGGCATGTACTTACTGTGGTTGTTGCAAGGGCAATACATAAAATTGCTCTTGCAGTTGCTCTGTGCTTTCAATGTAAAACCTTTTAAAATGCAAAGTTTAATTAGATTTTAGTTCTACTTTCAGACAGAAATGTGTGCTAATTAAGGCCCTGGAGCAAAGCTGTATTTAAAAGTCTCATAAATCTCTCTGTAGTGCTGGGGTGATGATCCGCTCATCATCAGGTGTTTTGGCGTGTTCATTTCATGCAGAAACAATTTTCCATCACACAATTTCTGCTTCCACTTCCACCCCCTACTCTTCCCCTCCCACCCCCTTCCCACCCCTTCACTGCATACAGACTTTCAGTTGATAAGAGGCAGGTGAACAGGTAGGCCAATATGTTTATGCGGTAGATGTTTTACTGAAGTGCAGTTGATCACTATACCCTTTGATTAATTCCCTCCTACCTATTCCTGTAAACAGGGCACACAGAAATTTAATGTGCTATTACTCATATTATTTCATATTTTAAAATGCAGTATTTATTGAAGTTTTTTTCCCCTCCAGCTTGCTAGCAGATTTAAGATGATGGTTCTCTGCCAAAATCATATTACCTTTGTCCTTAAGCAAAAACATAAAAATTGAAATTAAACTAATATAAACCATCTTTTGACCTTTTGAGCTCTGTGTGATTAGGTAAGTGCTATATTGTTTCTCACAGATAAAGTTCTAGAGTGGTACTGTGATTCAGCATCTAGAAGTGGAATTCAATGGTTAAGCCTTTGCTAGATATCAGAGAAAGAGAGAGCTCTAGCAAGAACAAAGAAGCCTTGAATATGGAGATCTAAATCTGTGTTTCTGAGTTGTAACATTTGTGCATCTCGTGAGTATTTACTCTGGCTTCTTCAGTTGGCTCTGTCTAACTTTGCTTTTGGTTCCTCTCTAAGGTATTCCCCAAAAATATTGGGAGGAGCATCGTAGATGACAAGAGGTAAAACTGGGAAGAAAATTTTCTAATTCAGCTTTCCCTTGATTAAAAGGAAGAATATATATACAGCATCATACCTGCATGAATTAGATAATACACCATCACAATTCTACTTGTGTGCCTATGGAAATAACCCTAACCCTAACCTTATCCCTAAACACAATGCTACACCTACCTGCAACCCTAACCCTAATCCTAACCGTAAAACTACACCCAACCCTAACCCTAAACCAAAACTGAACCTGAATACTAACACTAATCCTAACACTAACCACAAACATAACCCTAACCCAACCCGAAACCTCAACCAAAACCTATCCCTGTCCCTAAACCCACCCCAACCGTAACGCTAACTGTAACTAACCCTAACCCTAACCCTAACCCCAACCCTAACCCTTACCCTAACCCTAACCCTAATCATAACGCTAACCCCAACCCCAAGCCTAACCCTAACTCTAACCGTAACTAACCCTAACTCACACCCTAACCACAACCCAAAGCCCAACCCCAACCGAAACCTTACCCCTAAACTTAACCCTAACCCTAATCCCAACACTAACGCAACCCCAACCCTACCCCCTAACCCTAAACCCAACCCCAACCCTAACCTTAACCCTTACCGTAACCCTAATCCAAACCCGAACCCTAACCGCAAACCTAACACCAACCCTAATGGTAACTAATGCTAAAACACACCCTAACCCTAACACTAATCCTAACCCTAACCCTAACCCTAAAACTAACCCGAAACCCTAACCCTAACCCAAACCCAACCCTATCCCTAACCCTAACCCCACTCCCAACCCTAACCCTAACTGTAACTAGCCCTAACTCTAACCCTAACCCTAACCCCAACCCCAACCCGAACCCGAACCCTAACCCTAACCCTAACCCTTACCCTAACCCTAACCCTAACCCAAGCCATTCTATGATTCTTTGATCATTAATAAGGCTTTAATTAGAAGTGATATGATCAAGGTAAGGAAGATATATTGCTTTCATCTGAGTATGATCCATAAATTAGAAACATCACCCAGAGGTGTTATTTGGTACATTTCAACTTACACTGAAAACAAACTGTTTCTTGAATATACAGTCATAAGTAAGACTGAAATGGCACAAACATGAACTACATGGTATTATATTACATAAAAACACAAAAGTAAGTTATGTTGTCCCTGGTATACTAACACTAACCCTAACCCTAACCCCAAACCCAACCCTAACTCTAACCCAACCCGAAACCTGAACCAAACCCTATCCCTAACCTTAACCCCACCCCCAATCCTAACTCTAACCGTAACTAACCCTAACTGAAAAACTAACCCTAACACCTACCTCAACCCCAACACTTACCCAGACCCTAAACTTAACCCTAACACTTACCTTAACCCTAAATCTAACACAAACCAAACACGAACTCTAACCCAAACCTGAACCTAAACTAAACCTATGCCTAAATGCACCCCCAACAGTAACCCTAAACCCAACCAAAACCACAGCCCTAACCCTTAACCTAACCCTAACCCTAACCCGAACCGGAACCCTAACCCTAACCCTAACCCTAACCCTAACCCTAACCCTAACCTTAAACCCTAGCCCTAGCCCTAACTCCACCCCGAACCCTAATCCTAACCCTAACTGTAACTAACCCTAACCCTAAACCTAACCCTAACCCTAACCCTAACACTTAACCTAACCCTAACCCCAATCCTAACCCCAACCCCTACCCTTACCCCTAACCCTAACTCTTCCAACCCAAGCCATTCTATGATTCTATGATCCTTAATGAGGCTTTAACTAGAAGGAATATGACCAAGGTAAGGAAGATATATCGCTTTCATCTGAGTATGATCCATAACTTAGAAACATCTCACCAAGGTGTTATTTGGTACATTTCAAATTACACTGAAAACAACCTTTTTCTTGAGTATACACTCATAAGTAAGCCTGAAATGGCACAGCCATGAACTACATGATATTATATTACATCAAAATATAAAAGTTAAATTGTCACTGGGAAGTGTCGAATTTTGTCATCCGTGTGGAACCTCCTGGAGATATATAATGAAACTTTGGAGCAATATCTCAGTGTTTTGGGGTTGTCTGTTAACTTTAAAAAAATAAAATAAAGAAATCTTGGTGTTGCTTTTGAGATAATTCCAGTACTCACCCACATTGGAGAAGCAAGCCTGCAATATACTGAGCAAACAGGATGGGTTATCGGTTACTGAGTGGGTAGGATTTCTATTGCTGCACCTGTGAAAGGGAGCATGTAGATACACCTCTCTGTGGATGAGATCATCCCAACACTTTCACTCTCAACCTTGGAAAGAGCATAAGAAACACAATTCTAACCACATTAAAAATAAACCATGGGATCTGCTAACCTTCTATGCCCACCTGCGTGTGAATTCATTAATTACTACCAAACTTAAAAAAAATTCAATCCGTAAAACTGAAGTTTTTGTTTTCAAAGGAACTTGTTAAGAAAATAATATGGACTTCAAAACAAAAAATTGAAACTAAGTTCACTATAATGACATAAAAATAGTAAAACTGGAAAGTATTTCCTTAGCGCATTTGCTCTAACACTTATTAAAGGTATAAACTAAATCCAAGAAAAACAATTCACAGATGTGGAAATGTGGTTAACCCATGACTCAGTTTAAATTTAAAATGTGAAATAAAACAGTCAGCCTTCAGCAACTCGCTTTAATTCTAGACATGCTTAAAAAAAAAAAAAAGGAAGAAAAAAGGAAGAAAGAAAAAGAAAGAAGAAGAAGAAAGGAAAAGGAAAAGGGAAAGGGAAAAAAGCAAAAGGATAGATATCCTTAAAATTTCCTTCAGGAGAACCCAATGCACGGCTGGAAGCTGAGAAGTGCCCCTGGTAGTAAGCTTTATAAAGAAAGCACAAATGAAAAAAAACTGTTCATAGCTTTTTGTGCCTGCAAATACACATGAATTTCTCTATGTTCAGAATGGTGCCACATGCAGAGAGCTGTAGGGAGATTAAGGTAACGTTTTCTTCCCCTATATGGACTTGTCAAATCATCAGAGAGGAGAGAAAAAGGTTGACAGCAAACTGCTATTCCCTCTCCTGCCTAAAAGACTGTGCGTGGGTAGCACACAGCTACAATCTTAAGGTGGGAAAAGAGCAAAATATATGCTACCAGTTCCTGAGGATGATGGGTACTCTCTCGTACTGTAGAGAAAATAGAGATGGAGCAATAGAGTTGATGCAAAGTCTCCACTAAACTACTTTTTGGGGGGTAAAAGCGCACAACTGTCATATATTATATATGGACTCAAATGGAAGGCGTCAATTCTAGGTCCCCATAAACATTTCTTCTGGAGTTTGTCCTCTGAAAATTAGCGTATCTGAGAACAAGGAAACCTACTGAACAAATGACCAGCAGCCAGTTCTTGCATTGTTAAAATGATCTATTTTGCAGAAAGATGGATTTTTTTCTTCTGAGAGTATAAATTCTGTCATGGTCAAGCTGTCTTGGGTTTAGCTTTGGCCACACACCACTGTTCAAAAAGTCTAGATCTAGGAAGGACTACAAAAGATCAGCTAGTTCTTCCTGTGCTTTTTAATTTCCTGAATCACCAACTTAAGTCTATTCTTTCTGATTTTATCTACCATAAAAATAATAGTGTACATCTATTTAAAGTATTGGTAAAAACTTTGACAATTATGGCAGATACAGTAGGAAATAACAGGAGGTTATTTCCAAAAAAAAAAAAAAAAGACAAGAAGTTTCTGAATGATGAAGATTGGAGTCAAAAATGCAGATGGCATTTTAAAAGCTGTGCAGAAAAATGTCATTCACAGAGATGATATGAATGAAACTTATTTCTAAGGCTGACAGCTGCCATCTAGGTACAAGTTTACTGTGCTTTAGGTTTTAGAGTGATTTTCAGGTAACATTTTGACAAAGTATTCAGAAATCATTAACACTTGGTTTTTCATGGTCTATTTCAATTTCACAGGTACACTTTCTTCCAAGACCAAGGGAAAAACAAACAAACAAACAAACAAAACACATTTATACTGAATTTCCATAGAGGCTGAGAGCAGTAATTGACTTAGTCCAGAAGTTATGGAGCAAGGACATATCAGGGACATATTGATCTTCATAACCAGTCATGCATCTGGTCATATGATAAAGGAGCTGTGCAACTCATCTTCTAACAAGGAATGCACAGTGTTTCAGTTGGCCAGATTTTATTTTTTACATGCTTTGTTGAAGGCAGATTCTACTAAAATAACAATTGACAATACATACAAATATGTGCTTTCATGTCATGTTTTTATTACAATTATTCCCAATTTCTCTCAAAAACAAAACAAGATAGTTTATTAAAAATGTAAGTTCATACCTCAGTGGATATATATTGATTTAGCTCAAATAGTGAAGTTGCCTCAGAATATGCCAGTAGAGAAGAGAACCTAACCTGGTTATATGTAAACTAATAAAATCCTACTTCTACTTATTCTACTTTAATTTTGTTGAACTGTCAGGACTGCATCAAAAACAAACAAACAACAAATAAAGAAAACCTTGATCTAAAAAATAATGATTTTGACATATAAGCTAAAATATGGGTGGACTCCCCTTCATCCTTCCTAATTGAGGCATTTGGCATCTGAGACACTGCTTTCAGCTATAGAGAAAAATATTCCAAACTAGAGGACAACACTCGCTGAGGCGATCGGCTCCGGGGCAGACGTGTTCGAGGAAGGCAGGGCTTTTTTTCGGCATCGAGGCCATTCGAAGCAGCCGAGGGAGCCGCCAAGCCCCGGCAGCCCTCGCAAGGAGGCTGACGAGGCGTAGGCAGAGCCAGCAGCGTCAGCGGCGGGCCCTTTAAATCGGTCGTCGCCGCCATTTCGCAGTCACTCGCCGAGGCGATCGGCTCCGGGGCAGACGCGTTTTGCAGCGGGGCGGGGGATCGAGACAGGCAGGGCTTTTTTTCGGCATCGAGGCCACTCAAACCAGCTGAGGGAGCCGTCAGTCCTCGGCAACCCTCGCGAGGGAGGCTGACGAGGCGCAGGCGGAGCCAGCAGCGCCCCCTCCCCTGCCGTTCAAAAGCAGCCCTTAGGGAGCGCGCCGGCCAGGACGGGCAAACAGGGCGAGGAGTGTCAAGTAGGGCGCGCAGGAAGGGCGAGCAGGGAGGGCGAGCAGGGAGGGCCCGTCGCCGCTCTTTTGTAGCGGTCTTTCCCAACGGTGCTTGTAACCTGCTCGTGAGGAGCCCAGCCATGGTATCCACCCGGCAGAAAGCCATGGCCTCCTCATCTCTTGCCAGTCACGGTTACTGATGTGGCTGGTCAGACAGAGGGCTCAGGGAAACACGCGGCCGTCCAGATCTTGGGCTGCAGGGTGTGCCTGAGTCTTCTGTCAGTGTCTGATAGCGGCAGTGGGGGGTTATGCCTGTGGGAGGTGTGACCAGGTTGAAGAGCTGCTCAGCCAGGTAGCAGAGCTTCGGGAGGAGGTGAGCAGGCTCAGGAGCGTAAGGAAATGAGGGACAGAAACTGACCGGTGGAAGTGTACTGTACTCTCTCCGAGACAGACTCACGAGCCTGCCACAGCACAAGTGTCTCCTGCTATGCAGAAGACAAAAGTTCGCTCATCCCACCAGGCAGTAGAAGGGGACCTAGGGCACGGGGGGGAATGGAAGCAGGTTCCTACTTGGGGTGGTAGGCGAGCCTGGTCCCTGCCTACCTCACCTTCCCATCTACCCTTATGTAACAGGTGTGAAGCTCTAGAACATGACAGTCAAAACAACGATGCAGATGAAAGCCCGTCCCAGTTGGAGAGGGTGCCTAAGGGAAGGCAACCTACCCCCTGCATCACTACATCTTCTGTCAAGAAAGAAAGAAGGGTTATTGTCATGGGGGACTCCCTTTTGAAAGGGACAGAGGGCCCGATATGCCGATCGGACCCAACCCACAGGGAAGTCTGCTGCCTCCCTGGGGCGCGGGTTAGAGACGTTGCTAAGAAAGTCACTTGCCTGGTACGGCCCAGCAACTACTACCTGCTACTGGTCTTTCAGGCTGGTAATGACGAGGTAGCAAGAAGAAGTCCGAGAGCGATCAAAAGGGGCTTTAGGGCGAATAGTTTAAAGGTTCAGGGGCACAGGTTGTGTTTGCCTCTGTCCTTGGGGGGATCTGATGTTGACATCTGATTGTGTTTGCCTCTGATAGGGGGGATAGATGTTGACAAGCAGACTCGTCACATTAATATGTGGCTTCGGGACTGGTGCAACCAGCAGAACTTTGGGTTTTTCGATCATGGGAAGGTCTACGTGACACGAGGCCTGCTGGCACCAGATGGGATGCGCCTCTCTCAGAGGGGGAAAAGGATTTTTGCTCAGGAGTTAGCAAAAACTGATAGATGGGGCTTTAAGCTAGAGTCAAAGGGGGAAAGGGATAAAACCAGGCTCGCTGGTGATAAGCTAAGGGATGGTGCGCTAGAATCAGAGGGACTGTGTGCTAGTGAGGTCCTTCAGTCAGCTCCACAAGGTGCTGCGTGCAGGGAGGCGCATTTGAAGTGCTTCTACACAAACGCACGCAGTATGAGGAATAAAATGGATGAGCTAGAAGTCTTGGCCCAGTCCCACAGCTATGACATCATTGGCATAAGTGAAACCTGGTGGGATGAGTCCTGTGTCTGGTGTGCTGCAATAGATGGTTACAGGCTCTTCAGGAGGGACAGGCAGGGTAGGCAAGGTGGGGGGGTGGCGATGTACGTGAAGCAGTGGCTGGACTGTGTGAAACTTCAAGTTGGCAATGGCAAAGTTGAGAGTCTCTGGATAAGGATTAAGGGATGAACAAATAAAGGGGATGTCATTGTGGGAGTCTATTACAGACCTAGATGATTCTGTGATTCTGTGAATTCAGAAACTACTTTGGTGTATGCTTAAGAAAAGATGAAGTCAACATCTGGAGGCAGTGAGTAGGATTGTCTCAGCATTGAGCAGATAGTCTCCCAAAGGCAGACATCTGCATCTCAAGGCATTCATATAATTTCAAAGTGGACATCTAAAATACATCAAATAACTCATCTGCTGTAAAAGTCTATTTTACTCCTTCTATTATAAAAGGAGCACAAATGACTAAATCAGATATTGTTTCCTGTATTGCAGTTGTCTAAACTAATGAGATATGAATTCATCTCCCTAAGGTAGATTGTACATCACTGAAAAATAAAATAAAATTAAAATATAATAAAATAAAATAAAATAAAAATTCATTGAACTAAACAGGACATGGGAAAATTAAGAAACAAAGTTGGAGATAATATGTGGAATTATTTGCCAGATAAAGTTTAAATTATTTGCCAGGTAAAGGAGGCTTGCAGAATCCATCCCCATCCCCATCAATACCTCCAAAGTCTTCTGACAAGGAAGACGAAATATCTTCCCTTTACCACAGAACAACGTGTTTAACCTGCTGCTATGTGTTAATAGCTTTTGTCTGAAGGCATTTGTGAAGAAGATATATTTTTGCTTGTGAGACCAAGAGATACAGGTGGAAGAAATGGACAAACTGTTGAACACACAAATCCTTTATCAGTTACCAGGTGATTAATTTTCTGCTATTTTTTTTTTTTTCTTTTCAATTTTACCAGTTCATCTAATCATTATATATTTTCCTTAAATTTTGCCTGGCTTACAGCACTGCAGATTTACCACACACCTGTCACAGATACTACTGAATTGAATGGATTTAAATTCCATGCAAAAGCTAATGCTTTAGATTTTTCTGTCTCCCTGAAAAGGTCTTTTTTTTTTTTTTTTTTTGAAAAAAAAAATCACTAATATACATTTATATCACTGTAACCTGTTAAAATCTGTGCAATTAGAAGTCTAGAAATCTGTTTCAAACTCTTAGTAAAAAATTATCAGGGAGCATGACATTTATTTCCTGATGGACGAAGCATTCATAAGTTTTAAATAATCCAATCAAGAGCCCTGCCAGTTCTCTCTCTGCATTGACACTTCTAAGGAGAACACATATCTATAAATATAATGTTTTTCCAAATGACTTCCTTTTGTAATCTGAATACCTGCCTCCTCTCAGACCTGCCATAAATAACCCAGGCCTATTTTATAAATGATCCCTCTTATAGTGTAACCAAAGCAAAATTTTTGTTTCCAAGTAATTTCTTTCAGACTCAAGATGTTCTTGTTTTCATTTGATGTTGTTAAAATGCCCTCTGCTCTACTGTTTGGAAAATAGAACATTTATAATAAAATAAAGAGGCTGAACTGAGTTTTAAGTAGAAGAGGAAGAATGAACCTTGTTAACCCTAGTAGAGGTGCATTTTTGCTCTTTACATTTTATTAATGGGCCAGTAGCATCCAGTAGAGGAACTGCAACAGGCAACTAAACAGTAATAACATCTTGAACCACTGCAGTTCTTTGCTCAGTGAAAATTCTGCTCAGTGAAATCTTTATCCCTAAAATAAATGTTTGTTTTTTTTTTTTTTTTTTTCATTTTTTAATAAAGCAACTAACAAAAATTCAAGATCAGGATGTAAAATTTCATGGGAATGAGATTCTAAAAGGTTTTATCACAGTTTCCTCAATGAAGAGAAATGAACTTCAGGATGAAGATTAATGAGATATTTGCTTTCTGGCAATAAAAAAATCTTACGTCACTCCCTACACCCACTACTTGTTCCCAGCCACACAATACAGTATATACTGCTTTTTGAGAGAACACAAAGTAGTTTTTTTTTTTTTTGTAAGGGAGCTCTGATAGCCATAAAATGTTTCTAACCTGCGTCTTACAGAAGGAAGAAACCAGTTTTCTTATGCTTAAGTTTCAGCTAAACATAATAAATGCATATTCCAAACATTCAATAAACAGTTTCTTAAAACTTTTGATTGTTCAGTCAGAATCATATTAATTACCTATGAATGTTGTTGCTTTTGCTCTAATACATTTTGATTTCATTTTATTGTTATAACTTTGGATCAGTGGTTTGTAATATAGTTATATTTAATTCATGAAAACAATTTGTACAGACTTTTCCTCTAATGTACATAATATTAATTTATACTTTAACTACCTGAGTGTTCTGTGATATGTTTAAAAGAGAGTGGCATGTTGTGACTTGTTCTCTGTTGTATTTAAGCAGCCATCCAGCTGTTGTCATTTAGAAACGCTGTAAGCAGAACGGCAAGTATAATACTGGGAAACCATTATTAGCATGTGATCACCATCTAACAGCAAATATGTTCTGGCTCCTGTCTATATTGTTGGCTAATTAAGTATTTTTATTTGTTCAATAATCTCTTAGACCATTTCCCTGCATTTTAGTTTTATATTTATAATGAACTTACCATTATTACTAACAATCATTCTGATTTATTACTACATGCACTCACACGTAATACACGTATAAGATCTTTGTTAATATGTAGTCTTTCAGTCATCTAAAACAGTCCAAAAGTGCTTCTGGCCATGTCTGCCTCTGGTAGTATAAAGCCATCATTTAACAATATTCTGTTTTTAATGGAAGTATGACTTACACAGTTTCCGTACCACTGCTTTCTAACTCCCAACCTGATCAGTGTTGCTATTCTTCCTCCCTCCAGGTTATTTTGACACAGATGACTGTGGACTATGCAGTAAATGCAGTCATTTAAAAGTAACCTTTTCCTGACCTCCAAAATAGAAAAAGGTCTTTTTTAATCTGGATCGTTTCATTGATTCCATTTACTGCATGACCTCTCAAACAGTTGCACTGGTAAAAATGAAGAGTAAAGAGCTATTGAGAAGAGGTCTCCAGAGGCAGGAAGGAAGCAGGAAGTCCATGAACTGGTCTCATTTTTTGAGTGCGAGTATCATGAAACTATAATTGCAGTCTAACTTCTGAGATAAGTGGGATTGTTCCTGCTTGTAATGAAGTATAATCACTCTTATAATTGTGATTTTCATTATCATCTTTTGCCTTCCCTTTAAATCCATCAAATGTTTCCAGTTCAGATACAGCAAGAGCAGGGAACCAAGCCATCAGAAAAATGGCATGGTGAGAGTTCAAGTTTAATTTTTTGCTCAGTCACAAATGACCCATTCATTTCGAGGCAAGCTGAAATTTGTTTCTTGATTTTGAAACAGTTTCTTGTCATTGGGTGAAATGCATTTAGGACGGTGTTAAAGTAATCTATTGACTAGATTAATCTGAAAGAATTTCTTGAGCCTTCCTACTTTGCTGGGTAGGCTTCCTGCAGATTTAGCTGCCTAAGGGACTTACTCAGACTTAAATAAGAGAAGAAGCAGAAAAAGTGAGCTGGTGCAGAAGGTAGAATAGGACTGTGTCTTTTGGCAGCAGTTTAACATCGAATTGACTTTCTGTTGATATGAATCTGTGTCCTCAATTATTCATTGATAAAATGGGAATAATAACACTTTCCTTTCTATGTTGTTATGAGGATAAACATATTAAAATTCATGGAGTGTTTATATATATCAGTTACAGAGGCCAGACAGTGTCTTAAATATATTTTACAGCTGGGATTAGCAGTAGATTCTCCACAATTTTTTACTTTGGGGTGTGACTGTCACTAATCCAAAGAAAGGACTAGAGCCTTCCTGTCTAAATTCCCCTTTTCACTTGCTTGAAATGTTAACAGATGTAAATTACAATGCAGAAAAAGAACAACAAAAAATCTGTCCCCGAAAGTTTAAGACATTCCTAAGTTTTATTGATCCAGTTCATAGCCAAGAGTAGACTGGGGTTTCAAAATTTAATTGCATGACATTGTCTCTATCAAAGGGTATTGTTTAAAAATATGTCTATTTCCCCTAATAATTTGGTTATTTAATTTCGTCTGTGATAACTGAGGCTTATATTGTTATCTGTATGGAGGTGTAAGTGAATAACATTGCAGCACCAGTGTCTAAGAGAAGAAAATGTGACAGGAAGAATACACAAGCTGAATTTTCCCCTTTATTTGAGAACCTCCTCCCCACCAGACCATTTTTTTTTTTTTTTTGATGTCTTTGCATTGTGCAGCCATGCAGGATGAGGAGATGGCACTTTGTGACCTTCTTGTGTACTCTTATTGAGTCATATGTTGAAGGACTCTATAGTCTTGACTATTTGTGCCTTTGAAAACTTGATAAAGAGAGACAATGTATAAAATCAAGTTCTGTGGTGATGATATTTATACAGTTCTAGATGTTACATTACTGCACCCTTTTATTTTTGATTAGTTTATTTTAATTTTCATTCTCTAGAAATTCGCTGACTTTCTGTAAAGGAATCTTGCTGGTTTCAAGCTTTTATTTAAAGCAAGTATGTGAACTACTAGAAGTCATTTTCTTCTTTTTCATTTGGTTATACTAAAAGTCATTTTGGCAGTATATCTTCTGTATATACATCAGAGTCCTTGAGAGAAATGCTTGGAAAATTAGTTCCATGTACATTTTAGGAAATCTTGCTAACAGCTGCATTTTTCTGTTAGAAATGGTTTCAAAAGCTACATAAAAAAAAAAAAAAGCACAAAGCCAAATGAGGCAAAGTTTAAGTGAGAAAACATGTGAGCAATATTAAGCCAAGAAAAGGGAACAGTTACTTAGAGAAATCCAGACCTTTCTACCTTTCTTTGCAAAACTTTTCAGAAAACATACTAGGTACTGCTGTAGGTCAGATCTTCATTTGGTGTAAATATGTGCAGCTCTGCTGAAATTGATGAAACTTCCTTTAAGTTTTCAAATTCTGGGTCTGGCCAACTTTCAGGTTCCCAAAACCATTTCAAAGAGCTGCAAGTACCTTAAGCTGAACCGATTGAATTAGTTTTCTATTTAGCTTTACTTGGAACTAAACGCTTAGCTGTGTTGTGTACTGAGAACATTTAAAATGATTTATATACGTTATACCAGAAAACACTTAATAAAAACATTAAAAAATATTCCAAGAAATATATATATATATTCTTTTCCTGGCCCCTCCAGCCTTCTCAATGTTGATTTTTGCTGAATGAAGAAAGCCTGAACATTTTATTTTCTCTATTTGTTTTGAATCTGTTTCTTTCTGCCTGGAACTCTGCAGATGGAGAACTAGGATGAGGGTGACATCATCAGAGACAGCACTTGGAGCTACTCAGAGGGAGAAAAGAAACAAAACAAAACAAAACAAAACAAAAAAACAGTTGCACAAATTATAAGTGGTTTCCTGACATAGGGTTAGGAGAGAATGTAAATCAGTTTGTAATTTGGCCCCGAGACTGCACAAAGATAGATTTTTAAATTTAAACAGCCTCATTTTTCACACCTCTGTTTTCAATCACAAATGAAGTCTTTGTTTAAAAGCATTTTTAAAATGCTTTTATTTATGTAAGCAAAGTCAAAATTACTTCACAGAAAGGCAGGATTCTATCATCAATTATTATCCAGGAGGCAGGATATAAACTAAACATGCAAGAATAACATGAATCTCCTGTTGTATCTCTTCCAATGATAGCAAGAGAAGGCTCGTGCAGCAATCAAGGCCATTGTCTTTGAATAGCACCCAAATATCTATTTTTTTTAAATTTTATTTATTATTCAGGATTGTATTGACTCATTCAACATCACCCTGGGACTTTAATTAGAGCTGGTTCATTGTAGTAAAACTTTTGTAAACCTATCTTAA
The DNA here is from genome assembly GCF_009769625.2 of Cygnus olor. Taxonomy (NCBI): domain Eukaryota; kingdom Metazoa; phylum Chordata; class Aves; order Anseriformes; family Anatidae; genus Cygnus; species Cygnus olor. Next base: position 34,064,853 of record NC_049169.1, on the reverse strand, counting down.
AGTTATTTAAGTTCTTAATTTTAATTTAATTTTATTATTATTTTTGTAACAACAAAAAAAAAAACAACCCAAGATCTGTAGTGGGAAGTGAAAGAGAACAATAACAACAATAATAAAACGTATTTTTTTTTAGTTCATAATACTGTTCAAAGACTATACCTTCCTCTCACCTTGAATTTGTCCTCTAATTCCCCACCCTCCTGCCTCTCCTGCTCTTGTTTTTCTTGGCTGTCTCTCTAGTCTTTCCACAGCATTTCCTTCCCTGTGGAAATGGCACTATTCCATCTGCCAAACTGATCAGTAGCTAACCTAATGAATATTTTGCGGTACCTTCCCCAAACCAAGCTTTTGACTTAATCTGTGCAAAATCTGGAATCTCCAGCCCCTGGGAAATTTTCATTTCTAACTGTATTTTCATTCAGATTCAAGTGAGAAGGTTGAAGAGGGAAGAAAAAAAGAAAATCCCATTTGGGAAGGTGTAAATTACAATGCATTTGGTTATTTTGTTTCCCTTGTGGTCCATCAGTGGGATGCTTTTCTAGTGGGCAGCACAGGAGCTGTAATGCCTTGGGAATTGGAGAACAGGGGAATCTGGAAGCCAGAGTCAAAGGGACTTCTTTGGGCGTGTGCCAGGTAGGCATCCCAGGAGGTGGGAGTTTCTGGCAGCCCCGGCAGGGTTGCCTTGGGATCTGGGAGGCAGAGAGACTGGCAGAAAGCTGAGCAGATTTCCATCTGAAATCCACCCGGTGGCAATCAGAATTGATTTGCAGCAGTTAAACCTCTTGGATATTTTCTGAAGGAAATAATTTAGATGCTTCTCCGCCTTCTCCCCAGGACGTTGGCTCTGCACTGAAGCATTTTGGCAACGCTGCAGGAAGGTGGGTGTGAGAGGGCTGGTCTCCGAGGCTGGCGGAGCTCTTGCCATGGCTGGCCCCAGCCCTGTGGGGCTGCAAGTGTGGGAACATCGCCTCCTTTCCTCTCCTCCTTCTCGTCTACCAACTGACTTGGCAGGAGAGAGCAGCAAGGAAGAGAGACTTGTCGTGAGAGTGCCTCACAGCAGCTAGTTCAGGAGGAAAATGGGAGGGGAAACAAAAAAGGTTGATTGTAGCACTGGAGCACTCAGGTCAGAGTGACAGGATTCAGAGAAGGCAACCAAAAATCTGATGTTGTAATAAGAGTAAAGGTATCCTTATATTTTTTCTGAAGAGGATTTCTGACTGTTGCCTGACCTCAAAGTTGCTCATGCCTGTGGCTTTTACAGGATATGTCATTCAAGGAAGTCCTCAAAACTTGGCAGCTTTAGAATTCAGGCTCAGAGGTAGCCTCCTGCCTGCCTGGGGACATTTGCTGATGCATCTGCTTCGTTTCTTGTGTTTTCCCCTAGAAGCTGACTTACAATGCAGGGCTGTACTGAATGAGTCAAAGGGACAATATGGGACTGTATAGGAACAGACGATAGAGAAGAGACATGGAAATGGCAGAAGAAATCCTCAACTTTTCCTCTTCCAAATATGACTGTTTAAAATGCCCTTACAGGACCTTACAGGCACACATAGCTTTTTTTTTTTTTTTTTTTTTTTTTTTTTAAACTAAACTCTGAATGCAGTCCTCAGAAACATAATCACTCACAGATAAATGCACAGTAAATAAATCTGGAATACTTTATGAAACCATGAATGGAGAAAATACAACTAATTGCTTTCATCTCCAGAAGACAAGACTAACTTAAGAAATAAACATTATCATAATTGCAGCATCTATATTCAGACAATACACTGAAGTAATTTGTCCAAAGCAACCCCTTCCCTCCAAGAGTCTAGGTTTCAGTTTAATAACATTATCCCAATGAATGAACATTTTTGTTGAAAAAAAAATTGCAACCTACTTTTGCAATCTCTGCAGCAATTGGAAATTCTCTGTGTCTGTTAAAATGATTTGTGCATTTTTGTTATGGCACAAAATTAATGGAGAAAGGTCAGACATCTAACTGAAAGGATTCTTCTCAGGACAGAATTTGGGCTAGTGCATTATGATTAAAGCATTTATTTCTATCTTACAGAATTAATTCCCTTGAAAACAACCTGCTCTGCTAAATTGTGTATCACTCCATAAGTACAACAATACAGAAATATCAAACCACTTCATGATCATTTTCTATTAACTATATCATTAAAATTCTTCTTTATTCACGTACCTCAGAGATTCGGAAGCCAGAATGAACATCAATTCCCAATAACATCTTTTTAGACAATAACACATTCTACATGGGACAAGTCCCGTAATATCATAGTGAGAAGACTTTTAGGTTTTAATTAGATAACGTAGTAAATTGATGTAAAAGCCATCAAATCTGATTGAAATTTCATCTTCTGTGACAGATTATTCTGCTTCCTTGAAGGAACACACAAACGAGCTCAAAAATATTTATCACTAGAAGCTTTTATCTCATCATTTTCAGTGTAGTAATAAAGCGGAGCCTCATATTCTCAGTGAGTTAAAGTCTGCTTACATAGTCAGGAAATGCTCTTATAAAAGCTAGAAATCACTAGCTGATGTATTTCAGTACTTTTCCAATACCTCAGCCATTCTGGGAACACATCAGCCAGAACCAAAGTGGTTAAAGAGAGAGACACTTCTCTTTTCCAGAGTTCAGCGTTTGTCATGACATGCATTGAGATGCTGCTGGGGCTGCCAGGGTGTAGCAGCCCATCCTATGTACTGGCATAATTCTGTTATTGATTTCTGCCATGCTGCACTATTGAGAGCTAATTTCACATTGCATTTCAAGGACAGCACAGCAGACAGGGACACTGTAGTACAGAAAGGACACAAATTGAGAGAACACGTTTAATTTACTGCACACTATGATACACCGTCTGGAACCAGGCTCTCTGAAAGGCCAAATCTCTCCAGTGCCATCCCCAAACTGAAAAAAGCTGAATAATGAAAGAGTAGTGGGGAGGGGTTAGGTGAGGTTTAATGTGTGCTATTAGGAAGCAAATGTCCTTACTCTTCCTCTCTCCTCTTAAAAACCTGACCTTCAGCTAAGTCAACCAGAATATTCCAGCTGTGATATATTTTGTTGCAAAACAAAGAAAACAAAAGGGGCAGTGACTTCCAGAGGGGTGGGTGAGAGAGTGGTGGTTGTGGGGGCAGGAGCACACTGCTTGGGGCACCAAAATTGTTCTTTCCTCAACCTGCCAGCATTTGGTGATGTACATATGGTATATTAACAAAACAGGGATTTTGGAGAGGGCTGAAATCCTGATGCTCTGGGCAGCAGGGAATGTCTCCAAGAGGCTGGATGGTTAAATTCCAGCTCAGGCAACCATTTCAACATTGCTGCAATATGAACATTGGACTGGAGATATGATAGAGTGTGTAGAGGTTTTCTTCTTTGTTTTTCTTTCTTATTTCACCCAGCAACCAAAGCGGTGTAAAAAATGACACTACTGTGAAGATATCTTGGACAATATGTTTGAGAAAAATAGAACATACTGGTTTGAAGCTGCTGCATCTTGCTTTGCTAGGTGTCCAGTGACACAGTCCCCCTTCCTGCCTCTGTCCTCTTCATCACTGCTGTGTTTGTCTTCCACTGAAAGGAAGATATCTTGGAGTTTTGGTGACAATCCAGAACTTTCTTTAACAAGATACAAGAACACCTGGTATCAAGAACAAAACTCTTCTGCATAGCTGGAAGAGGTTCAAAAGAGTGCTCTGTCTCTTCATGCAAGTGAATGCTGCCAGAAGATTTTTATTTTAATATTGCTTATGCAAAGACTTTAGTCTTCTTTAATAAAGCACAAAAGAATAGCTAGCTAGGATGGCACCAAATGGCAAAATATCCAAAACATATTGTACACCTATAAAAATGAACTTTTTGAAGATGTTAGCTGTTTGAAAAAAAATTAGCAACTCTGAGGACATATTTAACAGACTTCAGTATGTAAAGGCAAAGGTGCGGTCTGTAGAGTCTTGTGGAATCAGACATCAGGTATAATGAAAATCAGCTACTGAAAAAATATGTTGTTAGGAAATCATGAATTAAAAATGGAAAAAAGTGAGAGTTTGACAGACTGTCGAGCAGAAGCAGACTAGATGGTGTGATGCAATGTGTAACCAAAGAGCAAAATCCTAAGAATAGTCAACAAAGCAAAGAAGATGACTAAAAAGGGAGGGAACATGTAAAGGTGCAGGTGTGGAAGAAAACACATAGAAGTTAAAGCACAAGAAATGAAGACATAGTAAGGAAAAGTCCCCAGAAATGAAAAGTGCCATGCAGAAAATTAGGAGCTAATAACACTTGTGTTGATAAAGAATGTGAATGAAATAGCAGAAAATCACTACTGTCAGGCAGGTAAGTTTAATGAAACTGTGGTTCTCCTGTCCAGGACTGGCATACAGCTGTTTGTGTACACTGGAGAAAAAATAACATGCTGTGTTTAGATTCATATTCTCACCATCAAGAAACATCATTATCACAGAAAATGACTCTCAGACATGCAGTCTCATAAGATCTGTATTTGTTACATATGTCATCTCTGCTATGATAATGACAGCTATAGGGTGACAATTGGAGTTCCACAAAATTAAATTTGAAAGAAATGAAAGGAAGGAAGGAAGGAAGGAAGGAAGGAAGGAAGGAAGGAAGGAAGGAAGGAAGGAAGGAAGGAAGGAAGGAAGGAAAGAAGGAAGGTATTATTTAGACATTATGTAGAGACTAAGACACTCAAAGTGTTTTGGTATTAGAAAAAAATGGTGTGGAAATCTTAAGAAGAATCTTTAGAAAGGAAAATAACATAATAGACAAGGAATAGCAGTCCTGCTTTGAACCTAAAGATGCAGTTTTGTAACTTAACATAGTACTTAACAATTACCCACAACCAAAAATAGGAGGTCATGTTCCTATTTTCCACTACCCATCCTTCTTAAACATCTTCCCTGCTCTTCACTGTTCTGCGCTCCTGCCAGTGCTGTGGTGCATGACCTGGCATTTGTTTGATTGCACTGAATATCATCTCACTAAGCTAGCAAAAAACTAATCTAACAAAAACCAAGATAATACCTGGCCAGGTTAATAAATTGACTCAGATATTTGTATCAGTCAAGAGTCAAAACTGGATTAAGTAAGAGAAAGAACTAGCAGTAGAGACTGAACTTTGGACTGCCTCAGGACCTAACGTAATGAAAATAGGGCTAGTGTGATTTGGTGTAAACAAACTGAGGCAGCGAATGCAAAATATGTATTCTGATAAAGGATCACATAATTGCAGTACTTTCACAGCCATGGGACAATATCTATGGGTGCAATGGCAGAGCACAGGCACCGATATTGTCATCTCTAATGAAGATATGCATAGTTTCTGGAAGGCTGCGGCTAGGTGAGAATCAACCTGTAGAGAAAACCATAGAATCCTGAGCTTCCTCCACAAGCAGACGGGAAAAGATGGCTGCAGAGGAGCCACAGACCCAAACAACATCGTGGGAAAGTGCTGAATGGAATGCTAGAGTAATGAATGTCTGTAACCATTTCTCTTCAGAGATCTGCAAAGCGAAGAAAACCAGCCTAGGGACTGAATGAGAACGCAGTATAACAGATGGTGTATTCATTCCCCTCTGGAAAGGGAAGATGTAAGGCTAGCCACAGATGTAATAAGAGAATAGATTTTATTGATCTAAACTAGTGGTGCTAACAGCCAGACTAAGTGATGTGTACAAATCTCTCTTCTTCTCTCACAAGTTGCCTCATCACTTATATGTTTATTTTCACTTTAATACTGTCACGCCTTGGTTTTAAAATTTGGGTCAGAGCCCCAATGGCCCCACCAGATGTATCCTACAGATATATCTGATCTGGTAATCTAAACAAGGCAAGGGTCAGGGCTGAGAAATGGCCCAAACCATCCCTACAGTTACACAAATACCATTACATGAATGGTATAAACCTTGGCACAGTTTTGGGGTGGTCAGACTAGTACCAAACTTTATGTACCACATGGGGTTTAAGAAAAACGGGAACCGTACAGTTTTCAGTTTTTCAGGGGAAAGGGAAGAGAAGGTGGCTACATGGCTATGACCCTGCTGAGGCAGTTATTAGGACAGAATAATGGGCCTCAGATTGTTTGTTTCACTAGCATAGACATTGGCCATAATTTCCTGATACACTACTCAGACAGCTGGATTTGTCCCTATTTATCTGAAGCTGTCACATAAAGGAGGTAGCTTTAATAGTGTCACTATAATTTGTAAAAAATGGTTCTAGAGGAATATAATTGCAAAGATACTGTACCTGTCTAAAACAAGAAACTTGCGGTGGTGCACTGTATATGCTTGAAAACTTGTAAGGACATTGAGATGCAGGATGTCTAGAAGTTGTATGGGGGACTACCCACCTTTGTATCCTGAAGAACAGAAAATGATTTTTATATTATATTATATTATATTAATTATTTTATTTTATTTTTATTTTTTGTTGTGAAAAGTAAGAGGAGAAAGCAGAGGATTATAATCTAGAGATTTGCATACCTCACTTGAAATCATTCAGAATGCCCTAGATGCTTCTGGATCTTTGGAAAATCATACCCTCTCCAAATAAATAAATAAATATATACATATATCATATGTACATCGTATTCATATATGCATATATCTTTTCACTTCTATTTCTCTTCCAGGCCAGCTATTTCTCTTCCAAGGCTCCAGCTATATTTGCCATTGCTCTTCTCAAACTATTACTCCTCTCTTTCCTCCATGGATCCCTCTCTATGTCTTTCATCTTGTACCTGTTCTTCACTTGCATTAGACAGTTTTTGACTCTCAACTAATTTAACTAAATCAAATAATTTCAAAATATTCTAAAAATCTGGGAGATTTACAGGTAGTGTTGTCTAACAGTGGTAGATCATCCCCTTCTTAGAGATTTTGTCAGGCTTGCCATTCTGTACTTTCAGGAAATGATTAGTGTCTCATGGAAAGAACAATCCTCCTTAATTTGGAGGATGTAGTTTTTTATATTCTACTTACCTGTCTAGTTACATTTAATATTGTATTGATATGTTCATATTAACTATAAATGCTTCAAGATGGGATTCTGATGTCTGTATGGCTCACTGCAAACATATCAGAAAAATTTGGTTTGTGAATACAGAATATTTGGTGTGTGGACAGTGATGTAAGTCATTTTATTTTCTTTTTTACATTTTTTTTGGTCAATACCCTACAATGTTTTGCCTTTGTGAAGAAAAAAAAAAAAAAGTTTAACCAAAAGTAAGGCTGAAGTCACTGTGACCTTCCAGAGAAGTAACTTTTGAAAGTTTTTATCCTCCAGTTTTCTGGTTGTGTATACTGCAGAGCCATTTCACACTACAGAAATGTATTCTGATCTGTTTAGAAGTTGGTGATGGTATGCTGGATTTTTTATTTGCACAATTTTCATTAAAATTCTAAGGCTGGAAACCTTTGCCACTTGGGTGGCAAACACATACATTCGTCAGGCTTACAATTGGTGTGCAGCACAGAAGTTTGTAAGCAAAATCTTATGCCAATTTAAGCAAACAAACAAACACCGATTCGAACATTTCTAATCTGAGTTAGAATAAGTACATTCCCAAGGACCAAAAGCATTCAGTGTTTTTCAAAAGCATATTTATAAATTTGATGGAATCCATTACAGAATCAAGCAGGAAAATATCAGGATTCTTTATGTTTATATTATAATCACCTTTTAAAGTTTTGGTTTTGAGATTATGAGTTTGGTTGTTAGAGTCTAATCCATTGAAATAGAAGACCCCAGTAAGAAATTTCTGTTACTACAACACAGCCATTGGATATTAACATGAAAACAAACAAACAAACAAACAAAAAACATTTAGACAACTTATGCTGATTGAAGTTCTAAAAAATAAAAAATAAACAGGAAGTTCTAATGGATGGTGTATGGGTCTGCAACTGGTTTGAATGTAAGCAATATCCTTGTTAAAGGCCTGCAGAAAGAATCAAAATGCCCATTGTAAAGTTTGTGAAAACACCTTTCTTTTCAAAGACAGTTGGATACTATCACACACAGGAGAATTTTATAGAGAAAACTATATAATTGGGTGAGGTGGAGTTATGTGAGAAGGACAGAATCCTACATCTCAAAAAAGCAAAAAAATATGAAGGCTAGTGCTGAAAGCTGATAGGAAGTTCACACTAGGAATAGGGAGCATACACTTAATGCCAGAATAATTTAATTTTAACACTCAACATATTTTAATCAATATTAGATATCTTTATCATATCTTTCAGTTGCACATGCACCAAATCAATAAGAAACTAATACTTCAGAAATTTCTGTGTCAGCTCCAATAATCTGTGATTTGTATGATACGCAAGGATAGCCAATATTCCTTTCAATTTGAAGTCTAGAAACTTACAGACTAAATAGAATGATTAGGAGAAATAAGTGATCCCACCTGCTCATCCTTATTCATTGTTGCTTGTCCCTTACACACAGCACTGAACCTTGTCTGACACCTATGTATGAGCTGACTTAGTTCAGTAAAAACAAACAAACTCTAAAACATTCAAATCTTGTGGAGTAGGAGTGAAACATATCAGAGGAAGTCAGTTTATTGTAGTGTGTCTATTATGAAATTAGATCACCTCTCATGTGTAACCCATTGAAAATAAACTTTTTTTTCCTTTTTTTTGAGCCCTAAATCATACGAGGGACTAATATTGTTTAAACTACTTCCTATACAGTGCAATGGGAGCTCCAGTTATACAAGCATACTGTATCAAAAAAGGAAAATACCCCACCATAATTTCACAGCATTTCCAGAACACTTTGGTTCTAACTGGTTGTTTGACTATTAATGGACTGCATTTTTCTGTGCCCCCCTAACTGAGGATTTTGTAGAGTTTTCAAGGAAATTATGAGATACTAGCTGTTCCTTGATAATTTTCAACCTGTCAGAGGCATCCCTGCTTCCATTTCAAAATCTATTTTTTTTCTGCCTAGCAGTGAGAGCACTATTTAAATAAATTAAAAATAACAATAAAATAAATCCTTTGCCCAGCCAGGATGTTTTTCAAAGAAATGCTGAGTTTATTACATCTGCCATTATTTCCAGAGACAGAATTGTAGAGATTTTTAGAACGTAAAAACAAACAAGCTGTGAATGTGCCTTTAAAATAAACAAATAGCAACGAACTCTAAAATTCATCACAGCATGTTGAAATGGTTGCATGTATTTACCCTAATTGGTTTACATAGAGATAGTATTCCTCAAGGCACCTCAGTGTTATTTAAAAAGAAGAGCAGCCTCTAACATCTAAAGTAAATGGCAGTATAATGACACATATATTTACAGGATATTCAAGTATGGCTTGATTGTTTGAGTAGCCATGAATGAGTGTGTTCTATTAAATATATATATATATATAGACCATAAACTTTTGATGAGTTTTCTATTCAGAGCATAAGCAGAACTTTGCTAAAATATTAAGTCTATGTCTAATCTCTGTAGAATTTTAACATTTCTTTAGTACAAAGTTGTATTTCTTTTCTTCAGCATCAAGAAAATCTGTTTCTGTTCAGGATTTTCTTATCTTTTCTTCTGGAATCATCAGGTTTCCTCAGTTTTGTTAACTAACTACAAAAAAAAAAAAAAAAAAAGAAGTTCAATTATTTTCTCTGACTCCTTAGCTATTGTCTTCTTTTCTCCGTAGGGCAACAATACTATAATTTGAAAGAAATGATGGTATTTCAAGATTAATTTTTCAATTCTTCCAAAACAATGTAAATCCATTCTTTGTTTACGCTTCTTGAGTGGAATTATCTCTATTATTTTAGGGAGCTTTCTTTTTGTCAGAGTTCATTGGCATGGTTGCAAGTCAGCTGATTTCAAAGGCATTTTTTTTGTTGTTGAGTAAAGACTAAGGACTTCAGTATTGAATGGTCAGAAACAAACCGAATCTTACTGGAAAAGAAGAATAAAGGTAGGGGGTGTACTCTTCAGTTCTTAATATGGGTCTCGGTCTTGATTTTTCTTTTCAATATTCTGAACACTAAATGATTATTGTGATTGGAAAAAAAAACAACAACAACAACAAAAAAACTTCTACCTACAGCTATCAGCTCTCAGGAGTTTTTAGACATTTACTTTATTGCTAATTGCTTAATTAGGAACTAATGGGACTAGCTGGTGGTAGTAAGTGATTCTGCTATGGTTTGTTTAACAGTGCTAGTTAAACTGCCATGAATTTTAGTGGAAAAAAAAAAAAAAAGGTAGCTTTTCATTTTTAAAGTATTATCATAACAATAGCAATTTCATCCCAAGGATGAAACTCTAAGTAATATAAGGCTTTAACATTGTTAAAAAACAGCAAAGGATTTTGGAGGGAGAATAGAAATTAGCATATTCCTTGTATTTCTCCCATTACTTGAAACTTTTATATGGAATTTAGCAAATGTGACTTTTCCACTGCTTATCTGGTGGGGCTTTCATTGTTGTGATTATGGATTAGCTGTCTAGTGTTCCAAAGAGAAAACTAAAAATGACAAAATGACAGTGTATATATATATATATATATATATATATATATTTAAGGTAGATGTGATTTTGCTTTCAACACTGTAAAACAGTGTCTCTCAGCCTCTGATGTTTCAAGGATTACTTCTGCTTTGTTGTATATATGTTTATCTTACTAAAAATTATAAAGCAAAGACATATAAACAAAGTCACATTACATTAAGCAATAAAATAAAACACTAAAGAGCCAAATTGAGTATGATTTATTATTTTTTTTAAATTTAAATCTAAAATATAACTTGTTAGATATTTTATTCCATCTTCATTTTTTTTTTTTCATCATTTTTGGAAAGATGAAATGTACCCAAAGTTGGAATTAAAAGGCTTGCATAAACAAATATGAACCTGGACAAGCTGCCTTAAGAATCACAGCCAATCATTCTCTTTAAGGATGCTTTTACAATTCAAAGCATGTTATGTTTTTTAAAAAATGTCATTTGATATTATATTGTCTTGCTGTAAAACATTTGTAATGTATAATGATGCAAGAGGCCAGCTGGCCGCTAATGGTAACTGCATACTTTACCAGCACTATCGTCAGAAGGACTGTTGAAGGCAGATGGCCCTTTTTTGCAGCTTTATCCCATTAGAGATCCTACCAAGGACAGGCACCCTACAAACCTCACAGTAATGAGAAGAACATTGCTCTATTGACTTGAAAGCCTTCCTGCAAATTAGCTTGAAAGCTATACGTGATAGAGAAGATCAGTGGCATGCTTGTTCACAGCCAAAATAGAGGATTCTGGACTGAAGCTTTAGCAAATGATTCCTGTGTCCTGGAAAACTTTTACAGGCATGCTGGATTGGTATTCAAAGCTGCTGTAACACAGAGAGCTACTTTCCTGTCTTATTAGAGAGAGGCATGCAAATTAGGGTAGTTAATTATCATGCATCCGCTTGCTTCATGCCCTTACTGAAAGGAGTTAAAATACAAATGTAAAGGAAAAAATGACTCAGACTGAGCTGATCATATGGAGATTAATTTTGATGATAGTGTCATTGAAACATGTTCTACAATTTGATAGCCCAGATGTGCATTTTCACCAGGTAACAAAGGTTCAATTGGTTGTGCTTCCTTTACTTTTAGGGCTATCAGAAATAATCTTGTCTTAGCTTCAATTTCTTTTTGTCTTATGGTAGAAAAAAGGCTTATTTTTAAACAGTGTACCATGTTTTGCATGGCTAACAATTGCTATTTAGCTTTCTGGCGGGATAGTGGTTTTGTTCTTTCAGTTTTTGGTGATTTTTCAAATGTATTTTCCAGTGATTTGTCTGTCATTGCCTTTAGGACCACACAGTGTTCCTGCTTAAATCATTATCTTCTATAGCAGGTGGATTTTGTCCTTAGTACTCTAGTTACCTACTTTGCAGCACAAGGGAAGCATAAAGCAGACAATTTTATAAATCCTATTCACTTCACATCTTACATTCCAATTCATCAACAGCTTGTCTTTTAGAGTAGGCAGCCACGTGTGCTGATCTGTATTATTATTATGTAATGTGTACATAAAAACTATAATAATTCGTTCAGTATTTTATCTGAGTTCTTCAGAGGTTTTTGTGATTGTTTTGTCTAACCCATGTGGTTAGCCAGAATTTAGGATTCTAAGGACTATTTCCTCTAGAAGGAAAAATTGATACTTATTTCTTTTGGACATAATTCTTCCTTTATTTACTATGAACACACAAATTATGCTCCCTAGAACCCAAGAGGAATTTGCAACAAAGGATAACCTATTTCTTCTCAATGCCTACTCCCTTTCTTTTGGCACTTAAAATCTTTAATTTTTTTTTTTTTTTTTTTTGTCTTGTATCCTCACAAATATTCTCCTTAGAGAAGTTTCCCCTTTGGATATTTGCTCTGCAATGACTGATCAATAGTTTGGGACTGAGGAGGTTGAATTCACTTCCAAGTTCACTTCCTCATGCATATAACAACAGCAAAAGTGAACAGCTCAGCAGACAGCTATAGAAGTACCAAAGCTTACGGATTTCAGACCTTTTTGTGGCTTTGCATTTCAAAACTCATCTTTATTATTTATCATACCACATGAAAGAGTACTTGACAGTGTTTTATTTTACACGTATGCTTATTTTCTTTGAAAAACTTGTGTGTGTGTGTGACAGCTAGGATATAGCATACCTTGTGATTCTGATCCTGTAGGAACTTGCTCTGTGACTTCATATTTTGGCCTGTGTATACCTCTCTTCACTTAGTTGTCTGGAAATTGCCTAGTTTAATCTAGTAAACCAGACTTTTTTTACAAGCAATGAAGTGATCAGGTACCTCCACTGGGCAAAATGTTACACTTGTGTTGGAGATCCACTTTACAAGGAAGTAACTTACCCTTGGGGAGTGGGTGTTCTGCCCATCCTACAAAGCGAATTCAAGTAACTACTTCACAAAAGACACCAAATTTTTAGACAGCAAAATTTAAAGGATATGAATCCCACCTTTACTTTTCTGTATGTCATGTAAATGTGGAATCTAACTACCCTGTGTGTTTATGTATTTCTTGGGATGTGTCTTGTCTTTCCATGCACAGTCCTCAAGACATGCTACAGTTCTGATCTCTGCAAGGATCTCGTTATGGCCATTGTGATACAAATAGCACTGATATTGATTTTTATATACTGAACAAAATAACATCTCATCTTTTACAATTTGAAATGTGCTTCTTACTCCTGAAAGGAGCTACTCATCATAGCATTTATTTCTTCAGCATCAAATGATGCCTGCCAGGCATGGTCAGGAAGTGGCCTAGATTCCAATAACATCACTGGTGGCAGGTATGATATGGATGGGCAAGGAGCTGCTCAGTGCAATAATTCCCTCATTATACATGCCACCCCTCTCCAAAATATGTCATATACCAGATCATAGAATGGCTTGGGTTGAAAGGAACTTTAAAAATCAGGTAATTCCATCTCCCCTGCCATAGGCAGGGATGCCACCCACTAGATCAGGTTGGACACAGCGCCTTCCAACCTGGCCTTGAACACCTCCAGGGATGGGACATCCACAGCTTCTCTGGGCAGATGGTGGTAATGAGAGAGAGAGCCTGCAATCATGTCTCATCCCCCAGTAGATACTACACAATCCTACACAAGCCAACATACAGGACTGGAGTCAAAGCCAATTATATTCTGCTTGGTGGTTTTGTTGCTATCTTGAGACTGCAAAGCATCTTTAGACAATGGCTATGTTCCCTTTGTACTGTACATGACTATAGTACCTTGAGTGTTGTAAAATGAAAATAATAACAATACTGCTAGCAGTACTTACTGCAGAGCTTTTTATATTCTATTTCCAAAGTCTCTTTTAAGCAAAGGCTGCTAATTTTGCAGAACAGTGACAAATTAGGTGTTATTTTCCCAATGAATTATTTTCCATTTCTCATCGCTTCATTAATGAGCAGAAGAAGGTACTGTTACTTTATTAGTTAGAAAGAACAGAATCTCTCTAACATTAGATCACGTTAGAGAGAGCAAACAATGTCAGCAGTTATGTTTTTGTGAACTGAACTGGACTGTCTGAAGTGGGCACAGCCCAATCTTCCTTACTATTTCTCTCAAACAGTGACACTGCACAGAAAACAGAACTGCTTCTGAGCCACTGCATCTTGCAGGTTACTTATTTAATTAAAAGCTTCCTTGCTTAGCTGTGAACTGTACCAGGTCAGAAGTTGGTACCTAATCTGGTTCACTTAGTTGTCATGGGAGAAACAACTTGAAGAGGAAGGGAGGGATAGGCATTTGTTTCATCCTGGTTCACACAGTTGCCCAGCATCTCAGCCGTAGGGAAGGACAAGATAGGATGGAAGTGAGCACAGGTAAAGGGGAAATGAACAGAGTTTACTCTTTTCGGGTGTGACAAACTTTCAGGTGGGTTCAGCTGTCTCATGTAACTTCACTTTCACAATGCTCAAGCTCTATAGGTACTTTGGATCCCAGATATTGAAAGGATGTTTTAAACCGAACCAGTCTTTTAACATTTCATTTAAAAACACAGCCTCTGTTACTGATACTCTTACTAGCTAAGCCAGAACGAGCTGTGTTGATATTTCCAGTCTACTGCAAGGGTACTTTTTTCCCCCAAATACTAGGTGTCAGACTGCCAGACATTTGCAAGTTAAAATATAATTTGTATATTCATAGAAGCAGATGTTCATGATAATCATTTACAGAAGGGAACTCAAGAATATTTTCAAACAGAAATGCAAAAATAAATCACTTAAGCACTCCAAATGTCTTTGGGATTTTCTCAGTCTTCATTTGAACAATTTTTTTTTTCTTTTCAATAAGTAATGTAACATTTAATATTCTGCAAAAAATAGAATGAGCTATAATGTTTATCACCACTGTACATACACTGAACTGTACATTCCCAATATGTTTTAAGTCAAACAACTGTGCATTAAAATAATTGTTCTTTGCCTGCTGAAAAGTATTGGAAATTTGCAACAGTAAAAGTTTAAGACAAAACAGGGGTTGGTGGGTTGGTATTCCCCCCACCCCCTTCAAAGGCAGACATTTACCAAGATCTATAGCTTAACACAGTAGTATCTTTTTGCTCAGAATAAATTTAGGCTGACAAAATCTGACTAATCAATAAGAAATATAAACCATTGCTTATATATGTATATATTATTTATATATTATATAACATTTATATATTTACTTTTCTGGCAGAGTTTTGTCTTCTTTCTCTTCTTGATTCATAAGAAAATAAGAATATATATATTTTTTTCATTCAAGTTAAAAACCTTTTTCATATTTTTTTTCAAACAAAACATTTGGGAAAAATTTATTAAAAATTAAAGTTAAATAAGTGATGGTAATCTGAATTTCCCAGATAAAGTTCGAAGATGATAAATTTGTAATTACAGCTATTATAAAATGGATCAGTCTTATACCAACTTCTATATTCCTTTTCCACCTTCCCATGATTGTATGCTTCCGCTAGCGCACTCGATGTCTACAAACTTGTCATGTGTTCTTTAACATTCTTTTTCCAGTAGAGAGAAAAAAAAAAAAGTGCAGTGTAAGATTTCTTGAAAGTCTAAATTTACATTACAGTAGACTATTTGTGTCTATAAAGTGTACAGTATTCAATGTCTATATGTATTTATGTTTCGTATATTTTTAAAGCAGTTATTCTCTAATCTTCTCTCATCAACTTTTTTTTCCTTTTTAATTATTTTTAACAACATATAAACTGTGGGCTAATATATATGACTAATAGTATATTTTTTATGGTTGTATAATCTAGCACATATATGCTGTCTATAATGGAATAATCACGTTTGGCTTGCCACCTTTTTTTAATTGGAAATATATATATATATTTTTTTTTAAATCTGAAACTATTCTGAAAAGAACATGTGAATTCAAAGGCAATCCAGATAGTCTCCTGATTACATCATCTACCCATAATGTTGGAAAGATCCATAGTCAAATTCCTTTAATTTGAACAATGGAAGGGCTTGGGTCACCATGTGAGTGCCTAGCTGTCTGGCTGAAGGACAAGTCTGGGGAGGTCTCTCTTCCTGTATCTATTAAATAATAATAACAATAACAATAATAATAATAATAATAATAACAATAATAATAATAACAATAAAGTCGATTAAACTACATTTTAAATCAAACATTTTTCTTAACAAAAGTCTTCTCAAGATAGCCCTACAATAATATTGAAATGTGCTGAAATGTACTGCTTTGCAATTTTATTCAGAGTATTTCTTTTGCACAGAACTATATGTAAGTTGTTTTGAAATACTAAGGCAAGTTTGCACATACAACTTACTATAATTACACTGTTCTATTCTATTGAGATCAATAATAGTCCATATTAAATAGTATATATGAAAACTATGTGTTAGTGGCCACCTTATAGAATAAATATGCACAATAAACTTGCAACTGAGATGTGTTTGTGTTTTTGACCCCAAACTGGCTAAAGAGAAAATAAAAGGATTCCTGAATTTCCTGCAGTTTTCAAAATCCATAAGTGGAAAAGAAAAATCCCCAAATTAATATTTAGAAACAAGGAAGTAAACAAACAAACAAAAACATCTTGTAAGCTTAATATTTGTGGTGTTATTATTTTCATGCTGATTGCTGGAAAGTTTGAAAAAGTTATTCATCTGCTGGTGAAGAAATTTCAATTGTAAAAAATAGCAGGGTAAATAATAAGAATTAATATTAAGCATATATTTCAGATGTACCTTATATTCTACAAGTAGTGCCTTTTAACTGGAAGAAAAGTTTGAAGTGTATGCAGTGTTCAGTTATTAAGAACTATTTAAGAAAAATAAATTATCTGCCAGAAGTTATATCATTTCTTAGAAAACCAATTTTTATTAACTTTTAACTCCTAATTTAATTGACTTAATCATCCAGTGTACAAAGAGAAAAAATTATAGTTTTTGTCAGGGCGCTCCATATTCAAAAACAACTATGTGCTTTCTGTGCAGAATTTAATTCTGAGACCACAAGCTGTAACAGTGCAACACTGAGTACTGTATGTGCAAATAATGCTAGTTGGAGCTGCTAATGAGTTATTTTGTAATTCAGAGGCCACTGCTCTTTTGCATCATCTGTCACGATAACATCAAAGATGGGAGAAGACATATGACTTTCAAAGCTGAATTATTTTGATTGGCTTTCCTGTCTCTGCCCAGCTGAATTTTGCACAGCAACTGAACCCTACTTGGGATACCATCGGTAGGGTTTGACATCATGGTGCTCCAGTTGGAGCCTTTGCCTGCTAGGACTTCCCAGCTCCCAGCCACGTTCCCCTTGGTGCTGTTCACAACCTTATTCAAGAGCAAAGGGAAAGCTACAGCTGGCAGATCAGGTACTTCATGGGAATAAGGGAAATGATTACAAGGCTGGCATTTAAAATGCTATAGGAACTCACATCCATGACACACAGTGATAGATGGCTTAATGAGAGGGACTGGCATCCAGTCGTAGAATCCATCGATTAGCACTGTAAAACTTCTCTCCTCTCTAATATTTCAGGTCTACAAGAACTAGCCAAATCCTTCATTTGTTTTATAGTGGCAGGAAACCAGCATCCTGAACATATGCAGGCTGAAGTAGATTTTTCCGCTTATTATTTTTAATCAATACCATCGCATTTAACATGACAACCTATGGCTTTCCACCACCTAGAACTACATATTACTGCGTGAAAGCACACGTATATGTCATCATATCAGCATATCACACTTTTTCCTTGTTGTTTCACTTGGCTCCCCAGTTTAAGTCCTTTAACTTTTCCTCTGAAATAGAAAAGAATGAAACATAAAGATGTTTTGTTGTACCTCTGGTTGCAATAAAAGAGCAGCTTCCACTTGTGGTTGAGCATGCACTACTGTATTTAAGAACATCAGACAACAGGACACATTTAGGACCTCTTGGATCTTTTAGTGTAATCTAAACCACAGACAATTGCATCACATAATCCTTTAAAAAAGTTACCTTTAAACTGGCTAGGATTTTCACCTCTGTTCTCCCAGAAGGCTAACTTAGAATGTAACTACTTTGATAGGTAGATGTCATATTCTCTTTTTTAGCTTAAATTGATTTCTACCTAGTTTATATTAATTTGCTCTTGTGACATTGTCTTATAACGTAAATAGCTTTTTTTTCCAACTTCACTAAACCTCTCACACTGTTTTATGTATGTGATAAAAATAGGGAGGGCTTTACCAAAAAATATTTTTTATATTAAATCGTGGATGTGATCCTTAAGTTGAAGCCTATCAAGAGATTAGATTTGACAGGACTTTCCCTTCAATTAAACCTTTCAGTACTTAACCATTATATGAAGTTTCTGCCAGATTCTGTCTTCTCTCCTCCTCCTCTCCACTCTGCCGTAAGTTCTTTCTTTCCACTCAAGACTTTGAACACACAACTCCTTTAATCTTTACACAAGTATAATGTGCCTCCTCCTTCTTCCAAAGTAAATAAATAAATAAATAAATTGCTCCCTCCCCAACCACAGTGTGGTGGTTCTCATTGCATGAGATATTAAATTCCCTCCCTTGTCCTGTAGTTGAAGTATTTCTGTGACTCATTTTCCACAGCTGTTTGTTCACTCTGATAATACAGAGCAACAAGCATTACAGAATAAATCTGATGAAGAACATGTTAAATAAAATTGGGCTTCAGTTTTCACCTTGGATTATGTAATACATTGTTCTTGACAACATTTTTCCTGAAGAAGCAACTTATGACTTACTCATTTTTTTCCAAAGCTTGTGCTATTGGGATATATAACAACTAGAAAATCATGCAGGTTCTTCAGTCACCTGCACCATGTCTACAAATAACCTGTACTTGTGCTTTTTCTTGCAGTTTTCAAACCTTAATTTTTCTCTGAATAATGTGATTATTACTAGATCACTTCTGTATTCTGATGATGTTGTATTCTAATCAAGCAGAACAGAAGTTTCAGTTCAAATCTGAAATAAATCATTTGGGTCAAAATGTACCCTTTGGTGGAACTCGAAAGAAATTTATTTTTCCCAGTTATTTACTGTGACTCATTACCATGATTTTTAACATCCTTGGCCCAGGAGTCACTTGCCTAAGTTTAATGCCAGAAAGATAGATGTCTGAGCCTGAGCTGGTCATGCTAGAATCTCTTTATACTCAGCAGAGAGAAATAAGATCTGCCAGGGAGTTACTGATCTGACCATTTAAACATCCAACTTACAACTGACGTACCCTGTCTCAATTTGCAGTGTCTTTATATGTAGTCTTAGGTGCAGTAATGCTAACCCATTTTTACAGGTGAGGATATGAAACAAAATCATTGCTCCTAGATTTTAGCTGAAAAC
Source organism: Cygnus olor (assembly GCF_009769625.2). Classification (NCBI taxonomy): domain Eukaryota; kingdom Metazoa; phylum Chordata; class Aves; order Anseriformes; family Anatidae; genus Cygnus; species Cygnus olor. The sequence continues at coordinate 34,045,424 of NC_049169.1, read as the reverse complement.
ACACAGAAACCAAACCAAACCAAACCAAACCAAACCAAACCAAACCAAACTCAGTCAAACAAACAACAACAACAACAAAACAAAACAAAAATGCATTCGAAGGAACTGTGAACACACCAGGTCCCTGCCAAGGCACAGCACAAGCGAGCTATCTGTACAGTTTTTACAAGCAGACTGTGATCAGGCTGAGCTCATTTGCCCAGAAAGCCCATTTACCCTTCAGTCAGAGGACATGGCACTGGTTCTTATGCAAGCAAGGTTCTCTGAGCATCCTGTCAGCTTGCCATTCACAAGGGCAAGGGGAATAGCTCTAGGTGGAAGGGTGCTTACACTTCAGGTAAACACATTTTGGGATGTTGCAAACGCTGTCCGTATCCAAGGTATCTCACTGAGGATACATGCTGGAACAAAGAGAAGGTCCCAAGAGATGTTGCCTCTGATAGAAAACATACATTTCTTGATCCCCATATCATGAGGGGCATACTCAGTTCATGAACCTACAAGCTCATAAACCTTTCTCAAGATCACAGAGGAAGTGTAACAAGAAACTGGAAGCAATTCCTCTGGGAAAAAAGAAACAGTTGAATCGCTTCTTTACTTTCAGCCATGGTTATAATTAGAGTGGGAAGACACTGAGTTTTCAGTGCGGACAGAATATTGCATTAATTTCTTAAGGTAATGTCTAACTATATCTAATAATTTATGTATGATATATATTTAATAACAACATTTATCATACTTACTTTTGCAATTGTCCTAGTCCAAACATTTTTGTCTGGAAGGACAACATTCACTGGGGATGAAAGACTGAAGAAAGAAAATGTAGAGATCTTGCTTTATTATGTGTTAGAATATTCACTTTGTAAATCTTTGAATAGAGTTTCTGTAGAAAGAGAATTCCCTTATTTCTGGCTGCACTGACATCACCGAGAGTTTTGCACTGTTTTTGATGGGGCCAAGACCTTGCCTTTACAGTATATATTGTTCACATTTTTTCACAAGTTAGAGCATCCATTAGCTTCAGAAGAACAGGATTGCAAAAGTTCTAAGTCAAAATCTTTCCCATCCATCTTCAAGTCTTCACTAGAAATAAAGACAAAATGAAATGGGAGCTGGGTTACAGAAGATTTATTGGTCTATATGGCTGCATGATATCTTCGGTAATGTCTCATATTTCTTCTCAGTTCTTCATAAACACCTAAGCTTTACTGTTCTCTTTCTTTGTAGGTCTAGCCTCGTTTTTTTTTTTTTTTTTTTTTAACCTCTCTGAAGTGAACATGACAATTAATATTGTTAAATATTCTCTCGTTTTGTTGAGTGTCACCTTGTCTTGTTTATCCTTTAAATTACCTGGTGTGTTCTCATATTGGTTTCCAAATACAATGTATGATCCATATATTCCTGTGGGGTAACAATTTTGCTTTCCAATTTCCCAGCATTTATTTATTTATTTATTTATTTCATTATACAGTAGAAACAGCCAAAGCCGTCTTTCTGACTCTTTCTTTACATGATGGACTTTTTTTTTTTTTTTTTTTTTTTTGGGGGGGTAGCTTTTAGGTGTTGGGTTTTTGTTGTTGATGATCTGAAAGGAGTAAAATGTTTTTGGTCTTGGTTAGGAAGTTCTTTTCACACTTACACACCCATTTGTAGAGATTTGTAAGACTGAAATGAACGAAATGTGTAAGGACTGAATAGAATGTAAGAGTTCAGTTGGAAGGAACATTCAAAGTCCATCAAGTCCAACTGCCTGATCACTTCAGGGCCAACCAAAGTTAAAGCATATTACTGAGGGCATTGTCCAAATGCCTCTTGGACACTGGCAAGCTTGGGGAACCAACCACCCCTCTAGGAAGCCTGTTCCAGTGTTTGGCCACCCTCACAGTAAAGAAATTTTTCCTCATGTCCAGTCTGAACCTCCTCTGGTACAGCTTTGTGCTGTTCCTATGCATCCCATCATCGGTTCCAAAAGGAGCAGAGACAGGCACCTCCCTCTGTCCTTCCCCTCCTCAGGCAGCTCTAGGGAGTAAGGGGGTTGCCTCTGAGCTTTCTTTTCTCCAGACCAGGTGACCCAAGCGTCCTCAGCCTCTCCTCGTAGAACATGCCTTCCAGCCCTATTATGAGCTTTGTTGCCCTCTTCTGGACACTTTCGAGTATCTTAACATCCTTTTTATATTGTGGAGCCCAGAACTGGACACAACATTCAAGTTGAGGCCTCTCCAAAGCCAAAAGGCAGGAGAATCACCTGTTTTGACCAGCTGGCTATGCACCCTAAAATGCGGTTTGCCCTCTTGGCTGCCAGGGCACACTGCTGACTCATGCTGACTGTATTGGTAACAGAGAATATCAGACGAGTCTTTTAAAATAGACTTTGGAAATCAATAGTCTGAAGACTAGTTCACTGTTGCCAATCGATAGGCACCTGAGAGGTGAGGACTTGATGGAGTCTGTCTCTTTATTGCCTTTGTTGCACAGAATAGTGGCCCTTCCCAGGCTGCTTTGACACATTTTGGTGCTTGTAAATGTGAGTCTCTGAAAGGAAATTGTTTAAAGATGTTATTCAATAAAATCATTTTTTCCTTCCATAGGAACTCCTGTTGAGTTTTGTTACACTGATTTTCCTACATAGTAGAAAGTTACTCTGCTGTACCATTACCATGCAGCACTGCTCACATTATTGCTGAATTCAACCTGAAAGTTTCTTAACAGGTTCTCCAGATGCCAATAGCTGATGGCTGTCTTATTATGGCTGTCTCTCACAATGGACATGACTAATCCCACATAATTAGGGAACACTGTTAAAATGTTTAAGTTAGGAGCATAATTGGCTGTGATTCCCTGTATACGGATACCCTCTAACAGACTGCTATTCAAGTTGGGCCAGTTGAATTCACATCTAGAAGTACCTCTTGTCAAAGAATAAATGTATAGTAACTGCTGGCTGTGTTCCTAGCTTTGGTGACTCAATGAAGTGCTGAAGAAAGTGGGATGAATCTTAACCAGTAGGTAAAGAGCTCTATGTTAGAGTATCAATTAATCTTTCTAGGACAGAGAATGGAATAAGTGCTGCAGTGAAAAGGGTTAGGCCTCCTTGCTGTTGAGCTAGAGAAATTATTTTGATGCTTCTGCATACATGCTGAAGGTCACACACAATCAATCCATCAGGAGCATTTATATGCTGACCATTCAGAGCCAGAGAGGTGAAAGAGGATATACTTTATGTATTTAATTTTTATAGTTCAGTTTTTCTGGATGTTAACACTTGCTTTCAGGTTCTATATTTGCAGACTAGTCTTTTTTTCTGGTAGTTTATCATAAAATTATAGAATATCTGGAGTTGGAAGGGACCCACGAGTATCACAGAATCATAGTCTCATAGAATGGTTCGAGTTGGAAGGGACTTTAAGATCACATAGTTCCAACCCCCCTGCCATGGGCAGGGATGCTACCCACTAGATCAGGTTGCCCAGGGCCTTGTCCAGCCTGGTCTTGAACACCTCCAGGCATGGAGCATCCACAGCTTCTCTGGGCAACCTGATTCAGTGCCTCACCACCCTCTGAGTGAAGAATTTCCTCCTAACCTCTAATCTAAATCTCCCCAATTTTAGTTTAAATCCACCCCGCCTTGTCCTGTCATTATCTTCCTATGCAAAAAGTTCCTCTCCATCTTTTTTTTATAAGCTCCCTTTAAGTATTGAAAAGCTGCAGTGAGGTCACCCTTGAGCCTTTTCTTCTTTAGGCTGAACATCCCCAGCTCTCACAGCCTTTCTTTGCAGGAGAGGTACTCCAGCCTCACAAGGGCAGAGCAGAGGGGAACAATCACCCCCCTTGACCTGCTGGCCACCCCTCAGTTGATGCAGCCCAGGAAGCAGTTGGCCTTCTGGGCTGCAAGTGCACAATACTGGCTCATGTCAAGCTTTTCGTCCACCAGATGCTTCTCTGCAGGTCTGCTCTCAATGAATTCTCCACCCAGTCTATTCTCAGATCTGAGACTGCCCCAACACAGATGCAGCACCTTGAGTTCCCTCAGGACCCTGGGATGCATGTCACAAGGCCCCATAAACTTGTACCTGTTCAGTTTCATCAGGTGCTCTTGAACTGCTCTTCACCTACAGGGGGAGGGACGCTCTTCCCCTAGCCCTCATCTTCAGTTTCATGGAAATGAGAGACATGGGAAACCTGACTGGCAGTGAAGACTGAGGCAAAGAAGTTGTTGAGTACTTCAGTGTTCTCCATGTCTCTTGTTAACAAATCTCCCTTCTCGTTTATCAGAGGTGGTACACTCTCCTTGTCCTTTATTTTCTGAGCAATGTACTTATAGAGTCCTTTCGTGATATTTTTTGCATCCCTTGCCAAGCTCAGTTCTATCTGTGCCTTGGCTTTCCTGATCCCATCCCTGCACATCCAGACAACATCCCTGTGCTCTTCCCAGGCCACATGTCCCTGCTTCCACTGCCTGTGCATTTCCTTCTCGCACCTCACTTTGACCAGAAGGCCCTTGTATAGCCATCCTGGTTTGCTGTCCTCCCTGCTTGCTTTCTTGCACAGAGGGATGTCGAGTTCTTGTGCTGTAAGATAAAACATCCTTAGAGAGTTGTCAGCTCTGTTCAGCTCCTTTGTCCCTAAGGACAATGTTCCAGGGGATCTTGTCCACTAGGTCTTTAAATACCTCAAACTTTGCTCTTCTAAAGTTCAGGGGTCCTGACTTTGCTCTTTGTCAGACCCATATTCCTCCAGATCACAAACTCAATCAGAGCGTTGTTACTGCAGCCCAGACTGCCTCCAATCTTAACCTCTTTAAGGAGTTCGTCTACAATGGTAAGCACCAGGTCCAGTAATGAAGTACCATTGAGTTCAACTCCTGGCTCCACAAATGACTGTCTGAAAATTAAAGGAGAACATTGCACAAATGCTTCTTGAACTCCAGCAGGCTTGGTGCTATGACAAGTTCCCTGGGGAGCCTGTTCAAGTTCCTGAGCACCCTTTCAGTGAAAAAAGTTTTCTTAATATCAAATCTGGTTTGTCTACTTCTGTCTTCTTGAGTTTGTCTCTGCCCAAAGCCAGTCCAGATGAGTGTTTTAGTCCTCTGTGAACAGAGGGAAGGAGAACTGAGAGAAGAGCAGCAGAAAGAATGCAAGGGGTAGAAACTTACTGGGCATTTAAAGATAGTATTTTAAGAGAGAGTGTTTTTTAAAGAAAATGTAGTTCTAAAGGATCTTCCTCTTACATATGTTGATCCTTATATACAGCTGCTTGGAAAAAAATCCTTTGTAAACTTTATATCAGAAAGCAGACCTGCAGCATAATATGCTGTATGCTGATTTTGCTAAACCTTTTTTAGAGGAAGACATTAAAAAACGACAACAATCAAAAAAAAAAAAAAAAAAAGGAAAAAGAAAAAAAAAGTCCTATCTTTACAGCCTTTAAACAACTTTTGTATGAAATACTTAATACTTTAGAATGACTTTTCAGTATTTTTTTATTTTTTTTTACTAGCTGTATCATATGATGGAGGGCATTAAAAAGTTAACATCAAAACATGTTGTCCCTGCCAGTATTGACACAATAAAACGAGACTGGTCACCTACAGTGTATGGATTTTCAATTAACCTGTTAAGAGGATAACCACTCTCCTACCCTAGTTCTCCATCACAGTCAAAAAAGTGTCAAGCTAAGTGCTATTATACTCCAGCATCTGTTTGCCCTTGTGCTACAGGCTACAGAAAAAAATACAAAAACTTTCCACAGTGTTCTTTATCTTATGTCATTATCCTTATGCTGCCTTAGGTCATTAAAATAAATGTTTGGTTCTTGGATCCATTTATTTTATTGTCAGTGATAAATGCACCTGCTTGATTTAATTTTGTATGCATTTTATATTGCCCATTGTATGTTTTCAGGTTTCTTAAATAAGTACTCTATCTTCTTTCAAAAGCTGTAAGCATGATATCTTTTTTAATTTATTTTTTATTTTCAATTATTTTATTTTTAAAACCATGCTTTTTGCTTAGTAATTGGTAAGTACTAAGTTAAACCTAGGTATGCTATTTCGTTACTACTTGTGCATAGTTTCTTATGGTCTCCATGAAGGTGAAAATGTCTTACATGTCAGGAAATATTAGCCTGGACTAATTCCTCCTCATTTTCTGACCTGTTTTCTGTGCTTCCTGTAACATTTTGGTTCAAAGGGCCTTCTACCTCTCTTTTCATTTCTCCCAAATTCTTCTTAATCTGTGCTGTTTCAGCCAACTCTGTCCCAAAATTTTCTTATTTTTTCCACTATCATTTTTTTCACACCTTGCCAAAATGTACATAGAAACAAGTTACTGAAAGGGAGTTAAGTTAACCTGGGAAGCTCTGCTAAGAAAAAAATAAGAGAATGCTCTGCTGAACCCCTTCGAAGCTACGTCTTTGGTTCATGTTTTCTCTAGTAACAAAAAAAAAATGAACTATGCAAGTCCCCTTATCCAGGCAGCTCTAAGTGATTCCTGAGTTGGGAGACAGGTACACACACCTGAAGCTGTTTATCCCCTACCTATCCTCCTAAATGCAACATCTGTTTTCTCGTTAGATATAAGGTAGATCCAATTTCCATTCTGGACTTGCCAAACAACAATTGCATCAAACAGCAACGCTGCCAGTATTTAACCTTAATTACAGTTTGTCAACAATTTTCCAGGCTGAAAATAGAATCAATGTCCCAGGATTGTCATTGGGATTATACAGTCTCCTCTCTACAATGGAAGATAAAAACAGACAGTTTTAAAACTATGTGCTGCAGCACATGCATATTCCAAGCACATTAGTAATTTGGAGATGCTGAGTAGATGTGTAGGTGGATATATGCATAATGTAGACTGTACAAAAAATTCTGCTGGACCATTCTTCTAACTCAGTGTCCAGGAAATTCTTCCTGATGTTTATATTATGAGGGAGGAATTAGTCATCTTATTCCATCCCAAAAGATCATTCCTTGTATTGCTTTCTTATTCATGAGCTTTTTTTCCTGAATCGTTCTAACTCTTTGACATCTTCCTTTACTATGACTTGATGTGAAGAGGTTAGAAATAAGGTAAGATAAAAAAAAAAGTGTAAAATAATTCCTGTAGGAAAAATATCCTTCATCAGAACCACTGAAACGTAAGAAAGTTCTCTGAAAGCTCTACTGTTCAGAAAGACCTGATATTGAACAGCAGCTTGCATCTATCCTGGCATTACGTTGTGGTGAAAGCAAAATCAATTTCAAGCTGCATAAGCACAACTATTGCAATACCCAGCAGGGAAATGACGTTATTTCTATGTGATCCTTCTGAAATCACACCAGGAACACACTGTATGCAGTTCCCATTAATAAATATATGGGTTCACTGGCCAGATAAAGAGATAGATAATTCAAAATGTAACTCCAAACTTGAAGATTGTCCAAAGCTTATTTTGGATCCAAAATATTTAGAGCACTTTTGCTTCTCACGTGTTTTTAACTTCATACATCCCTGCAATTCCTGGTCCTCTTTTCACTTAGCATTAAAAGCATCAAAATATTCTGGGAGAAGATATTGTTTTAATAGAAGCAGAAAGGCCTTGAAATCTCAGGAGATAACTTTCACTGTCAGATTTTCCAAGCTGTTTTTTCAGTCTCAATAAAAAATAAAAATATTTGGATGAAGTTCAGTGCTTACATTCCAAGTCTTGTGTGCATATACAAACTGAACTGAAATTCTGATTTCTGTAGCTCACCCATCTGCCGAGTGGGTCACTCGCTAGTCTTACTGGAGAGTTATTTTAATAAGCTGAGAAAACAGGATCAAAACCATCTTTATAGATTTTTTTCTCTGCTTATTTCCATAGAAATATTCTGTAAAGGCTATAATGCTTAAAACTCATTGCCTAAGATAACATTTCAAATTAATAAAGCTTTGAAAATTTTCATTCCTGTTGGCTCCACTTCAGGTTTCTTTTGTTATATACAAAAATATCTTAGACTCATTTACCAGCTGTGCTTCATGGTCACTTTATGTCACTTTATCTAGGAAAGTGACAACACTGCTGATATTTCTGAATAGTGAGAACATCTTGCTTTGACAGCTGTTTGCATTTCATCTAAGGTTGTAAACATTTTGAAAAAAATGTAAACTTGAAGTCATATATTGTCAGCAAACACTATTGTGATTAGTAAATATATTGTGACGTTTGCTCTGAATGAGGTATCATTTTGATTTCTCATTTGAATGACCCTCACCTTACAGATAGCAAAACAACAGGCAACTGAATAGGCAGTATTGAAAGATGTTGTAATAAACCAAACTGCTTTTAAAAAGGAAGAATAGAATGTTGTTTGTACAAAACACAGGAGTACTGACTTTGAGAGGTAAGTTAACATTAAAAAGACTTTAAGTTATTTGGAGAGATCTGCAGGCTTACATGTCTGAGGAATACCTAGAAAATGTCTAATAGCTAGTCCAAGCAATTTTTATGCAGTACACAACTGTTGCAAGTTGTGAGCATTTTATTGCAACCCCAGTCAGCAACTTGGATTAGACATCCATTTCATATAGTGCTGTGTGTGTCTGGATTACTCTTCAGTTGAGGTGTTCAGACAGACTTGTACATTTATCATCTCTGCAGGGACAGCTCATGAAGAAGAAAAAAAAAAAAAATAGAAGTACCTAGTTATGTGATCAGAGTCCAAATTCTACAAAAACTATGCTTTGTTGGGCATTTCTGTCAGTGCGACACAATGTGTCAGCTCTCCTGATGAGATATAGCTAATGGAAGCCCTCATAAAGTGTCATAAAGCTCCAAATGATAACTTATTTTTTCTTTACCAGAAGAAATGTCAGGTGACCACAAGTTACTGTACGGTAGGGTAAAAGGCAGGTCTCTTTTCCAATTACCAAGCAAGAGCTGCTAATTTCTACATATCAGTGTTCTGGCTTAACACAAAATATTTTATTTCCATTATTAACACCATCCAGAGGTCACTAAAGTTGTCCTTTGCAAATGTCCCCTTCTGAGGATTCTTCAGATCAGATAACCAAAACCAAACCAAAAGAGAAACAAACAAACAAACAAAAACAAACAAACAAAAACCCACAAGAGAATATAAGAAAAGGAGAAATACAATCAGAGCCCATGGATACATTCCTTCTATAGTCCACTCTGCTACCCATAATAAAACATATATAATATGAGTTAATCATTCTTTCTTATATTTGGTCAATAAGAAATAAGATGAAAGAAGGACTGTACAGATAGCTCTCCTCTCCTCTCCTCTCCTCTCCTCTCCTCTCCTCTCCTCTCCTCTCCTCTCCTCTCCTCTCCTCTCCTCTCCTCTCCTCTCCTCTCCTCTCCTCTCCTCTCCATCAAGAACATGAATAATAGTTTAACATGGCCCATTGTATTTATTTATTTAAAAGTTTAATAACAGCAAACTGCATCCAGTCACACCCAAAGGAGACTTTTCTTCATTGTCATACTTAGATTAGTTTTATCAATAAGACAATTCATTTCATAGCAGGTGAATCACAACAATAACAAAAGAGAAAACAAAAGTTTCAGACGTCTTTTTTTTTTTTTTTCCCCTGTGATTCAAAATATTATGTCTGTAGGTGAAATTATACTGTCACAGACATCTGATATCTCTGTCTTTTGTCAATGACAGATAGTAGTTATAAGAAAAGGATACTGAACAAAACACTCCAGATTCTCTTCTGTAACTCATATTGTATAAAGACATGAGTGTTAGTGCAAAATGTTTTCATAACCTGTTCATCATCTTGCCTTTGGGTTTTTTTCTGCTGACAAAGGTTAATACTTTTTTATTATTATTTTTTGCTATGGATTTTTAAGTGTTATTGTTGTCAAAGAAAATCATTGCTTTTAATGAAACTTCAGAAAAAAATCTTTCAAAAACATTTTATTATTGAATGTAACACAAAATAAAAGATTAATATCACAATTTATTAAATTTTGATTTTTGTTTTGTTTTGTTTTCTCTCAATTATGTTTCACATTCTTCAGATGTAGTGGGACAGGAAATGCGAAAGTAACATTCAAACAAAATTTTTTATGTATTTCTGTATTTATTGTTTTTCATTGTCAAAGAGCAAAGTGAGTTTTTTTTTTTCTTTTTTTTTTTTCCTTTTTATATTGTATTTAGATGTGCTTGAACATAGAAGTCCAACCTAATGATTATATTACTGGTGGCTTGCGTGGGACAGTTTATCTGATTGTGACTTTCAAGAGATTTCTCCATGGGGGATTCCTATAGCTTTAAATAAACAGTTATTACTGTTACAGCAGTTCTGTATAGGTATGTATGAAACACAACAAACAAAACCAACGTTAGCAACTGCTGACACAGAGAGGCAGAGATTTTGCTGATGTCCCTGGCTGGCAAGGACATCAGCAAATGTTTTAGGGGTATTTTTCAGGCTCTGAGAAAGTAAACAGAAGAAAATTCCAACATCTTTGTTGTCCATATTTTACAGTGTGCTATAGGATATATCTATATAGAGGGGTTCAAACAGAAGAAGGTTTGTTTCCTCCTCGTACTCTGGAGAGATTATTAGACAGCCACTGAGACGTGACACTGTGGCCATATGGCTCCCCAGTCAAACTTCACACATCTTTCTGATCAATATTAGTAAAATGGGGTGGCATCTGCCTGCAAGCATCCAGGACCATATATCCCAAGCCCTGCACAGCCTGACAATTTTTTCATTGAAAGCCACTTATCAAATTAATCCCAAGTAAAAAGGAGATTTCTGTCTGGTAAAAATGTCTGTCCACGGTTAAAGATTTTCAGAGGAACCTCATATAAATTCATGGCAAAAGCTTTATTTTCTTGAATATCCACAGTGCTACAAAATACCATCAATCTCTCAGCAACAGAAACTCATGACTTGATTTAGTTTTCTACTCATAGGCATTTCATGCCCTTTGAGACTTCCCAGATGTTGAAGACATTCTCATGCAGGTGGCAAATGCTACAGCCAAAGATCTTTCTGTAGTATATAACCTTTCATCTGCAGGGCATTTTACTATGTGCAGACACTTGCAAAGACATTCAAACACAATTTATGAGTACATAACAATGATCTTATTTATTGGCTAATACAGACAGCAAACAGATGGACTATAGTTCTAGGCTTAACTCGGATATTCTTAGCACCTGCAGGACAGACTCCTGATGACTTTGCTGGTCAGGCATCAGGCACTCATCAGTTGAGTGGGGAGGCAACGATGTCCATGGCACCTGGGCTAATCTTCCATCTTGCTGAATTGCCATCTTTCAGCTCTCTGTTTTTTTTTTTTTTTAATTTATTTATTATTATTATTATTTATTTTTCTCCCCTCAGGTTTTTGTACCTCTTTGTGTAGAGGGGTTTTTCTGGAGGCCTTCAGCTAGTAGCTACTATTACTTAAGCCAATAATTTCCAACAATTTCAACTCTCTGTTTTTATTTTCCTTGTCTTTTATGTTATTAGCATTCTTATTTACAATCCAAGAGCAGATTTTTTTTTCTTTAAAGTCAATACAATGTCATGCACAAAACCATCTCCTGAGTCACAGACAACCCTGACTTGTAGCGTACAATATCCTAAGTCTCTCATATACCTTTGGACATTTTATGTTTAGGCAAATGAATTGAATGAGGATTCTCTTCCTGCATACTCTAATCCTTCCTTGTGCACACGTCACTAGCCTGGAGTGTATCTTTGAAGTTGGATATAACTTTGAAACTTGAGTGGGTGGTGGAAACTTTGAGCAGGGTTCTGGACAAGATGACCTCCAGAAGTTCCTTCCAACATAAATTCTTGTGCAATGGATGTATGATATGCTTGTGAGCTGCAGGGATGTTGATAATCTGACTTTAGCTTTCCAAACTAGCATAAATTGTTTATTCTGAGTCTGTCCCTTACAGATCTTCCCAAGTTTCCAAGGCAGCTGTACCTTACTGCTAGGACGGAGCCCTGATTTCCCATGCCACAACCAGTTCAATCTATGCCTTGTTGACTGACTTGCCTTAGTGTTTGTGTGCGAAGACTACATGTTTCATAGGCAGTAAGACCAGGCCCCACATCATGTGCCCGGTGAATCTGCTCTGCCTATGGAAATGAGTATTTCATCAGTATGAAATGCCAGGCCTAGCCTGTGCAAATGGACCAGCATATTCATGGTTCTGAGGGCTTCTGGCACTCTGAAGAGATCCTGTAGAGCAAACAGCACTTAGGCCTTCAACAACATCAAAAGAGTCCTTTGATCAGTTCAGGACATGATACTCTAGTTTCAGAGTAGTAGCAACAGCAAAGTAGTAAAGACATCTTTTTGTTGAGAGCATATGCAGACAATTTTGTATTTCACATTGTGTGCAATGGATTTGATAGCACTATGTCTACCTTAACAGTCACCATGCTCAAACTGAGAACAATTTCAAAGAATATTTGCCATTTAGTAATTGAGATAACCTATTTTTGAGGAATTATATATTTTTGTTGTTGTCTGGTGTTATAAAATGACTCTCCTTTTATGTTACAGTCCCCATGAGTAGGGACTCAGATAAACACCTGTGGTAATAATGACTAAATCGGATTTCTGGCTTTGGTCTTTAGCTAGTTTAAGTTCTTTAGGGACATGATTACATAACATTGAGGTAAATGGGAGCCTTACCTCCAATTTCAACAAGGAAGGTGATCAAGCTGCATTATGTTCCTGGAGAGATAGACGGCAATGAAGATATGAATTAACTTAAAGAACACCTCTCATTATCAGTCAGATTTCTCTCAAAATATTGCCCTATTCAGAGCTATTTAGGATGAAAGGGTTGTGACTTTGACATTTTAGATCAGCCCTCAGCTAGGTAACTTGCCACTGACTTGAAAGGAAAGAATCACCTATAAAACATGGGATTTGAAGAATATTATAAGCCAGTCAGTGTTTTGTGAACAAGTGTGTGTGTGTTGCTTTTGGATGTGGTAATGATTTCCCAAATTCAGAGGCAGAATTAATGAGCTATAAGGTGAATGTTGTGAGCAGAGTGGAATTGTATTATGACCTTAAATTATGATCAGTTTTCTAGTTTTCTCCTTGAATTTGAGACTGTAGGCACTAAGTACTGTAATTAAATCCATCTGAATAGGTTTCAACATGTTTGTTTGACTCTGTACTATGGTCCATTTTCCAGAGCAGATTAGGGTAATAACTTTTTTTAATATTATGCTTTCAGATTGCCAACTGTTCACTCTAATAGTAACATATAATTGACTTTCCTGAGGATCACCTCCTTTAATCACTGAGCATGTGTGATTTTTGTATTGGCTGAGTGTGTAGGCAGTCGGTATATCAGCATCCAAACAACAGTTTCCAATGAAAAGACAGAAAAGTTGCCTTCTTTTGGCACAGAAATGCACACAGTGATTCAACACAAATGATGCAGCATAAATTGACAGTGAGTATTATGCAAGAGAACACAGACACTTAGAAGTGTTTGGAAAGTTTTTATTACTTTTACTCTGACACTTTATAGGCTTTCTTTTCAAACATATTCCCACCAAAGCCATAGCTGTTACATCAAAAAATAAAAATAAAGGAAAAGAGGAAATATCAAAGGATTAAAGAATCCTATTAAAAAAAAAAAAAAAAAAAAAAAGTACTTGTAGTCCATTAATTTCCTAATAAGAATAATAACAGTATATCTATTTTTGATTTTAGTGAAATGCAGAGAAATGAGATTTATCTTTTTTAGCATTTCTCTCTTAATAACACCACCACACAGGTCATCTGAGGGTGGACAAAAACTAAGTAGGGAAAAAAATATAAAAGGGACATTCCAGAACACCATGAAGCACAATCAACTAAATCTGGTTTAAAACCTGTTCTTGGTACTACTTTGACTTGGGAGAAGAAAAAGGTTAAATGTTCACAGTGAAAGTATGGAGAGCAGCCATAAAGTCAGTTATGTGGATAAATGTTTGAAACTGTTCTTTGAATACTAGATTTTTGTCTGTAAATTTTCTCAGTTCAGGAGAGGTCTGCCAGCTACAATACATACAAATACAAGACAGAAATCTAATCTCACATTAAGATGATCTTTTTCAAGGCTAGTTGAGTGTCAGTGAGACAAGAACAACAATGTACCATCCATCAGAACATGGCTGTTTTACTAGGCACAGAAGAAAACTACTCAGAGGACCAAGAATGTCTCAGAATTCCCTGCTCAGCTTTCTGGAGGATGAGTCAAATTCCTGATCAGATACTTTTTTCAAGGTTTCTCAGCAATATAAGTAAGTTTAATTTTGTATGTTACCGAAGCCTACTTTTGTGTTACAACAAGTAGTATCCTCCAAAGAGATTCAGGGACCCAAGGCACTGCAAGCTGCCCATTCAAAGTAAAATGTGGCTGTGGTCTGTGCCCAGGTTCATTTTGCACTTCCACCTCCCTGCTGAACATGGATGCCAAGTCTGTCTGGAACATAGCATTCTTGACGGATAAGGACGAGGGCCCCTGACCAGCTTCTTGCCTGGAACTGGTCTGGCTTGTCTGATGCAAGATTGTCTTTTATGACAATATAAATCTTGGTGATTTTAATCAAAACCGTGGCTTTTAGCTCAGCCTTGTCCTCCCTCCTTCCAATATCTAACAGCTTTTCATTTCCTTCTTATATGAAGGAGTCACAGTAACATCTGTGATACTGATTACTATTTGAGCAGAAACTCAGAGATCTAAGCAAAGAGACGGGAAGCAGAATATGGGTTTATGTTCATTCTCCATGTCAGGACTTCAATATAAATTTGAGCTCTATGCTGAAGCATTGCACTAACATACAGCTGAGATTAGATATCCATCCCTGACCTTCATCTGCTGGGCAACATTAGGGAAAGTTGTGAACATTTGTCAGAAGCAGTATGGAAAACTAGTATGGGAACTGAGAGCATTAGGCAGCAGCTGAGCATTGTTTTGAGGAATTCAGAGCACACAAAGGAGAATGAATGTGCATCCCAAATCTTGAGTCTGAGCTGCCAGTTTACTCTTCTCCTGGTCTTCAATCACCAGCTTTAACATCCTCAAGTGTTAGAGTTCCCCTCTACTCGGCATTGGTAAGGCCACACTTGGAGTACTGTGACCACTTTCTGGGCCAGCCAGTACAACTAAAAAAAAAAAAAAAAAGGGGGACATACTGGGGTGAGTACAACTGTTCAACCTGGAGAAGAGAAGGTTCAGGGGGATGTCTGTATCATGTCTATATCTATCAATGTCTATTAATACCTGAAGAAAGAGTGCAAAGAATACAGCGCCATATTCTTTTCAGTGTTGCCCAGTGACATGTCAAAAGACAATGGACACCAACTGGAACAGAGGAGGTGCCATCCGAACATCATGAAACAGTTTTTACTGTGCAGATGACTGCGATTGCTCAGAGAGGCTGTGGAGTCTCCCTCCTTGGAGATCTTCAAAAGCTGCCTGAACATGGTCCTGGGCAACCTGCTCTGGGTTTCCCTGCTTGAGCAGGGGAACTGGACTAGATGACCTCCAGAGGTCCCTTCCAATCCCAATCATTCTCTGATTTTGTGACAAAAATCAAAGAATAGTCTTGCCTTTGGTTTAAAGGAGCTTTGTTCTCATGTAGTTATGTGGTTATAGATTTGCATAGTCTCATGTAGCTAAAGAGCTTGTTCTCATCCAGGTCTGCTCTGCTTGGTAAAGGAAGAGAGAAGCTGGTGTTGAGTTATAAAAGTGGCTTTTTGTTTTGTCTTTATCGTTAGGGTCTGTTCAGGAAGTTTGTGATAAGGAAAGTAGTAGACAAGCAACACAATTCCAGTAGTTCACCCAGGAATGAGGTAATGTATAATCAAAGATAAAACTGATGATCTCAGAACTAAATGGGAAAAGTATTTGTTTCCCAGATGTTAGTTTTCTGGTTGGCCTCTGTAGCTCTGAAGGGTATTTTTCCTGAAGATAAAAGATCTTCTGCTACAGATGGTGCTTTTTGACCTTTCTAAGTCCTTGTATACCTGTAATAAAACTCTGGCAGAAACTGACATAACACTGTTTTGGAGGGTAGCTGGGTTCTTATTGTCACACTTTTTCTATTAATCACTTGGAAATTTAGCAACTACCTGCAGCTCCAAACAGTCAGTTTGTTGGTAAAACAACAGGCTAGAAACAAATTTCATTTATGATCTATTTAGGATATTAATTTATTCACGAGGATGATTTTGAGCTATTAACAAGTTTATGCCTTTAAGACTGTTATATAAATTATATATACCTATATATATATGTAAATTTGTGAGAAAATATTTTCCTTTCTATGTGACTGCTATTCTTTTCTGTGACCCATCACTTCAACATGAATTTGATCCCAAACCATTTCACATTGGCTCTACCTAGGATCTACTATAAAACAAAACAAAACAAAACAACAACCAACCAACCAACCAACCAAACAAACAAACAAAACCAAGAATGATGGAAAACATGCTCAGGCAAAGACTTCCAGGCTACAAAATAATGGACATAAGAAATGACTTAGAAAGAATGCAGCACTTGGGAAATCAAATTAGAAAGACAGTGAAATATATTTCTTGCATGAAAATGTTTTGAGAAGAAATGAAATGGCTCAAGTGAGAAAATTGTAATGAAGAAAGCATAGTTAATTATTTAGACAAACCAAAAGAAAATCAAAGTAAAATATATGGTGTCTTTTAGTGCAAATAAGTTATTTATAAACAGACATGTTCTGAGGCTGTGTCCACATCAGATTTGCGAAACTGTGTCCTATATAGTAATATTTAGAGTCCAAATAAAAAACGCATGCAGTAGTTTAATATCTGGTTCTGTGCAAGCACACTGTTGAATACAGATATATTGGCTTTACATGGGAATTCTGCTTGTGCTCCATTTTGGGCCCAGACTGCATAGCCTCAGACAGTAGCAGCAGATTTTGTTGATTCTGAAATTTCAGTGCTTTGTAATAAATGTATCCAGACATAATTTCTGAGACAAGCTAATATTATTTGACATAGATATGAATATATTTTCATGGATTATTAATGTTTGGTGAATATTTTAAGTTCAGTATGTAGGTACTAAATTTAATTTTCTCCAGGGTACATATGATATGTGGAGTTGGTAGTTTTCTTCAAAACTGATTACGTGACAATTGGAATTTTCATTCAGACGGCAGCTTGACTATCCATTGTGATGTTGGTATTATACATGACATATAAATGGGAAAACTGGAAAGAGCTGATGGACATCCATTAGCATACATTCTAGTCCATTGATTCTGGAGCCAGAAAGGATGGATGAAAATAACCAGGGCTGCTAAATGAAGACTAACTTCCCCTAGGATTTCCAAGAGGACATAACACTGTGAGAACTAGGGAGGGGATGGAAAGATCTTTTCACTCTTCTTTTAAGAGTTCAGATAGTAACTTTCTCTCTAAGTTGAGGTGAGTGCTCTGCTGCTTTCAGATTATGCAGAAGTCTGATAATGTGTGCAAATACAAAGCAGATATGCCTGGACTGTGTTTTCCCCATCTCATCTCTGCCATCAGCACCATCCCTATCAGATCTCTATATCACAGGGTAAATGAGAATACTTCATTAGATGCATAGGGCAAAAAGCTGGCTAAGAAAGGAACAGGAGAGCCCTACTACCTTACTTCTTCTGGGGGCCCCTTCATTGCTAGTGGAGATCAAGAGTTAGCTGGTCCTCTGATGTAACTATCTATCTGTGGAAAGAAGAAAGAAATCACACCACTAATAACTTTAAAATTTTTAATCTTCATTAATATTTGTAGGTATTGTGGTCTGACAGGGGGCACACAATTGTTCAATCAAGCCTTCTTTGGGAAAGGAATAAAGTCACTAAGATTAGTACCAGTTTTGCCTGAACTGTGCATTGGGTGCCTGAGATCAGACCTACACAACAGGAAGAAAGCTTTGTTCATTAAAAGAGTTCCCAAAGCTCTCTTCATTATATTAGTTTGTATAGCAGCACATGGTCTACATTTCAAGTGCAGAACTACATGTCTTAGGCTACAGGATGTGGCTACAAAATGCTCTTAAAAGTATGTTTTGCATGTTTGGGGTTAATATCTTCTTTGGGGAATTTTCCTTGCCCTCTGTCTGACATGAAATGTGTAGATAGAATTTTATTGTAGACATTTTTGAAATGTTTTTGATCTTTCTTTCCATCTCATCCTTCTATTTCATGATAAACAGTCCTTTCTTAACTCACCTTTCCTGTTTTTCTTGCTTATGTTTTAAGTCCTGTCCCTTAAGAATTACATAATATTTCTGATAACCAACATAATACAATTAACTGGATATGAGTTCAGACTTCCTGAGAAGCACATCCAGAGATTCAGATTAACTTTTCTTATCCTTTTCTGATTTTTTTTAAAGAATCTTTTAGGCAACCTAACATTTTACCCTATCATAAGTGGCAACCTTAGTTTTATTGTCTGCAGTTTTAGCTGCATCTATCGGTTTTGTTGGCTTTAATGAAGTACCAGAAGCAGCCTGCCTGTTAACAAAGGAGTTAATGGAGCAATTTTCCCAGAACATAGAATTTTACAATGTTGTCATTTTCAAGAACATATTTTCATTTCCATTTCTACTCTTACTTAGTAACATAATTGCAAGGACAATCCCCCTTCCAGCTGAAAGATTATAACTAAATGTATATATGCTTCAGTATACATACAGAGGAGCTTGTTAAAGGCATAGTAAGATCACCTTTCATTCTGATATTCTTTGATTAACATATTCCCCTTAGCTCTGATGTGTTCTGCTTTTGTGGGTCTGTGTGACACAGTTTTGTTATTTTAACAGTGATTTTTGTTACTTGGTTGGCAAAAACATTCTACCTTTTTTCAATCAGTGAACAGAGATTTTTCAGGAATATAGTAATCACACTTACAATAACATGATGTTTTTTGTTTTTATGACAAAATAATTGATTACCTGATTTCTATCATACTGAGAGGCTATGGAAATATTCTGGTGTATTGATTAAGGACTCAGCCTTCCTGTACAACACAAATTGTTCATATTTCTGGCCACCAGCCAGCACAATGTGCAATAAACCAGAGAAAAACTAACAAAATTATTTTTAAATTAAGTTGTATATTGATTTTTATTCTTATTAAATTTATTGGAAAGAGGAGGGGAACCTCATATGTTTTGTCTCCCTAGAGGAAACACAAAAAATAATTTAATAGTTTTTAATTTTTAAGTGAAGTGGACATATTTGTTTGCTTTGTTAAGTATAGGTATTGAGGAACACCAGCGCCAGCCTATATAACAAGGACGGGAAAGCACGTGTGCTGCAGAATGGCACATGAGAAGATCGAGACAGAGCAAAGATAAAAACAATCATCTCTGAATAATCTTGTAAAAGTAATTTTACCTAACAAGGGGCTAGCTCCTTTTTGAGGAATGCTCTTTGCTGCTGGGAAAACAGCAGTCCATCACAAGCTGTCTCCATTTATGAAGCCTTAGTGTTGGTTTCAATTTTTTTTGTGCTATTGTTTTTCCACCACTGAAACTGCTTTCATACTGTTGTAATTTGTGGAAGTCCACCATGCTTTGCCCAGTCAACTATAGATAGGAAATTCAGAAAGAAATTTACCTAAACTGAGCAAGTGAACTTTTCTTCTGGGGTGTATAAGGCCTACTGAAGTCTAGGGCAATGTACAACTAGTTAAAAATGAGCATTAGGAGAGAAGAGATTGATCAGGTTTAGATTTGGTGTGATTTTCACTGTAGTAATATCAGTACAAATACCCGTTAGATGTGACTCTAGCCCGACATCTTCATTACTTTGGATGACCCTATGCCAAATTAGGTGACATGGCCCAGTGTTTAGGATTTCGGAGTAGTCTATGCAGGGCATGTCACTGCTGAGATGATGGGTGAGATGGATCATATGAAGGATGAGGGAAGGTACAGCATCATTAGGCTACTGCCTTTCAAACGTGGGCTGGGGAAGATGTAATGACTACAACAGCTGCAATGCCCCTGGGGCTCCACGCACCAGTGCTAGGGACAGGAAGCGTACAGAGAAAAGTCTGTACTACTCGGGCTCTGCTGCAAATGCTTGAGATGTTATTGTCATTTCTGATATGTTTTTATGACACATCTGGTAGCCGTTACTTGAATGAGTGCCATGCTGAGTGTAAGACTTGATTGCTCGCACTTACCTTCCCTAAAACTACAAGTTATCTTGGTTTTCTTTGTTCTGAGGTACCCAGTTTAAAATCTGCTCAAGGTGTACATAATGAAAAATGCACCTTTTTCAAACCAAGACACTGAGCCCCTAGAATCTCTCCAAAAAAAGACTCTGCAACAAAGTGTTTTAAAAAGTAGATTAAACATTTTTGTCTCTGTTTTATTATATGGATTCAAATTAGCAAGGCACATTAGCCTAAGCATATCTTCAAGCATATTTACAATTGTATATGTGTTTAGGTGTTTTCTTGAATTAAGGTCCTTCCAAGGTATTTGACAGAAATTATAATAATTATATGGCATTAGATACTGAATACCCATTATCAGCTTTATTTAAAATTAAAACTATATCTGTTTTCCCCCTAATTCATAGTTCCAGGTCTCTTCCTTCTAGCTACAGAGGAGGAAAGATAGGGATCCCTGGATGTATTCCCAGAGCATTTCAGTCGGTCTATGTTGCTATTGAATATATGATTATTCAAGTAAAATTCACAACAGAAAAAGTTCAGACTTTCAATAAATTTAGGATAAATTGCATGATTTATTTATCTATTTATTTTTACCATAACAAGGTATTAATGTAGAACTGTTTGGGAAATAATAAATAAATTGTTTACAAAAGGTACTTGAAATATTTATTGACATTGCTCCACAAGATCTGTTCGATAAATGCATATAGCATATACACATAGAAATTAAAACTACATTCTTGTTTGGGGAAAAAAAGGTGTCGCTATTTCTAGACACCTTTCTTTCACTTTGTGAGAAAACAAAATAAAGCAAAACAAAACACAGACAAAAACCATATAAACAATAAGAGACATTTGAAGATCATTATGATGTATAGGAGTGTATAGTTTAGAAATGAATCACTGTGATAATGAACATGGATGAAAAAAGTATTTTTCGCATGATTGAAAGCGCTGATGTGTTAATCTCATTTGTTTAAATAAAATTCTGCAATTAAAGCAAAACCCCAGGGATACCAATGATGTATTGACTGAGAGGATGAAAGCCCTGCCTTCCAGCCAGAGTAATATGGGCATTTATTAGTCAAAAGTAATCTTTTTTTTTTTTTTTTTTTTTTTCCATAATTAATGACAGGTAGCCTCCTCAGAAGATGAATGATCAAATGATGATGGACTCTTCATTCACAATATGCTATCATCAAAGAAAATTCTGAAGTACAATAAGAAAGTTTTCCTCTTTTTTTTTTTTTTTTGTGAGGGTGGGGTGAAAATGTCAGAGAAATAGCATTGGTGTGTGTCTCTGCAGATAATTTTATATTCTGTTTGTTCTGCCATGGAAGAAGAATAAAACAGGATTTTTCCTCATACAATTTCTTATGTTTATAAACGTATAATTAAAAGAAATCCAAGAAATCCAAGAAATGCCTCTATGGTTCTTCTATGGATCACATTTAATGGAGAATTGATCCTGCTTTTAAGAAAGTTCTAAAATCAGAGCTTTTCCAATAAAAGCAAAATCTGTGGTCTTTCCCTGAATGGTAAACAATAGAGGCTGTAATGATTCATCCACTCTTCAGTTTTATTATTGCCTTCCAGCTTCCAATCTAAAAGCTCTTAGCATCATAATTACCTCTTTTGGCTTTTGCAAAATGTCACAGCTCCTATTTAGCCAATAGATCACATCACACAGGCCTACAGCTTCACTTTTAAACACTGTATTAATAGCTGATATGTCTGACAGCCTGAATTATAAGCTTGGCAACAAATTGGTCTCCCTTTTGACCTTTTCTAGATTTGCTGTTACACTGGGAAGTAAGAAAGAGATCTGAAGCCAGAGAGACCTGGATCCAAAGACATGCCTACCAAGTGCAGGCTTAGTCTAATTGTAGTCCTGTTCCAGAAATCTGAACACTATGTAACCTGCCACTTTGTAACACTGTAGTCAGTCTTAATCATTTACAGCTTTTGTACCATGGTGACTTCACATACATAAGTACAGTTAGAAGACAGAGGGGAAGTGATACTAAATTACTTGCTATAGCTAAATCAAAAAGAAAAGCTTTCAGTCACTCTTCATACAAGGACTCCAAACATGAAAATACTGCCTATTTTTTTCCAGCTATATCAAGTAGGCTAAAAACCAAATCATTTCTCCAGACAAACATGGGTTGATCTTTTCATATTCAATATTTTATTCCAGTAGGTCACTGGAATGAAACATTTTCTATGTGCAGGATATGTATTTCTGAGAAAAGAGAAATGTATCCCCAAGAAAAAGTCTTCCAAGCCTTCCAACATGAATACAATTACGTGATTTTTGGTCTCCCATCCTTTTCGTGGAACAGGTGCTAATGCAGTACTTCAAATTCTCTCTGAGACTGGCAACATGACAGGCTGCTGTTATTTAGTGTGAACATGTTGGAGGGTCAGAGAACAAAAGCTAGTCCTCAGTGTGTCAGTGTGATCCTCAATATGGCCAATGCTATGATCAGACAAAATTGTAAGATTAGAAGCAAACTGAAAATTAAAGTTTAAAAATTACTCAAAGTTTATCTGACCCGTACAAATGGACTAAAAGATATATTTTTTTGGTCTTAATATTCGAGAAATGATAAATAAGATTAAATCATGTGAAGAAAAGAACATCTATTAATGGAATTAAACTAAATTTACACACACACTGTACTAGATGTATGTGGTTGAAAAACAATGCATCATCTATGAGTTAGTTATGGACTGCAACTATCTGATGATTAATTAGAATCAGGAATTTAACACCAAATTTGAAAAAGTATCAGATGATTTGTTAATGATCTTAATTATTTAGATATTTGACTTTTTCTAGGCTCTGAAACAGACAGTTTATCTGACTATATACATAAATATATATATGTATATATATATAGGATCTGATCCATCTAAAATCTAAAGATATCTAAAGATAAATGAGTGCTTCTTTCTAGCTTAAGAGTTTTTCTTCTTTAGAGTTTTATTATGGAGGAGAGAAAGAAATTATATTAGAAGTTCTGTCCCCATCCACATCTTTTTTAAATTTTTTACTTTTACTAGTTGGATAAGTTTAATAAAAGTGTCTTGAAATTTCAGATTCAGAAGCTGAATTTGACTTTTTAGCATCTTCAGGTCTGAGTCCAGCTCAAAAAAAAAAAAAAAAAAAAAAGTTTTGAACATTACTGTTAAAAGTGCTCTGAAAAGATGGTGCAGTTCCTTCAACTTTGTAGCATCTGCATTAAAAAAAAAAAAAAAAAGTGTTAAATTCTGTTATGTTAAAAAAATTCTGTTAAAAAAGTACAAACATGCTATGCTGATTTATCTTTTAGTAATTTATGATAGCGACCTTGTTGTTTAAAGAGTTTAAAAATGAATTAAAATAGTTTTAAAAATGTATGAATTAATTTACTATTTTGTGCTTGGATGAATGAAGAACTTGCAGTATTGTTTAAAACTCTAAAACTGCAGTATGAATTAACACACAGACACACAGACTAATAGTCAACATTGATCCTCAACAAGGAAACAGTGATCTCAAGATCTGTTCCCAAAGTAAAGGTGTTAAATTGTGTAAAGTCTTTACATCTGGAAAAGAAAAAGCAGTTCTGGATTATTTTGTTCACAGGGCATCTCTTTAACACTGCAAAAAGATAGAAATGAATGGTGAAGACTATGTCTGGGCCACTAAAAAGCACTTGTTTATTTGTGAATGTACTGTCTCTGGGTTATGATTGCCACCAGGCTTTCTCAAAAATAAATAAAAAATAAATAATAGTAATAAAAAACACTAATAAACATAATAAGAAAGCAGCAACTCCAAATAACAAGTAAATGTTTTCATATTTTACATTGTCTATTCAGAAAGGTATGCATTTTGGAGTCAGCAAGGTATTTTCTCATATGCCTGCAGTCTTATTCTCTTATTCTTGTTTACGGATACTCTTCAGTTATATTTAAAATTGCATCCATTTTCTTCTCCCTATTTTGGACTTGGATTTTGTTACCTTCACAATCATGTTAGATTGTGGTACATGGCTACACTTCAGCCCCTACTGATGAAGCAGTCAAACAAAGGCTGCCTCTGTCTCTCATCTGAGGAAAGTGAATTGCATTGGGTTCATCTTTAAGGTCTTGGGAATCTGTGCTACAGATTTGCTTGAGCAGGATGATAAGACTTGATAAGCCTCTGTGTATTTCAAGGCACTTTAATGTTCTACTCCTGTCCTATGGTGAGATATGTGAACAACAGATGTGAGGTTAGAGGGATGTGAACAACTTGAATTGTACATTTGTAATCAGGTAAATTAGAAAGGCAATTTCAGGAAGGCCTGTTTGTATCCCTGTGTTATTAATTATCTGCAAACTCTCATGAAGTCAATGGGTTCCAAATTGTAACTGAAATTCATTTACAGCCACGTTTGAAAGTGATTACTTTGGAACTTCTGTAGTAGAAGCCACAGGTCTGAGACAGCTGATCTGAGATGTGCACATCTATCTGGTGCATGCAATATGCAAATTAAGCTAAAAGCTTTTTGGCTTCATGTGTGCTGGACAAAATGTGTACAAGCAAGCTTATTTTCTTACAGTACAGCATGCTACTACCCTTTCTCAGAAGGTCCCTTCCAACTGAACTATTGTATCATAAATCATTTCCTTTCTATCATAGTCACTTAAGTTTGGGGTTAGCGCATTTCATCTCCATCAGGAGAAATTGGCAATATATTTGCGTGATTCTTTGATGTACTGTGTTCAGACAAAATGTTCTCCTGAGCTGGACCAGCAAAGCAATCAAGGAAATAGTATCTTTTCAAACAGTTTCAAAATGCTTTCAGTTGTTGTTTCACCCCAAACCTTTTGCATGTATTTATTCTTAAAGCTGCATCACTGATTTTCCAGACCGTGTTACAGTACGTTTTTGTTTGTTTGTTTGTTTTGTTTTGTTTCTCTTGCTTCCTGAATTTCTATTTCTCTTACAGATACAAACCTTAACAATATCCACCAGGAGCAATAGCTCTATCTCTGTCCCTCCAGGTAACAATGTTCCATTCATCCATGGTTCATGTTTCAGTTCTCAATTTATGTAACAGAATACAACCTCCTCATAATTATCTTAATTGATAAATAGATTCCTAACAATTATTTCATAACAGTATAAATTAAGAAATACTAATAATGTCCTAGCAGAAAACTGTAACTAAGATATAGCCTGAAAAGCACTAAAGTTTTCCCAGAGACTTTGTACATTTACTTGGTGATATGAACTTGTGTATGCAAAGATGAAGACTTTAATAGTTTCACCTGTCTGGTTTCATCTAGAATTGTAATTCTACCTTGTAGCTATTTAAATGAAGCAGTTAACCCCCTGATCTCAATAAGATTAAGTGATGACAATTAGATTATTAGACATTTGGCCTATTTTCTTCCATGTAGAAGACTGAAATATAGTGTAAGGAACATATCACGCTCGTTCCAAAGCCATTAGCAATTTAACCTTATTTCTCTTTCTTTTGATTATTGCTAAGATTGCATATATACAGTTAATATAATTGCTATGATTAAATTGTGGTCAGTTACCTCTAAAAATAAAATAAAATAAAATAAAATAAAATAAAATAAAATAAAATAAAATAAAATAAAAAATAAAATAAAATAAAATAAAATAAAATAAAATAAAATAAAAAAGTTCATATTACTGCTATTACCCTATCTATGAACAGAGGATGTTGAAATTCTGGATCATTTAAATGGGAGACAAAATCTTAACCCAGAGACATTTATAAGCTGAAGAGACTGGAGCCGACAAAGTGTTTTGGGGGATATCATAAATGTAGGATAGTAGAAGATTTGGAGATGGTTGTGATCTGCAGCTGTTTCAGGAAACTACTTTTTTATTTTTATTTTTATTTATTTTTATTTTTATTTTTATTTTTATTTTTATTTTTAATTTTAATTTTAATTTTAATGCAGTGTTTACAGAAGATTCTAAGACTGAAATACAGGTCTACTCAGACCCCACTTAGCTACTAGCTAACACTGGAGTTGTCTGAATTTCACAGAATACTGACTCCAGGACAATAGACAACGGGCACAAGCTAAAACACGGGAGGTTCCCTCTGAACAAAAATCAGAAAAGACTTTTCCAATGTTAAGGAGACCAAGCACAGGTTGTAGATTCTCCCTTCTTGGCGATCTTCAAAACTCAACATGGTCCCATGTAACTTGCTTGAGCAGGGGTGTTGGACCAGATGACCTGCACAAGTGCCTTCCAACATCAGCAATTTTGTGATTCCACAACCAGGAAAGTATCTTTCAAATGCCTAAAGTACTCCTGAGTTTATCCAAAACTCTGAGCAGAATTTATCCACAAGTTCTGAGCAGAAAGCTGGCTAGCTACTCCTTCTCTGAAGGTTAGAGGATGTATGTCCATAATTAGGAGGTTAGTTTTAATTATTTTCTCTGACTGAGGGGATTTTAACCTACATCTCTCCATTCCCAGGCTGACTGTAGTCCAGCACAACATATTTTCCATAGCACAGCAGCATGCATATGAGAACAAATAGGATTTAAAGATGAGAAGGAGAGAACCCAGGTCTCAAAAACTAACTTCACAGTCTCAATATTCACACTGAATGTCTACATGCCTTCAGGAATGGAAGAGAGGTGACTTTGGGTGCTCTGTAACTGGGAGGAGTCTGTCGCAGGCATTCCTCATGGGTACATTTCCACCTATTAATGCCTGCCAGCACTGAGTTCACCTTGGATCCAGGACCTAGACTTGTGTCTTCAAAACACACCACACTTAAACTACATGCCTTTCCTTGACATTTCCATAACTTTGAAGGATTATTGTCCTGTCTTTTGCATCCCACTATGAAGTGCTAAGCTATTCCTGTTTATACATTGTGCTGAGCCTGAATGCCTGACCCAGAGACATGAATTTCACCAGACATTTAGTTGCCTAATG
The DNA here is from genome assembly GCF_009769625.2 of Cygnus olor. Classification (NCBI taxonomy): domain Eukaryota; kingdom Metazoa; phylum Chordata; class Aves; order Anseriformes; family Anatidae; genus Cygnus; species Cygnus olor. The sequence continues at coordinate 34,018,240 of NC_049169.1, read as the reverse complement.
GGGACAAGCTGCCGGGCTTAGCAGTCCAGTGCCCAAATTCTTCAGTGAATTGAGCCTTTGGGTACTATAGGAAGGACAGTAAAAAATCATAATAGATGCAGTTGGCTGAAACAGACTGCCACTATTCCAAATTCAGCCCATTTCCTCATCTGAAAATGAAGCTATTTTCTCCTATAACACTTTGTATAATAGCCTCAAATATTTGTCATATCAAACATTTTTAAAAGTCAAGTGAAAGTAGAAGCCTGTGTGAATGAATAATATCTTCAAAATAGGTAGTAATGTGATATTCAAGAAGTTTTTTTTTTTTACTTTTTTTTTTCTATTTATTTTTGTTAGTTGTTTGTTTGTTTGTTTGTTTGTTAAGTAACCAGGGAGATCATTTCATTTTGACTAGCTTGATGTTGATTAAACTGAGTAACAAATCCAGAGAAGATGAGATGATAAAAACTTTAAATTCCTAACAGAAGGTTGGATAAAACCTTTTATTGTCTGAGGTATACCTCTGAGTTAACTAATTGTGAAGTGATAATAAATGATTTAATTATTTCCCATCTGTTAGGAATTCAATTAGATGCTGCTCAGTTTGCATAGCTGCAGTCCTTCCATCACACTATTTTGCATTCCCTACACAGTTTGAAGCCCCTAGAGTTAAGCTAGGTTATTACCTCCTGAGGCAAAGATGGGAGAGTGCTTTATTTTTAAGAGCATTGTTGTTTTTTTCCTTTTTTCCTTGAAATCCATCATGCTTACCGTTGCATTTACAGCATCTTTTTCTTAAGCTAAAAGTACTGTACATATTTGTTCTGAAAAAAAAAATAAATAAAATCGTGTTTTTAGTTCATATTATTATAGAGAAAAATGTTGAGGACTTCGAGGTGAAGATTCAACAGTACAATAAGTACATTTTAAAATAATGACCCTGTGATTCTCGGAGTTAGGATATAAAACCAGGAAATTAAAGGCAGAGTGACATGTCATGCCACATATATATGGTGAATATACAAGGTATATTCTCCTACATTTTAATGATTAATTCATGCCCAGTTTTATGCTTACATAGGCCACTTCCAGCTATTATCATTCCTCCACTAACTTTGGCATTGTTTTAACTTCTAGCATTAGCCTCACATTAAAATATTTGGGGCAGGGGTCATCTCCATTTACAGGTCTACTGTGCTGTCATGAAACACAGAAATGTACATCATTTTGTCTTTCTTTCTAAGATGACTATGAGAGAAAGATGTTCAGGCAAGCAGGAAAGATGAGACAAAGACCATCTAGCTCAAAAACCTCTTGCTCTTTGTCATTTGATGCCAGCAAAAGCAGAGAAGATGCTCCCTGCCCTGCCTCAGCTGGTGTGTTCATTTGGCACAGAAGGCAAAAGCAGAGATTAAGTCTGTGACCATCAGTTTAAGGTGGGCAAGCAATACACATATTTAACACTCTCTGTTCTGTATTTAGAATAAAAACTGGGGTTTATATTTCCCTTACTAACTGGCATCTGTAAGAACATGGACCAAGAAAACTGCTTCAGTGATGGTTTTCCAGGAGGTTCAACCGTTATCCCTCACAGTTTCCTCTCTCTCCCTCCTTCCCAATGTGGCAGCCACAACACCTAAAGCAATTTCTCACTCTTTAACATCACTGACCCCAAATGCTATCACTGCCCCAAACACCTACACCTATTCCTGAACAATGCATCCAGCTCCAAAACCAGAGGAATATTCAGCACCTAACTCCCACAGAAATATAATGCCTCTAAGGATCCAGGCTGAATGTAAAGCAATAAGGAGAACCCTTTTCTAGGATAAAGGAAAAGCATGTCTTGACAAAGAGGACAGACGACCTGGTACTTACCAATGTGGACAGGGAAAATATGAAATTAAGAAGCAGGTTCCACCCCTAAATTGTAAAAGGGATGAAAATGAAGGAAATTCTCCACAGGCATCCATATCTTAAAGGTTCTTTACAGAGAATAGACATTCTTAGAGCATTTTGTCTATACTCACCTGCAAATCACTTGATATAAGTAATGAACATCGTGTTTTAATGGGCTTTATGCTGTCACTTTAACTGTGTTTAGAAAGCTGTCTTCTCTTCCCCTCAGTAAGGTATACAAATTAATTGGCTGACCTAACTGCATATGCTACATAATCATATTCACTGCTGATATAATCTATTTAAATATAAATAAACCAAAGTGAGCTTTTACCTTTATTTCAAGCTAGCTGCCTTTTGATATTGCATTTGCCTTTGAAACTAAGCAGCAAGTTCTCCTGGAAGGACACAAAGTGAAAAAAAAAAATCATTATAATCTTTTTCAACTCTATGACTGCTCTTCACTCAGACATGGAGAGCCTCAGGTGACATGACTTAGGCCAGTTGTTTCACTTATCAAAAATAGATAACATAAGCCCTCGACAAATCTGTCTGCATGGTTGTTTTCTGACCTCTTATCGAACGTTTGTCAATTGTCACTTTGACTCACAGTCCTACATTAAGAGGTCTGAGAAATATTGCTTTGCCAGGGTAGATATATAATGACACTTTCTTTTCTTTTTTTTTTTTTTTTTTCTTCAGCATTATAACATGAACTTTATTCTGTGCTGCTCTGATGATTAAGGACATAGAAATATAGCACCAAGTAAAGAACAATGTTAAGGAGCTTATTTTTTCCTATTTTTATGTCATTTAATTTGTGCTGAATATCAGGTTAAATATTTCAGACTCAGTTTGGGGCGTGTAGACCTCAGCACCGATGGAGAATTTCTGTCTATGTGTGTACCTGTGTATAATTATGCACAAAATAAGTGTACACACATTTTTGTGCTCTATTAACCCCACTTCATCCTGTGTAAAGTCACATCACATTGTCTGAAGATCCCTGTTAGTGAATATTGCTTGAGCAGGAGCTTTGGAGTAAATCTGGTGGATGTGCCAAAACTGTAATTTATTCAATCTCCCCTTCTTACCCCCAGCACAAAGAGAGAGAAGGAGCATGTGGTGATGGGTCAGAATGGCTGTTTAAGAGTGACAGGAGTGTGATAGGGGTCTTAGCCCAGTGGTATAAATTAGAGCAGAACCATCCCTGCTTTAACATGCACTGAGGCTGATCAGTCATAGGTCACTGACCAGGGAATTGCAAATGGCTGTTTGCCACCAGTCTTTATCACAAAGACGAAAAAGCTCAGGCACACTGGAAAATTGAGGCAAGACCATATCATTATAAAGGCATACATCATTCTACATTTACAAAAGAAAACTAAAACTAAAAGGACAAATATGCATGCAACATTCAAACAGGGCAGACATTTTTATACAAACAGGGCAGACATTTTTATGTGGTAAGATACTGAGACATTTTTATAACTGTTTAGTTAACATGTTTTTGCCATTGTACTTTTCTATGTTTTACTCTCTCTGGATTCATTTTCCAAAATCTCTGATCCACTTTAAACAAACAAATTCCAGAAAGCCACTATTAAAATAACATGTATGCAGTAATTTGTTGAAGAAGTATTTACCATGTTCTTGAAATGTACTAAAGTCTTTGCCATGCTGCAGTCAGGAAAATATTTAAAACACATCTTCAGTAACAGCTTTTACCTGGAACTGTATTCTAATTGTGTCAAAAGTTGATTGCTGGCAACTATTGCAATTTAATTGTAAGTTGTGGACTGATTCTTTAGAGCTCACAGTTTATATTGCAGCTTGTGCAAAGCCAAAAATGTACCCATGGAAAAAAAAAAAAATATATATATATATATATCACATATTATATATAATCCCTCTTTTTTTTTTTTTTTTTGAAAAATATGTGTTTTTTTCTGAGTCCAAAAAAGATCCATTTTAGTGCACAATGATGAAATAAAATAACAGGCCAACAACCTGGTCTCCAAAGAGTGAGCCTCCATGGTGGCCACTGCTTTGCTTCTCCTTTTGGTGCTGTGGGTAGTGATGTGTCAAGCAAAGAGCAGCAGCTGAGCATGCACCAGGGCCAGTTGGACACTGGGAGCTGAAAGAGCAACTCAGACACATGAGGTGCATACCGTCTAAACCTTGAGTTTGGAAGCCTGTTGTTTGGTTTTGTTTTATTGTGTTTTATTCTTCCTTTATTATCTGCTATTTGAAATTTAAAGGGGCTTTATCCACTTCCAAGATTCATGTTTAAATAGCAAAATAACACTACCAAGAAAGAATCAACAATCATGATTTTTTTTTCCTGTGAAAAAGTTTTTTATTATGTTCTCCATACAACATTTTCCAGGAAAAGAATATTCCTACAACCTCTTAGTGAAACAAGCAAACAGACAAATGCCAGAATGGCTTGACAAGAATTTTGGGATTTGTGCCAAACTCAGCTAGTATTAAATTTGCTAGAAAGAAGTATAAGCTGCAAATTCCTATGCTTATGAACTTGAGATCATTCCCTGGTCCAGTCTAAATACAACTTTGTTTACACTGATTTAGTAGCCTTATGAGATTGCCTGGTTGCTTTCCTGAGTTCCCTCAGCAGGTGAAATTACTTGCTGAGCTGCACAAAATCATGCTGAGAAATAACTGTTCCATGTAGATCTTGCCAGTATTTATTTAATGTTATGTTACTGCTTGAAAATAAAAAGCAGTAATATTTAAAATGCAGCCAATATGATGATGACCCATAAAAACAAAAGAAGAGGCTGGGTAACAAATGAAACTATAAGTTACATGCTGGTTTTGATGTCATTGTTTCTGCCCCTACAGCAGCAGCTCCCTTTGAGGTTTTGAAAACCACAAACAGTATGTTAGTTTAATATTTTTTTCTCTGAGTAATAGGTCTCTCTCAAACCACTGGCATGCTCTCATTACAGCCTATGTACTCGGAACAGCTGAAGGTAGTGATTTTAAATTACGAAGGCAGGAGATCTCTGAGAAAATTCAGGTACCAGACATAATAACTACATCTGGGGGTCACACAAAAATTCTCAGAGGATTAATAGAGCTTCTTTTTGCTATAAAGATATAATTATATGAAATTCATGTTCATTGAAATTTTACCTGAATAATAATGGACATTTTAATTTTCTGTGATCATTTGAGGCTGTTTTAGCATTTATGCATTCACTTCAAAACTGCCATCAATAGCAAGCATGATGCTTTGTTAGTATTAGTACAGTGCAGCTGTCAGTGCAGCTATCAGGCTTCAGGCAGTCATCGGGGGTCTGGAGTACATTGCAAACCAACATGGCTTCTTTGCACTGGTGGCACCACACTCTTCACACCTTCCTTTTACCTGCAAAACAGGCAGCCTCTCCTTCCAAAAGATGCTGCTGGTGTTGCCAAGGCCAATACCTCCTCCATCATCTTGGGAGTTCAGCACAAGCTAACAGTTCAAATATGTGCTGAGGATCCCAAAAGTATTTATGGCTTGTTCTGACCCCTGTGTTTTCACAGCTACACTCTTATCAATCTCCAAATAGCTTTTTGGAAACCAGCTTGGGTATGTGGATAAAACCTCAAGTCATTACCCTAACCAAAGGGTAATGTCACTTATAACCAGAGCGTGTCCTTAGGAACTGCACATCTCTCCACGATGTGTCTAAAGAATGGTACAAATACTTGGCTTGCTGACTTCTGTATGTCCCTGAGGAATGAAGCTTGTTATGCATTGTTTGTGCTAAAGTAGCAAATTCAAGCGCAGAATGTTTAATGAAAACATCCTTGCTCACAAGTGTTTAAAATTAGAAGCAGAGTCAAAGAAGTTGGAAGTCTTGCTGAATGTCAGAGGTGCTGAGAGCAGCTAGCTCTCTTCCCACATCAACATCATTCCCACATGAGCCTGGACTCTGCTGAATTTCCTGACTCCAGTCCACCACCCCTGAGCTTAGTAAAGAATGAATGTTTTTTGTGAGCAAAATATGAAGGAGATTTTTTGTTGAGATCTAAGAATTTCCCAGCACATCATCCCTTCCTTTTAATGTCAAAGAACAAGGCTGTGAGAGATCTCCGTAAATCATCTAGTCCAACCCACTGCTTAAAGCATGGTCATTCAGACATTCAGAGCAGGTTGCTCAGGGACACCACCAGGATTGTTTCAAATATCTCAAAGAATGGAAAGCCCAAAGACTCTCTGTGCAACTTCTTCCAGCATAATGACCAGCCTTAAAAAACAACAACAATCAACCAACCAACCAACCAACCCTTTTTTTTTTTTTTTTAAGCTTTTTCTTATTTTAAATGGGATTTCCCGTGTGTCAGCTTATGCCTGTTGCATCTTGTTGGCACCTTTATGGCTCCACCTTCTTTACTTCTGTCCACCCCATCAGGTATTTAGACATATTGATAAGATTTTTCCAGAGCCTTCTCTTCTCCAAACTTAATAGTCCCAGCTCTCATACTCTTCTTGTATGACTGATGCTTCAGGCCACTTATATTCATGATCCTCCACTGGACATTATGTCTATGTCTCTCTTGTACTGGGGAGCCCAGAACTGGACCTAGCACTCCAGGCACATTTCAGCAGTGCTGAGTAGAGTTGAAGGATGTCTTCCTTCAATCTGCTGGCAACAGTCTTCCTAATGCATTGTTAGGAAGGCTGTTGGCCTTCTTTGCCTTGAGGACATATTGCTGACTTATATTCAACTATTTGTCTACCAGGGCTTTTTCTAACAAACTGTTTTGGAGCTGATCAACCCTCAGCCTGTATCGGTGCTGGGGTTGTTCCTTCCCACGTGCAAGAGACAACATTTCCCTTTGCTGAACTTCATGAGATTCATGTTAACCCATTTCTCCACCTTGTCCAGGTCACTCTAAATAGCAACATAACCATCTTGTGTATCAGACACTCCTCATAGTTCTGTGTCATCTATAAACATCTTGGGCGCTCTTATTGCCCAAGTTGTTAATGCAGCTTTTAAAGTCTTAGCCCTGATATCAACCCCAAGAGCACATTACTAGTGACTGTCCTCCAACTGGACATTGTATGACAGATCAGAACTTTCTGAGTCTGGTTGTTTAGCCAGATTTCAATCCACTTCACCATCTGTTTATCTAGTCTGTACTCCCCCAATTCATCTATAAGGATGTTATGGGAGACTGTATTGAAATTTTTGTTAAAGTAGAGACAAACACTCACTGCTCTCCCCTCATCTACCAAGCCAGTCACTGTAGGAAGCTATCAGGTTTGTCAGACATTTCTCTTTCATAAATCTATGCTGAACTACTTGTAGTTACCTTCTTGTCCTTCCTCGTTTGGAAATTGGTTGCAGAATTATTTGCTCCATTAGCTCCCTAGGTCCTGAAATGAGGGCTGAGCAGACTGTAGTTCCCTGCATACTCCTTCCTGCCCTTTTTGAAGGTAGGAGTAATATTTCCTTTCCTCCAGTCCTCAGCATCCTCCACTGATTGCCATGACATTTTGATAATCAGGAGTGCCCTTGCAATGACCAGCCAGCTTCCTCCACACCTGGTGATGCTGACAAATGGATAAATCAGACTACTAATCAGTTAAATTTTTATTTTTTTGTTGCTGTTGTTGTTAAGTTTTTTTTTTTTGTTTGTTTGTTTCTGTTGTCTCTTCCTAAGTCCACATTTCTCCTGAAATTTTGTGTATTTGTCAGGAGACTTGTTAGGAGAAACTGACAAAATCGGAGGGATATTGGCCATTTTCAACTGGAAATGGCCAAGACCATTTCCAGTTGAAAAGCCAGTTGTTTTTCATACATTTTCAGTTGTCAGACTTAGTTCAGGTAAGCATTTGTTTTCTGTAACAGAGGGGGGTGAGAGGCTTATTAGAAAATTAGCAAAAATGAATTGGAATTAAACATTTAAAAACCTAAAGAACTTCTTATGTTGCACCTTGAAGATGACAAGAAAAGATGATATTAATAATTTGACGTGAAACTTTTTGTTAAAAACTAATTTTTATCTCATAATATTTTATTTGACAGTTCTAGGTTTAGTTAAGAATATCTTCTGAGACTGAAATAGTAGAAGGTGTTCAATTATGTCAGTGATATCTGTAAGTTCTCTTTTATAAGTTTCTCTCTAAAAAGCTAAATCCAAGATACCAGTGTCAGCACTGATTTTCATTCTAGATCTATCTTCCTTTCTTTCTAGGAAAGCAGTTCTTTCTTCATAGAAGCTTTGCTAAGTCATTCATTAGCTGCTACTTCAGACCAGCACATGGAGCAGTCAGTGGGATATAAGAAGAGAGAGGGTGCCAGAAGGGCTATAAAATGCTTAGGGCATCAGCCTTGCCTCTGCATTCCCACCCCATAGTGTTCTGCTAGACATCACAAAAGGTCCTGATGTGCTAGATCACTTTCCTGGTGCTGCACTACTATTGCAGAACTTTGGGGGAAAACAAGTTTATATATTGATATAGATATATATACAGGGGCTTTTGTTCTCCTATGGTTATGTAGTTAATACAAACACGGTGAATTTAGGGTGAAGTTCTACAACCCTCATTTTTCAAGTAATATACACTCGTATCACTGGTTGCAGTATGTCTCCACCTATGTAAATATAATTGACAGTATCAAATATGGTGAAAAATTCTTACTATGTAATACAGGGACAGATGGTTGGAGTTTAAGCCATGGCACTCCAAATCTAAACTTTGAGCTTCTTAAACTACAGATGCCTAGTTGTGACACTAATCCATAGAAATATGCAGACACACGCAGCTCTTTCTTAGGAATCAACTGCACAGTGCACCCTGAATATTGTGCAGTTTAAGTCTTGTAAACAGAATATTTTCTACTTCCCTTTCCAAGGCAAACTCCAGTGATTTATAGACACACATTTATTCTATGATTCTGAAAACGAGTGCAAATACTATTGACATAGCTAAAAAGCTGCTATCTTTAGCCAGCAGTCTTGGGTACAGTCAGTTATCACCATCTGGTGTCTAAATATTAAAGTTCTTATGGATGGAATGTTTGAAGAGCTTATCTGGCATAGGAAGGAAAATAACAATAACTATAGTAATGATACAGTAATAATAAACATTAGGGGAAAATGTGTTAATGTGGAAGCTGAAACTTTGTCATATATAAGAAACTCTCTTCCCTTAAAGAGATCAAACTGTGAGAGGCTGGAGATTTCCAGATAATCTGCTTCACAGTGGATTGCCTATATTTATGTGCTAAGCAGAATGCTTTTATTCCCTCTATATGATTTTTCCAATGTATTTGTCAAGGCATTTGAGAAGATTGCATTTTTATAGGGTTTCTAATCTTTTAAATCAAAGATAAAGGAGAGAAGAGAAGCAAAGGTCAAGGATTTGATATCCCTGGTAGGGAAGATATATCCTGTTTTGGGTAAAACTCTGTGAAATCAGCTGTCAGAATTTACCTTCTCTCTAGCTGCAGCATTGCAAGGGCGTGAAGAAAGATGAGTGTCTGCTGATGGTTTCCTTAGATTCCTCTGCACCTAATCATATTCACAATACTAGAGGTTTCCTTCACTGCAGGAGCTGATGGAATTTTGTGACAAACCAGAGAAATGCCTCCTGAAGGTCTGTTCTGTGAATTACAACGGTTTTGCAAAGCACTGCAGTAAATGAGTTAGGTTTGTTCTTCACAGATCCAAAAGCTGATTCAGAGTTAGTGTCTCTATCCCTTTCACTTTAAATCTGAGATTATTGCTATTAAGATGCAGAAGAGGCTTTTCAAGGATTGTAGGTTTCCTTCAAATTTTAACAATGAAGAAAGAGAATTACATTGTTTGTTTACTATGTGGTTGAGTGGTAAGAAGGCTAAATAAAAAATTATCACTTGTATTTGTTCAGTGGATTTTTACTTCATGCTTTGCAACCCACTTTAGCTGCAGTAGAAGGTCACTGTTGCTAATTTATGCTTGTTCATTGGTCTCAGTGACAGGATTTAATTATTTCAGCCTAGTTCATAGTAGCAGAGCAGCTGCACCACTTAAGAAACTGCAATGGAAACTAGTAAACCTTTACCTTGCCTCAACAAAAGGACCAGAAACAGAATGGTTAAACTTATGGTCTGTAATCTTAACCAAATAAAATAAAATAAAATTTTGTATTACTTTCATAAATGTGAAATTTCAACTGATTAACAGTTGTGACATCGTTCTTTAGGTTTGAGACACCTTCCACTAACATCAGTGGGAGCCTTTCTAAGACTTGAGGAAGATGTTATATGTGCACAGATGTTATATGAGTACAGTAAGTATAGAGAAAGAGGAATTCCCTGAAACAATATCCACAGCCTTTGAGATAAGGTTTGTAGTGGTCTGAGGTAAACTTTCCTTTATTCAGCTTAGGAGGAATGCAACGCTGAAGCCAGTGATAACCATATAGGTTTAGCTGAATAACAGATTAACAAAAGAAGTATCTGGCCTTTTCATTACTCCAGAGTAACTAGCAAAGTGACAGGAAAGCTAAGCAAGCTGTTAACTGTCCTACCACATAAGCATGGGACTAGAACACTATATGGGACAGCTGTACTTTGGTAATTAAAAAAAAAAAAAAAAAAAAAAAGAAAAAAAAAAGGGCTGCCACAAGAAAACAGAAGATACAAGGCATTCCTGGCTAGAGGGACTTGCTTGTCAGCCTGACCAAAGTCACCAGTATCACCCTGAGTACAAAATAAATAAAATGTTCCCCTGTATAGGTGTCCACCTTAATAAAATCTTCTTTTACAGGGTTGTTGTTTTTTTTTTTTTTTGGCTGAAAAAGGAATGATAAAAGGTGTGTACTGGGCTGTTTATGCAGGAGTCCCCTCTTGTCGAAAGCCAGAGTCCTCCATGCAAAGTGACAAGTAAAAACTTTAAAGGAGACTTTACAATGTAACCCCTCCACTTTACGTCTGCCTGGCTCCCAAAAGCAGGATGGGGATCATAATGTTAAAGACTCATGATGCTTTTAATAGAATTAAATTCGATTTTTCTTTGTGTGTCTGTCAAACTTTCTGGTTTTCCATTTGCTCATCCTTTACTAAAATGAAAACTATCTGGAAGAATTTAAGGAAGTTGGAAAAAGACTTTTATTTTTAAGTTTTATTTTTACTTCTGAAAACCTCTGCATTTATCTTCTGAAACATCTGTTCTTTCCTGTGCTTTCTTTGGCCAAGGTACATCTCTAGCTGTGAGTCATATTTTGTTCAAAAAAACTCTAATTTAATGAGGAAGTTGGATATTACACATTATTTAGATATCTCATATATTACAGAAATAATTAATAAGTGAAAGTCTATTGAAAGTGCAACACAAATAGTAAAGAGGAACATAGAGAGGAAAATGTGTAAATATATCAATCATGATGCAACCTGTTCTTTAACTACCTTTAACTTTCTTTTGGAAGAGAACATCTCTTCCCAGATTTGGCATGGTACCTGGGCAGAGGAGAATATTTGTGTCCTTTTTTATATATGAATGAATTACAGTGTTTCAGCATGAATGTGCAAATATATTTTGAAAATCAAATATCAAAATTGGCTTGCCTAAATTGTCTAATTTTATATTTATTAGTAACTTTTTTTTTTCTCCCAGAAAAATCTCATTTAAGATTCCAAAATAACATCTGACATGTTAAAATAAAGTGACTGTCCTTAATTCTCTAATTGCATTCTTGTTGAAGACATTTGTTAAAAGCTTCTCTGGTATTCTCTATATGTCCTTTTGAATTTGTATTGTGGTGAAAACTAATATTAGTGACAGCATCTTTTTGCCTGTGAAGGAAGGTAAAACTTATAATTTTGTAAAAATACATCAGATATAAACTCTGAGGAAATATATAGATTCTGTAGAATTTAGATTTTTTTTTTTTTGCTAGATTTAATAAACTTGGTGTGCAAAATAACATTTGTTCACATTTTCACTAATAGAAAATCCATAAGCAAAGCAAGTTGCTATAAGCTCCAAAGAAGAGGATGAAAAGGAACAATTTAGCCATCCAACAAGTCTTTAAATATCAGTGTGTAGTAGCTCCTATAGAATATTATATTGTGATTTGTCTAATCTGTTAACCTACAATACTATAGATATTCTGTTACCTGTCTTGGTAGACTCCTCTTCACCTGAATTAATATCAAAACATTTGGTAATTTTGCTATTTAATTTGAAGTTCCAAACCTTCAGCAGGTGACTAACTTTACAAAGCTTCATCATCAGTTTTCAGATAAATGAAGAAGGGAAAGAAATTCTGTGGTGCCAGCTTGAAATCTAAAACATGGGTTTGCTTTTTCCCTTCTTTTCCCTTCTCTTGCCCACACCTCTGAACATATCAGTAGGATGAAAGAAGAATGCAGCAGCTTGCTGATGTAACTAACTTTCCTCTCAACAACACAGTTTTTAAGCACAGCATTAGTTTAGATGATAACTGAAAAAAGTATGTTTAACTAGATCTCATGTTTGTAGTTAAGTCACTGTTGTAGATTTGTAGAAATGTAAGTCATTGTTATTATGGAAAAGAGCCATTACTGGATATCATTATTGAAAGCATGCACTGCAAATGAAATTATATAAGAAAACTATGGATCGTAACAAAATTGCTGGAAAATAGTTTCCAAGAGTAGTCTAAAAGTTTGAAAGAACTAGAAGTGTCATACTAAAGAAAAGAGGTGGAATGATTTGAAAGTATATTTGTAATAACATTAATTCATTTACTGTCTTTCATAGCTTGAATATAATTTTTCAGTTTCCTATCTCCCGGGAGCTTTCTTTTATTAACATCATAGAAGTTCTGTTCATAATTTGCTGACAGAAAAACTGAAAACATATTAAAATTCGTAGGGAATCTACCTTTTTACTCATGAAGAAAACTGTTTTATTTTGTCCTAAATGTTTTGAGATAACAAGTAATTCATCTGCTTTTACATGAGTGCTAAATGTTCTGTAAACAATAATTACAAGGTAAGCTACGTATGATCGTGATAGTCACAAAACATACTAATAAACCAATATATGTAATTATGTAGTTAACTACATTTGTTTTCTTGATGAATTATCATCAGTTGCTCATGAATGATTTTAAACTGTCAATATGGCCAGTCACACAACAAAAATAAGATTTTTTCTTGATCACTTGTTTATGATTTCTGTAACTACCCACTATAAACCATACTTGTTCAAGATGTTCCTGTCATAGATCTAAGTTTACAAATTGTAATTTCCAATTGTAACATCTTAAAGAAAGACGACTCTGTGTCATTGAAATAGAGATATAAACGGCTTTGGTAATCTTCAAAGCAATGTATGTGTAGCATGGAGTATAGCTATTGTAGTGGAATAAGGATGCAGTCCCATATTCTGTAAAACAGGAAAGCGCCGTCATAACTGCCACTGAATAATGTGAATATCTCTTTATCGAGTTTTGAAATTCTCATTAATGGAATGGAAAATGATAACTTTCTGTGGTGGTGTATGAGGTTCATTTTGAATATCTTTATCTAAAAAAATAAAAAAGTGATTTGGATACACAAGGGTTTCTGCTAACACTGGAACTCATGGTTTGAAATTAGATTGTTTTTTTTTTGTTTGTTTTGTTTTGTTTTTGTTTTTTTTTTCACTGAATCAAGGCCTGAACGAAGACTAATTTAGATTTTTTTTTTTTTTTCCACTGAATCAAGGCCTGAACGAAGACTAATTATCATGAAGTCATCACAGGTAATTCAGATATGTGTATGATTTGGGACTACCCAGGTACTTTTCTTAGTACAGAATATCAAGAGAAATCACATCTTATTCTATGGAGAGACTTCTACATTTACTTTGAAAATTTTGTGAAATGAGCATGGCTTTATTTCATTCATAAATCTGGTATAATGAAGAAGAGATGGTTCAGAGACCTGTTTTTGCCAGCCTGAATGTTTGCATAAGAGCACTGGACATGAAGAGATCATGTTGTATTGAGTAGGGAACAAGAAAGATCAAAATGCTAAGCAGAGCTCTGCTAGTTTCAAAGGAGCAGTAAATATTCTCCTGGCTGGGGAGTTATCCCTATGACATTTATCCTTTTCCTGTCTTTAGAACACATTTTGAAGGTACAGCTTATAGTCATGGGGGAAACTCAATGAGTCAGGCTGCAAAAAAGTGCTCCAGATACTTTTGTCTTCACTTATTTGAAAACAAACAAAACCTCTCATCAGCATATCATGTTCTGGCCTTGCATCCAGCTCCATCCTTTCTTTTCCCATATGGATAATGTCTGGTCAGGAAGGAAATGACTGCATTTTCAACTACAGGAATGAAAACTGGCCTAATGAAAATTTAGTTGAGTTCCTAAAAGCTAATGACTAAGCAGAGCTTTCCTAGAGACAGATCAACAGAGATGTTGATCAGTGAAAGGTGTAACATCTTAAAACACTCCCAACACGGATTCTCAAAATAAATAAATAAATAAATAAATAAATAATAAAAAATCTTATGTTGCTATGCAATTTGAGAACTGAGGATTTGTGATGTTTGAAAAATCAAACAGGATTTTGCCTTCATTCACTTGACACGGTCTCTATTTATTGATTAAAAGGTTGAGTACCCCCACTGAGCCAAAATAAGCTTGTTAGGAGGTGTGAGAGGAATCAGTTGAAACACCAAGAGAACAGCAGAATTTGAGGGGTCTCCCTGGAATCTTCTCAGGTGCCACTCAAAATTATGACCTCGCAATATGGACAGTTTCATACTCTTGCTGTCCACTTCAAGTGTCTGTACAGTGCACAGAAGATTCTTCTTTTATTTTCACTTTTCTGAGCTGTTTTCTCAACGAAAGGTATGTATCAATAGGCTGATTCTTGAGTTAGTTGGATGCAAGAAATATCTTGATCAGAAAAATAAACATTTATTGAGTAGCCACCTGAACAGTAAATTATAGTAAGATTCAAAAGCTCAGTCAACATGGAGGACAGCAAAGCAGTGCAAATTATTTCTAGTACTTTAGCATATATGTAATGTGAATTTGCATAAAAATTTAGCCATACAACTTGGGATTTGCATTTGCAATTTATAAATATTTGATTTACTTTTTCCTTGGATTTGAGAGGAAGACAATCTTGGTGTGACCTCTTCCTCTTGAAGAAAATCACCGTCACCTTACTGTGCCTTAATTAGAGTTACTTGGAACAGCATTTGTTTTAAGCAAATAGTACACAATGTCACAAGTTGTTTCTAAGAGAAAGTTTACTGTGTATACAGGAAAGTTCTTTATATTCCTTTTTTTTTTTTTTTTTTTTTTTTGAATCTTTCCATTTTCCATTCCCCCTTTCTTCCATCTAACCATGAAAACCTAGAATTAAGCCTCCAAGTATTGTTACTGCATTGTATCATCTCTTCCATAGTGCCTGCAGGGATTAGGTGAGGTGACACAATTTCTAATAAAATTTTACACCAGTAAACCTGGCTTGAAGAGCAGATGTAAAAACCCTGCTGATTGTCATGCATTTAGGCATTCATTCATAAGAAAGCACACTACTGTGCATATGTGGGACAGGATGTTTTGCTATGCCAAAAGCGAATCTTCATGCTGTTGAATTTATGCATTTCCCACTGTTACTCAAAATGCTTGTCTGAATGCTCAGGCAGGGGAGACCTCTCTCTGTGGAAAATGCTCATCTTCTGTTTGAGTCAAGAGGTCTGACATGTACTCTATTCCCTATTCATTGGCAATTTGCAGCCAATGTTTGCTTTATTGTCACAAATTAATGAGGAAAAGATTGTGGTGCTAATTTTTACTTCAATGTGATGTTATGAAACAGGTAGTAAATGGCGAGAAGAAAGGAGAAGGGAAGAAGAAAACAAATGAGATACTCCACAAAGATAAATGTAAAACCCCCTTCACCCTCAAGAAATGAAATTATTCTGACAGGGTCAGAGATTCTGCTTGGCAAACCATCTTAAATTAATTACCTGCTTGACATTCTAAAGGAAGGTTTCAGATTGTAAATTTAACCCAGACAAAGCATTCTTTTTAATCTTGTCAGTATGCAAACTACTTTGCACTGCAGTCTGTGAATTATTTATCAGAGAAACGACCCCAAAGGGTAAAAGGAAAATCGGGAGTATTTGATCTCAGGTTCTGCAGCCTGATGTAGTTCACTGCCTTAGATCTGTACCTGTTGCAGTTGCTTAATTTCCCTTTGTTTGATGTTACTAATATTTAGCTCTCACACTCTGCTTCTAATATCTAAATTAAATATATTTTTTCTACTTAAAAGTATTTATGTAAGTTTTAAAACTGTGCCCCAGCAAATATATTTATCTGTTTTCCAGGGGAAAACAACAAAAAAAAAAGTAAACAAAGCAAAGCAAAATAATAATAAAAAGCAAAGCAAAATAATAATAAAAGATAAATAAAGGGGACAAAATTACATAACTTCTGTTCAATATGTTTTTGTTACAATAAGTATGCATTGGTCATGGGTATTTGTTTCTTTTTTTTTTCTTCTTCTTTTTCTACACTCAGGTGAAAATACAACCTGAAATACTAAGTAATCTGCACAGCCTGAGATTCTATATATAAACTGCATTAAAACATTAATCATGTAATGATCTGTGTAAGTTGATGAAGTATATTCACATAGGATGAAAAAAAAAACAAAGGAAGATGTGAGTCCAGTTCTGACATAGCTTTTCTACGTGAAATTGCTTAATTTTAGTCGCCTGTGTTCTAAATAAAGTCTATAAAACTTCTGATTTCCTATCTCACAGTCTTTTCAGATTTCAAGATTATTTATTCAGCACTATTTTGTAGAGGATTTAGTATTGTTGCAAACAGAAATGATCTCTAGGTGCAATTACAATGCAAATGATAATTGCAATTCAGGGTCCAACACAAATTGGAACATAACATGCCTGCTGCCTGCTGTAGGTTGACACTGAAGTTATTCCTTTAGTTACTTTGGATTTCTATTAAGATCATTATTCTCTGAAAACATGAACCAAATAAACATCTGATACTTAGAAAAAGACAAATTTAGAAAATCAGCAGAAAAAAAAATAATTAGCCAATTTAACAACTTAAACACATAATGTTACTATAAACATTTTTCAGTCTGAGTATACTTGCTTCATGGATGTGCAATGTCAACTTTCAATATTTCTTCTTTCAAAGAGGTTCCAATATTTTCTGTTCTATCTATAAGTAACACAAACTTTATCTGAGCTGAGCTACTATATGAATCACTTTCCTCCCTAATTTTTCACCATTGTGGAAAATTCAATAGAAAGTCTTTCAATCTGTGGAGAAAAATTATGATTCCCTTCTGCTCCTGTCATGCAGCATGAAAAAGTATTTATTTGACCTATGGAAGATTCTGTATCTTGATGTCAGCTGAAATTAAGCTAATAAAAATGTTATGCCATTTTGGGTTTAATGCACTGACTACATGTTTTTGTTTTATAATTTTCACTATTTATAGGGGTGATTTTTCCTACCACTAGACTTTCTCCTCCTTTGGTTGAATGTTCCAAGAGCAAGAATTGAGAGAATTCATAATAACAATCTGTCTAAGCAAAATGTGGATGAGCTTTTATTTTACTATATGGCCCTAATGAAATAAGGCAGTTCTGACAGATAATTCTCCTTTCAAGAAATATTTGTCACATTTCTACTTAGGTTTCTTCTACTCTCAAGCCTTTGATAACATTTGAACTTGCCTTCAATTTCCTCTGATAATAAAAAATGTTAAAACTCTAATGAAAAATTAACTCTTCATGACATAAAATTAGGGTTATCCCACTAGTTAGTTGCAGGGCTCCCCACTAAAGCTCTATTCACATTTCATCAGTTTTACCATTAAACTCCTGAGAAATATTTAAAGGATTGCGTACATTCTCCACAACCTGTTTACCTACATGTAATTTCCCCTTTGCAGATTCTTATACCCATACAAAATGCACAACTAAGAAACTGAAGACTTGTGCTTACTGTATATCCCAGGTCCCTCTTTAATGAAGTGTAAGTATGAGCTCTAGTGTCTGTGGATACATTTTAATTAGAGATCTTGGCTATTGTTTAACTATGATAATTTCCCCTGAGATTTCTATTCAGCTGATTCACTTCTCTTTCCCCCCAGCCGTTGCCCAGAGCTACTGGAACATCAGTGCTATGATCAGAGTGTGTCCTAACAGCAGCTGCATTTCAGTGTCCCGTCTACATTTAAGGTTTCTGTACATTTCCCAACCGATTTGTGAGGGTGGTTAGGACTCATACAAGTGCAAAGAATTACCTTTATCTGGATTTAAATATTATTTTATGTTAATTACTGGTTATTCCTTTAAGATAAGTAAAATAGACGCTCGTTTTTATGTACGTATCAATAGCAATCAAACTTTGATGTTCACTATCCATGACTGCTTTTTGAAATGCTCTTGTTGGAATTACCTGGGGGACTTTTCCATGCTGCTAAAATTACATATTTTTCAAAGCTATAATGAATAGACTGTACATTCTTCATGTCCTAGGTAGCTGAGGCTGAACACTAGCAGTGAAATAATATAAGTACTCTATCAAGATATGCACTGCTGGTCTTGGCTGTATTCCCAAGGCCCAAATCATTCTGAAAGAAATTCACCCCTCTGCAGCACCAGATAAACCCTATTTGTGCTCTGCTTGCCAAGTTAGTCACTGCACAGGTCTTTCGCTGCTGTTTTGCACAAAAGTGGATTTCATCCACAATGTTTTCAGACCTTTAGCATTTCAAATCTATTTCATTAACTGTGTATCTTCTTGAGATTTTACTGTTCTGATTTGCACTGAAATATTATTTTTTGGGGGGTTTGGTTTGGTTTAGTTAACCTTGCATTTTCACTCATCATTTTCGTACTATTTCTTTCATTCAAACTTTACCCTTCACAAAGACCTGATACATGTATTGTGATTTCCATAGTGCTAAGCAGCTAAGGGGGATTGCTCTGGTGCAGCAAAGAATATGTAGCAAAACTTCCCTCTCCGTGCTGGAGGGAGGTGGTACTTCATGTTGTACAGGAAAAGGGGATGGCACATGACTACCATTCAACACATTATTAATATTCCTGTTTCCCTAGTGAGAAATCATGTCAGTGAGTCCATGCTTAGCTTGACTAAAATTTTGGTGTGAACATAAATGTTACTGAAATGTGACACAACCCAAATAAGTGATGGAAAAGACCAAAGCTCTCTTTTCAGCCAGTAAGCTAGTAGGTGAGCCTAACATATCATGTAATTAGAGTTTCAAAGTATATTGGAATTTATTAAACAATTGCTTTAATATTTGATGCTTATGCCTTTTTTTTTCCCCCCTCAGTTTTCATTTGTTGTGCAGCTTTCCTCACTTAACTGCTCCATTTGCTTTGTCTATGTGCTGAAAACTTGTGGTGTGAATGCCCTTCAAAATGCAGCACCCTTAACCATCCAGTGCACTACCTTTCACCTGGGATAAAGCTTTTATTTATTTTTTAATGAATTCCACCTCAATTCTAAAACATTAAACTTCATTATGGAGTAATTTCCCTTGGTATGAAAAGATTTCATTAATTGTTCCATTCAAAACAATTCTCTCTCCAAATGGGTGTTATAAAGGAAATGTAATGGATAAGGATTTTTTTTCTATACTTTGCCTGAGCATTTCTTTTTCTCTAGTGATTAGTTTTGCTGCATCTGTGTTTGCCTAAGAACCTGAAGCTAAAATAATTAGTAACAGGTGGCTGAGGTCTTACTGATAATCTGCCTGTCTTTTAGTTGTACTTCTATAAAAGGCTTTTAGTTGTATTTCCCACCCCCCTTTCTGGTTCTTTTCCATTTTTAACAAGCTGTAATGAGAAATGATCTCTGTATGGTATATTCTTTGGGCTTGTTTGATTCTAGGGGTGGTTTTATTTTAACACTTTAAGCGTTATGACAGATATTTTACCCTTTAGTTATAACAAACCATGCTTCATCTCTTCCTGTAATATAGGTGTTTTCAGGGTAATTGTTTTCTATGGCTTGGTTTTCTAAGGGTATTGCTGCATTGCTGTCTTATTCTGTTTTTACATGTGTTCTTGCCTAATTTTGCTCACAGAAACTTTTGGTGGACTTTCCTTTACTAGCTGTTCCCTGAATTTTTCAGATTTTCTGCTGAGTATGGAGATCTTAAGCAGTATGTCTGAATTTCTTTAAGCTTACATAGAAAGTATATTTACTTAAAATGTGATGTTTACATATCTGAGCTTTTTAGCCACAAATGCAGTAAGAACAAGAAGCTATTCAGCTGCACATGATGGACTGGATATGGCTTATTGACATTTATGACAGCAGGTAGGAGATTGCTACTTCTATTTGAATACCAAGGCAACGTTGTCCTATACTCAAACCAAGATTAAAAGTCAAGATTATGAAACCATCCATGCAGCTACTCAACTACCAAGTGTTTTTGACGTATGCTGGGAATATACACAGCTAGAATTCAAGAGCCCCACTGTACCTAACTCATTCCAGGGTGTTGAAGTATAACTTTCCACGTTGCACGGTATAAAAGAGGATTTCTTTCTCTTATTAGAGCCATTTCATTTTCTGTAAGTAAATACTTACTGAGCTACAGAGAAGCTGATTTCATATTCAAGTGACTATTATTCTCTTGAGGTCTCTGGGGACACTAGCCTTGAATAAGATGGTTACTGGAATCTTTTTTTTTTTTTTTTTCCTGATCTATGGGTAAGTCTCTTAAAGAGGTTCTGAGTCATTTATTTAAAAACAAACAAAAAACACTTCAAAGGCTTGGGGTTGGTCTTAAAATATAAAAACAAAATCAGAGGTCCTTGCTGTTATTTTGAAGAGCACAGGAAAGCTCGCATTTTCTGAGACATCCTCACACTGGAATCAATCAGCAGGATCTGTGCTACAGACTACACATGGTTTACAACTGCTTCCATTCATTTAGTGTGAACTTCATCCATCCCTATGAAGAAATGAGTTTATACCCAATGTTAGCTAAGAAGTCTTCCCAAAAAATCTGTTTCTACAGGATGGTAATAACTGAAAATAACAATTATGTCTTGTCTTGCACCATTAGGAAATGTCTGTGTGTTATAACAAGCATGATTTGCAGTCCTTACTCAAGTTCTCATTAAGGTTAGTGATATTTTCCAGCCACGTAACTCAATCACAAAACACAAGATTTTTGGTTACAACATATAGCAAATACGATTTGCATATAAAAACTACATACTTTTGCTTTCCTCTCAGTGCCCAAATTCCATTCAAGAAATATAACAGAAATAGTCAGTTTTTTTTTTATTATTAACAGCGTTTTATTCTTAAGCAATAATCTAGTCTCCTCAGAATTCTGTAATGTATGAGAAAATAATCTTTTTTTTAATCAATGATCAACTTTAAATACTCATTAATATGAAATCTTAAAAGAACAGCTCATTGTCGAAAAATCAGTATTAACATGTGAATAACATTTTCCTAGTGATAGAATGAGATAAAATGAAGCAGTCTGAAGAACCTCTACACATTAACAATTCCATCTAGGAAAGCAGAACTGATCTAGAAAGATAATAATGGCATACTTCTATTTCTGGATGTAAAATATTATTTAAAAAAAGATTATGGTGTATTGTCTTTCACAGTTCAGAGAGAAGATACACAGATGCCTATTTAAATTAAGAATCAGATGATCATCACAGAGTTCATTGTGAAGTAGTCAAAATATTAGTTGATCATGCACTTAATATAAATGATTCTGAGTAAGAAGAACCAAAACTCTACAGAAGAATATTAAATTAGTTATTTAAAGCTTTTCATGGAAGCACTGAAAATATTTTATTTCAATAGGCAACAATGATGAAAATAAAATCAAAGAAAAAAGAAGCCACCAAACACAGGTATTACTAAGCTTTTTGTGAAGAATTTCCTTGCATGTCTTAAGACTTAAAGCAAACTGTATTTTATTTGTTTTAGCTTTTTGGCTACAGGAATCACAAAGTAAGAAAAGTTTTGTTGTTGCATTTTGAAACAAAATAAAATAAAGAAGCTCTCTGCTTTTATGTATGAAGAATAAGAATCTTTAGAGTAGAAAATAAATGCACATAAAATAAGAAATAATGTATGAGACTTGCATTTTTAATGGTCATGTACCCTTCAGAGGAATTTTTTTTTTTTTTTTTTTGGTTGGGGGGGGGAGATAATTTGGATTTTGTTTAAGACTGTTAATCTCTAAACAGTTTTAGTTATGTATATCCTGAGACACTACCTGAATGGGAATCCAGTTCCATTGTTTGCTGCTTGAAAGTTAAATTGGATTGTGTTGACCAAAACCTTTAGGCAAGTATGCTTTGGTAAGGATCTGAGGATCTGTAAGGGGACTGGATATGGGATGTGTGACTTTTATTTTTTATCTATTTTTTAAATCTGCTTTGGGTATGCTAGACAGCCAGGTATTCCAAAGCTACTCTTCTCATGAAGCATGTGCCATTTTGGGGTCTCTTTGGCCTAGCGAGACCCCTTTTGCAAGTCCTTCTTGTTGACAGACTGGATAACTGGGCTGTGAGTGCTGTTGACCCAACAGTAAGGCTGAGAAGAATCACAGAATTGAAGGGGTTGGAAGGGACCTCAAGAGCTCATCGGGTCCAACCCCTCTGCCTAAGCAGGTACCCTAGAGCAGGTTGTCCAGGTAGGTGTCCAGACGGGCCTTGAATATCTCCAGAGAAGGAGACTCCACAACCTCCCTGGGCAGCCTGTTCCAGTGCTCCGTAACCCTCACTGTGAAGAAGTTCTTTTTGCATGTTGGTGCGGAACTTCCTGTGCTCCATTTTGTGGCCATTGCCCCTTGTCCTGTCCCCAAGAAGCTGACGTATACAAAATGTTTCAGCAGGAGAGCCTGACCAGGTACAAAGAGTAAGAATGGTAATAG
This sequence comes from Cygnus olor, assembly GCF_009769625.2. NCBI lineage: Eukaryota > Metazoa > Chordata > Aves > Anseriformes > Anatidae > Cygnus > Cygnus olor. Next base: position 33,995,417 of record NC_049169.1, on the reverse strand, counting down.
GATCTGGCAGAAATGGAGTTCCTTAGAGAAGATCAGGAGAGAAAATGTCAAGAACTGAGGGCCATAAAGTGGAATGCTCGTATTGCATTTTCCATAAGACACCTCTCAGCAAATTTAAGTTTGAGAAGTTCTGCAGCTTCTTTGGATATAATACGTAAACTTTATACTTTCATACTATAAAGGTTTTATTACCACACTTGATTTAGGAAAATCTCCATTTGTTATGCTTATCTATACTACAAAAATTGAGCTTAAGAAGACTGTGTAGAGGAAGTAACATTCTTGAAGATGAAGTTGACTTCTAAGTCTTAAAAATAAGTGACCTGAGACATCAGCATATTCCTTCATCCCCGAAAGTACATAAATGGGTAACCTAAAGTGCTTCCATTTGAGAACAAGTCCAAGCCTGCACCTCAGTCTGATCTTATCTGAATAGACTGCATTCCAGCCTATGCTCTGGGAAAAAAAAAAAAAAAAGAGAGGAAAAAAAAAACTTGGAGGAAGGCTTCAGATTTGAGGTACGATGAGTTTACTTTGCCCTTTTGCATGGACCTAAGCACAAACCTATTTAGAGAATGTTTGGTCCAAGAGCATGTTTTTGCATGAGGATGGTTTATAGAAATATATACTTATATGAAGACAGAATTCATTCCTCAGACCTAAGCTACAAGTGTCAGAGGACCTCTCAGCAGTATGCATACACAGGAGTATGGGCAACAGAATACATCACACTTGCTCCTGGTGTAGGCCTTCGTTGCACTAGCAGCTTGGACAGCTTCAGGATGACTCCTGTAGGGACAGGGAGATCACTTACCATCACAGGAAAAACAGACTCAGCTTGGCGAAATTAATTTATTGCCAATTGAAAATAGAGTAGGATGGTAAGAAAAGAAGAGAAAACAAAAAGCATATTCCCCTCAACCCCCCGTTTCCCAGGCTCAACTTCACTCCTTCATTCCTGACATCCCTACCTCTTCGCCACAGTGCAACTCGGGGGCTGCAGTTAGCTCATAACACTTCATTTCTACTGCTCCTTTCTCCTCAGTCTCTTCCCCTGCTCCATCATGGAGTCCCTCCCATGGGATGCAGTCCTTCGTGAACGTGGGTTTCTCACAAGTCATAGGTCTTCAAGAACTCCATCATGGGCCCTTTCCACAGGGTGCCTGCAGTCAGTCAGGAAGGGATTGCTCCTTCATGGGCTCTGCTTAGGGCACACCCACCTGTTCTGGAGTCAGATGCTCCACAGGCTGCGGCGTGGATATCTGCTCTGATGATGTATACCACGGGCTTCGGGAGGACAGCCTGCTTCACTGTGGGCCTCTCTACAGGCTACAGGGAAATCTCTGTTCCAGCACCTAGAGCATCTCCTTCCCCTCCTTCTTTGACCTTAGTGTCTGCAGAAGAGTGTCACTCCATTCTCTCACAGCTGCTGCACAGCTTATTTACCCTTTCTTAATATGTTACCACAGAGGTGCAACAAGCATTTCTCATTGGCTCAAACATGTCCTGTTGTGAGCCCATGGGAGTTGGCTGGAACTGGCGGTGTCCTGGTGTCTTCTCACAGAAGTAACCCCCCCAGCCCCCCTGCTGCCAAACCCTTGCCACGTAAACCCAATACAAACCAATAGGATGTTCTTATATTCCAGTAGAGTAGTGTTAGTAAAGAATCAAGAGGTACTTATATCCTGAAAAGCTGACAGTATACCCTGAAAAGCTGACAGTCTTTTATTGACAGGTGGAAATATAGCACAGTATCTGCTCTTTTTGCTGTGTGTTTAAAAACACCTGTTTTCATTAACAGTATGAGCTCTCTGAGGCTTTTTTATCATTCCCAAGATTCCAAAGTTTTAAAATGCAGGTCACTTTTTAACTCATGATAATTTATTCCTGCACAACCCAATTATACAGTTTCCATGTTTCAATGCTCTAATCTGAAGCTCTATGTTTGTTCTTGGTTGGTTGGTTGGTTGTTTTGGTTTAGTTGTTGTTCTTGTTGTTCTATTCAATTCAAGTTCTATTTTCAGTTCTGAGTAAAAAACTGTTACTCCTTTATTTCTTTGACTTATTCCTTGTCTTTCAGCTTGGAGATTACTAACTGAAATATGGAAGTGCATGTGGGTAGTGTGTGTGGCCTGAATGTTCATAAACTAGAATGAGTTTCTCAGAAAACTCATCAATCATATCTGAATAGCTACTTGAATTTGATGATGCTGTCAGACCTTCTACTGACATAATAATCTACATATCTTTATCTGGTGGTGGTAGTGGGGGGTACATTTACTGAAATCTTGTTTTTATGTGATCTTTCCCAGGCTTAGAAATTTTTTTCTGAATATCTTCTTTGTTTCCATTATGAATCTGCTTGTTTTCATTATTATTACTATTATTACTATTATTATTACTATTGTTATTATTATTTCTGACAGATACTGGCAGAAATACCACTAAATAGTAAACCTAATAGGTCAAAAATTTAGTCTTAATCAGAAACCTGAATTTTCTACAGAAACATTCTAAATTTAGTTTGGAACTGATATCCTATCTGATAAGCGGTTTGTAGAAGACAGCTATAAGTTTGTGAAGAACGTTTCCCTCTGCCACAGGGCTCCTGATTTTTATTTTCTGTGCAAGAAATGCCCTTCCAGATACCTAATGTTAGTGAATCAAATATAAATTAGTTTAACAGCCTTTGGAAAACTTAACTTCAAAAGAAGATGGCAGACCAGATAAAGTTATTAGAATTGCAATAGTAAGCACATAAGAGAAAGCATTTCATTAAATACAAAGAAGCAGTCCTGAGAGGGCAGACCAAAAGCAAGCTCTGTGCCTTCCTGCTGTGCACTGAGTTGGAGAAGTTAAGGGGTTATGCGCTGTCTCCACTTCTGTTTGCTCACTGTCTCTAGTCCAGCAATCTTTCTCATTTCCTACAAGGAGTCACAGCTTTTGCTGGCAGTGGGGAATATGTCGCTCTCCCTAGGCGAACCTGCTACAGCACAGTAAATATGAGACAAAACACCACAGAATATGAAGGTCAGTGAACCAGTGTCTCACTTTCTGAGAAAGCTTTTCATTGCCCCTATTGACAATGTTGTTATCATTTAATTATTGTCCAGCAGTTAATAAAAATAAATACATAAATAAATAATCACTGTAGAAATGTTATGTGAGGGAACTGATCCTATTAGTTTGTGTTAAGCTTGCACTGAGAGCCCCTGTCAGATCAGACCCCTTCTCAAGCAGTCTTGGGTTCTTGATAGGGTTCACAGAGTATTTACATACCTCACTGCTCAGGCTGAGTGAATTTGGTACAGAGACAGAACTGCAATGCTTAGAGAATGGGTCATATTGCACAAGGAGTCTTCATTTGAGGTGGAGCTGTGCTAGGGATATTTTGGATATCAGTTTTGTTCGGGGAGACCTAGTTCTGCCTACGTCTGTGTTCAAGCTCCTTCATCCCTTACAGGGTTTAGCACTTAGGCATATACAAAAATCCTAGCTGCTGTGCTGAACCTCTTGTTTCAATGTCTTTGCTTCCAGTGTAGTGTTCTTGGAACTGAAGTTTGTTTTTTAGTATTTTATTTTTATGTTAACTACCAGGAGAAAATAAAATGTGATTTTACCAGAAGAAAGAAATTTAAATATGATAGATCTGGGAAAAACCTCTGAGGATCTTGTTCAAACTTCTGCACCAAACTGAGAGGTCATAAAATGTGATTAGCTATTATAGAGAGAAAGTTGAGGTAGTGTTTAACAGAGATACATGCTTTAGGTTTGCAGAACATTCGCACAATGGCCTTGTTAATCCCTTGGCTCACCTTCGTTGTTTTTCTCACAGAGCCTGTGGCTGCAATTACTTCTGAGCAATGTGTTACAGTGTGGGCAGAGTGGGGGCAAAAGCAGTGGGTGGCAAAAGTAGGTGTAAATGAATCTAGATATTTTCATTACATTTTGGTAGTGAGCTGGGAAAAAATAGGAGGAAAAAATTATCTGTCTAGCAAGGAATATAAACATGACATTCTGTGCCTGGCAAGGCAGAGAGAAAGCATTATAAGGTTTGCTGAGAGCCGAGCATCTCAGGATTAAGCCTGTGATGAAGCTGCATGGAGGCAATCAAACAATAGTGGTGATCCTGCTTTGAAATACCACTAAATGTCATGGGTAAGAGACAGCCATTTTATTTCCTCAGTGTCTCCAAATAAGCTGCCTGTTTTGTCCCAGACTAGCTTTGAGGCAGTATCTCTGATGAAGCTTGGAATTTGTTTCTTGGTGAAGAATGACATCCTTTTAATTATATATCAGATTAAAGAATTTTTCTTTTATTCAAGCAAAACCAGAGCTAAAGGACTTACATGGCTAAGTTGTACCCATCAGATTTAAATATATGCATTTTTTTTTCTCTTCTTTCCCTCGTTTGCCTGGTGGGATATTCCAAGCTTTCAGTGAAGTAAATATAAGTGACTTTTCCTTGTACTTCAAAATATTGTCACTCACATGAAGTTTTACATTCTGTCCAAGCTGTGATCAAGATCATTCCATAAATGAGTTTGCTTTCATTATCATTATCCATGGCGGTCACACAGGATGATGAGCTGTGAGATAAATCAGAGTGGCAGACACCTCCTACAGACTCCAATGGCTTTTCTCATGAGGTCCCTTGTATCCTGCTGACATGTCTCAATCTGCTTCTCCCCAAGGGTCACGAAATCAATTTGTTGCCAAGAACCTTGTCAGCTTTGTTCTACTACTTGACTTTCAGATTTACTGTGACAACTTTTTTAGATGAGATGGCATGACCAAAACAGTTTTTGATTCCAGGATCTGGTCAAGCCAAAATACTCAATATAGTGGTCTTTTGATTATAGGGTTTTTACATGCAGAATCAATTTCCACAGAGCAACTGAAGAAAGAGCAACTGAATATCAAGGCTGAGGGATGGAATCTCACCCTTAGGAGAGAGAGGCTTTGCCTGGGACGTCTGCAGAAATTCTGGCAGCATGGTCTGTTATGCCCAGAAACAAATGGAAAGATTTCTGTGCACAAAAATCTCTGACTGTCTTAATGATGCCCCTGGGATTATGCAGCTTTTGAAGGATACACAGAACTGCAATATGTCTTGGAGGAAAATGTGCCATTTCCCCAACAGGCAGTTTAAGGACCAATCTCCCAGCAGAGCATTTTCAGTCTCACGGGTTTTGGCTACCTAGGGACTAGAAATATAGGGGAGAAGTGCACCAGTCTGAATGTTCTGGGCATTTCTGGCAGATTGCTAGCTAGTGCCACTCAATATAGTCTACTAAATCTATTATACCCTCCATGTAACTACTGATAGTTACATATTTTTTATTCACTGACCTTACAAATTTTCCTCCCTCATGCTCAGTATCTGTCTCCTGGCATGAGCAGCATTTTACTAGGAACTTTATTCAAAAATCATGAGCTAAATGATAATTTTCTTGAACAAAAAGTTCAAAGGCTTCTGACATGCTATGATACCCCTGTTGTCATGCCATGTGGGTTTATGTTCTATTTCTGGGCCAATAAGTTAAACTGGAGATGCTTAATATATTGGGAAAGCATATATATTAAGAAAGCATAGAGAGAGAAACTCGGGGGCAGTATACCAATAGTTGTGGGACGTTGTGCTAGCAAGATCCTTCAGTCTGCTCTCCCAGTGGAGGTAGAGGATGGTGAACCATGCGACAGCAAAGACACAAGGGATACTGATGGGTTAGAAATCATGGAAGTGCCTGAGAATGGTCACATAGGCTTGTCCCCCTAAAAAGGTGACTGGATCACTAACCCAACTAAAGTACATCTACAGCAATGCACACATCATGGGCAACAAACAGGAGGAGCTGAAAGCCATTGTGCAGCAGGAAAACTATGATATAGTTGCTATCACAGAAACACGGTAGGATGACTCGCACAACTGCAGTGTTGCAATGGATGGCTATAAACTCTTCAGAAGGGATAGGCTAGAAAGGAGAGGTGGGGGGAGTCCTGTATGTTAGGGAGTGTTTTGTCTTAAGCTTAATGACGGTGACAACAAAGTTGAGTGTTTATGGGTAAGAATCAGAACCCACTAGATCAGGTGGCCCAGGGCAACCTGGTCTTGAACACCTCCAGCAATTGGGGCAACCACAACTTCTCTGGGCAACCTGTTCCAGCGCCCCACCACCCACTGAGTAAAGAATTTCCTTCTAACATCTAATCTAAATCTTCCCACTTTTAGTTTAAAGCCATTCCCCCTTGTCCTGTCATTGTCTGCCTATGTAAAAAGTTGCTCTCCATCTTCATGTTTTCTATGTATTTATATGTACATACATGTATATTTGTATATATAAGTATACTCTGATTTTTTACCTTCATGATCTCCTCAACTTAAGTTTAAAAAGCTAAAAGAAGGCAGGAACAGATGAATATCATAATTCAAACATTATACAGTTATAAAAATTATTTTTTTAAAAAAAAAGACAGCTATTTAAAGAAAGAGAGAAAGAAAATAAAAAGCATTTGGAAATAAGAGATAAAAGTCATGGAAAAGTCCGTTGTGGTGAGACCTGTCATGGCCTCTAAATTTGCATTGCATTTTCCTGTCATCCGAATGTGAACTTTTGTTTTGAAGTAGGTAAAATAAAGAGCTCTTAAAATGTTGATTATATAGCAGCCATGCTGCAGATATAGATATCGACCAAGATCTCCATCTCCTGAGCAGCAGAAAAAAAAAGAAAGAAAAAAAAGGAAAAAAAAGGTATTGCTTTAAGACAGAACAAAAATATCTATCTATTTATTTATTTATTTTGTGAATCTCTAGTTTTTAAGTCAAACACGGAGAGTCTGGAAGATAACAGTTTGCTTTCATGCTTACCTAATTGGAAGTCTACACTTTCAATTATTTAGTAGCCCTAACTCTCAAATGGTAATCTGTGCTATGAAAACAAGCTCACTTCTTTGATCGGGTTTTCAAATCAGTAAATCTGATGAAGATGTCATCCTGAGAATGGAGGGTGGTGGGGGAATAGGTCTGAAAGCCAAGACAAGGAAAAATCTGCAGAAGAGTGTTTGTACAAATGTAAAATATGGATCTTATTTATTTTTGGATCTGCTGACTGATATCCTGTGTTAGGTATACACTATCCCTTGCATACAAAAAAATTCCCTCCTTATAATCAATTCTCCTGTGACAGTGCACATCTCTATTTGCTTTATGAGCTGACACTGAAATATGCATCCTCTTGGAATTGTCCCTCTTGCCCCAGTGTCCCAGACATACTGCTCTGGGCATATCCAATGCTACATGTATCTCTGCTCCAGCAATCTGCAGAATAGGAATGCCATCTCACAGAACCAACAGACCTGGGTCATGAGAGATCTGAATTCAGATACAGGTGCCACCATAATCTTGAACACTTCTAGGCATGAGTGGATGACGTATTGTATGCAGACCAAATCCACACTGGGATTTATGTCTAGGAGTCTTTTTTTTTTTTTTTTTGGAAGGGGGGGTGTCAAAGAAGAGGACAATTTCTAATCAGAATAGTTTTGTTTTTGTCATGTATTTAGAAATACTTGCTCTTCCTATATCAACTTGGTCGTTGAAGTCAGTTTTCAGATTTATATCTGGTTTCCAACACTGGAGAGACCACGTTATGCTGTCTCCCTGTGTCTTTATACTTTAATTCCATGTTCTACAGAGTGAAGACAGTGACACCTCCTTTATCTTACCCTTTATCAGCTGATAGGAAGAAGTTTGTACAAGAATACAATTTTTTACGTTTACATTTTTTAATACCACCTTGCATAATGCAGTTCGAGTCTTAGGTGGGGATTCTAGGAAGTAGTCTGCATGCATAAATACTGCAAATAAAATGCAGCTAAGAACATCACAAAACACCTATAAAAAGTAAACAGCTATAAAAAAAATTAAATTCTGTCCTACTGTGTTTCATCTAAGGCTTGATCTAAAGTTCATTGAAGTCCAAGGGAGCATCTCCGCTGACTACAGTGGACTTTCAATCAGGCCTTAGTATATCCTATAGAATCCTAGTATAAAAGACTCATCTTTCATTGGATGATTTTTTACTTTGGAGTAAAGTAATCTTTGCCACATGAAGATCTGATGTACATACTGACCTTAATCTATATTCAGAAACATCTTAAAGAAACTTTAACCCTTTAGAGGGCTACCTAAATGATTGGAGGGCTAAAAAGATGGTCAGAGGACTGGAGCACCTCTCCTGTGAAGAAAGGCTGAGAGAGTTGGGGATGTTCAGCCTGCAGAAGAGAAGGCTCCAAGGAGACCTCATTGCAACCTTTCAATACTTAAAGGGGTCTTATAAAAAGATGGAGAAGGCCTCTTTACTCGGGTAGATAATGATAGAACAAGGGGGAATGGTCTTACACTAAAAGAGGATAGATTTAGACTAGACATTAAGAGGAAATTCTTCACTGTAAGGGTAGTGAGGCACTGGAACAGGTTGCCCAGAGAAGCTGTGGATGCCACATCCCTGGAGGTGTTCAAGGCCAGGCTGGACAAGGCGTTGGCCAACCTGATCTAGTGGGTGGCATCCTTGCCTATGACAGGGGGGTTGGAGTTAGATGATCTTTAAAGTCTCTTCCAACCTGAGCCATTCTATGATTCTATGAAACTGCTTTTCAAGCTGTCTGGATCCAGGGATAGCTAAAAAGTAATACTTCCACTTTGTGTAACATTTTGACTATGGATATATAATTTAACGTCCTCTATTTGTTCAGAAATTAGGATGAAATAATGTTACTTTTGAAAGCAAAGTGGAATGATACCTTCTTAAACAGAAACTCAGTATTTATTGTGTGTATTTTTACTTTTTTGTTGTTTTTTATTTTTTAAAGAGGTGTATGAATCTCATTCCTTTCGACTCAATTTGCACTTTGAGATACTGTAGTAAAATCCTTCTGACTTTCTTGCACAATTAAGTAGCCCCAGTGGGACTTCCTTTTCCAGGTTAACGGCAGCTTTTTTTGTGTGAATGTGCAACTTCACTGTTTGACAGTGACTTCAAAAAAAGTCTCTGAAATATATTTTTCCTCCTTCTGTTACAATGAAATGCTTCATTCTGTACATTAACAAGATGTGCTAGAGCAGATCACATGAAAGAGACTTTTAAACTGAGAAATATACTGCTGCTATATTCTTCCTAGTACTTGACAAGATATTGAATAAATCAGTGAACTTGAGATTTCCATCAGCGCCTAAGAATAGGATGAAGAATGATATTTCATTAATATTCTATGAATGGAAATGTGGATAACATAAAGCAAAACATGAAAAGACCACTTTAATTTTATGTAGTCACAACTTTTAGGGAAAACTGCTTGCATTACCCACAGGTTAAGTCCATGCTACTATCAAAAACTGGGAAGGTGGCCAATCTCTGGTCCTGATGGCATGTTTCACAGTTCAGATCATCATCTTTGGCTAAGCTTGTCTCTTGTCCAAAATGTAGCCCTATCCATGAACAATCCCTGGCCCAGGCTGTCTCTTGTGCTCAGGTGTTGCCCTGACAGTGCTTGCTGTCCCAGACCAAAAGAGAACCCATTGCCAAAAACTGTACAAAGAGTCATTGGACTGGATGGTCTCCATACTTGATCCATGCCCTGGCCTTGTTTCACTTACTCATATAGGTCCAGCCAAAGCTGATAAGAGGAAGCATTAGGCCATTCTGCTAATCAGCAGTGGTGTTCTGTATTTCCCAGGGCAGGTATTTATCCAAGTAAACATAGAACATGAAACAGGAGTTTATTTTTCAAGGAAAATTGTCCTTTTCCAGGAAGAATGCCAGGTGGCTTGTTTGAAAGGATGATGAATTATATGGCTTATAGAAATTCATTGTGCTACCATTGCCTTCTAATGTTGTTATGTAGGTTGAAACATATTCTTTTACAGCTAGAATATTTCAGGAGCCAACAGTAAATTAGCGGCTGTATACAGTATCTATAGTGTACAGCATACTCAAGTTTGGCGACATTTTAGTTTTATTTCCTTTTTTACTGAATCATGTTATCACTTAACATTTAGATGAAATAGACTGTTCATCAAACATATGTGAAAAAGAAATCCAAAGAGAAGACAACTATTAATGTTGTTAATGTTTTGCCTGACAGTTAATGTTTTGCCTGAAAAGTACTTCCTCTGTTTTTTTGGGGGGTTGCTAAGTCTAGGTTTCTAGTTAGTAACTCAATATGAGACCTGAACCACTTCTCACTGCAGTCTTGAGGAAAGAGTAATGTTGGAGAAGTGCAAGGAACTTTTCTTCTCAGGAATGACTGAGGGTGTTCTAAAGAATCATCAACGATATTTAATTAATAAAGAAATCTGCTGAGCAGACAGAACTGTTGAAGTGAATTGCTCAGCATCCTCTTACTGCCTTCTTATGCCCTCCTGAGCCCTTCAGCCCACCAAGGTAAGGCAATGAGAAAGACAGCCCCATTTTCCTACAGGAAGGGCATGCTGCCTTCAGGCACCATGTGGGTACCGTGATGTGTTCTTCCCTACCCAGCACTTCATCTCAGACCACAGGGCAAAATATGGTAGTTCTTTCTGTTGACTATACATGGTAGAGAAAAAGGAGAGCTGATCTGGAGTTTTCCCAAAGCAATGCTGTCATTGTCAGGGTGAGAGAGAGCATGAACACATGGACATAAGCCTCGCCATGCCACTTACCCTTAGGCTAAGGAAAAGGGTCAATTTTATTTCCTAGAATAGACATAGGCCTGAGAGGTGGGGTCAGTAGTCAGATCACTAAGCACAACAACTAGCTTGTCATAGTTACTATTATTCAGAGAGCGCTGAATAAATTATTGAAGCTAGAACCACAAAGAAAATGAGATTCTTAACTGATAACTACAGAGACAATAAAAATAAATAAATAAATAAATAAATAAATAATTGCTGTTTTCAGATTTCCAAGTTTATTGAAATAATACAGCATGTCAGATTCCTCATACTATGCCAGGCAGTCTTGAGCTACTTCAACAGCTCATTTTGGAAAGCAGTTTTTCACCATGTTAAAACCTGAAAGCCCTTGTGATCCCCAAATACTTGTGCATCTATTATGAGACCTTAAACACATCTTTTTGGTTTAGGATTGCTTTTCTGGTAGAGAGGTTTGTAAACAGCCATGCAGATGCTTGAGTTTAAGCTGTTTCTTCCAGATGTGCAAACATTCACTGGACTTCTGTCCACTGTTAGAATCAGAGGCAGAGGACAACACCTCTGGAGTTGGCTTAGTCTCAGAGATGGGTCAAACAGGGCAGGCAGTTGAACATCTCCACAGCTGGAGTCTCCAGAGCCTCTCTAGGCAGCCCACTCCAGTGTTTGACCGGCCTTGCAGTAAAAGTTTTGTCTTGCAGAATGTTCATATAGACTGAAAATTCAAGAAAGAGAATTATAAAAATGCAATTGATAAATTCTCTTCCCAGAGGGGATTTATTTATACAGTAAAAATAAAAATGTATTTTGCCTAAAGATGCAAGAGGAATACAGAAAGACTGAGAGTCCAGTAATTAAGGTATTGAGGAGAATGAATTTAATTCTTTTTCCTCTGGCTTCTAACCTTTGTAATAATTTTAAATTATCCCAGATCTGCATTCCTTATTCCTAAAAGAAGTTTTATTTTTATTTGTTAGAGCATATATTTTTGTTTTGTGTCGATAATATGAGCTGAGCTGGATTCTCTTATATTCATCAAAACAGAATGATAGGCCTAATTCCATTCCTAATAACAGAAAAAAGATTAGAGAGAAGAATTTTATTTCAGAATGGTGCAAAGTGAAAACTTTTTGTTCTTTTGTAAATGAGAAAATAATACTCTATATACATATTGAATTAAAAGAAAGGAGCAGTTTAATTTTATCTGGCAAACTTCAACATTTTGAAAGATTTATTAGTTTCTGATGAATTTCCTCTGGTGGTTGTTTGTTGTTGTTGTTGTTTGTTTGTTTTGTTTGTTTGTTTTCAGGTACAGGTGTTCAATGTAATAATGTAAGTTTAAAAATAATTTTGTTCATGTCCAAAATGTGTTTGGGAGTAAACAGTTTAAACAGTTTAACAGTTTGGGAGTAAACTGTTTAAAAATCTACTAGTCCCTTGAATGAAAGATTTGTTTTCAGTGTTACTAAATCTGATTAGAAAACACAGAAACAAATCAATGTATGATGGAATAGAGGAGGAACATGTCTGCCTTAGTGCATTTATTTATTCCAGCATGCATAAAATAAATAAAATAAAATAAAATAAAACAAATAAATAAATAAAATAAAATAAAATAAAATAAAATAGTTCATGCAATATAAGAAGACAAAAGTGCTTTTCTTTTCTGTTAACTATCTGGGAGGTCTTTATCGAGACCTGAACTGAACTATTCTGCTACATTAGGTTACTCCCTCCACTTTTAAAATACTTTTGAAAATCAGATGGTTCATATAGAGCGGATCCCTGTGAGCTATTCAGAATAAATAATTGGAAATGGAATATCAAATTGGAAATGGAAATATCAACTATATTGGTAAATCTCACTCATTTAAAAGAATGTTTACTTTGGCTAGATAACTGTATTAATACTCTGAGAAAGTAAAGGTTTCAAGGGACTGTGCAAATGGTACAACTCGGGTACAAAAGTGTAACTCTTACAGCCATATGCAGGAATTCACTGTAATGAAACTCGGGCTTTTGTTGACAGTCTGGAAATATGCACTCACTGAAGTGGTCAGTGCAGTACTAATACTTTAAAGGTGACTCTACAGATACCTTAAAGCAGGCTGTAGCGAGGTGGGGGTTGGTCTATTCTCCCACGTGCCTGGTGACAGGATGAGGGGGAATGGGCTAAAGTTGCACCAGGGGAGGTTTAAGTTGGATATTAGGAAGAACTCTTTACCGAAAGGGTTGTTAGGCATTGGAATAGGCTGCCCAGGGAAGTCATTGAGTCACCATCCCTGGAGTTCTTTAAGAGACGTTTAGATGTAGAGCTTAGTGATATCGTTTAGTGGAGGACTTGTTAGTGTTAGGTCAGAGGTTGGACTGGGAGATCTTGGAGGTCTCTTCCAACCTAGATGATTCTGTGATTCTGTGACTTGGCAATTGAATTGATATGATGCAGATCCATATTGAATGTAACCGTGAAGATGGAATCTTGTCTTGAAAAGCAAAGAACATAATACACATGCCTTCAGCCTGTGATCACTTCAAGCATGGCAATAAAAGTGCAAACTCCTTCTTTTCCCCAAACCCAGCCTTATAATTCAGGTTAAAAAAAAAAAAAAAAAAGAGCTGGAAACTAGAATTGTTTTTATTTATTTATTTATTTGTATATGTATTTATTTCTGTTATTTAAAGTTCAGAGCAAGACTGAATGGAGGTCTAACAACTTGAACAATTTACTTATTTCTATGTGCATTTTTTCTCAGGTAAATATAACACATCGGCAACGAGCATTGCACACTGCAGTTGTAAAATTAGTTTTCCTCCAGATTTTGAACCACAGAGAGCAACTTTTACATGCCAGCAGTATCTCCATTCTCATTCTCCAAGTTCAGAATTACTTTTTCTTTAAAAAGGGCATCCTCCATAGGACACGAATGGTCTTTGAATGCCAGCTCGGTTGGATCTGAGTGAAACTAGACTGTAATTCCATATCAACGAAAGAAAGAAGTCAAAGCAGGGAAGAAAAACAAGGTTTTGAAATGTATCTTGCATTTATGAAGAAACTAGGGGAACCACATTGAGAAGGCGATGATCTTTAGACTCACAAACAGGGCCTGTAAATCTGTCTTTTGTTTGTTGGGAATGAATCATGGCAGGATTCCCGTAACGAAAACAAAGAAATGTTCAGTATGGGTACAAATCCTCAAGTTGATGCAGAAAAGCCACTTAAAGTGTACTTTGACTGCTAGTGCCATTGAGTCACGCTTGCTTGGATGCCAAGACATGTTTTCAACAGAGGAAAGCAAACTCATCGAGCCAGCACAGTAGCTCAGCAACCTGATGATAATGCTTCAGAAGATTGTGACTCAAGACAGGACACCCTAGGTTTGGTCATGGATTTATTCTTTTGTGTCAAATGGCAAGGTTTTTTTTGTGTCGGTCACCATGGTGACGAGTTTGACCATCACCCCTGGGACACCACTGAGAGTGGTTTTACAAAGGCTGCCTTGGCAGATTTACCATCACTGCTATGTATCACAGAAATCAGTGACAGCAAGTTATTGACATACTGAACTGCAGAAAGTTGCTATCTTCCCACTTCAGATATATTAAAAAAAAAAAAAAAAAAAGCATTTCCTCATCTGGTAGGCCATCTGAACGGCTAATTACTGGCAAAAATGCTCCCTGTCAGATGTTATCTAGCCAACTACAGAATAGAAGTCAGTCTTACTTTTGCCAAAGCGATTAAAAGGGAGCTGACATATAACATATCAAAAACTGTAAAACACAATTTGTTGCTCTTTTACCTAGCTGAATACCTTAATCTCTGCCCTTCCGTTTTGCTCATTATCCAAATTATATGGTAAATCAAAAAGGGAGAGGTCAACTGAATTAAATTAAGTCACAAAGTAGGTGCGAGAGAGCAAAAAGTAGATGTCAGTTTGACTGTTAGAGCTGATACTATTGCATGTCCCAGGAGAACTCAATATTCTGGATGAGTGTGTGGCAGTAACATATCAGAAAATTATTTATTTAATTAAATACATAGAAATGTAAACAGTTTAAAATCAAAGTCATTTTCATTTTACTTTGGGAAGGATGATGTGTTTGTTGATGTGAATTAGGATTTTCAGCCAGCTGAGACTCTCAGTGAAAAGTGAAAATTTTATACAATTTGCTAATGCAGTTGAAAAGTACAGACAAATTTGCCACCATGCCAGGCCTTTCTATGGGACTGAGAATAAAAGCAGCAATGAGCTTTAGGCAGCATTTGCCTGGGCAGAGAAGTCTAAATGCATAGTGTTTATAGCAGTTTGGTGCCAAAATTTGTAGCAGACCATGAAGATCTCAGACAGCTTATCTTCCCCACAAAGCCATTAGAGTAGTCTGTGCTGTTACTAGATTGCTCTGTTAATACAGAAGTACGCATGTACATTGAACTACACATAATATGTATAGTACATGCATTTATTGTTATATGAGGATACTTAAATAAAACGATTTGATGACCATACATAAAAAACTAAATGTGTATATGTTAGCAGACATAAAACATAACAAGTAGAACAAATGTGTGAGTGATTTCTGGACTTATCAACCCCTCCTGAACTGTGGACTGTAAGAAGAGATGCTTCTAACTATGCAGGTTTTAGCTGCATGCCATCTGTTTAGATCCTGGAGGTAGATGTGTGTGGTTAAACATCCCTGCGCTTTGCAAACCTTTGTCACAGTATAGTGAGAAATCAGTGTATGGATTCCCACACTGCTGAATTCTTGGAAATGCTGAAGATTTCACAGTATGCAATAAAGCTTTGCAAAATGTGCCATTTGCTTCATCTGTGACAATTTTTGAGTGTGATTTACATATGTCTACCCTTGATATGAAGATGGATTGTGCACTTAGTCCACACACATTTTCTTTTCCATATTTTTTTCCAAGAATTTCTTATATCAGCACTCTCATACGCTGGTAAAGTTTTATACAGTGTTTTGCATATATTCAATGTAGGTAGAAAATGTAGGCTTTTAGGGCTTGAGCAGAAGAGGTGCTCAACACATTAGCATGCTTATAGCTGATGAGTCCACTAGTATCAGGAGATGTGATCACAGTCAGATGTTAAATACTTTACACATGCAAATGGTTTTGAAAACTTGCTTTGCATGATTACGATAGAATTTGTGCAGGCATGCATCATGGAGCACATCAGGCATAAATTAGGCTGCTTTGCAGTAGTCACAGATTTTCAATTTTATCTGACTCTGTGGAAATGCAGTTATACACAACTGAAAACAATCTTCCGTCATACGGTACAGAATTAGCTTCATCTGACATTGTATTTTTTAACTGCTGGAGTGTGCACAAATGTGACATCTGTGTGTCATGATATATGGCATTTAACAGGCAGAAAATATGGACATGCTTCTTTGTGGAAATTTATGCATACAGCTTTTCTCTGGCTTTTTCAATTGGATTTGGCTCTGAATGAAAAGCTCTGGATGGAGGTGCTGGTATGCAAGTTAGGTGTATAAACTACCACTGAAGGCTGTGGTGACAGGGAGCTCAGTTCATTTACCCAAACTCAGCTCTTTGGTGTCATCCCAGTGGTGCCAGGATATGCCCATCTGGACTCCAACCAAAGCCAGATCTGCTGCTTCTGTATAGCATCAGGGACATGACAAGAGTGTCTCAGGTGTCACCACAGTGACATTTAGGTGGCATCTAAGGTCAGAGTTCTAGATCTCCACTGTCTGCAGTGGAGAACCAACTCACATGAATAAACTTGCATTTAGATACCCACATTCAAATATGCTGATGCTGAACTGAAGTATCAATATTTTGCTCTTTTGAGACAATATAAATGAAATGCATGAACAATAAATATTTGGATTCATTCCTGTTGTAGCATATATCAAATTTTCAAATGAAGATAACATGTTTTCATATACGCACCAGTATTTATAGAAAAAAATGTTTCCCTATTCCTTTAAATAGCTTTGTCTCCTGCAAAACTTCATTAGTTCACCCTCCACACGCATTTAACAAGGTAAAAATTCATCTACAATAGTAGCAAAATAGATGAAAGATTTGTGATCTATCTTCCTTTTAATCATTATTTTTAAGATTGTTCTTCAAAATGGATTCCTGTAAGAAAAGAAACATAGACGTTGTAAGTACTATACATCTGAAAATAAAAAATTGTTTTGTTCAACTTATTCATCAACAACATGGACGATGGAACAGAGTGCACCCTCTGCAAATTTGCTGATGACACAAAGCTGGGAGGTGTGGCTGATACCCCAGAGGGCCACGCTGACATTCAGAGGGACCTCGACAGGCCAGAGGGTTGTGCCGAGAGGAACCTCATCAAGTTCAACAAGGGCAAGTGCAGGGTCCTGCACCTAGGGAGGAATAACCCCAAGCACCAGTACAGGCTGGGGGGTGTCCTGCTGGAAAGCAGCTCTGCAGAGAGGGACCTGGAAGTCCTGGTGGACAGTAGGCTGACCGTGAGTCAGCAATGTGTTGTGCCCTTGTGGCCAAGACCAACGGTATCCAGGCGAAGGGAGGTGATCTTCCCCCTCTACTCAGCCCTGGTGAGGCCACGCCTGGAGTATTGTGTCCAGTTCTGGGCTTCCCAGAACAAGAGGGACTTGGAGCTACTGGAGCAAGTCCAGAGGAGGGCTACAAAGATGATGAGAGGACTGGAGCACCTGCTGTATGAGGAGAGGCTGAGAGATCTGGGCCTGTTTAGCACAGAAAAAAGAAGACGGAGGGGAGACCTAATCAATGTATATAAATATCTGAGGGGAGGGTGTTGAGAGGATGGAGCCGGTCTCTTTTCAGTTGTGCCCTGCAACAGGACGAGAGGCAATGGGCACAAACTGAAGACCAGGATGTTCCAGATGAATATGAGGGGGTATTTCTTTACTGTGAAGGTGACAGAGCATTGGAACAGGTTGCCCAGAGATGTTGTGGAGTCTCCTTCTCTGGAGATATTCAAAACCTGCCTGGATGCCAACCAGCACAACATGCTCTAGGTGATCCTGCTTGGCAGGGGGGTTGGACTAGATGAACTTCAGAGGTCCCTTCCAACCTCAGCCATTCTGTGATTGTGTGATCTTATTGTGAGCAAATATAGTTCTTGTTTTTTCTATGCATTTCAAAACATTATATTGTAAATGATTATTCAGTAAAAGGTACTATTCTGCATTAATTAACCTGAAAGAGCAAGAGTCAGAAACGATAAACAAAGAGGTACATTAGAGTGTTCTTTATGTTGAGTCAGTTCATCGGCTCTCTGCTAAAATTTGAAATCTTTGCTGGCCAATGTAGCGTGTTTCCTCAATAACATTTTGAATATGTAGTTAATGCTTTTAAGTGTTGCAGTTGCTGGGGTTTGCCAGACATCTTCTCAAAATCCTTTTTGACTATGTGAATATGTTAACCATTTCTCTGATGATCTCTAATGATGTCTAATGAGCTCTTATAAAGGCAAAGACCAGTTCATCAGAAGGAATAGAGTCTTGTGATTGTCACAGCCATCTACCTGGATCAACAAAGAAAATGTATTTCCCATTCAAAAACAATATCTATATGCAAGCTGAATACTTACCACTAGTAAAAACCTATTTGTTTCTAAAACACCCACAATAACCTAAAAATGTACATTTGTTACAAAAGGGCTCCACACCTGCTGCAGACCATTATACTGTTTTAAGAATACAATAAAAAGGAGAAAAAATATTTCCAGCATATGCCAAATTAAAAATAAGCATAACCTTTTTGTATTTCTATATCTCAGCAATGTATGATTGTAATTAAAATGATTAATAAACTTCCTGAGTCACAAAGACTGAAGAAGATTTACACCTGTCAGTCTTTGAAAATGGCAGAAAAGTGAGCTTAGAAAGTTTCTTGAACTTCAGTGTCCTCTGCTGCAGAAGGGGAGGTTCAAGTTGCATGAGAACCAAACGCCGAACCAAATGCCAGCTCTGCAATAAGGGATAAATATCATAGTTAAATCTATAATACACTGTGCACATTTGTTACAGACAACAAATTAACTCTAAATCAGACTCCCATTACAGACAAAATAATGCAGTAGGTTAATGGATAACTTGAATCAATACAAGTGATATAACTGTTTTACTAACTAGAAGGAACTACACTAATAGGAATGAAATACTTCAGCATGTAGCACCTACTACTGCACTAGGCTCCAAAGAAGACTTTCACAGATATTAACAAGAGCTTTGTGGAAGCAAGGATCAGCTTGCAGAAGATAACTCCACTGAGTACATTTAAATGAGAAATTCATAACATTGCTTTGCTTCCATCATGAACTGCACACAGGGATAAAATTTCACTCAAAGTCCCATATTTAAGAACAGAGGACCAGAATGTCATCAAATAAATATATATATATATATTTGGCTTATTAAATAAACAAAACACCAGGGCCCTGACAGCATCAGCCTTGTATGTACAGCTTTCTGTAATGCCTTTCTCCTCTTCTGCAGCTTCTCCAACCCCTCATTCCAGAGCTAGGGCTGCTTGTGTTCAGGATCTGCTCTGATCTGGTGCAGATGTGCCATCTCAGAGCTGACTGCTTTGAAAGCAGCTCTGTAGTGAGAAGGAGATGGGAGACGCATCACCTGTGACCTCCACCTCTGCACCCTCCGTCCGTGGATCAGGAGCTGCATATATTCTGCCAGTCACAGAATTGCCTGAGCTCCTTGCAGGCATGCTGTGCCCACATTGTGCCTGGCCTGCTTAGACTGGCTGGCTGGACCTCAGACCTGCTGTGTTTCTGCTGATATGTCTGACCATCCCTGGGCTGTGCCAGACTTGCCTTGCCTTCCATCTTCAGGCAGAGTGGGATCAGACTCCGTGGTGGGAAGGGCTGTCACCTCAGCTCCCAACTCCCCGTCCTTTGCTGTGCAGCTCAGCCTTAATCTTCCTTAACATGAAGATCACAGGCTGCATTTTTAGTTATCTTGATCATGGGAAGTGCTCTTGTTTATCAGATGTTTAGAAAATGAATGTTTGATCGATACTATAGATATCAGGGGGCATCGGTCAATAGGTCTAAAATGTACCTCATCTCATTACAGGTGGTGCTTGATTATTGGTTTCAATAATCTTTACCTGCATTTATTCTTATTAATTAGGCAATACAAACTTAAACAGTTTTAAGTGAAGACTGCCTCTCTAGAAGAAATGTTTTGCAATGTTGAAAGAATATTCATTAATTTTTCAGATAAACAATCTTCTGATAACTGAATGCTCTGAAGCTGTCAGTGTCATTGCAAAGGAGGAGAAAGACCTTCCTAGCTTTTAAATTACTACTCAAATAAAAAAGAACTGTAGTATGCCCCTGGCAGGGGGCTGGAATTAGATGATCTTTAAGATCCCTTCCAACATAAACCATTCATTCTTTGATTCTATCATTTTAAGGCAATATGGGTAGGTGGAGGAAGGTGACCTTCCCCTCTACTCATCACTGGTGAGACACACCTGGATATTGACCTAGGTTCCTCAGTAGCAGAGATCTAGGTTCCTCAGTAGCAGAGATGTGGACAGATATACTGGAGAAAGCCCAGCAAAGTGGCATGAAGATCATTGGAGCACCTGTCATATGAGGAGAGGATGAGAGAGCTGGGGCTGTTCAGCCTGAGGAAGAGAAGGCTTAGGGGATTCTTACCAATGCGTATAAACATCTGATGTGGGAAAGGAAAGAACTCCCCCAAACTCTTCTCAGAGGTGCTCAGAAAAAGGACGAAAGGCAATAAACACAGCCTGAAATGCAGCAAATTCCATGCAAACATATGGAAGATTTTTTTTTATTTTTTTTTTCTTCTCACAGAAAAGTTGTGGAGTGTCTATTCTTGGAGATATTCAACCTCCAAATGCACACAGCCATGAGCAACCAGATCCCGGTGGCCCTATCTGCAAACAGGAGGCTTGGACTTCCCACCCCACAGTTCTGTGATTCTACCACTACGTTTTTTATAGGAATATTGAATTGTTTGTAACCATCTCTCCTTTTACTATAGAACACTGAGTGCCACCTTTATTTATGTGCCCTTCAATAGCATGGACATTTCTAAGCCTTTCTGCTGAAGTCCTCTGCTGTGAATATTACTCAGCCTGAAATCATTTCTGTTCGAATATACCGCTCTGCTTGACACAGGTATATGTTTCATTCTAATTATTTTCATTAAAACGATTTCACTCTGTACTGAGTTTACATGGCAATTTTTTTTTTTATTTTTTTTTTTTTTGGGGGGGGGGGTGGAGCTGCAGGAGTGGGCTCTGTGAGAAGAGTCCAGAAGCTGCCCCATGTTAGATAAGAGCCAGTTTCAGCTGTCTCTAAAGGGACCCGCAGCTGGCCAGACCCAAGTGATGTTTGCGCCTCTGTGACAGTAGATTTAAGATAGGGGAAGAAACCTGCTGTGCTACAGCAGCTGGGAGAGACAGGAGTGAGAACCAGCCCTGCAGACCCCAGGGTCAGTGCAGCAGGAGGGCAGGAGGTGCTCCAGGCACGCAGCACAAGTTCCCCTGCGGCCTGTGGAGAAGCCCCTGGTGGATCAGGCTGTCCCCCTGCAGCCCATGGGTCCCACATGGAGCAGATCTCCACGCTGCAGCCCCCCCGTGGAGGAGGCCCCGGTGGAGCAGGAGGATGTGGCCTGGAGGAGGCTGCGGCCCATGGAGAGCCCCCGCAGGAGCAGGCCCCGGGCCGGAGCTGCAGCCCGTGGAGAGGAGCCCACGCAGGAGCAGAGGGTCTTGGGGGAGCTGCCTCCCGTGGGGTACCCGTGCTGGAGCAGTTTGCTCCTGGGGGATGGACCCCCATGGTACAGAGCCATGTTGGGGCAGTTCTTGAAGAGCTGCTGCCTGTGGGCAGCCCCCACAGGATCAGTTTGGGAAGGACAGCATCCTGTGGGAGGGACCCCATGAGGAGCAGGGGCAGAGAGTGACCATGAAGGAGTGGCGGAGACGAAGCATCCCTATTCCCCATTCCCCTGCACTGCTCAGCGGGAGGACATAGAAAAGGGGGGATGGGGAGAGGGTATTTTTAGTTTTGTTATTGTTGTTTTTTCTCACTTCTCTAGCTTGTTAGTAATAGGTAATAAATTTTATTAATCTCACTACACTGAGTCTGTTTTGCCCGTAAAAATAATTGTTGAGTGATCTCCCTGTCTTTATCTCAACCCGTGAGCCCTTTCCATCATATTTTCTCCCCCTTTCCGTGTGAGGGTGGGGAGTGAGAGAGTAATTGTGGTGGAGCTCAGCTGCCCAGCTGAGTAAAACCACCACACCCTCTCAGCACTTTGATAATTTTATCTCTTGTTTTCCTGCATCTTACTGACATCACTCTGGACACTTTGGTTTCTCATTTTTTTTCTATTCGTCCCAATGCTACAAAGCACCCAAACCCGGAACCATTCTTAGTTCTGGGTAGTGTGTTTTATTGGTGTACTGTAAGATCAAATAGAGAAAACTTGATCTGTCAGAGTCCTTCCTGAGCTATAAAGCAATATCTATGTGTTTTCTAAGGCTGTCACAGGAAAACTGATGGAGTCTGAATGAGTTTCAGGAAAGTTTCTGCTGCTTTAAGGACAAGGTCCCTTCCCTAAGGACAAAAAGAGGTCACAAAGTTTTCCAAATTCAGTATTACCATTTCTTCTTGGTACTACTATGGATTGGCAAGTACCATGCACTGCCAGACAGACATTTTCCTTCCAATGTTTTTATAGTTTTGTCTCTCAAAACTAGAAAAAGCATCAAATAACATTTCCAAGGTTGCAGCAATGCTGACAGGTAAACATCTAAGTTTATAATATTGTCTGACAACAACATCTGGTACAATAATCCTGCAAAGTACAAAGCAATTTCTAATCGCTATTACATATTCCTGAAATAGTGGCCTCAATTTACCACAGGCTAAAATGAAAATCATTAGCTTTGCATGTGTCAGGAAATTAGAAATATAACCAAGAAAGTACTGAGGCCTGATTTTTTTTTTTTTTTTTCATCACTAATATCCCTGCAAAATGAGATAGAGGTGACTTTGTTTGTGTTCCTATTTCAGTAGCCGATGGTAGGAATGAAGATGTATCTGCCTTTTTTTTTTTTTTTTTCCTTTTTTCTTTTTATTTTTTTTTAAGCAAAAGCTTGTCCTCCCTGTGTTTGTGGCATAGGCACACCTGCAGAAGAGCTGAAACCAAATTGTCCTGAAAGACATTAGATTACTGGGGAGGGATTTCTATCTCCAGGCAATATATATGCAACCAGAGCGTGGTGAGTGAGAGGAAATCCTGGCTGCTCACACCCCACAACAACGGCATTTTGGATATCATCTGCAGCAAAGCTACTCTGATCCAGAATTATGTGAGGGTGAGACCTGGTTCTTCTGCATGTATTTCCTCCTCTCCCTGCTTTCCCACATACATCTTTTCCCTTCACAGTATCTTGCTGCCTTGGCAATAAGTAATCTAAACGTGCAGGGATTATCCAAGCAAGCCAAGCTTGCCAGTTCACACAATGACATACACTGATCTTGGAGGGAAAAGTGAATCCAATTTTGTTCTGGTCTGCAGATTTCGGCTGTGAAAACAACAAGAAAAACACGTTATCTTGGTCTCGTCATTGGCCTCATGTACATTATAAAGGTGTAAGGATTTTTAAACTTGTAAGAGGTGATTGGGGAAATGGAATGTAAATAGAAGAATGAAATGGAACAAATTGCCAGGGGAATAAAACTGGTAAAATATGTTATATTCTAGTTGTATTATAGCTTTTCTTTAAAAACTGTTTTAAAACAGCATTATGCAAAAAGTTTACTGAAAAACTTTAAGGTGCAAAACAAAACAAAACAAAACAAAAAACCAACCCTGCCAATTATACTACAATACATATGTTGGCAACACTGAAATGTGGACAAAAAAATCTATAAAATACTTTGAACAGCAGCCTGTGGAATTGCAAAGTCCTTGCCTTGCCTTGCCAACTAGATACAACTTTAATAGTGTTCCCATGGCTACCACCATGCTGTGTTCAATAATAAACCTGAGGAATCTGAAAAATAATAGGAAGGAATCTCATACCTTTGCCTGTGAAGAGTAAAGCAAATTTTACTGATTTACATACTCAGTTTTATTCACTGTCACTGGTGTCACAGCTTTTTCTTTCCCTTGTTCTTCTCTTCAGTACTGCTGAAGTACTACCTCACTACTCACTGCAACATGCCCCTCTTGAGAACCAGTGCTTTCAACTGCTGCTCTTTTACCCAGCCCAAAGTAAAATTCATCCTTCCATTTTTTCTGTTAACCAAGAAAATAATCAAGCTGCCCGGTGTTCTCAGGTATAGGTGGGAAAAAAAGCAACAGAACTTTTCTTTGTCACTGAATACTTTCAGAAAACCTGGAGATAGTGACTGTATTCCATTTTGCATTTTATTTTTTCATTTTTATTTGCCAAGGGCTGGCAATATGCTTGATCCCATACAACATGTAGGAAAAAAATGTTCTGTCCTAGGGAAATCAAATGTGTATAAATACTAGGCAAGTATTAATTTGTCCACTATTGTACAGAACTCACTGCTGGCAAATAGAAATAAGTTGGAAAGGCTTACATCATTCCTGATGTCTCCCACAGTCTTTCTTGTGAGCACTGATGTGTACCAGAAGTGCACCAGACAGATATGGATATGCAGGCTTACTAACCACATCAGAGACTTCAAGGTTCATGGAAAAAAAAATATGGAGGAGAATAAAATATATAACCATTTTTGTAACTTTTTATATAGCTTAAGAGATGGTGAACTGGAATCTGGAACAGTATCAAAATACTCAACAAGATTAAAGAGAATAAATATGATATGAAAAGTAGGATAAAGTGGAGGGAATGGACAAAATGGAAATGGGCAACCACAGAGATTTACAGCAGCATCCTAGATGAAGGCATAAAATGAAAGGATGCTCTCGCAATCTAAGGAAGAGGTTACTATTCTGGAATGTCTAAATATCTTTGGTAGGGAGAATCAGAAGAGAGAGAGAGAGATCTCCCTCATGAGTCCTGCTGGAAAACTGGAGAGGAAAAGTGAACTTCTGAAGACCCATCTGAGAGTGATGGTTGTAATGGAGAGTGAAGAATGAATTGAAGGAAAGGGAGGGAGAGCTCACTTTTCAGTGTGGGTTTAGAACCGTGCTGCTACAGCTGTTACTTAAACATATATATGCATGGACATATATTGACAGAACACAAGTGTAAGAAAGATGACGATAAAGAGTCTGATTTTTTTTTATTTTTATTTTTTATTTTGAATGACAACATCCAAGGCCAGGAATAACATATAGAAGGGAAAGGAATAAAATGAATGCAAGTGGAGCCCCATGGGGCTTTAGGGTTAAGTGCAGGCGAGGGGAGGGAAAGGCAATTGTAACATACAGTTGAAGGGCATTAGAGAGGAGCCAGGAAACTGAAGTGCCATGCAGGATTAAGGCAGGGAAAATGATAGGTTTTGCTGAACACAGCCAATAGACTGAGATGGATGAGAGTAGAAAGGAGGTCTAGAGAGAGAATAGGTCACTGCTGACCTTGGCAAGGGCTGTGTGAGCAGAGTGGAAATGGCATAGAGCAGCCTGGGAGGATCAGAGGGAGGCATAAAGTAGCCAGGGCAGCTGGGGCAGGTGGCACTTGAAGGAGCTGCGGCAGTTGGGGTGAAACAGCAGCCACCAGAAAATATGGGGCAGGAACTGAACCACATGGCAAGATATTAAAGACATAAAGAAAATAAGAATATAAGTTCAGGCTGGCTTGAACAAAACTGATGAGTGACTGTATCTTAAGAGTGACTGTATCTTAAGAGTAACTGGGAGTGTGAAGGTGAGAGAGAAGCAAAAAAGTAATAGAGATAACAGGGAGGAAAAATATTTCCATGCCAGAGGCTCTGGCAGAGGACAGACAAAGTGTGATACTTGTCTGGGCAGGGAGATTGGGACCAATAGAGAGAGAGATTGTATACCGGCTCAATGAAAGCTGAATGATGTCCAGTCAAACCATAATCTTTCATGCTGTGTTGTGTTATTCTAAGATGTGATACAGTTTACACGGCAGAGAAAAGAGGAACTTCAGAATGTTTTGCTACAATTTACAAGCAAAAGAGTTCATCTAGTCTGCCCTCTGCTACATCGTTAGTTTAGAGGTCATTAAAATTCAGCTAGGTATCCCTGTATTGAGCAAAGCGCAGACAGACTAAGGCATCTGGAGACATGAGACTGGCATATGGAGAACTCATTGAAAAATACCTGTATCACAAAGCTTTTCCAGTTTCATTGTTTCCTGTTCCATACTCAGATGAAAACCAAAACCAAGTGTTATTGATCTGCTTTCTAATTAAAAACAAACAAGCAAGCAAACAAACAAAAACCGGAAAATCTCAACTTAGAAGTACAGGTTTTCCAATCCCTATGAACATAGAAGATCCAGGTTCACACGTCTTTGCTGCAAACCTGGACCAGTAACTTTCCAGTTTCCACTTGAGTGCTCTTGCTGTCGCTGACTACAGTAGGAATATGAATGGAGACAGGGAGGAGCTGGGTCCTTAAATTTCTTTTTTTTTTTTTTTTTTTTTTTTTTCTTTTTGTGGAGTTTATACAAATTATACAAATAAGCATCTGTTAAGTGAAAAGAGGGCAGAAGGACATATCATTGAGTCTGAGGGCTGGAGCAGTCCTTTGGTGTGATAGAATAGATGACGGGATGAGAACTAGGGATTTCTCCCACCTCAGGCAAATGAACAGTATCAGACCGTGGTCTCTTCTTCTTCTGGGCATGATCAGAAATTCCTTTTCCTGGGAGAGCTGTGACCATACGCTACATTGTATTCAACACCTTAGAATGTGCCCTTCTCACACATCCTACTGAAAATATGTAGATATGAAGCCAGAAGGCAAGGCTCACAGGATCAAACAGTGAGACTTTAAAGAAGAATGAATGTCATAGTGAACATGGATACAAAAATCTTTCTATCATCTTCCTACGAGTCATTAGGTCATTGGCTATAAGTCAATGAGACAGCATCAAAATCAAATTTATTTCTTCTTGTGGATGCATAGTAATCATGAGCACCAGGCTTATGTTTAATTAATCTTCTGCTCAGTTATGACCTTGCCCTAGCATGTTAGATTCTGACTATATATTTGCATACATAGAAATAAGTATATGTATACAAGTATGATTAGATGTTTAATTGATTTTTTCACAGTTTGTAATAAGGTGGCATGTTGGACCAGCAGGGTGCAAAGTAGTTTTATTCCCAGGTTGGTGCTTTGGCTCAGGCAGAACCTGCTGGAACATGTTGGCACAGAAAGGCCCTCTGAGATGCCAGGTGAGGAAGGGAGGGGGGGACCCAGAAGCAGAGCCTGCAGGAGCAGAGACATTCTGTGGGATTCCCAGAAAGTGCAGGGCAATCACCTAAATTAAAAACAGCTACGCAGCAAAACATCAGAGACGATAGTGTGGGATTTCATTTTCCTAATGAGTAAACAAGATTGTTGTGGAGTTTGCTCTACCCATGAAGCTAACAGGTAAGGAATATGGACTTGAAAACTTCCCATGCATTCTGGATTCCTCCCCAAACAGCATTGATTTCAGGAGGCATTATGGCTTCTTTTTCCAGGGTTTCAAACTGACCCAAAGCAGAACTATAAGGGAGAAGCATCCAGCTTCCTGCCCTACAGTCCAGCCACAGCTTTTATCATGACAGCCATGGTACTATAAGCTATGTTGTAAACAAGCATGTTCAACAGACACCATGTGTCACATTTTCTCTGTGTGTATACACATACTACTTCTACAAACATTTATATGAACATTGGCCAACTAGTTGTTGGACTATTTGCCTTTTGCTGTTACAGCAAAACTGATATTTCCTCTGTCACAAAAAACCGCTGAGGACAAAAGCTGCTTGTAACCTGATGCTGCTCTTGGGACACAAATGTAGCTACTGACTTCACGGGAAGAGGAAGAGGTCCCAGCTCAACCAACCAAAAAGGAAAGCAATATGTTTGACTGGAGAAACTGATCCTCAGTCTTGTTAGAAACTGCAGTTTTATATGTTGTTTGGTTGTTTGTTTGAATCAAAAATACTTTTCAATAAATTTTAAAGTCATGCTTTTACAGCAACTATTTACACAACATTCTTTCTACATAATATTTTGGGTTTTCAGCCTTGCCTTGAAATAACTTTAATAGAACTTTTCTACATATGCATTTAAATCAGCTTGCTGTTATAGGCCAATGTGTGCCTTGATTCCTGAGCCTGTCCAGCAACCAGAATGTGCCTCCTTTTAGAAACTTTAATTAGAGTAATTGTTAACAGCATAGACTTATTGTCAAGCCATTTGTCATTCCAAAATTATAACAAAATCAGCAACTTATATTGGTTTTAAAGTTCTTATCAGCAGTTAGAATTTCTTACTTGTTTGTAAAGTCTTCTATTAATTAGAACATTGATTATGTTGCCACAAATTTCCCTAAAGATCACACCTGCAAGATTTAGATTGCTAAAATAATAAAGCACAAAGTAAAACAAGGGCTATGCAAGGAACACATTTTCTTGCCTGCTGCTTGTTAGCTGGGATTTCTGAATATCTATTGGCAATATGCTTTATGTGCTACTGTTTCATGAGGTTTACTATTTTAGTAAATCAAAAAGTCAGAACTGATTAAATACTGTCAAATTTTAAACAAATTTCTCAGAACTATTAATGTGCCTTAATTTAATATTACTTAAACATCCATGTTGCTGCTCTGAGGTGCTAGAGCAAGGCTGGGTGGGGTGGTTGTTTACTTTCAAGTACTTTTTCCTGCTCATTTCACACTATACAGTGACGAAAATGAAAGGAAGATTCCTCTATTCCTCCCCCCATAAATCTATCTCTGATTGAATGTTGTTTTATTTTACAGTATACAGATGCATTATAAAACAGTTTCATTTTGGAATTTTAATTAGTAAAATCCATACTTGCATACAAATGATGAGGAACTCAGCTTCTCATCTTTGCTCAGAAAAAGGAAATGTTCTCATAATTCTCCGGAAGGCTGTAAATGCCTTGTAAGAGGCAGAACACTGAAAGTTTCAGAGGTCAGGGTCATGCTTAGGTTGTGTTTCTAGCTGTCTGAACAGCATGGAAATGAGTAGCATCTAAAGGAAAAAGGGAACTTTCCAAATACAAGATATATCAAATATCAGGCTGTTTCTGCAGAGAATGGTTGAAACCACTCCTCTGTGTTAATTGTCCAAATGACATAAAAAAAATCTGTCAAGGAAACCCATTCCTTGAAGCTTTAGTGAGCACCTGATTAATTCATTCTTGACATACCAAACAAAGTAACATTCAAATAACTGTTATGCATGCTTACTGCAGCAGAAATTATCTATATGAGTTACATCTGGAAAGAGTTAATCTGTAGATCAAGAGCAGAGAAGAAAAATTGGAAGAATAAATACCCAAGAGCAGAGAAGAAAAATTGGAAGAAATAAATACAGGAGAATGACTGAAGATGAACTTGAATAACAAAAACAGATCAATTCTCCTGTGGATGTGCTCGCATAATCCCTCTTAATAGAAATTACATGCATGATACATCAACAAGAAAAAATAACCTGAATGTTATTTTTTGTTCAGTGATAAAATGATCCTTATTTAAATAGTATAATACTGCAAAGTGTGGTCACTGATCTTTGCTTTTGGTTCAAGAAGTGGAATGTAAATTTTTTTTTTTTAAATAAAGTACCACATGCAGTAAGCAATTGATTTTTTGTTTATTTTCTTGTTTGAAACTACTATAGAAATAACAGGACAACTGTTTATGTGAAAGAAAAAAAAAAGTGCTAATAAGTATTTAGAGTTTAAACTGGAGTTAAGAAACCAGTGATGTTAAACTAGTGGATACTAAATTTAGGTGTTAATGGTATAGTGTCAAAAAAAATAAAAACAAGTAATTTACAAGTTATTAAGAACCAAAATATCTAAGTGTATCTCAATATAGATTTGTAATGAAACATGAAGACACAGAAGTTTGGGGCTCTGATAAAGGTACCTACAGATAAGAAGTTGCTATGTGTATTTATGTAACATACAGTGTCATATTGTTATACTACTCTGTGAAGACTAATACAATTAAAAATAAATAAATTAATTAAAGGCTGGGATTTATTTAGCATGTGGAACAAATAATGATTAAGCTTTCAAACAGTCAAGATGGATGACAAAAAAAGACACCTTTAATAGTGATGAAAAATCCAGATGGAATAATAGATAAGTACTACAACGGTAGAAACAGAAAATGTGGCTGTTCAAGACCTGTGGTACAGAGGCATGACTTCAAGCCTATGAAATCCATGCAAGTATTGCTTATTTCCCTCAGCAGTGATTTGTATATTTACTTCCACAGCAAGACAAAATTATGAAAAGCCAGACACACTGCTGGTCTCTGTGGAATATCATTTCCAACAGCAATTCCTCATTAATAACTATTTCTTGATATATGCCAGTCCTTCTTGTTTAAATCAATGTTAACACATGGTTTATTGATGTTATATAACAGCAATTAATCAGAATCTTAGGTAATACATACAAAACTTATTATGGTTAGGGAGTTACTTTCAGCAAGCAAAATTTTATCCTTATCAGAAAATGAAATATTTGCTAAGATATGTTTTTGTTAGAAAATTCCCACACTGATGGTAACACTTTTTATTCTTTAGCTCTTTTTAACTTGAACTAATTTCAATTTACTGGTATACCTTAGATTTATGTCCTGTTAAATAATCCAGTTACATGAACCATTATGGTTACCTTATGAACATCAGCAAAACATCTTCCAGACCTTTTTTGATACAGTAAATGTTCTTTAGAAGACATTAATATTATGAAACGAGACATCAGACAGCCCTTTTAAAACTCCTGGGTTCAAGACACCTAGGCCTGCTAATTGAAAAGAAATTTAATTTCAGGAGCTGTCATTTAACATCTGAAGTTATCAGTGGAGAGCAAAATGTTTCACCATATGAATGTGATAGAAGTATTTTTATTTTTTTTTAAAGATAAAAAATCATCATTAACATATTTAGCATCTTCGTGCAATAGTTGGCACATAGTACCAGATTTTGTTTAAAGGTACTGCACCCCTATAAATTTTTCACAATAATTTCAGAATTTCTTCTCAAAATTTATTCTTCGGACAGACTCATTTATATAGGTTTCTCTTTATTCCCTGTTAAATATAATTTATTTTTCTAAATTGCTTGTTTGTTTAGTTAGATGTGGGGATGTTACCATCTTTTTGATTATTTTTCAGGTTTTGTATTCACTTTAATAAAAAAAAAATCCTAATTCATACTCCTGTGGTTTTATTTTTCTCTCTCAATGAACTTTTTTTTTAAAAAAAAATATTTATTTATAAATTTTATTAATTTTGAAATTATTATTATTATTATTATTATTAATCTAGCTGGACAACCTGCTATACAATCATTGAAAAATAAAAATTACTTAAATGATATATTTGAGCAAGTCTGAATTTTAAGTTTCTGGTCTGCAGGCCAAAATTATAGCCTCCCCCAGTATATTACTTGTACTCCAATACTACTGCTACTACTACTACAAAAAAGAAAAAAAAAAAGCTAGCTTAATTTTCAACTATGTTCATGGAATTAGATGGTTCTGCTCAAGATCTTTAACACAATGAAATCTTGAAAAGAAATAAAAGCACAGAATAGGGTGAGACCAGCAAACCTATAATTTTGTACGTGCAGATCAGTAGGACCTTGTTTTAGGAAAAGACTTTAATATTTCTTTCTATGTCTATAATAGGATATTATTAAACTTTGAATGATAATAACATGGCTATTTCACTCCCATTTCACTGTCTCCCTAGCTATATACATGTGTGCTGATTTTGAGGCCAGAGTCTTAACAAATCTGTGTTAGAATAAGATACTTTTTAACTCTGGGATTCAAATACTCTGTCAGAAATGCAGGCATCAGAAAAGACATCACTAACTTCTACCAGAAATATGTATATTTCTCTCAATATAAGTTACCTATCTTATCAGGTACCAAAAGACCTGTAACTTTTCTCATTAAACAAGAATCAAACCCAATATTAATGACATACTTAGAGACTGTTTTCTTGTTGTTGTTTGTTTGTGTTTTTGTTTGCTTGCTTGTTTCAGGTGAAACCCACCCTTTTGTGAAGACCAGACAATTTCTAAGGGTTTACTTCTCCTACTGTGTAGCTGGTAGGACAAGACTCCACAGTGACAGCTGTGTTGCTATCACTCACAATTCTGTTGGTGGGCATAAAAGAAAGGCAAATGGAATTGTTAGCTAAAGCTATTCTTGCAGCAATAACCTTGTGTCAGTGGCACAGTTTCTAGCAGCCCTAGGTCTCATTTAAGGACAGAATAATTATCATCAGAGCTCAGTATAAAATTTCTGCCAATGGCCAAACCTGCCAGTGGTCCACATTGCTTTTGTGGTCTGGCTACAGTTAGCTGGCTCCTTCAGCAAGAACATTTAGGACCTTATAGAGACGATGAGTATGACTATCCCTTAATTCAGTATAAATCTTTATCCGGGACAGGTTCAGTCTAATTTTGGGGATGCTGTGGCTTATCCTCTGGCTTGTTCTTCTCATCCACTCCTTAGAACTGGAGGACAAAATAAAAATCTTGGAAAACACCTATAAGCCAGCTGAAACAAAACAAAACAAAACAACAAAAAAAACAGCTGCAGCATTGCTGATAGATAAAAAGATTGTTGAGATTAAAAAAACAAACAAACAAACAAAAAAAACACAATGATATCAGTTAGTTTAGTTTTAAACAGAGATCACAGACTTAAATGATGGTCTGGTTCTGTATAGGACTTTAAAAATGGCCGTCTTGAAAGGAAATTAAAACATGAAATTAAGAAAAGTGACTGGTAGACTGATTATTTTATATCTGCAAGTCAACACTGTCATTTCAAGCATGATGTACACAAAATTAAAAACTCCATTTAAATGGAATTCTTGTGCCCTTATGAAACACAGAAAGTGTATTACTGCAATTTAATAAACTCTGTTCCTCTGCACCTATTTTAAAGCAAGCCATATACTCAGGAGAGTAAGATAGGTTCTTAATATCAGTGAAGCAAACCTACATGAAAAATGTGCTTTCCAGCTCAGAGACAGTTTACAAATTAAAACAAAACAGAGAAATTAAGTAAAGGATGGTGCATAAGTTAACAGTGCCTGGAGGCAGCCTTAGTTTTAATGCCAACAAATCATGCAGGTTTTACATAGTTATTCACTCTGGTATTCAATAAAAAATGAATCTCCTGTAACAATGCCAAACACATCCTTAAAGAAACACACTCAACAATAAGTCGTAAGAACTTTACAGTGCAATGAAGAGAGTAAATATATTATACATTTAAATAATGCATGTTTTCTCAGGGGTTGAAACTTAAACATGGGTTGTAAGGTAGCCCTGGCGAGTTGTATTCAATGACATGAATGAACAGTTGCTGTATGACAGGACAATTATAAGATGAGCTCACTGAAATATGTGGTCCTATTTTATTAAATATTTTGTGATGGAAAAATAATTGTTCCCTAAAATAATAATTTATTTCTAGTAAATAAATGTTCATGATTTTTCTCTCTTCCTTTCCCTTTATTTAAGTTGAAAATAGAATAAAGATAACATGTAGAAGAAAGAGAGAGAGAGAGAAAGAAAGGGAAAGAAAGAAAAAGAGAAAGAACAGAGACCAAGAAAGAAATAGAAAGAACAGAAAGAAAGGTAGAAAGAACAGAAAGAAATGGATAAGAATGAAAAAAAAGACAGAATTCTATCTAACAACCTTAAAATAACCTATTTTACAATCCTTTTTAAAAACTCTTTTTTGGATATCTAGAAATACTTTAGGGGGAAATAAGAGATCGAAATATCATTAACGCATTTTTTTTTTGTTCTTCTTTCCTATATAAAAAGCACTAACACCTCCAAATTAAGATTTTTCTATAGAATTTCAAAATCAAATGTTTTCTAAAGGTCAGTATTTTGGTATGGATTTAAAAATCTCAATAGTTTTAAGAAATATTTGCCACAGGAAAAAATATATTGTCATTATTATTATTGGTGTTAGTTTCGTTGTTACTTTTGTTATTTTAACTAGTGTGTATTTTAATATTCATGCAAAACACTTCTTTCCAGCAAGTCTTATAATAAAATAAACCTTTACATTTTTAATCATGTAATCATTTTTATTGCTATCCTAAGACTTGTGTAGATTCAAATGCTTTGTTGTAAGAAAAACAACAAAATGAAAATTACTGTGCCTGTGCTATACTCCTTAGGCAAACAATTAGAATTTAAATATTAAATTGAAGGAATCATTTTGAATAATTGAAGATTACAGTTTTCACAATTATTCACACAAATAGCTAATTTTATTTCAATATTTCAGCTCTACATATTCTATGCCAGAAGAACAGAGGATACATGAGGAAAATGTCAGGCAAGAAACAGTTTCTTGGGTTTATTTCCATCTATGTATAAAAAGCTTCCATGTGGTGCCCTGCAGGGGCAGAGTCAGGACAAGCTACTATTCACTTTTCTTTTCCACATGTTATTGTTATTGTAAAATTGCCTAGGCTTTTGTTTGTTTGTTTGTTTGTTTGTTTCTGGCTTTCTGAAATTTGCACAAGTGCAAACCTTCCATGACATCTGGAAACAGTAGACTTTGTAGAAAAAAAAAATGCAGGGCCCATTTCAGAAGAAAAGAATGCTGCATGTGACATTAGGAAGAGATTTTCAGGGTCTATATAACCCAACTGTCTAAACAGGAAGAAAATGAAGGTCTTAGAGGGGATAATAAGAAGGGAAGGGTAAATAACATGAGGCCCGAAGTATCTGATCTTAATGCAGTGACTGTATGCAATTTTCTTAGCCCTCTGAGAAGGGAGATGAGCACTTGAGAAGGGAGCAAGGAGCCAGATCTCCCCAGCTTTGAAGAAGAATGCTGTTCAGTTTGGGAGCGTGCATTCAGCTTGGGGTCTGTGTTCTGCACTGGAATAGGAAGAAACCTCATTTCTTTTCCATCTCGTCAAAAGTAGTGCAATTGCCATAGCAGCTTGAGACAGAATTTTGAAAAATCTCACCTGTTCTTACAGTACAGACACTTGTAGGATGGTTCTCATATCTGATGGATGCCAGCCATGTGATTAGAGCACAAGAGCGGGTGGGATATGGGGTGGCTGACACAGACTGCTAAACCCACTGCATCAGAGCCTGGACACATTCAGATCATCTCTCCGTAACTTTCCTGCTGGTAGGCTCAAGGATCACCTAAACTCCATGGACAAAAGACAGCTTGAGGGTTGAGCATGCACTTGCAAGATGATATTGATGCCCTAGTGGAAACTGTGCAGAGAAAACAGAATACCAATATGCATGCCACAGTGGAAAAGTGACTCTGTTGTGGTGTTGTGGCTGAGAAAAGAAAGAAAAGAGAAAGAGAAAGAGAAAGAGAAAGAGAAAGAGAAAGAGAAAGAGAAAGAGAAAGAGAAAGAGAAAGAGAAAGAGAAAGAGAAAGAGAAAGAGAAAGAGAAAGAGAAGAAAGAAAAAGAAAAGGAAAAAGAAAAGGAAAAGGAAAAGGAAAAGGAAAAGGAAAAGGAAAAGGAAAAGGAAAAGGAAAAGGAAAAGGAAAAGGAAAAGGAAAAGGAAAAGGAAAAGGAAAAGGAAAAGGAAAAGAAAAAAAGAAAAAGAAAAAGAAAAAGAGAAAAAGAAAAAGAAAAGAAAAAGAAAAAGAAAAAGAAAAAGAAAAAGAAAAAGAAAAAGAAAAAGAAAAAGAAAAAGAAAAAGAAAAAGAAAAAGAAAAAGAAAAAGAAAAAGAAAAAAGAAAAGAAAAAGAAAATGAAAAAGGAAAAGGAAAAGAAAAATAAAAATAAAAAAAAGAAAAAGAAAAAGAAAAAGAAAAAGAAAAAGAAAAAGAAAAAGAAAAAGAAAAAGAAAAAGAAAAAGAAAAAGAAAAAGAAAAAGAAAAAGAAAAAGAAAAAAAAGAAAAAGAAAAAGAAAAAAAGAAAAAGAAAAAGAGAAAAAGGAAAAAAAAAAGAAGTTACAGACTTCTGGTCCTTCTGCCTAAATGATCGTCACATACTTTTCTTTGCACTGAAACTTTTCTTAAAAATGGAAATTCAGAATCTTTTCATCAGTCATCACTAATTATGGCATGAAGATTTAAACTTTTTCATAAGAACCTACAGCTGGTTGAGCCACACAGAGCTGAGGTGTCAGCCTCCAGTTCGCTGCATAAACAACACAATGATTAGGTGAAAAGCAGCCACTTAAAAAAGAGTTTTTAGGGACCTTGATACTTTGGATGCGTATTAGAAACACTGAGAAGTCATTAATCAGATCAAAAAATCCTTAGGGAACTTCAGCAAAAACTAACTTGGCAGGATTCATCTAATCTATTTTACATGTCTACAGAGCAGACAGCCACTTGGGCACATCTAGGATGTGATTCATCTTCCAATATAGACATTGAAAACAGATCAGTTGAATCCTGCAGCAGAAATGCTTATTGCTTTTTGTTGGTTCTAAAGAGATTATAAAATCTATCCCATTATAAAGCATTCTTTCCACTGGTTTGCACAGACGTAGGATGTACATTAAAGACATCTAAACTTAGTGGAGATGACTTACATCCCTACTTTGGTAGACTCAGGTAAGAGTCAGATCCTGAGGTGCTCAGAATTCAGTGGCTTTAGGCACTTCCAGAAGCACTGTTTGAAGGGGTTTGGGTTTTTTAAAAGGAAGGACCCAGCAAGTAAATTTAAGCACCTCCAGGATTAGATAACAGCTGGGTATGTTTTTCAGATCATTTGGGCCCTGGGCAAAGCTAAGTTTCTACTTTCAGTATGCAAACCTTCATTAGAGACACTTTTACACTCACATTTTCGTATAATTATATTTGGTTCTTTGTTTAGAAATTGTTTCTAAACTTCAGTGTAAAACTCCCTGTTCATGCAAATTTGTCAATATTTGACTAATTTATTTGGCATCCACCAGACTACTTGCCTCTCCATGTACTTCTTTCACTAACAGGCCACAGTATACAGCCTATTTTTAGGAAAAGGTTGAGAAAGAATTTGACCAAGAAGATCACTTATGACTTATAACAGCCAACCAGTGTTTGTTCTTCCATACCCCTTCTGCAGCAGTCTGAATCAGCTGGTGCTAGATTATCATGTTTTTCATATACAGAGGCCAAATTACGATTCATTTTGAAAATGACAACCCCATCCTCTGTTATTTTCATAACTGGCCAAACATATGACAAAATCAAAATACAGAAATAGGCGTAACTTCAACTGATGAGTCTAAAGAGGCATATCACAATTTTGCATTTATATGCAGATATCATAACTAAGGCAGAAATACTTGTGCTATGTAATATCCTGAATATAATTGACTGTGCTTTTGTATCTTTCTTCTTGATAATTTTCTTTGTCTTACATTTCAACCTAATCTGAATGCATCTTGTGTGATTTGAATAGATGAGACTGAACTGTGCCCCCACGTGCTGACATCCTTCCTTATCACTAAGCCACAATAACGTATTAGCTTATTTTGGTTCTGAAAGCTGCACAAATGACTGCCTAGTTTCTCACTGAGTTTGTAGCACCATGAATTCTGCCTTCCACAACTCCTGCTCACATTTGATTTCCATGCTCTGCGTCCTCCGCTGGCTTTCCTTTAAGGTCATATAAAAGTATTGGCAGAGAGGGGAAATCAGCACCTGACAGCTTTTCAGACAGTGTGATTGAAATCACAGTGTCACACACCTTTCACAACTGAGCCCCAAATCACTGGTTGTTTTCCCATAGGCTTCAGCTTGCAGGACTGCTGTCTGCTCCTTATTGTAAAAAACTCCAGTTTATGTTGGTCAGAAGAGAAATTATTTGATCAGTGTCCTGTCTTCTTGTTTCTTCAGTCACACTTCTGGCATTTGTGTCTAAGCAGAAGACCTTTTCCTCTTTCAAAGTTAACCTTTTTATCATTAAGGACCATTTTTCTTTAAGCAGGGGCATTTAAAAACTGAGATTCGCTCTTAGAATTAGCACTACCAAATGTCCCTTAGTATAATTGGAGCTGAACTCTTGTCTTCTGGATGTTTTTTGTTGTTTTTAAATGTCTATTTTTAAATGTCATCTCCTTTAGATGGACCTCAAGACTAAAATGAAATATCTTCTATAACTAGAGAAAGTAGTCCCTGCTAACATAGGTAAAAGGCAGCCCCACATGCTGGTGACCTTGGAAGCAGCATTTTATAGGTAGAGAGCAAAACAGCTACCAGGAAGCTGTGAGGGCTTTTGAAGCAGCCACCTCAATTGTACTCTCACCAGTCTTTTCAATCTCATCAGTTAAAAAGTGATTCTGAATTACTGGATAGGCATAGCACACCATTTTCTTATTTTATTTATAATCTTATAGACAGATTCGGATAGTGCTGCAGGAAGATGGTGTTAAGCAACACAATTCATCTGGTGGTGGCATTAAGCAAATCCTGGTAGATTGTAGAGGAGTGGGCTCTATGCCTGAATGCAGGTTTCCAATATCTCAACTAGCATCAGCCTACTTTTTGAAAAAGGTGGGGTTTTGTTTTCTTTTGGATTAGTGGATGTCAGAGCAGGTCGTTATTTTGGTGATATGCAGAGTTTTTGATCTCTTCTGCACCGTTTCTAAGTGTATTTCAGAAACCATTTCATCTTGACTCCATTGTCCCCTTTTTACAACTAGGGTAATATTGCATTTACCTCAACATATTAAAAATAACTAAATACAACTGAAGGAAAGTGCTCTCAAATACTTCAATAAGAAATGATAAACACATGCAGTTGAGGTACTAATAAACATATATGTAATGGCCTGGTTTTAATCACTGTGATGCCAGTTTTCTTTTAGGGCCTTGTACTTCTGTATCCAGTGTCCCACAGCAATCACCTAACAACTGGATTGAGGGTTATACTGAGGGTTATTGCATGATTTCCACCCAAATTTTACCCTGCTTTAAGAAAAACTCATCATCAAAATTGATACAAAACCCCTATAAACTTTAACTTGCATAAGCTAATATTTTCTGAAGATTGTCTGAAGAATTTTGGCCAACTCCAGTGATTTCAGATAGCTTTTAGATCCATGGTGCTTAGGAGCCTTTAGGAGCCTATGTAAAGAGACAGAATATCTGCATCAGAGGATCTGATCTCAACCCCTGAGACCTGTACAGGTTCCCTCCACTACAGCTGGGTGGAGATTGCTCAGAGGCACTCCGGGGTGGGGGTGGGGGTGGGTGGGGGGGTTGTGGAACAACCAAAAAAAAAAGAAAAATCAGGGCAATTCTTCCCATAAGGTACATTTAAAATAAGAACCATGCTAAACAGTACCCCTAATAATTTGCTGCAGATCTAAATGACGTTAGTACACAACACTATAATCAAGAACAACAGGTGAATACTTGACAATTAAGATTTTTAAAGGTGATGGTGAAGAAAATACTCCACTTCTATTATTGACATAAGGAATAATGAAACAGCCAATAATTATGACATATAAAATACTTGTTGTGTGTGAAATCGGTATAATCTGACTCAGTTGCACCAAGTATTCTCTTTCAGAAAGGTAGAGCTGGCTGAAAACTACATATTTTAATCTAAACGGACAATTGAAGACAGTGAAAATGAGGTTTAATACATTGGATTTTTTAATATATTTTTTTAATGTTGCTTTTTTATTCATACAAAGTTAGATGCATATAATTTTTCCCCATTTCATAATATTTTTCTGTATTGCAGAAAAACTGCTTGTCTTGATAATTATACATATTCAGAAAATGATTAATATTAAAAGAAAATCAATTGTATATTCCTGCAGCATTTCTCAGATCTTTTTTCTTTTTTCTTAGAATCGGTGAATCTTTTTTCAAACCCTCTTGCTTCTCATTTGTCAGAAACTATGCATTTCTATAACTCTATATGTGTTGGAGCTTCCACAAATTAGTGTCTCTGGGTAGGGTACAGAGAGAATTGGTTCATGCAGAGCATGCGCACATCTGTGTTATTAATTGATCTTAATTCTTCTTCACTAATGAGCTCTTCGAGCAAACATCTCTCTATCCCAAAGGAAAAAAATAATAATTAAAAAAATAAATAAAGAAATAAAACTGTTTTCCTTGAGCCAAAATAGGGTTGGATACTTGATACAATTTCATATTTAATAGTACACTAACCAATAAATTGGCAGAATTTAACATCAATAAATCCTATTTTTGGTTCTTCTTTAAAACAGAAATATTTTGATTGTTTTAGATGTGAGTATCCATTGTGAAAGTACTATAGTGCTGAGGAAAACTGTTCTCTTGTATTAAAGAAACCATTTTTAACACTTCTCTTAAGTTTGCTAAAAATAACGTAAAATGCATCACTACCACCACAATTCTTTTATTAAATGAAGAGTAACATTGCCCCCTAGTGATACAAGAAATATTTTAACCCTGACAAAATGAAGGTTGTTGACTCCTGCACTGGAGTATTCAGAGCTGTGGATTTCCAGAGAGCAAAACACTCCTCAGTAAATATGGATGGTGCTAAAATCTCTAAGGGATCGAGTATACCGGTTCTGCCAAGAAAAGAAATGTGTTTTCAGTATCTAAGCCGAGTATTCAGTAGAATATTCAAATGTCACAGAAAATTAATAGCTTTTTAACCCGGTCTGGACTTCAAAGGGAGAAGCTATATGTATAATCATAGTCATGAACATACAGAAGCACATGCATGTATATAAGATGCAGTGGAATTGCAGGAAAAATACAGGTAAACCATAAAAAATTGTTGAATATACTATGGGATGAAGCATGTCAACATTTTGTCTCATTATAGTGGGACCAGAAATTAAATATGCAAAGGTGTTTGATTGATGTGGTCTCATGACATGTAGCCTTGAGTACTGAACCAAAAACTGTCCTAACTGGAGAGAGCTCTGATGACTTTAAGCATTGTTTCACTGAATTAGGCAGTTATTAGTTTTCCAAGTTTTCCTACTGTCTTTCAGTGATGTGAACCAGTAAAGCTGACAAGAATCAAATAAGCTCCACTTGTAAGTTGCAAGTATTTCCCCTGACCCTGGATGTCCCAACAAAAAGACTGACCCAACAAACTGGCTGCCCAGGCAGAGGACCAGCTAGTCCTTGCTCTGAAGCCAAATACCTTCAGGTTGCCAAGAGCACCACTAGAGTACTGTTCAAACTAGGGTTCATTGAACCTCTGTGAAAGAAAAAGATGCATGGAGAAAATTCCTTGTTCGAGAAATTGACATTTCCTGATTAAATTGGTTTCTGCTTGAAAAATCCCTGCCAGCTCTAGCGATGAAGTTGTCAATGTCTGACAGCCTTTCATAGATTTTTCTGGGACATGTTCTCTCCTTCTGCTATCACTAAACTTGTTCCTTTTTTTCCTCTCCCTTTGCACTTTTTTTTTTTTTCCTTCTTCTATGTAATACTTTCTCAAAGTTCTATTGAAAGAGAATAAAGGAATGAGAAACCCAAAGATGTCACGAAACTGGCAATGTTTCCAAATATCACAGTGCACACTACACCACTTTGTACTCCCTTTCCTGTAAGATCTTGTCTTCTAGCTAGTTTAGGTGTATTGCAATGTGCTTGGAGCTAGAGCTGTTTCTTATTTTGTGTAGAACATAGGAGAGGAAAAGAATGGAGACTAATCTTCTTTGGTATTCACAAGTATCATTACAGGAGGAAGCCAGAAGCACATTTAAAAATTAACAAAAGCAGAGTAAAGAATGAAACTGTGCAGCATACTGTCTTCAGCCACAGAATAGTCTCCCTCCTCCTGTGATTAACCTACAGCTTACTAATTAAAGCATTTTCCTAGAGGTTAATAAACGTCAGGTTGAACCCTCCTATAAGGGAAACTTAATTCAGCTCTTCCACATGCTGAGAGAGAGCACAAAACAAAAAAGCTATGATTTAAAATCATAGCGCCACCAGCAACATCTAATCCTGGGTCTATCAGGAAACAAATCTCTTTTTCTGAGTCCTGCAAGGCTTCAGTAGTACATCAGTGATGAAGAGGTCATTCCTTGTAGGAAGCCCAAGACAGAACCCCAATCCAAGTCTGTGCCGTACATCAGCTGGCTGAGGCTGGGAATTGCCCTGACTTCACAGACCTAAGTCCTTTTTCCAAATGGCCATGCAGACAGCCTGATCTGAACATACCATCTTGTCCTACCAAAATCAGGGCCTTTGCAGGAAGAAATACGGTTATCCTGTTTGTTTAAAACTGGTCATGTAATTTTGTCAAAAGCAAATGGGGTAGATTGGGTTGGCCAGGGAGTAACGTCTTTACATATTATTTGTGTGCCTAAATGCACTCTAGCATGTATTTTGAGGTTTTCCCCAAGTAAGTTATCCATATCACATTAAATCAAATTATGAGGATATTTCTAAAAGTAAACAATATGAAGAGCTGATGAGAGCCTAAAGTCAAGTATTTAAAGCCACTCTTGGAAGCCATTGTAGACCTCGTAGAGGTTTACAATCAGGTGGAGCAACATATTTGAGTGGCAGGAGGCTCCAGGATGTTGTAGCATCTTGGTGAAAGCTGTGGGCTTTGAATTTCATTTGCATTGAACTTGGTTCTTCCTCCTTTTAGCTCTTTGATTTTAGTTCTGTTTGGATCCAGTCACCTGTGAGTAATATGTATAGGAGTGGAGGCCCCAGAGATTCACTAGACAAAGTGTTGAGACAGTCTGTCTTTTGCTGAAGTTTCTATTGATATA
Organism: Cygnus olor; assembly: GCF_009769625.2. Taxonomy (NCBI): domain Eukaryota; kingdom Metazoa; phylum Chordata; class Aves; order Anseriformes; family Anatidae; genus Cygnus; species Cygnus olor. The sequence goes on along the minus strand of NC_049169.1, from coordinate 33,952,826 downwards.
TTTGTATTAAAGAATTTACATGAGGAGCAGGGTAAAATGTCAATTGCAGCTTATTGCTATGCTATAAAAAAGGACATTGAGAGTTAAAGTGTTATTAATCCTTTGTAACATTCTCTGCTATATGAGAAAAAGAAGTGTCAAAAGCAGGTAGTTTTTATTAATTAATCTAGATTCCAGCTGCTGGCTTACTAATGTTAACTTTTTTTTTTCCCCCCAGTAAAATCATGCTATTTTTTTTTTCTAGTTTCATCCCTTTCCTAATTTAAATTAGGATTTAACATTTGTAAGATTGTTTTGCTATGGAAAAAAGATATTTCATTTCATATCATAAATTAAATTGTCAGAACAGTTTTTAAAGTGTTTCTGTATATATTGTACTGATACTTAAAATTACTCGAGTCTTTTTCCAAAGAGTCAGCAAATCTTTCTTAATAAGTGTAACTGAGGCTTTGAATGAGAGTTTATTTCTGCATTAGGTATGGCAAATAATTCAATTTATCTTTTCCAGAAGTGGTAAGTATATGGTGAGCAGATGGCAAATTGCAATTTACAGCTAACTTCCTAATGCTAAATGAGAATTTTTAAGGTAAGCCACTAGTTGTATAATTCATATTTATGCTGCATCATAAAATGAAACTTGATTTGCATAGATTTGAATACATCCTGTATACAGTATTAAAGAGTCAACTTTTTTAAACAGAAGAACAAATGTTTTTCAGAACACCAAAGCAGGCTACAGTGAAAAAAAAAAAAGATATAAAAAAATAAAAATCCATTGCTTAGCATCCTTCAAGAGGTATATATTTAAAACATATGGAAACATACTGATTTCCAAAACAGCCAATGACATTATGGGAATGAAAATGTGCCAGTAGCAATGGATTAATTACCATACAAGCTAGTAGGCTAAATGTGATCATTGTGTCATGGTTGTGAATGACGTGCCTTCCATTTCACTGAAGGATCCACAGTAAGAGATGCTTTGGAGAAGTACTATCATTCCTGTTATCTTTTTGATCTCTACCAGAATCCATCATGAACCTAAGGAACCCTTCTTCACCAGACGGAAAGTCTAGAGGCTATCTAATCTAAACCTCTGCTCATGATAGGGCAATTACAAAATTAGATCCAATTTCAGTCAGAGCAGGTTGCTAAGGGCCATATCTTGTGAAGTGCTGAATATCTTCAAGAATAGGTTTCCGCACATTTCTGGGCAACCAGATTCCAACTTGAAAAGCTCTCACAGCTACCATCTAAAAAGTGCCATTTGGAGAAAGAAAGAAGAATGAAATAAAGTAAGGCTATATGTAAGTGAGAGCAAAATGGAAAAGACATAAGAGAAAATGAAAGGTTAGTGAAATTATACTATTGATAGCAGAGAAAATTAAGGAATTGTATTACCTAAAATAAACAGGTGGTTAAAAAAAAAAAAAAAAAAAAAGAAAAGCAGAAAGAAATAATAAGACAAACTAGAAACAGTAATGTTTCGAATAGTATGGAAAGAGTCTTGGTATTTCCTGTTATTGAATCCAAGAACCTACAACCACAAACTTCAATCCCTCATTTATTCTGGCAAATGTAGATTTGTTTGTTTACAAGAGTACTTATGCAGACTAGACATTGTTTCTACTGTATTTGAAGAAATACTAGAGCATATAACTAATGAAAATATGGTAAAAGGAAAAAAATTTTTTCATAAAACTGTGTGATTTTCTTAAAAAATAGAAAGAGGTCAGTATGGGAAAGAAGGGGAAGGGGAAAGGGGAAGGGGAAGGGGAAGGGGGAGGGGAAGGGGAAGGGGAAGGGGAAGGGGAAGGGGAAGGGGAAGGGGAAGGGGAAGGGGAAGGGGAAGGGGAAGGGGAAGGGGAAGGGGAAGGGGAAGGGGAAGGGGAAGGGGAAGGGGAAGGGGAAGGGGAAGGGGAAGGGAAAGAAATATTTTAAGAGCAGAATTTCTTTCTTTTAAAACTTCACCATCTTTTTAATTCAAATAGCATGGTAACCTTCCACTAAGAAAATCTTGCACCCATAAATGTATATACATCTGCCTGCTTGCATGCAGCCAGTGAAAATCCTTTTAGAGTGATTACTCTTCATTACTTGACTGCCATCTGAATTTTCCCAGGTTGATGCCAGGCTAATATTTGAGTTTTGCACAGCTATATTGCAGATAGACTTCTCTAGTTGTTACAAAACTCTTTGAAAATATCCTTAGCATACTTCAGAAATAAAGTAACCTCACTGATAAATTTTACAGAAGATTTTGCCCTCTTAATTGACAGAAATTTAGAAGCAGAACACAGGCTTCCAGGAAACCACTGAAATGCTTTTCTTCCTACTATTAGTTAGCAATGATGTTACAGTTAATAGATCTTGAATGGGATTGGCAATTTCTAGCTGTTACATTTACTCTCTAAGCATAGCAAAGAATCTTATGTTTACACTAAAATATCATATCTTGGCAAGTTCTGTCTGTAGTTAAAAGGCTGTTAGCCTTTTCATTATGAACCTAATTAGAATTTCTTCATCTTTATCTGTTTAAATAATACTAAGGGTATTATTTAAGCATAGTTTTGTATTTAATCATAGATCTAATTTGAACTCTAGGCAGCTATTGCATTTCTTCTTTCCCTCTAAACATTTTCACAACTTTCTTAATTATGCATATCCCCCTATTTTGCATTCTGGAGACAGTCTGTGGTTTGGACTCCAGTAATTGTTTATAGACTGCTACATGCTCTAGGATTTATTTTTACTGCCTTGCAAGGAAAGGAATAACACTAGAAGAACTGTCCTACAGAATAGCACATCTGCCCAGAGTCTTAAATTCAATCTTGTCTTCCTTGATGACAGTCTTGGCCCTCCAGAAAAATATTAGGATGAATTGTCAATAAAGCTTGTTTAAATCATTTTCTAGGAGTGATGACAAATGAGTTCAAGTGACACTACTTTCAGGCATTTAAGAAATTATTTCTTAGAGTGTTTATGTCCTTCCACAGCACTGCAAGCAGTTTTTAACTTGTACTTTAGCCTCAGACTTTTTGATTCAAAGTCTTTAACATTATCATAAACATGCCTTCATTCCAGGTTGAGGTATTATTACTCAATACCTTCAACAAGCTCTTTATTTCAGACCAAAGTCTCAGTCTGCAGAAGAACTGGGAGATCAGGTTAGGTCAGTCTTGTTTGGGTTCAGCTAGGTTAGGTTAAGGAGCTGATATTCAATGGTAGAAATAAAATGTACATATTTTAGTGTGTAAATTTTGTACAAGAATTTGATTCTGTGTGATTTGTCTAGGTTTGGATGGTGGAGAGAGAAGTGAGAAGAGTCTGCCCAGGCAAGATACAGGACAGCAGTACTTACACAGAGAACCATGCAGTTCTACCTAAATTGTGCAAGATGCCTGGATATAAGCACAAAGGCCAGCATATTTAATTATTTATATACAAATGAAGGGAAAACAAACAAACAAACAAACAAAAAAGCTATCCTAGTTCCATAATGTCTTGATGTCTTTCATCAAAGTTCATAAGTGTTTTATATGATTGCAAATTTATGCATATCAGTAGATATGCTAAATTGGACTTTACTTTTACAGAATCCCAGAATTACAGAATGATTAAATCTGGAAGGCACTTCTGGAGGCTATCTGGTCCAGCTCCACAATCAAGCAGGGACATCCAGAGCAGGCTGCCCAGGACCACGTCCAGGTGGCTTTTGAAGATCTCCAAGGAGGGAAACTCCTTCCTAGTCACTAAGATTTCAGCCAGAAAATGTCTTCCACAAAAAAAAAAAAAAAAAAAAAAAAAGTTCATTTAATTTTTATCACTGTCTAGATTGTCTTAAGGACAACTAAAAACTCCTCTGAAGGCTAGTAAATACTCTGTAGGCCTGTAAATACAGCAACCGAAGTAATGCCTAAAAGCACCTTTAGGTGCATTTGAGGCACCTTTGGGAGCATGGTACCCTGCAAGCTTTAGTCCAGCAGTATGGCATTAAATGACTTGGGACTTACATCATGATACATTCTGAAATTATTCACTTCTTTTTAAAGACCTTTTTTATATCTCTTCTCCTTCTGAATAAATAACCTATCAAAATTGTGGTCAGTAAAATTATGATGCTAATAAGTCCTTTTTCAGATAAAAAATAATTCTGTTGTTAAATTTCTGATTACTCTCATGCTAGTGTTTTGCAGATAAGAAAAACAAAAAAAAAGTCAACAAAATGTGGAAAAAAAAGCACAATTCAATAATCAAACAGGAACATCATTATCGGGAAAACTATGGTCACAAAATATCTCCATGGACCTACCTTTTCCTACAAGACCTCCTACATATAACTGTCAGAGAGCATTTAATATCAACGACTGTGTATTTGACAAGGTCACTTGTATCTTAAAACATTAACTGTAGTTGAAAAAGTAGTCTGCAGTCTGAATTATCTCCAAGAAGAGGGTCTGGGGAAAAAAATCTCCAAAAGAATATAATAAAAAGGAAATATTTCATGGACAACCTATTGAGGTTAGGGGAAAAAATAATAATTAAAAAAAAAAAAATCACTCAGCAAATTCTAGACAGAAGCAGCAAAGAGATAGTTGTATTTTAGCATGAAGGAAAGAGGGCCTTTACCACACCTGGCTGCCTAGTTAAGGTCCAGCTAAGGTAAACTGACAAAAATTTTTTGCTCAGGACTGAAGCTCTGAGTGACAAGAAAAGAAGCTGGACAGTCCCAAGGGAACCAGGGTCATGCATGTTCATATGGGGTTAAAAAATGGAAGCAGAAGGGTGTGGTGGAGGCCTGCTAGGATGTCTGCTTCTAATCTTCATGTATTTCATTTCATCAAAACTTAAGCTCTTAAGATTTCTGATAAAAGTATTTTAAGTGATAAATAGTGGTCCAGAGTAACCACTCTGTACTATTAAGTTATTTAAATTTAAATAATTTAAGTAATAATTGTTAATTATTCAAATTGAACATTTAAATTAGTAATGGCACTGTGAAAGTGGTTATCTATCAAGGTGAAGATGCATTTCTAACACGTCGCAGGTTTTAGGGGATTGGGACTAGGAAGTATGACAGAGGATAGATGGAGAAAATAAAAACATAGTTTGTTAAGTTCAGAAGAAAATCAGCTAAGTTTCGTGTTTTCAGGGCCAACATGCAGACTCTGTCATAAAGCTGAGGAAATCTGACCAGACATGTTTTAAACACATAACTAAAAGATCACTAGATGATTCTTAATCCCTTTCTAAAAGTTTCATACAGTTTCTCTGCAGACAAGACTCAATTTGGAAGCATTATGTACAGTTCTGCCAGTAACTATTACTTGTTTATCTCCTATTTTATCTCCATTAACCAAAGTAGGAAAACTCTATCATTATTAGAAAAAGTACAAAAAGGAGAGGACTGAATTAGTACAAACAAAAATGCATTAATACCATCTAGAGGTTTGGAAATATGATGGGCAAACAGGAGGAGAATGGAGAGGAAAAGTAGTGGATCAAAATCAGGATGCTATAAATTGCAGTTAATTGGTGAATGAAATAATGTGTTACTTTCTCTTGGTTTCCTTTGAAAATGATGTTCTCAACAAAACAGGTCTGCTTAGCAACACACTGCACTCCTGGCTTTGCAAAAACAAACTGGAACTGAGAAATGAATTCTCATCTCCTCTTCCCTTCTTCCCCCCATCCCCTGCCTGACGTCTATTTCTTCTCTCAGCTCTCTCTTTCCTTCCTCTGGAAGTAGTACAGTTTTGTTTCAACAGTACAGGCTCTAGCTTTAACAACATAAGCTTATGATTACAGCCATATTAAAGCCTTCAAACAGCAGAAACTGATGTACCAGTTTGCCAGATGGGAGAGTGGATGATAAAATTGCATCTGTCTGTATTCCTATAGCAATGAAAAACTAAGTTAAATCTGACATCAGTGCATTTGGTTTCTCTTCATCTCCTTTTTTTTTTTTTTTTAATTCATCTTTTTTGTCTTTCATTTTCATGAAGGCAAAAGGCTTCAAAAGTCTTTGTCTTTCTCAATACTATTTGTTTTCTTCCCCAAAGGGACATAAGAATTAAGGTCTTTAAATTACAGAATCACAGAATCACAGAATTGTCTAGGTTGGAAGAGACCTCCAAGATCACCCAGTCCAACGTCTTGCCTAATACTAACAAGTCCTCCACTAAACCGTATCACTAAGCTCAACATGTAAACGTCTCTTAAAGACCTCTAGGGATGGTGACTCAATGACTTCCCTGGGCAGCCTATTCCAATGCCTAACAACCCTTTCAGTAAAGAAGTTCCTCCTAATATCCAACCTAAATCTCCCCTGGCACAATTATCTCAAAGATATTCAAATAGGATATCCTGTAAAAATATCTTGGCTGAAGAAGTAAATTTTTTTTAAGTTTTACTGCAATGAGGAAAAAAATAAAAAGTTAAATCTGCATTTGTCTGAATCTTAATTCTCAAGTATTTCATAACTGGTAATGGACTATACAGGTCAACATGTCTATTTGAGTGCTAAACTCCATTCTTCCTACAGCCAATGGAAAGAGAAAGGTCACATCCAGAGAATGATTTGTCACACCTCTGAAAAACGTTTATCTTGAAATAGGCTGAACTGCCTGTGGAAAAGCTTATGTCTTGACACAGTTGGGAAGGGGCTTGCATGACTTAGGAAGTTTCCTGTCTTTCAAAATTCTGGATCATATCCCTCATGTTCTACTACAGAGGGTTATTGAGAGATGATTTAATCCTGAATATAGAAAAATGTGTTTGTTAACTGAAAACTGCTTGACTATTACTATTACTAGTCATAACTAGCTTTGGGATCTCTATACATCTACATCCACTAAGTTCTACTTGTGGATTCTCTGCCATTGTGACTCTGGACAGGTCAAATTCAGGTAGAAATACAATTTAAAAAAAATGTTTGAAATAGTAGCCATTAGATTATTTCAGCTAAATCTTGTAACCTTATTTACTCAGAGCAAACAAAATTTTGTGGGAGATTGCAGTAATATCAGGTCTATTTTCTTTTATTTAATAGTTTTTAATTTCAGCTTGTCATAAATTAAATCCCTAGATTTTTATTTGCATATAAAAAATAAGATGCAGATTTTTAAAATTCCCCTTAGCATAAAATAGTTGTAGTCAATCTTTTTAAACTGACATTATTCAAAGAGTAAATTTAAAATTGCATACACTGAAAATGTATTTTATTGATTGGGTCCTTGATCAAGAAAGAAACTAGATATATCACTGCTGCCTGTGTGTAACTAGTGTGCCATTTTTTTAAAAAACATATCATTAGACAGAAGCTTACACATGACATCTAACATGCTTGGAAAAACTGATTGAAAAGAAATTCTTTTATGAACAAACTAGTTTAAAAAATATGTTTCACTGACATAATGATACAATTTATTTTTACTTAGTTTAAGGAATGGTTCCCCTTTCCTCCTCCTTCTTTCCCAAACTTTCCCTCTGGAGACTTCTTGAACTGGAAACCTTGCACAACCAGTTATTCCTCAGAGTGCATATGGTCCATCTCTGGCTGCAGGAAATGAGATCACAGACAGCATCATACAGTCAGTTTACAGATCTTTAAGGGGGTGTTACAGTCGGTTTGAGATAAGAATTATAGCAAGTCCATTCATGTGTAGAGCAGATGTATCTCTTTTTATATCACTTTTAGTGATGCATCCACCATGCTCAATGTTTCATTGCATGGGCTGGGGACCTTCTGGAGTAGCTCAACATTCCTTTCTGGGTGTGCCTAGAAGGCAGGATCAGCTCTGAGGAGTGGTGTGCACCACCTCTTTACCACAGGGGTAGTTAGCACAATAAAAATATGGGGTCCCCAGACAGTGGGGGAAAGAAGAAACAACAGAAGTAAAGGAATGTATATGAAACCAACTCACTTATATATTTTATATTGTTAATGGTATTAACACTGTCAGTCATGGTAGTCAGTATTCAGACCTCTAAGCATGTCCAAGTATGAATGTGAAAACACAGTTTACTTATGCTTGTAAGCTTGTCCAACAGAACTACTAGTTGAAAAAGTCTCCAATTCTATAAGATGGGAAGAAGGCTGGTCTTCTCTGTCCCACCTATACTTGATATGGTTCCATATGATCTCTCGCTTAAAAAAAAAAAAAAAAATGGCGAGCAAGCAGAAAATATTTCAATAAAACTGACAGTTTTCTAATAGTAGCGAGTTATATTTTATTTAAAAGTAAGTAGACGTTGCACATCTTTGTGCATAAGTTTGCAATCATACATAACACTTGTGAACTATAATGAAAGCCACTTAGACCTTATGGAACTAGGACAGTTCAATTTTTTCACCTGTGTATGAAAAAAATATTCTGGCTGTCATACTCATACTAAGGCAATGTCCTTCAGTCTTTCTCTCTTCAAACAGTACCTTTGACATACAAAACAAACAACAATCATAGGTTTCTTCCCTATAAAGGAAATAAATATGTTCTGTATAAATACGTCATGATCAATTTTTTAACCTAGGCTAACTTATAATTGCTTTTGTCTTAGGAGAGTGGAATAGTCAAAATCAAAATGCCTGGAAAAGATGTAGGGGACAGCTGCTGCTCAGCATACTGGTAGAAGACTTCATGTATCAAGATATTTTTCTTTCTATATGAACCAATAAGTGTAAAGGAAGAGGTACTCTTGCTAGTTGTTGGGAGCACATATTAGACTGGCTAATGCCTATAGGGAATAGGAGCTATAGTCATTTCAGATCTCCTATCCTCTTCCCAAGAAAGTCAGAACTTAGTGGAATAAAGTAGGAGAAAAAGAAAGGAAAGAAAGGAAAGAAAGGAAAGGAAGAAAGGAAGAAAGAGAAAGAAAGAGAGAAAGAAAAAGAGAAAGAAAGGGAGAAAGAGAGAGAGAGAGAAAGAGAGAAAGAGAAAGAGAGAGAGAGAGAGAGAAAGAAAGAAAGAAAGACAGAAAGAAAGAAGGAAAAAGAAGAAAGAATAGAACAAGCATTTGCAAAGAGGGACGATGTGCAGAGGCTGATACTGACAATGAGACATGAAAGACACTGGGAATCAGGAGTCTGTTTTGCTGCATACCCACCACCCTGTGCTATACTTTATGGAGTCAGATACATAAGGGCAGAGTGGGAGTAATATGGAGTTATTATGTCCTGGTGTAGTTTTGGTTTGTGCTGGATAATTAATAACAGCCTGATTTTCTGGAGGAAGCTAAGAAGGATTATCAGTCCCCCTTAGCACTACCTCTTACAATTTGTAGTCTCTTCCATTAACACAGAGACTATGGTAATTTAATTAATGCAGTTAGTATGATAGTTCACTCTGTCCTCTGGCGTAAGAAAAATGATTCTGTTGAAATTCAAAGGAAAAGGATAGAGCAGTCATCATCTTGGTCTTTGCTCCCTGAAAAACATAAAATCCCTCTAATGTCAATCACTTCTTTTTACACAGTTAGAGGAGATCTAACTTAAAATACCTCATATATTGTTTCTGAATTTTATCTAGCACCCCATGCTCTAATTTGATAATCTGTCTCATTGTTTGATCAATTTGCCACAATATTAACTCTTCACTTAAAGATAACAGTTCAAATTCATGAATTAGCATAGCTCCTTTGCCTCTAATGAAGCTGTGAGGATTTCATTCAGTCAAGTACAAGGCTATGCCTTCTATTTTTAAAACTCTTCTGCTTGATTCAGTTGGTATTTATATGGCTTATGTACTGCAGTGAGGGCCAAACTAAGATTCATAGAGAAAATACTTATTATTCCAAAGCTGGATTGTTTATGCTTAATACCTGAATTTTCAACATATGATTTACCAAGGGACTCTAAAGAGGATTTTTATTTATTCACTGAAGACAACTTACTATGTTGCTTTATAGCATTGCATTTACTAAAGCATACTAAAATGCACAGCAAGCCACTCCTTGCTTCATATATGTAAGTGACTGGGTGTAAAGAAACACATTTTATTTCTAATATTTTGAATTGCAACAAAAAATCATTGTTGCAAACACCAGTCCAAGCTATACACTTGCCTATAAACTACTAGAGGGACTCACAGGTTAATCTTAAAAGCAGAATATTAATCTTAAAAGCAGAATATTCTTAAAACAGCTGCTGATGACTTTCTTGATGTTTATTCAGGGGTTTGAGCAAGCACAATGTTACCTATGTGTTAGGCGACCCCACAAGATTTGCTGTATCCACAAGGTCTAAATCCTCCAAAAGATGCCTCTAAAGTTTATGTTCTAACACTGTTCTAATTTGCAAACATAAAACTTATCACAAAATACCCTTCTTGCAGGAGAATCCTATAAAAATATTACAGCACCATTTCAGTGTAAAATTCCATTCCTTTCAATGTGAACCTCTATGAGCTCCAAATAAGAATATCTAGAAAAATGGATGCCAGTACTGGTGTACTTGAAATACCTGCGCACTCTCTGCTCCTAATTTCACTGCAATTTGAGCTTTGAAGATCTGTTTGTAGAAACCTGTTGGAAAACATTGATTTGTGAGCCAGAGAATTGCTTGTCTTTTATATATATATATATGACATATATTTTTATTATATATTTATATATATGATATATTTATATATGTCCGTGTGCATATATATATATTTTTTTCCATGTTGAAATGTACCTGTCTCAATGTGATCCCTTGGTTCCAGATGGAACTTAAGAATGACTCAGGTTGGGGTAGTGTTGTGAAAAGTCGACTGGTGTTCTTTTGCAGGAAGATTTAAGTGACTGATCGTTTAGAAGAGCTGTTGACTGTTTTGTACATAATCAAGGACTGGATAAAAGCTGGTATTGTGTATAAATTGAAATTGTGAGGAGAGAAGCTGATGGGGAGAGGAAGGGGATAAACAAAAGGATTTAGAAAGGAATGTATATGTAATTAACACCCTCTTCTTTCCCAGCAAGGAAGCCAAATAAAGAAGTATACATTCAGAGGCACATCAAAAAGTTGCTTGAGGAACACCTAATTACCAGGAAATTTAAGTTAGAAAAAGAGTGCTGGTCTCCCAGCACAGTGTAAGCAATCTCTTGTGCTGCTGAAAAACTAGCTGCAAGTCACAGTTACCTTTGGGGGATTGCTTTAGGTGTTTGGTTTACAAGGTCTGGAAATATTCAAGCCAAAGGCATGGTAAATCTAACAGTGCTTGTGGCTGTTGTTGCTTTGAAAAACAAGCTGCTAAAGGCAGAAAGTATTCAAAATTCCTGACCTTCTTTCTTAGTGGCAACAAAGCATTTTTTTCCAAAGAATCACCCTTAGCCTGTTATCGGTCTAAAGATGTGGCCACAAAGCAAAATGCAATGCCCTGAGGTAGCAGACCTAAAAAAAATCTGCACTGAAGTACAACCCCTGCAGACAGTTTGATTTCCAGAATGGTATGTATTTCTGTACCTATGATACGACCACAGATCCCAGCAGAGATTATTAATTTGGTGCCAGACTCCATTATGCGCTTCAAATATGGTCACGTTTGTAGACTGTTTACTCGCATTCAGGAACTCGTTTGTTAAACACTATTTACCTGATAAGTCATATCATTGTAAATTAAGTGAACGTTAGCACCTTGCAATGCCTCATCCCAAACTGTACAAATTCAGTTCTGCCACCAGAGAATAATTCGGATTACCACCCTTTTAGATACAGAAGCCAAGAGTAGTTAACTCTGATCATTAATGGTTAGCTATCATCATATACCTAGTATTGACTTCATTAGCATTTACCTAGCAACATAAATTTCAGTCTATAGGTAGTATCCAAGTCCAGTTTTGATGGCTGACATAGTACCTAGGTCACAATTCTGTATCAGACAGCTCTAACCAAAAGAAGGAAATTGGCTGAAAACAAATACTTTTGTTGACTTTTTTTTTTTTTTATAATCTCTCTCAATCTAAAAAACTTTGGCCTTTTCACAATCAGCTCTGTATTTTAAAACAAAGCCAGTTTGAATCTTACCATAGTCCATAGTTTATCAGTTCTTATAAATGCTTTTCATTTAACAAGTTTTGCATACACTTTAATTAATAAATTGATTCTTATCCAGAAAATGGTGATCAATGACTACTGCAAATCTGGCACAAACTTGTTAGATTTATTTCTAGAAATAGTTGTGTTTCCTAACGTTTATCCAGTTTTTCTCACTATCACGATTCCTTCACATGAAAGATAACAGTGTTTAGTCAGGCCCTGTGCAGTGCCTAGGACATTCTAAGAACCATAAGATATTCTAAGTATCATAAGATACTCAATGTGATACAGATTAAAAAATTCTATATTCCTCTTTCTTTCTTAGTAATGATATGACAGATGCCTAAAACATTGTATTTTCTAAAGAAGTAAATCTACTACCTAGAAGCACTTCATACATAGCAGGATTTCTAATTAAATTTATACATTTCCTTTGGGCTCATTCAAGCTTAGGTTTTTGCTTGAGTATAGCATTCTATCATAAATTTAAACAAATGTCATTACAGGTAATAAAATAAGGGTGGCAAAGATTTTTATCTGGTTAATGATTACTGGCAGTTGGGAAAAAGGTAAATTCAGAATCTGGGGATTAACAAAGTACATTGTGCAGAGGAGCTATGTGATCAAATGAAAAACTGGATCTTTAATTCTGAAGCTCTCTTCCTCACCAGAACACAAAAAACCATCTTCTTGTTACAAGACAATAAGTTTCTTGTTATTACTATCCATTCACCTGAAAAAAAGGAAAGCCTGCCCCTCAGTTCTGACTTCGTTTATATACTATGACATTTACATTTGACTTCAGCTTTCAGTGTCAATTATTGAGCCTCGTAAGAGTGAGACACTGTCAACAAGATACTTTTTTCTCCTTATTTGACAGGATTGTTCAATAGGCATACTTATTAAACCTTTTGATTTGTAATCAGCACTTAGGAAAAATCTGAACAGACGTTGGAAAAAGACATACTATTACAAACAGGACACTATGGTATAGAACCAAGTCTTGGACTTAAAAATCAAATTCATTTCCACCTAATGGAAGCCTCTTTTAGAAATTATGTCTAATATAAATAAATACTGGTGAAATTTAAATGGTACTCAACTGGTACTCTTCATTTTAATTAGAGATGGGTTGAAAAGGTGATTAGGAAGGAAGAACCGTATTATTATATTATATCACTAACATTAGGCACCAATGTAAACTGCAGATCTAAGTTCACAATTAACCATTTGAAACTTCTGCACTTTTCTTATTGCATTTCAAACTTGAACTTTGGAAACTTAATTGATAGACTGACTTCTAAGTCATAGCACCAAAGATACAGTCGAGATAAGGTTTCCATCACTGTGGCTAGTGTATTTGCCATTGAAGTGTGACCAAACTCACAAGAGTTTCCTCATGTACTTCAAAACTTAGATATAAAATGCCTCGTGAATTCCCATATTGAACCTGAACAGTTAAGAGTTACAAAGGCTGAGCTCTGATGTGCCTCATCTCAGAATATCAGACAACTCTATACTGCAACTGATCTGTTATTTTAAAATCCAGTTTTCCAGAGCTGAGTTTCACCTTAGAAAATGGGGGCATGGTATTGATCTGATCCCCTGTGATCTACCAGTGGAACACAAAAAATCACTGGACAGATTTAAAAGGACTTGATAGGAAGGAGTTCAATGTGTAGTCCTCAGGTACCAAGTGTACCTGATTTAGCACATTGAGGGCTAATCAGTCTGACACTTTCTCCTACCTCTTTTCTCCCATTATAAAGATAAAACGAGGTATTACCTGCAGGAATGGTTACGCTCTGCAAAGCACAAGAGAATGCCTGTTTCTCGTGGATCTTTTTTTCTTCTTTTTTCTTTTTCTTTTCTTTTTTCTTTTTTTTTTTCCCCCTTTTCTCTGAAATAGAGAGCAGTACTTGGACTTCATTATTCATTATTCAAACAAAACAAAAATTAGTCACGAGAACACCCATCATGGAGATCATTGACCACAACACTGGACACTGTGATCTCTTCCTTTCCGATTCTGAAAAAAAGACAGTGGAAAGCTTTGGACCACTATTGATAATTACCCACAATTACCACAACTGCCACTACTTTGAATATAATATTAAAAGCTAGTTAAACTAGTTAAATGAAACTCATTCATAATGCAAAAAAAGAAGTGTCCTAAGAAAAAGAATGATATTTTTTATTTAATAATGGATATTAGAATACTTTAATTATTTACAACATTGTTTATTAATTTATTCTTGTGTATACTCTACTCTGAAGATTGTTGCAATAACCTATGTATTTTAATCACAGTGGATTTCAAATGGCAGTATTTATCCTCACAGATGCTGAAAAAAATACATAAATACATTTTAAATGGAAATATAGTTGTACTCTTTCTTTATGGAATTGACCATTCTTTGAGTTTTATTTTCATCAGCTGATCCATGAATCTTTGATTACTTAAATTTATTCAGTTGAAAGATTAAGATCTTTCCAAGGGAAAGTGCTTGACATGTTGAAGTAAGAAGATGCTTAGGAATAAGCTTATAAGAATGCATACTAAAGATTAAATTTATTATCTAGCCAAATAAACACCAATTGGAGGGTTCAATAAAGATTTTTTTTTTTGCTTCAATTTAAGTGTGAATTTTTACACCTTCAAAAATAAAAATAATTCACACCACCAAAAATAAATCCGAAGCATACTAACATTTGCATGTATCTTTCTGAGTTCATTTAAACTGCATTCAATTGTCCCTTGACAGATTTTCTTTCTCAATAACTGAAGAAAATAGCATGTAATGCTATTACTTTTCAGGAATGAAATGAAGAACTTCAAAAACGAGAGACAAAAATGCAAAAGTATTTGCAAAACAAAATCTGGGTCACAAAAGATTTTAATAAACAAAAGTGATAGAATAATGAAAGCAATATAATTATAACATTTCCAGTCATAGAAATTAAGATCATATCTAACATTAAGAACATCTAGACTGAGAACTTGTGTCCTTTCCTTGTCATGCTGCTGTGTCACTTCTGGGAGTGAGAATTTTCCTTCATGTTTTTTGAAATGTAATGCTGATAAATTGAAGTGGTAATAATATTCACCCTCTTCTATGATCTCATTATACCTTATAAGACTTGATGTACCATTTTTTTTTGTTTGTTTGTTTGTTTTCCATTTGTAGAGCATCTCTGTTTGCTGTTTTTGTGAAAATTCCTACTGTGGCTTGGAAAAAAATTGATTTCTTTTGGAAACTTTTGAATTTAGCAATTTTCTGATGCATTTTTCCTTTCACTTCTTCATGTCTTCCACCTTTAGTAATTCACTATGGTTTCTGATTATTTTGTCCAAATTTCTGATTGTTAAGATTGAAATCCCTGGCTGCCCATTTTTCCTTTTCTTGTTTGTAACCTCAGAGAAACTGGCCACAATGAAAATGCTATTATTCTTAGTTGGACAAAGGCAATTTTGTAACAGTGAAAGTAGCTGCCACTTTTGTTCTCTACCTGTGAACAGAGACAAGAAATAGATAGCTTTAAAAAAAAAAAAAAAAAAAAAGGCAGACTAGAGTGAGTGCATAGAGGAAACAGAAACAAGTAAGGTGTTGGCTTGGAGGGCTGAAAATAATAAGAAATGGATGTGAAAAGCTGATGACAAAAGGGAAAACTGAAGAATCAAGGAGCAAGGAGCAATAGCAGATGCTGTAGTAACTTTCTTCCCTTGAGAACTAATATAGCCATGCCAACACATACTGCAAATAATGGCAGGTCTAATTCTACCTTTTGATCATAAAGCTCTTTCAGTGTTACCTCCTGGGATCATCTTCTGTCTTAACATAATTATGGCATTTTATGAAAAGTTTTCTTAACACAAAGCAACATCTAATACCATGTTAATTTCTTCAGAAAATTCACATATTTTTTTTCTTTGCCTGTTCAGAAAAGAGGGAGCAGTTCAGGTGTTTGCTTATCCATAATGTGTCCTATTTTAATTTTGTAAATTTTAGAATGAAAATGCTATATTTTCCTTTTAATAAAGGGAATGCTCACAGAGATTTGTTTTATTAAGCTTAATCAGACAGAAAAAATATGCATTATGAGGTATTTACTGCATAAGGTAATGTTTGTCTGGACAGGTTATAAGAGCATGTTCAGATTTCTGAATGTTCAGTATTACTCTTTTAACAGTGCTACAAATGGTCCTAAGAATGGTCCTAAGACTCTGATGCAGATCCTCTGGGTGGAGATACAGAGGGAAAAGCAGTACAGCTCCATTATAAAAAGTGCTGCAAGCTGTATTTAGTGAGACAGACTATTAATTGCCTGTATTATGCTGGTGGTATTCTCTGGGGCATGGAAAACTCATATTTACCATTGTGTCCTACTGGAAATAGAGTAAATAGCAAAATTCTCCTTTTAGTTGTAAAGAGACTGTATAGCTTATTAAAAAACAAACAAACAAAAAAAACAACAAACAAACAAAACCTTAAAACTAGACAGATGGAAGCACATAATGGAGTCTTTCACTCAGAAGATGTTGCTTTGCTAGAATTACAATATTTCTGAGAAATACATTAGATTCTTTTGTTTTGTTTTCTAAAGGGGAAAGGACACACATACAACTTTCATGACTTCCATGCACAGCAGATACTCAGATTGCTACACAGCAATGTGCAGCAGAAACAGGTAATAAACTATAATTTCAGCAGAAATAAAGTCATGTTAATCACAAGGATGAAATCTCTGTTATACACAAAATAGGAAAAATTGAAAGGATTACTTTGTTCTAAGCCAAGAAAGGCCCCAATTTCCATTTGTGTCATGTTGTGTTAAGAAATTGATTCATCCTTATAATTATTGTCTGCAAATGTCTATGTAAGACTGGCCAGAGCTAAAGGTAAGTGAAAATTTCACTTCTGCCATTTACTTTTGAACTCTTAACTTTTTAAAGCTGATTCTCACATTTTTTTAATTTTTATTTTTCTGTTTTAATGCAGTCATGACAATGGACTTCATGATGCTTCCTACAAGCAAGTTGTCTGAACAGAAATATCATCAAAGCAACCTTCAGACACGTGGCACACATTAGTCTTCCCTTCCCCAATAATGGCATTCAGCCTAGTGTGCATGTTCATCATACTAAATGATCTTGTGGAGTTAGGCACCAATGCAACACCTATGTACCAGGTCATCTTAGAATATTAAATATTGCTTCAGGAAAACTGTATTTATGCACATGCTGACAGTTCATTTTCAGGTGGGAGCTTCTCAGCTGTTCTGCATGGAGCTACTTCAATCTTCTGTCTTCCCACTGTGAAATTTTAGACAACTCATCTGCTGAGCCCTTGCCAGACCTATTAATATTTATACATTCTATACACATTCCAGTCAGAGCATGTAAGTTGCAGATCTCTCTGGTTTAGAAGCTATTAAGATTCTTGACCCCTTTAGCTATTTAATCCATGGTCCTGGAGCCTTTGCAATCAGCTTACTCTTGAAGAAGAAAGGATGAATCATTATTGTTCAAATATTGTCCTGCATTGTGTCCTTTTGCAGTCCATCAAAGAGCAATTAAGCTTCAATGCATTCATTAATCTCACAGACACAGGTTATAAGGCATTCTTTTATTGGAAGGAGAGAATAGAATGTTATTTACTCAGTTGCATTTAATTTTGGATTAATGACTTCTTTAGCTGTAGTTGCTTCTCTGCATAAGAAATAAAATCCAGCTCATGTTTTTCTGTTTTCATATCTTAACATCAACTTTGGTACATTGTACAAGGGTACACTGATGCTTTGCCAAAGACTCCCAGGTAGAAAAACACATGGAATTCTTCTGGAAATTAGTGTTAACGCAACCTGAAATGAAAGTTAACATCCTCCCCTTCTTAAGGATTGTATGCATTCTTCTTAGAATGGCACAGTGATGCATAGCTATCACAGACTTCTTTTCCAGGATTCACAAGAAACCTCAAAGTTAGCATTTTATTAAATTTGTGTGGGATTTTCATCTGTAACAGACAGTTCATGAGTGACTTCAGGCATTCACAGTTCTCAGTAAGTACAATGAATAGCAGGAATTCAGCATCTCCCAGGATTTAGATCTGAAGTCTATAAAAGAGTTAATTTTAGTCTGCAGCAGAAAGCAAAGGGGAAAAGAAATTAAAGTAAGTGGGACAAGTCTTGAGATACTCAGATTTAGCAGTAGAACTCATAATTATCTTAAGAGCCTATTATTTTCTGTGCTTCCTTTGGACTAGGGTTTCTTACAGATTGGGTTGCAAATTATTATGATACAATTATTATCATAATAATGCTATTATTTAGTGCTGCTTTTTGAAAATAGTGTTATACACTGATAGATTTCAAAAAAAAAAAAATTAATGTTTTACAAATATTAGGGAAAGTGTGTGTTTGTTGTTGTTGTTGTTGTTTGGTTGTTTTTTTCACCTGAAAAATTAAATAAAGAACTCAGGTATTATACTAGCATTCTTGTGCAGAAATATATATATATAATGTATATATATATATAATGATTTATTTTAAAGCTGTTATCAGTGAGAGACATTTTTCTTCTTATTTTGTTTTGTTTCCTAAGAGCAAATTATGTTTAGAAAGGTAATTCTTTTGGTAAAACCTGAACCATGCTAAAAGAAAGTGATATCTTCAGATCTTCCATATAGCATAAAAGTCCAAAAATGCAATAATGCCAGAAATTCTGAAATGGCATTAAAGCCTATGCTCACTTCCTTTTCATAGGGGACCTGAGTTCATATGCTATGAAAGTTTGTGGAAATTTTCAGCATTGACTTCAACAGGAAGAAGATACATATTGTTTATAGCATATAATGTGCATCACGTATTTTGCACTGTTTCTTGTACCTTTCTATCTCTAAGAACACTCAAATAAAAAAGTGATCTTTCTTTTAAATGATTTGTTTTCAGCTGCTGTCTTCCTGGAGGAAGTCATAAAGCTTCCGTCTGTGATATTGTTTTCTGTGTGATGAAAAGATGTGTTCAGTAATAGTTTAAGCCATAGTTTACCTAAAAGTTCAATTTATAAATAATTTGTAAAAAAAGTTTAGACTTATAAATGTATTTTTATAGTATATATTAAACAACTCTTAGACTGTTAGTGTGAGATGGGCAAATTTTTTGGCTCAGAGCTTTCAGCCCTCTGACTTTAGACCACTCTTCCCCGTTGCAACGTGTCCCATCACTTCATTCTTCAGACAAAGGTTACAGCGATTGAATTATGACTTGGGGGGGGGGGTGTCACAGCTGAAAATCTATTAGCAGCAGTGGGAATATCAGGTTCAAACTGGAGTTATGCAGAAAATAGGGTCTCCATTTTGCTGGAAATTTTGAAATTTGAAATCATTTTCATCTTGCTTCAGAATGGCAAGCTGAAAATACCGTTTTTGTCAGAACGTCAAGGGCTGAAAAACTTGTTTTCAGAAGGGAATTTGATGTAGCTACTTTGGATCCTAAGCTCCTGAGTAAAAATCTGGCAAAATCTGGAATATTTTAATTCCTTCGTATTCAGGGGAAAATTATTTTATCTGAAAAATGTGTGCAAAGGTACATATTGACCCAATATGTCCCAACTGTGATAAAGATAGGACAAGAAGAGAAAAGGGGCAAACATACTTGTTTTGCTTTTTTGCAGGAGCAAGTGTGTACACTCATGTTTGCAGTGATATTGAAAGGAAACTGGGGAAGAATTGAAAAGGCAGGATGCTGTGAGGCTAGTGATATGAAATCTCAGTGCTATAGGTGCCAGAACAGCCTTCCTGTATGCACCACCTGCCTCTGATTGACCTCTTAGAGAGAGATTGCAATGGAGAAGATTGTACTTCCTTACCAGTATGGTAAAAGAAAAAGCCCTTTTATCAAATTTTTACTAAGAATGATAGTAGCTGTAGAATCCTGGAAATGAAAATGGAAATTAAGGATCTGAAGATGCTTATTCTGAGTTTAGGGATGGGGTGAGGTATGGCTTAAGAGGTCATCCCAGAATTTTCTGACAGCACCTTTTGCAGTGGTATTTGACCTGAGCCTAAAACCTTACCAATGTTGCAGTCCCAGTTCTAGCTCCTGGACTGGACCAGGAACCAGTGATGTCCAGTTCTTTCCAGACATCCACAGTTTTCCCAGCAACAGTACAAAGCCTTCCAGACCAAACTTGAGCCTGACACCAACAGACTTTTCATCTCAGCTTCAGAAGTGGTCTTTGAAATCTCAGGAATCTGTGGATCTCCATTTTAAAAGTACTGTTGCAAGCATCAGTGTCCTTCAGGAACTGTTGTGCTCAAGGGAAATGGATTCTAGCCCAGGAGCTGGCAGGGCTCACTGAGAGGTCTTTAAACTAGGTATGAAGGGAGATGGGGATTAAATGAATCTTGATAGAGATGAGCCTGGGGGAGCAGTCTCATGATTGGGGTAAGGGGCATGGTGCAACTGAAGTGCATCTACACTAATGCATGCAGCATGGGCAACAAAGAGGAGGAACTGGAAGCCATTGTGTGGTAGGCAAACTATGACCTAGTCGCCATCACTAAAATATGGTGGGACCACTCCTACAACTGCAGTGCTGCATTGGAGGGCTATAAACTCTTCAGAAGGGACAAGCAACTAAGGAGGGGAATGTAAGTTTGGGAATGATAAGGTAGAGTCCTGGTGGATGAGGATCAGGGGGCTGGCCAACAAGGCTGACATCCTGGTGGGGGTCTGTTATAGACCACCAAACCTGGATGAAGAGACGGATGAGGCATTCTATAAGTAGCTGGCAGAAGTCGGGTAATCGCAAGTGCTTGTTCTCATGGCAGACTTTAATTTCCCAGACATATGCTGGAAATACAATACAGCCCTGAGGAAGCAGTCTAGAAGGTTCCTGGAATGTGTGGAAAACAGCTTTCTGACTCAGCTGGTTAGTGAGACTAGCGGAGGGGGTGCCCTGCTAGACCTGCTGTTCAAGAACAGAGAAGGACTGGTGGGAGATGTGGTGGTCAGGAGCTGTCTTGGGCAGAGCGACCACAAAAAGGTATAGTTCTCAATTCTTGGTGAAGTCACAAGGGGGATCAGTAAAACTGTTACCTTGGATTTCCAGAGGGCAGACGTTGGGAGTGAGTCCTGAAGGGCAGAGGGGTCCAGAAAGGCTGGACGTTCCTCAAGAAGTCTTAAGGGTGCAGGAGCAGGCTGTCTCCATGTGCCATAAGATGAGCTGGTGGGGGAAGAAGACCGTTGTGGCTGAACAGGGACCTTTTGCTGAGTGTCTGGGAGAAAAAGAGAGTTTATGTCTGGTGGAGTTTATGTCTGGTAGGGACAGGCTACTTGGGGAGAGTATAAAGAGGTTGTCAGCATATGCAAAGAAAAAAATTCGGAAGGCCAAAGCCCAGCATGAGTTCAACCTGGCCACTATGGTTAAGGATAACAAAAAATGTTTTTATAAATACATTAACTGCAAGGGGAGGGCCAAGGAGAGTCTCCATCCTCTACTGGATGCAGGGGGGAACTTGACTACCGAGGATAAGGAAAAGTCTGAGGTTCTTAATGCCTTCTTTACATCTGCCTTTACTAGCCAGACCACTTATCCTCAGGGTACTCAGCTGCCTGACCTGGAAGTCTGGGACAGGGAGTGGAAGGAACCCCCCACAGTTCAGATGGAAACAGTTAGAGACTTGCTGCTCCACCTGGACTGTCAAAAATCCATGGGGCCAGATGGGATCCACCCAAGAGTGCTGAGGGAGTTGGCAGATGTGGTTGCTGGGCTGCCTTCTATCATCTGTCAGAGGTCATGGTCACCTGGAGAGGTCCCAGATGACTGGAGACTTGCTAATGTGACACCCATCTATAAGAAGGGTCATAAGGGAACTACAGGCTTGTCAGCCTGACCTCGTTGCCAGGAAAGGTGTTGGAACAGGTCATCTTGAATGCAATCATACAGAATATGTGGGACAACCAGGGGATCAGGCCCAGTCAACATGGGTTCATGAAAGCCAAATTCTGCCTGACCAACCTCATCTCCTATGACCGGGTGACCTGCCTGATGGATGAGGGAAAGGCTGCTGATGTAGTCTACCTAGCAAGGCCTTTGATACAGTCTCCCATAGTATTCTCCTTGAGAAGCTGGCAGCCCATGGCTTGGACAGGTACACTGCTTGCTGGGTTAAAAACTGGCTGAATGGCTGGGCCCAGAGAGTGGTGGTGAACAGAGTGAAACCCAGCTTGTGACTGGTCACCAGTGGTATTCCCCAAGGGTCAGTGTTGGGGCCCATCCTCTTTAATATCTTTACTGATGATTTGGATGAGGGAACTGAGTGCACCCTCAGTAAGTTTGCAGACGACAACAAGTTGGGGGGAAGTGTCGATTTGCTGGAGGCCCTGCAGGGGGACCTGGACAGGATGGGTCGATGGGCAGAGGCCAGTGGGACGGGGTTCAACATGGCTAAGTGCCGGGTCCTGCACTTTGGTCACAACAACCCCATGCAGCGCTACAGGCTTGGGGCAGAGTGGCTGGAAAGTTGTGCAGAGGAAAAGGATCTGAGGGTGTTGGTTGACACTCACCTGAACATGAGCCAGCAGTGTGCCCAGGTGGCCAAGAAGGCCAATGGCATCCTGGCTTGTGTCAAGAATAGTGTAGCCAGCAGGACCAGGGAGGTGAACGTCCCCCTGTATTCTGCTCTGGTGAGGCCACACCTCGAGTATTGTGTTCAGCTTTGGGCCCCTCACTACAAGAAGGACATCAAGGCCCTGGAGCATGTCCAGGGAACGGCTACAAAGCTGGTGAAGGGCCTGGAACATGAATCTTATGAGGAGTGGCTGAGGGAACTGGGGTTGTGTAGTCTGGAGAAGAGGAGGCTCAAGGGAGACCTTATTGCTCTCTACAGCTACCTGAAAGGAAGGTGTGGGGAGCTGGGGGTCAGCCTCTTCTCGCAGGTAACTAGTGATAGGACTAGAGGGAATGGACTCAAGTTGCACCAGGGGAGGTTCAGGTTTGAAATTTGGAGACATTTCTTCTCAGAAAAAGTACTCAGGCATTGGAACAGGTTGCCCAGGGAGGTGGTGGCATCACCGTCCCTGGGGTTGTTTAAGGAGAAGTTGGATCTGGGACTTAGGGACATGGTTTAGTGGGTGACATCGGTAGTAGTGTGATGGTTGGAGCAGATGGTCTTGGGGGTCTTTTCCAACCTTAATGATTCGATTCGATTTGATTCGATTCGATTCTATTCTGTTCTACTCTACTCTACTCTACTCTACTCTACTCTACTCTATTCTATTCTATTCTATTCTATTCTAAACTTCTCAAATTTTTGTGAAAGGCAGCTTGGCCCCTCGGATAAGAGCAAGTCAATCTTATGGCAAAGAATTTAGCCTTTTAGCAGCATTAGCACAGCTACATCTTGAGAAGTGAACACAGAGCTGACAAGCCATCTGCTGTACTTACACTATAGTAACATGATTTTTTTTTTTAACATTTTTGCTAATGAAGTATAGTCAGTAAATGAAAATAAATCATTACTGGATGAAATTTTCTGATTACCAGCATTGATGGGTAGCAAACAGCTTTCTCTTATGTCCTTCAGACAGATGTCAGATAAAGATAAGATTCTATTCTGTAACAGACAGATTTGACGCTTTTATCATCGCTGTGAATTGCACATTCCTGGCAAGGTGAAAAATCACTCCATCCAGGACCGTGCTGGCATCCTCTCCTTTCTGAGCTGCTGTGCTGTGGACAGCTGGCAGCCGTGCACCTTCTCATGATCATGCCCCAGGCATGCCACTATCTGGAATTAATTTGTAGCGTAAAATGGGTGAACATAGCAGAACTTCCTTTGGAGATCTAAAGGGCACAAAATAAGGAGCTTAATCAAGGGAGGACTGTGAAACCTGCCCCTCCCTTTTGCACCTCCCTGTGGTGCAATGTATAATTCACACACAGCCACACACAGCTGTAGCTATGCAGTGCTAAAAATGCACAAATCCACTCAGTGAGGGGATCTGTGAGAATCTGATTCATGCTGCCTCTTTCAAGTACTGATTCCACAGTCCCTTCTTTCATTTCCTTCACCTCCTGCTATACCCCTGGGAGTACCTGGCTTGCCTTCCGTTGCAACTAAATATTTCTTTGGTAACAAGCCCGAGTAGTACTTCTCAAGGAGGTTTTGCAGTATGTTGCTAACTATTTTGGTTGCATGCCATAGCAAGTCAGTACTGTGATTATGTAAATTTTCTGTAATTGTTGCCATAATTAGTATGTTTCATTTTAAGGTCTAAACAACCTCAAAGTATATTCTGAAGTGCTATCTAGGAAGGGGAAGGAATGAAAGTAATATAGGCACACAGTGCTAGGCTGTTCTCATTGAAAAATTCTCTTATTTCATGGTAATTCAAATGGTAATTGAGCTAGGAAGTGCCTGTAAGGATATGCAGCTGATATGCAACAAGTGGTAGTAAGATGAATTTACATTACTGCAGCACAAACTGTGCAAATGCAATTCTCTGGGTGTCTCAAGGACATAGTCACTCCGTGAGACAAACATCTAAATATAATTTTCCAAACGGTGCCGATAGAAAGGCTTTTTTTTTTTTTCTTTTTTTTTTCTTTTTTTTTTCTGTTAGACATCTTAAAGAAGATTTACATTTGGAACAGATCCATTTAGGTTTAAAACCACTCCATATGCCTGTTTTGTGTTTTAAGGCCCCCAGGCAGAAAACCTTATATATGATAAACCATCTGGAGATGGATCATGAGAAAATCATTACTGTAAACTGTCCCTGATCCAGTTCACAGGTGTAAAACTCAGTTAATTTCAGTGACATTTTAAAGAGTGGCAGTTTAGATACTTAACTTACTCTTCAAAGTAGGAACATTTGTCTTGATAACAGGAGTATGGTGTTGTCATTTCCCCTAAGTCACAGTCTTTTGCCAGTTTGAATATTTGTATAACACAAAAGCAATTCATTCATAAATCTTTTCAGTTCTCAGGTCTATATTTCCTAACATATATGTACGTGTATGTGAGCAAACTACTGAAGACACTATTTTTGCATGTACACAACAGACAGATAAGTGAGATGTTTAGATTACCTGATACAATTCATGTTTTATCTTGATACCCAGTGGAATATCATAAACTTCAGCTAGTGACTTCCATGTCCTGAAGAATTTTTTGAAACATCATGTGAAGCCAATAAAGGCCTGTTAGTTTATTCTAAAGAGCCTTTTTCAAACATCAACAAAGAATGAAATTTGGATGGATTGGATTTGGCACTGGCCAGGCAAAAAATACTTCAAGTCTCAATCTTCCCTGGGAGAGAGCTGAAAACAGAACTTTGAGATCTGTTTCTTATAAAGACGGTTTTGGCCTCACTTCTGTTTAAACATACTTTGGTACAGGAGAAGAAGTTGGTGGCAGGTGTTTAACTGACACAGGTCAGATCAGTTCCGGTTAAAATACAATATTTTTCCTTCGTCAGTATTTCCAAACATCCCTGTGAAAGGGAAACTGAATATGGTGTAGTTTTCACTCCTGACAGTTTCTTTTTGAAACCTGGGAGAGTTTTAAGTTCTGGAATTAATATGCACAAGAGACAGTCACTGGTTTCAGTAGATATTTTTAGTGGAAATTGCCAAATATGAAAAATGCTCTTCTAATTTTCTTCAGTGATGACTGTCTGTTTCTTAAAGTGAAAATAAATAATGTAGGGGAAAAAAATCTCCTGAAATATATGAAGATTGCAGAGAGAAAAGAGAATGTGATATTTGCATATATTTCCATTACTCTAATGTAGGGTGCCCGATGTAAGGCCAGGTTCCCTAGGGTCCTGTATGGGTTCTAGATGGGACAGTAACACTGAATAATTAAATACTCAGATTTTTCCTCTACTGGGTTTCATTTCTCTGTTGACTTTATAAGAAAGACAAGAGATTAGATACATAAATTAGGCAACTAAGCTATAGATAATAAAAATGCCACTTTAGAATCAGTCTGTTAATAGATAGAAATGCAGCCAGAACATGGGCAGTGCTGGGCCACAATTTGTATCAAATTCTTAAATATCAAATAAGATATATGAAATACAAATGAAGCTGTGCAAGAAAGCAGTGGGAATCTTCTTCCTATGCCATCACCACAGGATGCACAACAGTCAGTCTCCTGCAGAATGGTGTTAATCTAACCTTTGTATTGATGGTCACTTCTAGGCAAATCACTATTTGCATCAACAACAAAATCCTAGTACTTACTGAGTGCAGAAGATATATTGTTGGAATATTATGGTACTGCTTTAAATCTGAGCATAATCTCTCTGAAATTTAGAATTAAATGTTAGTCTCATTGTCTCCTATTGTTCTCTCCCCTCATTCCCTGCCCTTAATTTTGCTTCTTTGCCTGTATGCGGTAGCATGATAGGGCTCTTCTATTTATGTACTCATATAACATTAAACACTGTTTAGAATATATATATATTATAACAGTTATTTTACAAATATACTCAGACTATTTGCAGGTACAAAAATGTTTCATATGCAAAGAGAAGCAAATGAGTCAAGCAGTTTGACACCTAAGATACTTATCAGCTGTCCTAACGTATTATAATTACTGCTAAGAATGAATAATGTATTAGATTATTTTCCATTTTCACCTCTCTGTGAATTCTTCATGAACTGAATGTCACTTTTCAGATTCTGGTTTCTATCATTTTTCTCACTATCATTTTTACATTAACATTTTTCAGTATCGGTTTAACAACAACAACAACAACAACAACAAAACATAATTATTTAATAAATATTTATTAAAGATCAAACCAAATTGTTTTAAATCTCAGAATTTTAGTCGCATCCTACAAAGCTAAACTTTTCCACCCTCAATGTTAACACAAGTACTGCATATTTCTTATATTTACCATTCCTGAAGTAGACATGAAATATATTTTAGCAAGGTAATATGCACAAGGAAGGAATTATTAACACATTGTGATAAAAGCATTCTTGTTTTAAAGCTTAGCCTGTAGAAATCACAAGGATGTACACTGCAACAAGCTTTTGTAAAATCTTCTTGTATGCCAGAGAATCTTCTTTGTCACTCTTGTCAATGTGTAGACTGTAAAATGCAAACTAGTTAAAAAGAAAAATATATAGGGAAAAATAAAATACTGGCCAGACTGGAGAAAAAAATCTCAGTATCTCATTGAATATACTTATCTTTTGTATGAAAGGGAACATAATCATCAATTTCTATGCTATCATTTATAGCTTCTGTTCATTTGTTATTGTAAACTCATTAGCTACACCTGTACCAGTAAATAAAACACTGCTAAAGCATGCACTGGATTTCTGACCTCTTGAATGATGAATTATTTAAACTCTCCTTAGTACCATTTGGCATGTGCTAATGAGCCTGCTTCTGGAGGATGCTGGAGAACATTGCAGGGGACAGTCCATCCCCAAAACTCCAATTCAGAGTTCATCCCTCAAAAAGCAATTCAGACACAACTGCTCCATGCTGAGGCAGGATAGATCTGAAGTGTGTGGTTTGACATATCCATACAGCCATATCATTTGCCTTTATGAATGGAGGCCGTTTCATTTTGTACTATAGAGATAGCCAGTGAGCCCTGTCAGATTTATGCAGCAGCCAAAGAATAAGACAAGGATCCTTCTGGCAATATTGTGAAATCCAAGAGGCAGAAGTGCGGAATGGTGATAAAATGTCGAGGGAAAAAAGATGGTGAAGGAGACCGGGGAAGTGAAGGTAGTAAAGAAGAAGTCCAGAGGAGAGAGTGGAAGTTGGAATCAATTTTTTCGTGAATGTTTTGTCCGTGATCTTTCCTAGGAAAATTACTGTGAGGTGCAGGTTATTGCTGTCTTCCCTTGTAACAGAGTATGGCTGGATGCATCCTTTGCTTTCTCTTTCTTCCAGCCTATGGAACCACACGACAGTGGACATTTGAATCTGCAGCACCGGTTCATTGATCAGAAGGCACAGCTGTTTTGCTCCTGGGTGTTAATTCCACCTCTGGCATTCTCTACTCCTCTCCTATGGTACACAGCATGACAGAAAATGAAATCTGTATTATCTCATCTTAAAATTTCTTGTAGATTCTTAGTTAATTCAAATTACTTCATGAAAAAGCTAACTAAATATAAAGCAAAATAAAGGTGACTTACCTGTACAGCATGAACCGAATTGCTCTTAAACATAGCCATCTTTAAATTTTAGAATGTGAGTTATCCAGATCAGTTATTCAAAGTAATCTGATATCTGTGTTAATTATTATGATTTAATTATGGTGTCTTACTCCTTGCAGGCATACTTATGAATTATCTTTTGCGTGGCCCCAAGAAACTTTATTAATACACATTGAAGGACAGTTTAACCATGAATACTAATGACCCAAGCAAAGTAAAGTTATGCATGAAATTCTGTGAAGCAATAGGTTTCACTCATTAATTCCACTTGGTGCATCATTAAAGTTGTGTTGTCATTAGTTAACAAATGCTAGTGTCTATAGTGGTGTTGCTCTTCCAGACTCATGATAGCAATTTTTTAAAAAAATATTTTATTTAAAAGTCTGTATTTTATTTTACTTAAAAATCTGTAATAGCAATTATAGACTGTCTTTAAAAATATGTATACAATGTATTTGGAAGTGAGTTGCTTTATATCTTTTATAAATTGTTATTCAACATATTAAGAAAGACGTTACCATTTTCAGCAGCAGTAAGAAGAAATTCAGTGAATGTTTTCTAGGATGTTGAAGGAATTCCTGAAATGTGAATTACCTCTTAAATACGGAAGATTTCATTACCTATATATGCTTTACCCAATTTCTAACCCATTATAGAACTCTATATGTAGTCTAACCAGATGCATGTTGGAAGCAGTTGTCTCACAGATCCTCATGTTTGGTTGGCAGAGAACCTTGCTTGCTTCTTTGTAATCTAAAATCACACCAAAACTGGGATGCTTTCTAGATCCTTTTAACGCCAAACTCAATTAGTATCACTGAATCTATCCATATATATAAACATATACACCCAATCTCATTTTGGACACCCAAGGGATCCCACCTAGCCTGCAGGTGCCACTGCAGAAGAGAGCCTGGGTCTCATGTGTCCATGCTTGCCACTTCTGTGCACATCTCGAGACAGTTTAGGATGTCTGCAAGGGGGTTATGTTTAGGTGCTCAGTACGTTTAGGTACATAGGCTGCATGCTAGCTATCTAAAGGCTTGTAAGCTAGTTGTCTGGGTTTTCTCTCTGATGGGCACTTCTAGAGGGCAATTTATCTCTTCCTAAAACAGATGTCTATCATTTATGTTTGACTGTAAAACTTTCATATCCTTGAGAACTGGCAGGTAGGATCAGGATATCCTATTTAAATCATACTATGCATCTATGTTTACAAAACTGAATATGTTATTTAAAATGATACTCAGGAAGAGATTCAGACACTTTAAAGTTGATGTCTGTGTTTTCTTCATTTGAATTAGTTATTTCAACTCCAGTTGAAACAGCTATTTCAACTCAGTGGAAATACAGGACATAATTTGTTGTGTAGATGTAGAAACTTAGTAAAAGATGTGACAGCATCCTTGTGTCTATATACTTACTGGAGACCAACAATGTTTTAAAATGACAGCTGGAGCACAGGTCTCATGTCCTAGGGCACTTCAAATGGCCCTAGACACAGATGTAGGTGGCTGGATCTAAACCGTTGACAATATAGACAGGGAGTTTTTCAGCTGACCAACCATGAGTATCACATCTCAAGTGAAAATAATTACTTATTTTTAGAAAACTAAATTACACCTTTCATGTTTGCTTTATGACGAGTGGCTCTAAAGAGTCTACTTACTGTATTAAACATGATGGGTCTTCAATGACTGTCGTAGGAACTGAGACACCCCGTACAGATACATTCAGTTGCATTATGGATACCTGAATTTAGATACAACATCCCACCCCTACAAGCCAGTGACAGGACAGGTGAAATTAATTCCAGATATTAGAGCCTAAAAGTCTTATCCGGGGTCTTTTTAATCACTTGTTACTTCTATCTCATTTCAGTGTATCTAACTTCAGTTTAGGTTGAATATTAGTTAGTGTGTGTGTGTGGCTATGCATGATGCCAACTCTTCAAAGTCACTTTAGAGTCAAAGAGCTATGGGCTTTCACTCATTTATGGATGACTTTTAAGTCTTGTCAGTCTGGTCAAACATTAATATGACGTTCTGCTTACTTGTGAGTTATCTGACTAAAATGTAGTCCTGCATGTTCAGAAGTAATCTTTGTCTTAATGCAGCTAATGCTGAGTTGCTGTTCATTGATAGAAGGCACTGGTGTAGACAGGTAAGCTTCTGTAGCTCATACTTTTCTTCAATTTATTAGTTTAGTGAGAAATCTCGTAATTATTTTGAATCCTATTATGTTCTGATAGAAAGGGAGAAGTAGAGTTGCAGCTGAATGATTTAAATCCTGTTTATGCTCAAGTTTCCTGGAAAATTGAAAGTGCTTGAAATAGAGAAAGAAGCCACTGGGGAAAAAATAAATAAATAAATAAAAAAGTCTAGCCAGAATCTTTAAATGATAAAGGGTGTATCCTTCCCTCTGATGCACATGTGAATCTTCCACTGAAGTCAACTGGAACAGCATTTATACCTTCAGGATTGGGATTTGTTCATAATCCTCTGAATTTTAAATTCTTGTTCCATTATATCAAGGAAGGGAAAGGGGATTAGTTGGCAGTATCTGAGAGCTTTAATTTTTTATGGGATTTGTATATCTAATAGTGAAGTAAATGAAAAATTGAGAATGCATTACTCATGAAGATGTGCATTTTAAAATGTGTCTTTTACAAACCTTGATTTTTGCATGAGGAATCTTCTCACTCTCTTAATACTAACCTTTATCATTAACCAGTGGACAGAAAAAAATGAGATCAAAATTTCCAACAAAGTGAACCACTTTCCTTTGTATTGAAGGTACACAGACAATGTTCATAAAACCTACATGCTCACATATTTCTGTTTGACATGTCCTGAATTGTATGCTGCTTGAATTTTGTTCATCAGTTCTTTGATGCTAGGCCATCATATTTGCAATATTTTATTGTTCATCTATAACAACAGATAAACAAAAAGTTGGGTTGAATACATTTTTTTTTTAATCAGTCAGATATATAGGAGATCACAGCACACTACAGAAGAACTTAATCACTAATGCTCTCCTAAATCATTTCCTTGTAGAAATTATTAGGAAAAACTTAACTGCACATTAATCTCATACAGACATCTAGTTCAAGTAAAACCTTCATTACTAGTCAGCTGACATATTTTTCACTTTTTTCTTTTTTCTTAAGAGAAACTTGATTCATGCATGTTTAATCATTGAAATGGGAGATAAAAAATCAAAAATTTTAGTTCCTTAGTCTGTAGAGTGAAAGAGCATAGGGTTTATTAAATTACCTGGTTATGGTCAGTTTAGTGTAAAAAAAATAACACTTAACAAGGAAAGTGAATGACTAACCCCACAGACACTCAGGCAGGAATGAGCAGATGATAATGGAGGCAGTACAAAGACCAGAACTCCTCAGTCATTGCCAGAAGGACCATGGGAGGAGGTGCTCGAGCACAACCTTGCAGAGGTTCAGTCTCAACTTTGTTCCTGGAAATAAGGGGGGCAAGGTGAAAATTGTGTGTTTTGGGATATCGAAAGAGGCTTGTGAGGTTATGTAGATCTTGTTATGAAGTGTTTGGGAGAAGCACCAAGAGCAGGGAAAGATCAAGGTGAATCACAGAAGAACAAACATGAAAAAATGGAGAAGGAGGATAAAAGTGGCCAGACAGATGTGAGTTGACCAGTATGCTTGTCTGACTGAGCCTTGCACCTCATTACCACAGCCTGTCCTTTCTTGCTATTAAATACTATTCTTAGTTATTTTTCTGTGTAATTCACACTTTACCCTATACGTGAGTGCTGCAGTCTAAGTGACAGCAACTGGAGAAAGGGCCGTGGGTCACAGCACCCACAGGTCTAGGTGCCAGTAACTGGAGGGACTAATGTTGTCCAGATTGTTCTCAGTAATGAACTTCAGACCTGATCAGCCCAAGGGACTGCATTCGCATGTATATTCTCATGCATGTGTGTGCATGAGCCTCTCCAAGATCCTTGCTCAGCCCCACTACTGCAGTGGTCACAGCAAATGGGCACAGCAGCAGCCGCATCCCTGGGTCTTGGATGGAGAGATCCTTGGCACTGACAGTGTACCCAGCTGAGCTACACCAACCAGGAGGGTGCAAACCCTGTGTCCTGGAGTGCACTGGATTGGGCTACTAATTTCACACCCTTAACACCCAGTGTCTTTGCTGTTGTTAATTCTGCCTTACATATCACATTCAAGTTTACTATAGCTGTCTTTAGAAATAAAATAAAACAAAATAAATTTATTGTTGCAAATGGAATTAAAAAGTCTGATATGAACGTAGCTGATATTCTCAAAGTGTTTTTGTTGCTGTTGCTGTTGTTTATTTTACATTTTAGATTTTGGAGGCTTTGATGGATGCACATCTTTTATCATGCTCTCTGGTAGAAAAATGAAGAAAGAAAAGAGAAAGCAAACCAAAACAATGATTTGACCACTTTCTAACAGAAGAACTCTGAAAGACAGGTAATAGTTTCCATCTGTCAAAATTTAGAAAACATTAAAAATGAAGAAGAAGAATGGATGACTTCATAGATTAAGCTAAAATAAGGAAAACTATTATTTATTAAAGGCTGAGTGGAGACTTTGCTAAAAAATAAAATAAAACTCATTGGGGAAAAAAATAAATTTAAAGCCAGATTAAATTGCAAATAATACATAAACCTTTGCAGTTTAAATCAAATTGTTCTGACTTGTAGGTAGTTGAAAGTTCTACTCATATAAGTGTCTTTTTATGCTTGTACAGATCTGTTTTTTCTCTAAGCATCTGCTTCCATCAGAAATTAGAGATGGAAAACAGAGTTAGATGAATGTTTGTTCTGTTCTTACATTAAAAACTTGTTTCTGGTCTTGTTACACTTGAATTGAACAGCTGTTGAGGTCCCTTTCAAATTATTGGATCAGGCTGTTTGGATTGGAACTAGAATATAATGCATTTGGTATAGGGACACTTATTACTAACCATGTTGGTTTGTAAAATACCTTCTTAGCTATTCACATCTTACACAGCTAGCTCAAAACAAGAAAAAAAAAATCATATTTAAATTACTTGGAATTGTTGAGTTTCACATCAAAACTCACAGGGTTCAGGTCCAGATCCAACAAAACATTTAAACTCCTAACACCTCTTTAGTTCTTTAATTACCAATTTAAACTACTGACAATTTAGGAACCTAAATATGTGTAGGGGCAATAAATAACCAACTTGATTTTCGAATCATTTTCTGCACTCTAATACAGACTTATCCTCATTAAAGGCCAAAACAGTTTTCTGATAAAACTGTGGGTAAATTAAGAATGCTAACACTTGCACAGGCAGTCACCACTGCCCTGAAACCACTCTTGGCAATAATTAAAATTGATGGTCTTGTACCTCCTGATGATCTTTGCACCGAGGGAACACCAGCTCTTGCAGTCCACTCAAAGGTGACTCTATAACGCTCTCATCACATGAAAGGTTCCTAATAAAAGCCAAGGAGCTGGCTTTATTAGTTACTCAATGTTATTAGCAATGTGTTTCACATTACTGATTTTGAATTCCCCCAGTAGCAGTACTCCTTCCTTTGCACAGCCTCCAGCACAACTGAATTTGAAGTCTCGGCATGATAATGATATATAAAGCTAAGGAACTCTTGGTGTAGATTGAGAATGCTGCATAATGCTCTGAATTGCTTACGTTTTACCTATGTATATACCTGTGTATACAAACACCTGTTCTCTGGACAGGTTCATCTAAGCTTCCAAAAAAGCTGACAAAATGGTGAAGGAGCAAGACAGGGGAAGAACTTTCAACCTAAATTCCACATACTGCTTGGCAGACTGTCAGATTGCATAATGACAGTGATGCCCTTGTCCAGAAAAGCAATGCCACTGTGTTTTCAAATACCTTCTTCTATTCAAAAATTGCTCACTACATTACACAGAGCCCTCTTTACCAGACAAATTTCCTCCATTTACACTTTATCCAAGCGAAAATTGCTGCTGCAATTTATGCTGGCAGGATGAGGGCATGGTGAGAGAGCTGGATGAGGAGAAAAGAGTCTGGCATAGCCCAGCGGGGCCCCTACCAGCACTTCCCGTCAAAAAAAGTGTATCACATTTATCAAGATGATGAACATGGGCCATACTCTGCTCTTTTACACCACTTAGAATCTACTGACTATTCAGTGCCACTAATCACATTTTCACCTGTGGAAATGACACTCCCTTCCTCATCCTGGTGTTGTTATCTGCTTCTCCTAGCCTCAGGGCACTCTACTGAACAACCTCAGGGCAACCTCAGTGATGTTCCTGCTATCTTGTCACTTCCACAGCTGTTATGTAGCCAAAAAGAAGCCTTCTGGGTACATCTTTTCTACACTTTAAAACAAAGAGCAGGCAACTTTGTCAAAAAAGTAGTTCAGTGAGCAGGAACACGTCTGTGAGTATCTAAAGATACATGATTTTCCAGCTAGTTTTATAGGTGAAAACAAGATTGCAACAGGTACTTTGATCCTTTGAATGCTGTTGGACAGCTTTTCTTTAATATGATGCTTCTTGTCTGTGAATGGCATTTGTATCTGTTATTAACAAATTATGATAATTCCTGTTGCATTTCCAACAACTGAAATGTATGCTACTGATATTTCTTCCTCTCTGTTGTTAAGTGTCATGATCGCCTATCTCCTTGGCTGTCTTTGCCACTGTTAGGGCAACTGCTAACCCCAAAACAATCCAAATCCTGAACAAAGAAGAACCCCGTGCTTTGACTGGTTTATTGAGGTCCAATGATCTGCTGGTCTCTATCTTCATGTGTCCAGTATGAAATTATCTCTCTGGAAGAGGTGATGCTATTGCTCAAAAAAATTGATTGCTCAGCAAGATAAAATTTTGGTCTTTCAGAAAATATCCAAATTAATCACCAAGACACGCTAAAACAGTGGATGCAAAGAAAACAGCAAAAGCTTATGTCTAAGGATGGGGAGGGCCTGATTAAACAATTATTTCTATTTACGTAACTTTGAAGAATATATGTGAAAGTCAATTCAGATAAGAACCATCATGATTCAGGGACTTATAGTTGTGCATAGTAGACTGTAAGCATCATGTAAGTTTCTTTGCTACTGTAAGGATAGTATGTGTCTTTCTGCAAAGAGACAAATGACTTGCTATTGTTTAAAACTAAAGCACAACCTCCTTGGGCAATGGAGATGCAATATGTGGTTTTTCACCCATTTGATGGAAAGGAGAAATGCCCACAACGTAGAATATTTGTTTTAGAATATTCACAGCAAATCCAAGTAAATTGCAGCAACGCATGGTGCTATTCGGAAAAGAGGGAGAATTTGCAATATTTACTAATGAAGAAATCCCATAATTACTATGGAGAACTTCAGTAAGTAGATATTATTCTGTCTATGGGTGAGAAAAAATCTACAGGATCCAGAACCAGTTGTCAATAATTTAAACAGGATAACTACTGGTCAAGTTACAGTTACCGTCTATTTGATTTCAGTCACTAAAGGCCTATTTTTACAATAGAGAATCAGCAACAGATTACTTTTACATGTAGTCCTCAGCTGTTAAATCATCAGAATTTTTTCTTTGTAGTACAATTGGTTAGCTTTCTCTTTTTGCTTTAAAAAAATAATGCACTATGAACTGTAAATACATCCAAAAGTGACATTACACCCTAGTGGTGTTTGGAATGGTTAGCATCAGTATATTATAAAATGATTATTTTGTGGCTGTGTTTTTTTGTTGTTGTTGTTTCTCTTTTTTTTTTTTTTTTTTTTAAATCAAAAGGCAATTTGATGGTTTAGGTTTTATATACCCTCCCTTCTTTTTGAAAAGGAACAGGAAATATAGCATTTAGTTTTGAAAGCAACTAAAATAGAAGTATTTTGCAGCAGATGGGATTTTTATGAGCTGTTTGTCACTATATACCAGTCTTGTTAAAGAGCAATCGTTTTCTGCTTCATTACACTAAGATAGCTCTGTTTAGGGTTCCACTCAGCTGTGAAATGACTTTAAAACTTCTATAAGGAATAGAGATGGGATTTTTATAATAAAAGATTGCTAACACTGTATAAGGAATAGAAATAAAATGGTCAAACACACTGTTTTTTTTTTTTTTTAAGAAGAGGGGAATATAGACATGTTGCATTACATACTTATGCTTAATCTGCTGGTTTAGGATGAAAAGAGGTTTCAAAGTACTATTATCTTCTACACCTAAAAAAGGTAACAATCAAGTTAATCTATATATAAAGACTAAAGATGCATTGTTTCTATGAAAAAAAAAACCACACACTATATATATATATTGCTTCTTTGAGGCAGATAAAATATAAACACAATAATTAAGTACACAGACATCACTATGAAAATAGTAGGTCAGATCTCATCTAACATACACCAGTGGAACTAGGTTTATTCTGTTCTTATGCCTTTCTTGAGTGTAAGGTCTGAATACTTAATCCCTTACAACTTGTCTTGGTCAATTAAAATTCAGTGTAGTCCCCTGGGAGCTCTGAGCTGCTCTGAGGAAGGTGGGAGCTACAGGTAGAACTCTTCCAGGTGTTTCTGCCTATGGTCCCATGGCTCTACCACTCCAGGAACAGCTCCTCAATACAGAACTGCCCAGCTGAACTTCAGCAAGCTGCAGCCTGGCATCAGGTTAAAAAACAAAAACAAAAACAAACAAAAACAAACAAACAAACAAAAAACCTTTGGAGAGTATATCTTCATACCCTGTGATGTGATCTGTGGCTGTCCATCCCCTGCTTCAAAAATGACCAAGTTACCTTCAGGAGGTTTATATATTTGATAAATTGGATAACTAGCTGCTGAAATCATTTTCATCAGTTGCCAAATTTCTCAGCCACTAAGAAACAGCTGGTACTGCTATATATCTGAAACACCTTCCTGCTGAGCCTGTGCACTTTTTTCATTATTCCCAAGTGGAATAAGGTCTCTTGGCTGGCAAGCATTTTTGTTTGCAACTATGGACAATACAAACACAGAGCTATAACGCATCATTTAAAACATTGCAATTATTGCTCCTGGTGTCCATATGATCAAATTTATCCATGTTTCACATTTTAATTTCATTCCTTTATACACATTTTGGTCCCTTCCTGCACCTGATTAGAATTCACTGTGTTAATTTTGAATCATCTCTTGGTGGTACTTCTTCCCCAGGAATATCTCTCAGTGACTGTTTTCCATGCCACTTCTCTTTTTCTCTTACTTTAATACCAGGTAAAGAAGAAGAATTGTATACCTGGAGTTTGTCTTTTAATGAGAAATTTATTTCCTACAGCCTTGCATCCCTTGGAGATCTTGGGAGCAGAGATGAGCAGAATAACACATGAAAATGCCTTCTCCTGTGTGACTATGTGTGTAGTGCACAAGATATTAGTGTTCTCAGGCTTTCATTCAGTGTTTAATTCTATAGCCTTTATATACTTTGTGGTTGTGTGGAATTGCTTGCATTCCAGTGTGCCAAGATGCTGCAAAGTACTTGATCCCATAAATCATATTCTCATAAGTAAGTTCAATCATTCAGATGTTCTTAAGACAAATATGTTTAATCACAAAAACACCAACTAATTTAATCTGATTTT
Organism: Cygnus olor; assembly: GCF_009769625.2. Taxonomy (NCBI): domain Eukaryota; kingdom Metazoa; phylum Chordata; class Aves; order Anseriformes; family Anatidae; genus Cygnus; species Cygnus olor. The sequence goes on along the minus strand of NC_049169.1, from coordinate 33,914,991 downwards.
AATCTGAATAATAATCAGATTTCAGATCTGATTTTTAGAAAGGTAACAAGGTTGTAGTTTTATGATACTGTAACCTAACTGATACGCAACCGCAAGAAAGAATAGAAAGATGAGGTATTCAAATAGGTGTTCTGCATTACATTTTGGAAAATCTACTGAAAAACACAACATTATTATTTAATTTAGTTGACCAGAGTAACTACGAGAAATATGGAGCTGTGTTTTTTTTTTTTTTCTTTCTGTAAGCTCTGTGAATAAAAAGTATGTGACTTTTTACGCAAAAGAATCGAAACCATTTTCAAATTTGATTTAGTTTGTAATTTAGTCGATGAATGAATTCATGGGTATAGCATGGTGCCTGACAGTGCAAGCCCCTGAAAAAAAAAAAAAAAAAAAAAAAAAAAAAGAAAAGAAAAGGGGTTCAAAAGATTTCAGGGAATCTGATAAATGTATCTTGAAGCAGCAATTTTCATCCACGGGAGTTCCCGAAAATCAATTAATAAGTGTAGGAGACTGGCCACCTCAATCATAGAATTTTGCAAAAAAAATCACTGCTCGACAATAAAAAAAAAAAAAAAGTCATATTGATTAGCTTTATACACACATTGAATAATAAGAAAAAGCAAGTATTTAGACTTCATTTTTTCCCATAGACATTCATTACACAACTGCTTTTGTGTAAGTGGTGTTATGTTTCTCTATCAAAGATTCAATTTCCCTGTTGTAGCAAAAAGGAACATAAAAATGCAGTGGAAAGAGGTTTTGAGATTACTTTTTTTATTTTCCCAAAGTACTGAAATTGATTTGTGTCATACCATTCATTACTGAGATGTTACGACACTAGACAGATGTTCTGTTACTCTTGCACTTGGGAACCTTTTCAGTATTTTTCATTTCCCTGTAGGAAAATATTGTATTTGAGTAATTCCCAGTACATTTAATGGCCACTGTTTCTCCTAGTCTTGCGATTAGCTGTGTTTTACCATCTTACACCAGTATACGAAGTATATGGGAACAAGATGCTTACTAATACAGTTACATTTACAAGCACAGTCATTTTCTCCCAGGATGTGAGAAACAAAAAAAAATTACTGAGTACAGCTTTTTGTGCAAGTGAACTAAAATTTGAAAAGCCAAAATAAATAGTATAAAAGGGTAGGAAATTTTAATTTTAACAACTTCTTGAGCTATTGTAATCAAAATATTTCCTAGCTTGCACATATTAACAGTCCAAAATGAGAGTCTTAACTGATGGAAAAAGATAAAATTCAATGACAGCCAAAGGCAGTTTACCTCAGCTGAAGCTCTGGTTTGCAATATTTTTCTCGAACAATGTCTCTAAGCTATTAACATGACTGAAAAACATAAAATCAAAATCTGTCCTTTTGCCATTGACTATGATCTGATGTATAGCATGCTAACTAAAGCCATATTTCAGACTGAAGTTACTTACAAACAATGAAAAGACTTGAGAATCCAATTAAGGAAACTTTGAATGACTAAAACAGCAGTCTGAAAGTAAAGAAGCAGTTGGATTGCTTGCCTATTGAGAATTTGCTGGCAGATTTTATTATGAAACAGCTCAAGTCCCACAGGCTTAGTGACAGCTGAATCCTACAATATGCTACATTTGGCAGTAACTCTTAGAAGAGATATATATGTCTCCTTTTTCTGTTAAATATAGGTGTTACCTCTTCGGTATTACTGGTGCTGGGTATAAAAGTTTCCATCATAAAGATGAAGAACTAGACAGTTACTCTCAGGTGGCTCTACTAGATAGGTTTTTATAATCTTGCTATACTTCAGAATGTCAGGCATTTCTTTATTTCCAAAAATGTAGGACAAAACTCACAAGAAAGGAAATTAGAATTAGAGACACCAACCAAACTTTTCAGCAAATCAGCTTTCTTTGCCACTATGTGTCACTTCACCTGTTTCTCTGCTTCCTTCTTTTTTATGCTCCAAACTTCCGAAAGACTTTCAAAGGTTTTTTTTTTTTTTTTTTTTTTTTTTTTTTTCGGGGAGGAGACAATTCATTTTTTTTTCTCTGAAAAATGATGAATTTTTGCTTCTCCACTTCTGACATGAGGTTTTATAGCTGTACGGTTTTGTGGCCAAAAATAATAATAATAATAATAATAATAATAATAATAATAAACCATCTCTTTACATACCCCGTAATGCTCCTAGAAGAGAGCTTGCTAGGATTGGAAGGACTTTCATTTCTTGCCACAAGGAGAGCAGCAGCAATCACGTATGAGTCACAGAGAGAGAGATGGATGATGTTTAGAACCAGCAATTTCTGTGAAGGCATCTGCATTTCCAACCATATATATAAATATATATATTAAAATATCTTTTTTATTATATATTAATAAAGACTTAAGTTTACCAATCAGAAGACCTTGCACGTTAACTGGCTGCTGTTAGCAGGTGCAGGTGTTCAGACTGAGGTATATCTTCACTGAAGAGTTTTCTTAAGTCCTAATACTTTGGTATGGGAAGAGAGTCCAAATTGTTAAATGATCCATAAATGTTGCTCAGACAGCAGTTCTTTCTATACATGTCCACCATTACCCCAAGGCAACCTGCTAAGCTTTATAGAGGGGCATAAATGAAGTCAGGCAGTGGCTAAGTCCCACAAAGAATGTGGTCCAGTAAGCTTGTGCTGAATTTTAATTCACTGAAAGAAGTATCCTTGGCATGGCAGGGGCCCTCAAGTTTGGAGGAAGGGCAAGCACATATTCACATTCAGTGTAAAGGGACTCAACCCATTTTCCCAAATTTGGGAGTAGATTCAGAGTAAAGGGACTCAATTCTTTTTCCCAAGTGCAGAACTCTAGTGCTATTCCAATGCATCAGGATAATCAGCCTCTCTTCTAGCCACCTCTCTGGAATGTCATGGCTATCTAATAAAACCTATGACATCCCCACCTTGTGCATGTCTTGGATACCACAGGGAGTCTTTTCTCATTTGACATCTACATTTGGACAAGCAAATCCTGCCCTAAATTACCTTTTTTTTTTTTTTTTTTTTTTTTACTTTTTTTTTTTTTTTCCCCTTTATCAATCTCTTGGATATGTTTTTCTTTGGGAGATGGCATATTTCTTAAAATCACAAACACCACAGGACTTTGCAGGAAGTCTCTGACATTCAGGGGGTTCTGACCAGCCAACAGCATGCTCAGACAACATCTCTCTAAAGCTGAGAAAGAAGAGACACTACACAAAGTGGTGTTTTAGGAGGTAACCGCCTTATACGGTGGGAGATAGATGGACAGGCAAGAATGACTTCCAAAAAAATTTAGAAAGCTGAAATGGTGATCAAAACTGGACTTGATATAAGAAAAATAGTAATAATAATATTTTTTTGAAAATGAGGATGTTTCTGCGAGGTCAAATAGGTAAACTACCCAGAATTTACTGTAAGAGAACGTATACAATTGCAAACCCATCAACTCCACCTACTCTGCCAGCCTTACCATTTGCTCTGCTTGGACTGCAGCAACAGCAACTTTCCTGTTAACGTGTTTCTCTATGGCGACAACAGACAGCATCAGCAGCCCTCATGGCAGCTGGGTGTTCTATAACAAGCCAGCAACTGCTCTGTATGCCAGAAGAAGAAGTCCAAACTCAAATGAATGTAGGGGAAAATAGAAGATTTTCAAGCATGGGAAGTAAAGGGTTTTAGACTAAAATAATTGACTCTGTTCAAGCATAAGCTGAGAGTGCTAGGGATTAGTGTTAAAGAGCATTCTTTTTTTTTTTTTTTTTCCCACTTTGATAAGGCTCCTGTTGTCAACGTGTTTCTTATTTAATTAATGCCACAGACAGCAAATCATTGCCTTGTTTCCAAATTGTGAGAGCATTAGCCACATTTAGACTGAAACCTGTTGTAATGTGAAAGGAAATCCAAACAAATGTATGCTTCAAAACGATTATTTTACCCTAGAGGCCTAATTTATACAAAACAGATTATTGGAATACAGTAAAATTCCCATTTAAACATGCGAGTCATCAATTTTCAGCTGAGGGAAGCATTGTTTAAATTATGAGGATTTGGTTATGGTAATGATTGTAAAGTTGGGGTTGAGAGGTGATTCATATTCTGAGCTTCATTTTCTTTTTCTTCTTCCTTTTCAGTATTTCTCATTAGATTCCCACTATATTTTCCAAAAGAATCTTTCTTGTATGAGAGTCACTCAACAGCTATAACTTTGTTTTCCCAGGAGATGGTAGAAATTATGAAGGTAACCAAATAAAGCATTTTGGAAATATAGAGCATGGCTCTGATCTATGCAGCGACTCACACCTGGCTTTTCTTGTACGTAGCGGGGGGCTGATTACTGACGTGGGGGCAAGGGCTGTGGGGCCTGCATGCCTGTGGTGCCAGCAGCTGGAGAGATGAGCTCACACGTGTATTGTGCGTGCAGGTGCATATGTGGGTGCATGTAACCACTTGTGAACGTCCAACCAAACCACACAAGGAGCAGAGAAACAGCCAGGGGGCTGGGAACCAGAGTGACCACAGGTCCAGCGTGGACACTGGATAGACAAGGGGGTCTGTGCCGTGGCTACTGGACTGACCATAGGGCCCAAGACAGCTCCTGGAGAGGCCGTGGGGTCTTGGGGTCAGACCTGGTTGAGTATGTATGTGGCTGTAGTAGACTGCAGCCTCAGTGGCTCATCTGTCCCCAGATGCCAGCAGCTGGAGAGACTGGGGGATCCAGGGCCCAGTTACTGGGCTGACAGAGCTGCAACAACCTCACCTCCGTAGGGCAGCCGCATCCTGCAGCCCCCTCACTATCTGTGTGCTGGTCGGGCAGGCACGGAGGAGCAGTGCCCAGGCTGCATACCCGCTGTGCCATCCAGCTGCCAACTGAAACAGACAGCAGTTTTGTATTGCTATACTGCTATCTTTTTCCCATGGCTGTTTCCAAAAGCAAATTTTAAATCTTGGGGCAGCTGAACATGAACTATATTTCACCCAGGCTGTAGCATAACAGCTCTGGGCATGTCTGTGCTGTGCAGTTTAATATAGCAGCGAACCAGGGGCTATGTCTAGGCTAATAAAATAATAAACAGGGTTAGAGCATGGCTCTGAGCAGTGCCCCATGACTGCCCATCTTTCATGGTAAGCAGGCGCCTGGCACTGCCTCTGCCAGCTCGGACCACCCCATTCCCCAGCTATCATGAGGGCATATCTCAGCCTCTACTTGCAGTAAACTTTTATTTAATCTGAACTGTCCTGGTTAATGATAAAAGAAGACTTGGTTTCTGCACAATAACTCAAACTACTAACAATTTTTTCACATTAAGCTGATACTTGTAAAGCAGTGTGCCAAGTCAGTCAAGCAGCATACCTGGAGAAGACAGAAAAGTGAAACCTGTGCTGCCTTTCCACAGGGCAGGGAATACAGCCGGACTGAATCACATAATCACAGCATTTACACTTACTTACCTATTTTTTTGATATTATAACTGCTGGCCTTTTGCAGACTAACATTACATTAGACATGTCTCTACGTAGCCAGTTTTCTAATTATATTTTTACATGCCTGACCCCATCTGTCACCTTCCTTTTCACCATGTAATAGTTCAGTTCAAACCTGATTTTAATGAGTAGAAATAGCTGGTCTTTCACTCCCATTCTGCTTTTGAAAGCATTAGGGTCCAGATGTTAAAAGCAAAGGTGGTTCTTCAACAGTAGGACAGAAAAGGACATTTAAGAAGTTTTGCTGTTCTGCTCCTGAGTGTTTAAGTAGACATCAAGTTGATCATCCACTAAGGGTTAAATCTGCAGCTGCTTAAGAGACAGGTAGTCTGTGCACATTTTGCCATCTCAATCTAATTAGAAAGATAACAGAAATAATAAACCTTCCTTGGTAGGATTTTTTCTGCCTTTTGATCATAAAACTAATAAAATAAAAACCAAATTTTATTATTTTTAGTGGGGTTTAGTTAAAGTAATAAAATAATGTAAAAACAAAAATATCATATTTGTCATCCAGACAGCAGGTAGAGCATACCTTTAACCCCCCCCCCCCCCCCCCATATATATGTTAATTATGAATATTTTCTGTGTAAGTCTGTAGTTCTTTAACTTCTTGACAGAAGCATTTTAATTCCAGAAAAGAGGACATATAAAAATGTTTTCTTTTTTTTCTTTTTTCTTTTTTTTCTTTTTTTTTTTTTTTTCCAAATGGATCTGAATATTATTGTTGCTGAAAACTGACTTTTCTTGTATTGTTCTATTATCAAACCAACTATGAATCCTCCAAAAGTAATAATCATAACTGGTGAGATTCAGATAAACCTGCTGAATGAGCAAGCTACATTTAAACCAGACAAAAGACTTTCCCAGGCTTGCAAGTAAAATTAAATTCAATAGAATTAAAATAATGTGGAGCAACTTGAATGGCAAGTGTAAGTCTGCTTTATACAAATGATCAGATTTTTCACGCCATCAGCATGTAAGGCTAGCATATACAAAAAACTACCCTTAGTGCTTAGCAGCCTTAGTATTAAAATATTCAGAATTTCTAACTATGTCCATAAGGAGACACCAAGTGCACAAATACTTCATATGCATTATGATTTGCAGCCAAGATAAAAGACATATTGATAAAAAGAAATTGGCAGATGCTTTGTTTGTAAAATTCTAAGAAGTTAAGAAAAAATATAAAAGGACATTCAATTTTTAAATTCCAATAAGCAAATATAGTAGAAAACCATGATTATTGCATTAGTTTCTGGAAGAGGGACTTGTGATCATTTTTAAAAAAAATACTTTTTGCCTTGTTTTAAATAACATATTTTAATCCTTAGTTTGAATAGCTTTTACTCTTCAGAAGTGGCAGTCTTCTGGAAAAAGTGTGTCCTGTTTTGAATGAGTGAAATAAGACCAATCACCCTGAATTTGCGATGTTGTCTACATAACAGAAGACAAAAAGAAGAAACGGTAAAATAACCTTTGTAAGAAAAGTCGCTAGCACTGTGTAGACTGTGCGAACAGATAAAGTCCATTCCTCTCACCCCTCTCTCTAACAGAGTCCAGGATTTGGCCTGAAATTTCCTTATTATAGCTAACGTCTTCCTCAAATGTTGTTGTATATCCTGCCTTCTGTTCTTCCACCTTCAATTCCACACCTGATTTAAGACTAAACAACAGGATGTCTCTACATGTGGTAGATGAATAATTTCGCCATCGGAGTTCCCAAGAATCTACAATACAGTCCTGGTGACATATTTTTTGTCTCTTGTATAAGCTCACTCAAAAAGCCTTTTTCACAGCTGTTCCCACCAGTTCTTCAGGTTCACCTCATAAAAATAAGTTCCGGTCTGGGAATCTCCATACTCATTTCACTAGTGCTAATAATCAATTCAGTTTTATCTTTGAAATCAACTTATTTCAAGTGATCCTTATGTAACCTCTTGGTCTCACTGAAGCCTTAGCACTTTGCTTGCTCCTTAGCCTGTACCTTTCTGGAAGCCTCAGGATTAGGTAATGACAATATACTTTCAACTGATTAATTCCGTTCTAACTATAAACCTTATTTTTATTCCTCAGATTCAGCTACTGTTGTGATTTTTTTTTCCCCATTCCTACAAGACTGTTGAATGTGACATAAAAGACTAGTGCATCTTGTCCATTGGCTTTTTGTGACTATCTGTTCCAAGAAACAGTCATTTCATCTAGTCTCTTCTTCATGACCCAACAAAACACTTACCCATGCGTTGCACATTTTTGGAATTTGAGTTGTGAAAGCATCAAGAACTAAAGAAAACCTTAAAAATCCCTCCAAACTATGTATGTTTATAAAAACTTTGCCATATAATGTGTATAAACATATCCCCTTTTAATGCAACACAGCCTATACCTACTTGCAGCATTCAGTTCATGCTCTCTGTTACTACTCTCTTAGCTCTTGGTACTACTCCATTAGCACAAAATATTCATCTCAGCTGAGTTTGTCAAGACATTAATGCTTTGCTTGAGAGTCATATATTCTGTTACTATTTTCTGAGCTTTTCACAGAGATCTCTGCAATCATTAATGAAATTTTGTCTTTTAGATGAGCTAAAATCTTTTTATCTCCAGTGTGATGTTCATAATTTTCTAGTCACTGTAACTAATTTTGTTAGAGCTAAACATGTTGTTGAATGCAAAGTGATTATTTTAATTTGAAGTAAGAATTAATGAAATGTTAAATATTTTTTTCATTGACTGGAAGTTGTAGTTTAACATAATTTTAAGACAAACTTGACACTGTATGCAAATTCACATTGTATGTATTTAATTCTCTGGTATTTATATGAAATATTACCTGGCTATGATTCAGCAGTCTTATTTGTCTTTCAGGATGTAACTCAAGAGCTTAAAATCTGATCCAAGAAAATGCAACTAAACTCAGATGGAAGTCTGCCTTTTAAAGCTACCTGTCATATACTGTGTAGATTATATACTTCAAGTTATTTAATCTTTTCAAACATATTCTTCAATGGCTATATAGTTTCTGTTGAAGCCTAACATTTGAGCAAATAATTAGAAAATATATGTGTAAAAGATGTGATGAGATGCACATTTTTTATTCAAATTGCTCACTCTTACATTCTTATTCCACGTTAGATTGAGTAAGATGTCATTCAGTGTTTCTATATGGTTTTGGTTTGCTTTTCTTTTACTTTTTGTAATAAGGATGCGGTTTGCAGCAAGAGGCATCCTAATCAGGTGGTATTTCTATCCACCTAATCAGGTGGTATTTCTAGCCACAAGGGCAAGTGTCTAGCACAGAATGTTGTAGGCATTGGTAAATATTACCCTTCTATAGTGTGTACACTCCTAGATAGAAAAGCACAATAAATAACTAAATAAATCTTTCACTGATAGAGCAAAGGACTGCTAAGACAGAAGAAACTGACCATTCTGACAAGAGCAGACTAGATAGGTAGACCTGCTTAGTTTCATAAAATAAGTGAAGGAGGGATATGAGTGTACTCTTCAGATGCTTATTGGTTATCCATTATGGAAGGAGAGTGATTAAAGATGAAGAATGGAAATGATACAAGACCAGCTGACATTAAGCAAGCAAACAAATAAACAAAACACAAACAAAACCAAGCAACCACCACCATCACCACCACCAACAACAAAATCATTAGGAATAAATACAGTCTTGTTCGTAAAAGACTCCTAACTATGAGAGTTATGCCACTGTCTGAACTGGCACTTACCACTTCGCCCAAAATATAACTTCCATTCTGGTAGTCTTACATTTTAGTTTCCTAGGAGGTTATCAATGAGTTGAATATCATATCATATTTTATTTTATAATGTCTTGTCCTTTTTAAATATTTACTGACTCTTTAAGATAGAAATTTTGCTGGGGGTATTTTAGATATCCACAAAACAACCTAGTGTCCTCCACTGTTCTTGTTTGAAACACCTGCCTTCTTTTTGTGGAGCTGATTCTTGAAGTGTTTATTATTTGTCATTTTTCATTGGTATTCATTTGATTGCAAGTCATAAAAACCTGATGTGGTCCATTGGATTAATATAATAAATGGAATATTTTTTAAAAAATAATATGGTGCGGCCTCACCTCTAGTACTGTGTGCAGTTCTGGGCACCACAGTACAAAAAAGACGTGAAACTGTTGGAGAGTGTCCAGAGGAGGGCGATGAAGATGGTGAAGGGCCTAGAGGGGAAGACATATGAGGAGCGGCTGAGGTCACTGGGCCTGTTCAGCCTGGAGAAGAGGAGGCGGAGGGGGGACCTCATCGCAGTCTACAACTTCCTCGCGAGGGGGAGTGGAGAGGGCAGGCGCTGACCTATTCTCCGTAATCACCAGTGATAGGGCCCGCGGGAACGGTGTTAAGCTGAGGCAGGGGAAGTTTAGGCTAGACATCAGGAAGAGGTTCTTCACTGAGAGGATGGTTGCACACTGGAACAGGCTTCCCAGTGAAGTAGTCACTGCACCAAGCCTGTCTGAATTTAAGAAGCGTTTGGACTGTGCACTTAGTCACATGGTCTAAACTTTTGGGCAGACCTGTGTGGTGCCAGGAGTTGGACTTGATGATCCTTATGGGTCCCTTCCAATTCGGGATATTCTATGATATGTGTTTATCTGTTAATAAACTGTAATATATAAATACTGAACCAGTGGCTGAATAAATCTAAAGGAAACTGTACTTCCACTTGTGTAATATGCTAACTACATTGGTCTCCTTTCAGCTGCAGTCCTAACCTTTGCACAAAAATAGAAAGCATTAGGACCTAAGACCATGTGTAAGCAAAAAGGAACTTGAATAAACTGACAAGAAAAGGAGAACAAACAACTTTACCTAAATAATCATTATATGCAGAATATTTTCAGAACAAATTGTTTCATCTGTCAGTCAACAAGCCTGCCCAATTGTTTACCATTCATTGCCTGACTTTACAAGAAGTATCTCTGATTCCTTGATAGCATTCCTGGCAATAATGATCTCCAGACCTCTCTAGATAAATACCTCAACGCAATGACGATTGCCAGGTTTAACTAAATTAAATGCAAACAGCATCACTTCTAAGTGTGAGGAGTAGCATATAAGAAGGTATTGTCATTTAAAAAAGAAATACAAAACAGAAGACATTCATCATTTGCTTGCATTTCTTTGAGGCTATACTGTCCTCTTGGGACTGTATTAATATATAACTCTTGTGCCTTTACTGAGACAAGTTTTTGAATGCATAGAATCCATAACCCCAATTTTTCACCTTTCTTTATTATTCTTGACATGTTTGATGGTGTTCATCGCTTTCACAATTCCACTGATACTCTTTACTGTGTGTCTCAATAAATTTGTCTGATCCACATACCATCTATGACTGCAGCAGTAAAAGGCGTGACTGGCTGAGGAAATGTGCCTTCTATAAATAGCAAATATATTTATATATATTTTTTTCCTACATTATCCAAAAACATTTTATTATTATCCTTTACAACACTCAGTTTATTCATGCCAAAATTACAATATCCTTCACACTGTAGTTAACACTGGCATGTTTCTAATGGAAAAATGAACTTCATTAATATTTCATTCTGCTTGTTGAACCATGGGAACACCTTTGATATCCATGTCTTTACAGGAAAAGCAAAAATAAACCTCATGCACTAAACTCTGGTTATATTACTTTTTGAGTATTTTTCATGAACAGATCTACCTAGAAAGCTTCAGTTTCAACTTTTGTTTTCAACTTTTTTTTTCTTCTCCTTTTGTCCCTCTGTTGTTATCTATATGCTTAATTGGCAGAGGACTCAATTTAGAGACCTAAAACAACTTTAACTAGGCATTTCAGAAAAGTTTGTTTTATATTTTTCAATTATTCCAGCTCTGGAGACTGTGATTCTTTAGAATGACTTTTACTCAAGCAGGAGCATAGAAAGAGAATTTCACAAAGAGGAGACAAGTGCTCCAGGGATTAAAGGATCATAAAACTAAACAGAAACTGTGTATATGCATGTGTGAAAGTGTATTGCTAAGACTTTATATTATCTTAGCTTTACAGGAAAACATAATAAACTATACTGGCAGCATTTCCTCTCTCTGTTTATAAATTTAACATATTTTTTTTCCTCATAGGCAATTATCTGTATTACTATTTTTAGTAGGATAATCAAATATAGAGCCATGGATTATTGTGCATTTCATGCCTCCTATTTCATACAGCTACAAAGATGAATATCACACAGTGTAAGCCATTTCATGCCTCCTATTTCATACAGCTACAAAGATGAATATCACACAGTGTAAGCTCTTTAGCTTAGCCAGGACAAGATCACTTCTTAATTTTAAATCTGAAAAAAAAAAAAAAAAATCCTAAAAGTTATATACTATACTAGCAAGACAATACCACTGAATTAGTTTGAACTCCTTAAAGAACCATATACTTGCCAGTGCTCTGTTATAGAGTCTCCCATGTTGAGACAAAGTTTTTCATTTTTGTATCTGACTTTCATGAACAAAAAGTAGGCAATTTGGCTTACTATGGATATTTTTTATTTATATAATTTCCTATAAAAACATGCATGCACTTTTTTGCATATAACAGTAAAGAGCATTCAGTGCATTCACCACTGAAATTACATAGTTTTATTTCTCATTGTTTTCTTTAACTGTCACTTCTCATAGTTTGAACAGCCTTGCAGCACTACAGTGACAGTGTAACAGCTAACACTGAATGCCTTTCCCTTCTTCATCCCCTCACTCAGTACTGCAGTAGTTCAAAATATCTTTACTGAAATATGTCACATCTGGTTTTGAGCAAGGAGAGAGATTTTTGACATATTTCAGCACTGCCTGCTGAAGTTATTTTTTATGAATATGGGAAGAAATATTTTAATTAAGTGGAAGTTCCAATTTATTTTTGCATTCCTATCCCAGGAACTTGTACAAAGGTTTAAAATTGTCAGTCTTTGTCATACTTATTGCACTCTAGATCACTGGATGTAAACAGCAGCCAAAGAAGTATTTTTCCCTGTAGTCTCTTTTTTGCAAACTCTAATCCCAGGAGAGGAGTTGAGCAGCAACAGCAGGGTCTATATAGATGAGTGGAAGAATATGTTTGTTGAACACCAGTAGCACCATCCAGCTACACTTTTGGCCAGTACAGTTCATAGTCTCATCTTTGTCATATATCCCAGTTTGTTTCAGTAATAGCAATATACAGGAACTAAGAGCACCAACAAGTACTTTTCATTAGTGTACTGAACAGGAACATGTGAAAGGTAAGAAATCACATGTAGAAAGGGAGGAACAAAAACTACCAAGCATTAAAATTCCCTGAACCAAATATCAGTCTGTCTGCTTACCCTGAGAACTTCAAATTATTATTATTTTTTTAATTAACCACCTGCGTATCTAAAGGTACAGCCAATATTTTTAAGCAGCTCCATGCAGCAAGAAAATATGTGAATCCTCCTTTTTCGAAGAAGATAAGGTCCTCTAAAATGAATCAAGGAAAAAGACTCCTTTCACTTTTCTTTGCAGCCCTGATCACAGGTAAAAGTATAGTAAATTTTAAATCCTAAAAAAAAAAAAAAAAAAAAAAAAAAAAAAAAAAAAGTAAAAAAGTGCTTTCTATTCTGTTTTATATATTTATTATATCTATCACTGATAAACTGAAATTCTGTAATGTACAAGGATGTAGTGGTGAATGACACTAGTGACAGCATCTGAATGTCTCCTGCTATCTTTCTTCTTAAATGTCTTTGGAGTTACTGAGAGAAACAATTGCTGAAAATGAATATTGCACTGTCAGTACAGGATGGCAAAACATTTCCAGAGGGTGAGTTTCATCTCCGGGGACCAGCTGACAACCAGTTCTAGCACCTGCTCTTTGGTTAGCCATCTTTGTCACTGATTGCTTTAGTTCGTCAAAAAGCAGCTATAATGGTGTGTCACAGACAGGCAGTCAAATAGCAGCAAAGAATAAAGTCAAACTTTAAATGTTACCCTGTGTTCAAATGGGTTCTCCTTATGAACTCTTCAGATGCCAGGTGAACTCTTTGCAGTGAATTAGCTCTTTTAATAGATTAGTGTGTAAATAGTGGTGGCTTTATGTACCTGAATCTAGAGTTTGTTGGGACTGATTGTTGGATAGCAATAAGCTGTGTTGCAATGAAAATCAGTAGAGCTCAAACATTAAAGCTATGCTATGTCTATAATAGTAAATTAAAGTGGAACCTTATTGTCTGGACAATTAATTTTTAAAATTGTCCCTGGCACTTTTTTTTTTCTTTTTTTTCTGGATCATCTAGTTTTCCCCCAAATAATACCTGGACATGTGTGCAAGTGTAAGCAGAGGTAGCAGCCAATTTCCAACAGTCAGTTTGCATCCAGCCATTCTGATTTAGAAAACAAGAGCATTATGCAGACCTTCCTGCACCAGCTGGCCTCAAAGCCAAATAATACTTCCAAGCACTTTTAGATTATTCTATAGGTTTATTCTGAATGAAACAGATGGATCTGTGATTGCTTTACCCTTCATAATTTCTGAACACATTACAAAAATAACTCAATGAGAGGAATGGAGACTTCAGAAGCTCCACCAGAACCAGAACTCTCTTTAAAAGGAAGATAAGTGAAGGCAGTTCACAAAAGCATTCCATATGTCCAAGACGTAAGTGATAGTAAACAGAAAAGCAAACAGAGAACAGATTTCTTTCTGGCAATATCTGTTTATTTTAGCAACTTGATAGTTAGCCTTTAATAGTTTCATTTAACTAACTCAGAAAATGTTGAGTATGAAATTACATTGCTTCAAATTTGAGGAGAACTGCTCATTAGATGAAAGATACTTTGATTGATTGTACCAGAGTTCTCTAACTTACTGAGTTTCTTTAGATTTTGAATTAAATACTGAACTCTCAGAGCTTTATAGATTTGTTTCAAAATGCCATCCTTTCACAGAATTTTGCAAAAATTCCTGCATATTTTTCACAGTCCAGCATATGAACTAATAATGCACTAGTGTGTTGTCTTTAAGCCAACATACTTTAGGAATGGTTAAGCAGGAAAAGAGATTTTCCTGAACAAATGGCAATTTCACTTAACAATGAAGGTTTGGAACATCTGAAATGATTCACAAAATCAAGTTAAATGTACTAATGAACTGTTTCAGATAATGAAAAACAGGTGGGAGGAAAATATTAAAATTTATCAAATCTCTGGATGTTTTTCCTCCTGCTTAGTTAGTTGTCCCTTATTTGAAGGTCAAAGGAATGCTAACCCATGAAAAGTGTTAAGTTTTTATTGCCCCATTCTTTCAGAGCAAGGACAACCTACATCCAATGAGAGTTATGCAAGTATTGTGCCCTATTTTATTGAGCTTGGCTTATGGTATATGGCATATGTGAAATGGAGAGCTTTAGCAGAGGTCACTATATATACTCAGCAGACTGATATCCAGGAGGCACTAAGGATATTAACCCAGCTTTCAGACGACCTCAAACTGTCAATCAAATATTCCTGAATAGATACAGTCAACAAAAGTGTTTCTTGTGATTTCCATTTCCTATTGCAAATTGCAACAAAATTTTCATGTCATATTCCCAGGATTGAATCACTCAATTCATATATTGGAAGACATATATATTAGATATAAAAATAAATCTGCAATATAGCATCCCACTCTGAGCTATTATAGCTAGCCAGTATAAAGGAAATGGACTGATACTTTCAAGCAGTCATTCAATGAACATACAATTTAATAGTGCATTGTGCAATGTCTTTCTTCATTAGAAAAGAGGAGTGAAAACAAGTACAGCAAGCAAAAAAAAAAGACTTTCATTTGCAACTGAGGCTCAAGTAATTATTTTTACAGAATGAATGTTAAAATTTTTTTGTTATTCAAAACTTTAGTCTGCTTTTAATTAAGACCTGCATGTTGGTTGAAAAAATATAGCATATTTGCATAGAAATAATTGTGGCAAGCTTAAATCTTAATTTTAAGCCATTTTAATCACTTTCCTGGACTGGTAATTACTTCTAGTTGACACATTTGAAGTGATTCCTTGCAGCAATTGAATATATTCACACAAATTGAAGTTTTCCCTGGTACTGAGAGATCATATGCATATGATATCTCCAGGAGTGGGCAAATCATATTTTTCATTACAACTTAATAATTAACAAAAATTCTTGATCCCTGTTGCTTGAGCCACAACAGAATGAGCTTATAATTACTTGTAGCCCCAGGTAAGGTAAATATTTGATGTTATAGCGGTGAATCAGTTTTAGTGATATACAAGTCAGCTGATCGTATATTTGTCCTCAGCCTTTAATAATGCTATGGATATTAATAACAAAGGCAAGGTCAGTTCTTCTGCATCTGCTGTTGTTGCTTCATGCTATGGGCAGATAACCTGGGAGACAGATCCAGTGGAGCACCTAGTTAATGAACTCCCTTGAGACTGATGCTTTTTATAGGCTGAAAAACAGAAGAGTGCTGTTAGCAAACTCTGGGCTGGAAAAATAGTTATGAAGATACTTTACTGGAAAAAATGTGTTTATAAGGTGACAAAAATAGTGTACTTCAACGCAAAAAAATCTGTGAGAGGTGCCAAAGCTAACATCTAATTAATTTGCAAAATGAGCGCATGAAACAATTATTGTATTATTAAGACTTCTTATGACTGTGGCTTTATATTTGTTTCCTCTTGGCATTTCTCAAAAACAAAAACAAAAAAGGCTCATTCTGAATCACAGAAAAAGAACAAAAACTGGTTTGGGAAAGCCACTACTTCCTAACTTACACTGATGTTTTTGGGTCATGTGGAATAGCTGTCTAACACACTGTATCAGATTTATGTAGAAAAAAATACATTTTTTTATTAAAAATGCAGATTAGTGAGCAAACTTTGCTAAGAGATGGAACATCCAAAGAATAAATTAGCTAAGTGCATTGCACTCAGAAATATTAAATCAGATATTTTGGAGTGTTCTGAGAATATTTCAGTGGATGCCTGGTTCAGGACTTACGGGATTTAGAGAATCAGAGGTACCCAGAAGACATATGAGAGTCTGCAAACTTTGCAAGGTAATGTAAGCAGCAATATTTGCATCCCACTGCAATTCTACTTATCAGTTTAACCTTGAGGTTGCCTGAGCTTTTTGTAGCATCCCTTCACAGATTGTTGTTACTATAGCTTCACAAGAATTTCACAAGACAAGAATGAAAGGATCAAACATGTAGGAAGGGACTCATATTGACTCAAATACTTAATGTGGAGGAGGCAAGGAATGGAAAAGAAAGTCCCCAGATGAAACCTCTTACACATCCATAAACATCTTCAAATTTGCAATTATAGTTGTGAGGACAGGGCTGAAAGATATACAAATAAAATGATGAATGAAGTAAAGACATTGCTGAAATATTACTGAAGATATTTTTGGTAAGTTGAGAAACAAACTTTAAAAAGTCTTTACTGCAGAAGAAATAGGAGATGTTTGTGAAACATCAGCTTTGTCCACAGAATGAGAATGCTGTCCTGGAGAAAATTCCCCAGTAGTGCTTTCATTCTTCCCATTTTACTTTGTTTACATATAAAAGCTTTTAGCTATCAATAAATAAAAATAAATTTCTCCAAAATCTATGAAGGAATAACTCAAAAAGTAAATGCAGTTTCTGCTAGCCATAGGACACAGAAACAATTTGGAGGAGAAATGGAAATTAAGGTGGTAGGCAGATTTTTAGCTGTGAAGAGGAGAAGATAGGGAGGAATTCATATGTTACAGTTCTTGAAAATCATATCTTTTTTCACTGGGAAAACATAGTCCTGGACAGGATTGTCACTGATGACAGTTGTTAATGCCTGTGGTGCTAAAAGAAAGAAAGAAGGAAGGAAGGAAGGAAGGAAGGAAGGAAGGAAGGAAGGAAGGAAGGAAGGAAGGAAGGAAGGAAGGAAGTGCACCTGGGGGACAATACAGTCATTGGTCCCAGCCAACATGGGTTCATGAGGGGTAGGTCCTGCCTAACAAATTTGATTTCCTTTTATGATAAGATTACCCATCTAGTCGATCAACGGAAACCAGCTGATGTGATCTTTTTGGACTTCAGCAAAGCTTTTGACACAGTTTCCCATAGGATCCTACTGGACAAAATGTCCAGTGTACAGCTAAACAAAAACATCATATGATGGGTGAGCAATTGGCTGACGGACAGGGCTCAGAAGGTTGTGGTAAATGGGGCCACATCTGGCTGGCGGATGGTCACTAGTGGGGTCCCTCCAGGGTCCATTTTAGGGCCAGTCCTCTTCAATGTTTTTATAAATGATTTGGATGTAGGACTAGAAGGTGTTTTGAGCAAATTTGCTGACGACACCAAACTTGGAGGAGTAGTGGACTCGGATGAGGGTGGAAAGGCCTTGCAGAGAGATCTGGACAGATTGGAGAGTTGGGTGATCACCAACCACATGAAGTTTAACAAAAGCAAGTGCCGGGTCCTGCACCTGGGACGGGGCAACCCTGGCTATACGTACAGACTGGGTGACGAGACGTTGGAGAGCAGCCCCACAGAGAGGGATCTGGGGGTTGTGGTGGACAGCAAGTTGAATATGAGCCAGCAGTGTGCCCTGGCAGCCAGGAGGGCTAACCGTATCCTGGGATGCATCAAGCACGGCATTGCTAGTCGGTCGAGGGAAGTGATTGTCCTGCTCTACTCTGCGCTGGTGCGGCCTCACCTCAAGTACTGCGTGCAGTTCTGGGCACCACAGTACAAAAAAGACGTGAAACTGTTGGAGAGTGTCCAGAGGAGGGCGATGAAGATGGTGAAGGGCCTAGAGGGGAAGACATATGAGGAGCGGCTGAGGTCACTGGGCCTGTTCAGCCTGGAGAAGAGGAGGCTGAGGGGGGACCTCATCGCAGTCTACAACTTCCTCGCGAGGGGGAGTGGAGAGGGCAGGCGCTGACCTATTCTCCGTAATCACCAGTGATAGGGCCCGCGGGAACGGTGTTAAGCTGAGGCAGGGGAAGTTTAGGCTAGACATCAGGAAGAGGTTCTTCACTGAGAGGATGGTTGCACACTGGAACAGGCTTCCCAGTGAAGTAGTCACTGCACCAAGCCTGTCTGAATTTAAGAAGCGTTTGGACTGTGCACTTAGTCACATGGTCTAAACTTTTGGGCAGACCTGTGTGGTGCCAGGAGTTGGACTTGATGATCCTTATGGGTCCCTTCCAACTCAGGATATTCTATGATCTTGTGATTCTGTGATAAGGAACGAATGAACAAACGAACAGGGCCAAGGAGGGGAACAAGTGATGGTGTTACCTCTAAATGGTTGTGCAAGGTGCATTGTGAAGTCCAGTATCTGGATTTATAACCTCCAGTGTGTTTAGGATGGACTGAACTGTGAAGCTTGAGGGAGAAGACAGAGCTAGACCCTACACACTCCAAAGTTCCCCCAGACCACACCTGGGACAGAATTCACCCTGTATCTTCTTACACTGGCCCATCTTGTACTGGCCCATTAAGAGACTTTCTCTGATCTAGTCTCCTTACTGAAACAGCATTATGAGTCTCCTGCCCTACCCTCCAAATAAGCAGAGTCGAAGATAAAATAAGATTTATGCATATCTTCTAACTTACTACATATTTTTAGTATATGATAAATTAGAATTGATTGACCCTGGTGTGCCTGACATTGAATATTACCTCTGGGGACTGATCCTGCATGCTGTGTAGCAGGGGCCATAGCTATTGGGCTTCAGCAGAAGTACAACTTATAATAAGTGTAAGTAATATGAAATCATCTGTATTCCTGTCTCAAGGCATGCATTACAGGTGCAAAGAAAAGACAAGTTTAGGTAACAGATCTATGTGTCTTTGCTGTGTTTAATCATGTAGAGACAGTGTTACTGAGTTGGAGGCATTTAGACACAAACCTCTTCACAGGCTTCATTTATTTAATAGGGCAAGACCTATCCAAGGTACGCAATATCTTTCAGTAAACATAGAACTCAGTCCTAAATATTAGTTAGACCCCTGCACTCTTTCTTTGCTCTATGTGGAATCAAGACATTTAAGAAACTGTGTAGAAGGGTTATGACTGAATAGAAAGATTGGCTTTCCTAGCTGCTTTGAATGAGAACAGATAAGAAACTAATTACTGTATATCACTTTGTTGTAAATAAAATAGTATTGGGGCAGTTACAGTCTTCTGTACTTTCTACAAAGCTCTACGAATTAGTTCTTATGTGCTTTTCCATTATACATGAAATTATTGCAGAGAGGAGAAAGAGAACATATATAAGGAGTATTATTGTTCTCACAAGTTACAAGAAAATACATGGAAAATATTTTTTTAAAAATAGAAATAATTTCTCATTTCAGTTTTTAATTGCTAACAACTACAGTATAACTAATGCCATAATTCCTCACAGCATTTTCACTTCACTTAGTCATTGGTTCAAAACTGGAGCAACTGTAATTTCTCTTCAATCTTGCAAAAGTGTACATATAAAATAATACTCATGAAAATAGTAAATTTTAAAAAGATTTCTATAGATCCTCATTGCATGTAAATGAAATGTGGAATTGAGGTGTTAAATGCAGTTCTTAAGCAGGTCTGTCTTAATTTTTAATTCTAGAGACTTACATGATATGTAAAATGAGATAAAATATGCATTTGCTAGCAAGCAGCCTTCTTAATCATCACAGTAGTTACTATTGGCTAGACAAGTACTTATGAATTATGGCATTGCTGTCGGCAAAACTATTTATCTGTATGACACTATATGTCACTTTTGAACTTCGACTTGACATCCATAAAATTACATTTTCATCAAACTGAAAGATCAAGCTTTCTGTGCTGACTCACTTGGGTCAACATTTTGCAAATGACTGGATTTACCACTTGAACCATAAACCCTTTGTGAATAATTTTGTGCATTGATGTTTGATAGCCTAGGGCACAGATCATAATTTCCAAGCTAAAGAAGAGGTGTCAAAGCAAAATGAATTTCTTTTCTGCATATCAGATTACTTGTTCCAAAGTGCTTTCTCATATGGTGGTTGTTAAATGTCTTACAAACTGCTAAATTAGTTGAATTCCCAGATGCTATAAACAACCTAATTCCCTTAGTACTTATTTGTAGTACCTTTACATTAGTTCAAAAGGTCAATTACCCCAGTAGACCAAAATGTTTTCATTGATAATAGATTTTTTTTCCTGGTGGGAAATTTTTGGCTTGGTTTCCAGGTAGTGTTTACGAAGTCTGTAGAGATATGAATTTAAGATGAGTGTGAAAAGTTAGAAAAGCTGCTGTTTGTTTCAATTGACTGGGGTGATTAGTGGTGTTTCATCTGTCTCAGTACCTGCAGCTTAGAGATGGATGAGATGTAACACACAGCTGGATAGCTGATCTCAAAAGAATGATAGTCCATCATGCCCTGCATGTCTTGGTTACATATCGGAAATGCTGTCTGGAAGTTTGCACAAAACTTTTATATTAATAGGTTGTATCTAAGCAACTGCAGTTTTTATCTTTTTTAGATGTCAAAATTTTCCAGTAGAACAAAGTTTCAGTGAAAAATGTCAGTTTTCTTGGCCTTCTGAAATATCTCACTCAAAACAAAATTTGTTCCAAAAGCTTTCCCATGGCCCAAGGAAAGATATCGGGGGACAGACCGTGATTCCTTTATCTTTAAGAAGACCTTTAAGTGCTCTTGTCACCCCTTCTTGCAGGCACTGTTTTAGGCAAGAAACTGCTATTACCTCCAATAAGATATGTGTTGGGAGTGCTTTGTGCAGTTTTGGATACATTTGGGTTTATATTGATCATAATTATATTGTAAATAATATAAGTGAGTCTAATTATCATTTTAATCAGTAAGTACTTTGTGGTTTGCTATTCCTTCTGAGCCTCTCTCTCACACTCTTTCTCAGATAACAGTATCATTCTGTTTTGTCATGTAGAGTTTAGTGTATGTCATTTGCACTTTTACTCCCTGAGTACTGAGTCTCCCTTCTCATCATATTCAAAGTCAAGGATTTCTCATATCAGTGAAGCTTTCTGGAATCTCTCTTGTAATTTCTATTAGTTATGTTAGGAACAATAGAACACATATCATGTTGTTAAGTTTTTATTGTTGTTCTTGTTTGTTTGTTTGTTTTTCCCTGTACCTACAGGGAAATTCAGTTTTAACACACAGTGTGTTGCCTGGTAAATTAAACATTTATAGTTTCTTAACAGGATCCCATAAAAAAGGATGCTGTCCAACAGGATCTGGACAAGCTTGAGAAGTGGGCCCATGTGAACTTAATGAGGTTCAACAAGGGCAAGTGCAGGTGCAACCCCCATGCACCTGGGTCAGGGCGATCCCAAGCAGAAATAGAGGCTGGGTCATGAGTGGAGACCTCGTTGCAGACTTTCAGTACTTAAAGGGGGCTTATCAAAAAGATGGAGAGTGACTTTTTACTCAGGTAGATAATGATAGGACAAGGAGGAGTGGTTCTAAACTAGAAGAGGGGAGATTTACATTAGATGTTAAAAGGAAATTCTTCACTCAGACAGTGGTGAGGCACTGGCACAGGTTGCCCAGAGAAGTACTGGATGCAACATCCCTGGATGTGTTCAAGGCCAGGTTGAATGGGGCCTAGAGCAACCTGGTCTAGTGGGTGGCATCCCTACCCATGGCAGGGAGGTTGGAACTAGATGATCTTTGAAGTCCCTTTCAACCCGAGCTATTCTATGATTAGCAAACTATGTTGTATTTTGCAGTCTAAATCAAGATTGTCTTTTCTTCACTGTGTTTTTTGCATCAATTTTCACTTCCCTTTCCCACCAGCTTGCTGCTGCTTCTTAAAAGATTGATCTTCAAACCAGCTACCTTAGCATGAAAGATTATTTCTGATGATCAAAGCATGCAGGCAGTATTGACCGCTGTGCCTGATTGAAGTTAATTTGTTGTCTAGGTTATGACATATATCATCTGTACTTGTTTTACATAGGTAGTTTAGGTTATATGGGGATGATGGTCCCACCTGGTATTATCAAGATTAGTCATCATCATTAAAGTAATAGAATCTATTCAGTCTGTCAGCAGTAGTCTTTAAATTACTTTGTTTTGCAAATAAAGTACATTCAGCCTGTTAATATATCATTTAAGTGTTCTGTAAACTAACAGTGTTTTGATTTATTTATTTTAGCTACATGCTTAGAAACAGTTTTATGTTTTCGTTATAAAAAATTGATAGTAAGCACCAATTGCTTTGGGAGACAGTTATTCTGTAAGACGCCTCCATAACAATTATTCCTTTCTCTAGGTACCTAATAAGGATGATGAAATCACCAAATGGGGTGTAACTTTTATCTCCTATTGGATGTCATAAAATTACATCTTTTTTCTCAATAGTTACATTAATAATCGTTGCATACTGTTTTAGGCTACAATTGCAGAAAATCCTGTCCTTTGCTGAGCTATCAAAGATTCATTTTTGTCTGTAGTGTTCAGCTCAGATTCATACATTGTGGATTCATACATTTCCCCCAGTATTTCTGAATTAAAATCTCATCACAGTTGTTACCTTTTCACCTCTACAATAAGTAAGATATGATAGAATGAAGGAATTATGTTTTCTATGGAAGTTAAGAAACTGCATAAACCTTCACGGTAGCAAGCTGAGGCGTGAACATAAAGTACACTTGCTGTTGTGCTTATGGTGCCGTGGTGCTGCACAGCACCACTCTTTGCACCTACTAATGAAAGTCATCATAGCATTGTTAATTTACTCTCAAGCTTATTGCATCCTAATTTCCCATCTACGCAATCCCTAAAAACAAACAAACAAACAAAAACATTTATTAACCATTTATTAACTAGAACTGTCACATCTTCTCTAGCTACATATTTAAGATTTTCAGAGAATACCAGAATCACGGAGTTATTAGGGCTGGAAGAGACCTTTGGATAGAGGGGAAAGATCACCTCTCTTGAACTGCTTGTGATACTTTGCCTAATGCAACCAAGAATACTCTGTCCTGGGTTTGGTTGGGACAGAGTTAATTTTCTCCATAGTAGCTGGTATGATGCTGTGTTGTGGACTTATGATGAAAATAATGGTGATAACACATGGATGATTTCAGTCGTTGCAGAGCAGGGCTTACACAGAGCCAAGGCCTTTCCTGCTTTTCATGCTGCCCTGCCAGTGAGGAGGCCAGGGGTGGACAAAGTGCTGCGAGGAGACACGGCCAGGACAGGTGGCCCAAACAGACCAAAGGGATGTCCCATACTACATGGCGTCATGCTCAGTAATAAAAGCTGGGGGAAAGAAACTGGGAGTAGGGACAACCTTTAAAGTGATGGCATTTGTCTTCCCAAGAATCTGTTATACATGATGAGTGGTGCTTTCCTGGAAGCGGCTGAATATGTCAATGGCAAGTAGCAAGTGAATTTCTTGTTTTGCTTTGCTTGTGTGCATCTTTTTCTTTACTTGATGAACAGTCTTTATCTCAAGCCAGGAGTTATCACACTTCTATCTTTCTGATTCCCTCTCCCGTACCACTGTGGGGGAGTGAGCAAGCAGCTGTGTGGTGCTCAGCTGCCTGCTAGTGTTAACCCACAATATACTGTTAGCTGTCTCAGCAGCAAGGGCACGTTGCTCACTCATTTTGACTAAAACCTGATTTTTTTTTTTGTTAAGTGAAAAATGTTAAAGTACACACGGGAGACAAAATCATTTGGATTCAGGACATGAAAAATGTCACTAGATGAGAATTTTCATGAATATCATTACACAGCAAGCAAACTGGGATTTTAGCTGGTGTTCCCCCTTCCTTCCCTCAACGTATTTATTTATTTATTTGTCTGGAAAGAGTGATCCTTTGTTCCTATCAGTGTGAAGGATCAAAGCCATAGCCTGAAACTGGCAGAAGTTGCCCTGCTGGTGTCACAAACTCTGCTGGGGGGGGGGGGGGGGGGGGGGGGGGGGGGGAAGGTGTGGCAGGGCAGGGTACAGGATGTAGGGACCCTCAGGGGGGTGCAAGGATCCACACTACTGCTCCTCACTTATTTTAAAGAAACAAATGGTTCCCAGCCCAGCTAGCGCAGGAGCTGGTCAATGGAGCTTTCTGCTTGGTTCTCATTTAGACTATTTATTACAGCAAGAGGTTGTAAAATTGCTGACTTGTTAGTAATCACTATGAATTCTTTGTTGTTGTACTATATATCCAGAGGAGAAATGAGTTAAGCACAAGTGCAGTCCATGAAGCTGAGTAAACATATTTTTGGGGTCATTACATGTTTTTACACAGAGGTAAACACTTTCAGAAAAGTAATGAGGTCAGATCAGGTCATACTCTGATGTCCTGTATTGTGCATATATATATATATATATATATATTTAACTTCAAGATAACACTTTTGTGTTGATTCAGACAGAAAGTTTTCTGCCCTTTAGAGTGCACTTGGCTGTTGTACAAGAAAGAAAAAAAAAAAGAAAAGAAAAAAAAAGATTTTTAATAAACACAGTGTATACGCTAGGTTGTATTATAGTCTGCTGAATGCCACGAATGGCAGTGTTTTCCTGTAGATTGCACATACCTTTGGTAGGTCTTAGATATTTTCAATAGGGTGGCTCCTCAGGTAGCCCAGCAAGGCTTTTCTCTCTGATCCTCTGTACACATCATCCTGACTTTTGCAAAACCAAATGCAGCCAGAGGCAGGTGGCCTCTTTTTTTTTATTGTTTCTGATGACTGGTCTTTTGGGTGAGCTCCTTCCTGAAGGATAGTAGTCATCAAATTAATGTATTAACTAAGATTCACTCGTCATTTTCAGTATTCCGTGTTTTACCTGTGCAGCATTAAATCTTTTCATTTGCTCATAACTTTTAGAAGAATGCTTGCTAAGAAAGGCTATCTCAGGACAAAGACCCAAATCTGCAGCTCTGATTTGCAAGTTGCAAGTCCCTGCTGGGTGCCCAGGCAGAGCAGAAAATGAAGCTACCAGACTGAGAGCAGAGAGGGAAAATAATAGGAGCAAAAGGAGTAGAGAGACTCGAGGAACTGCACAGAGAATTAGAGAAATGGGAAATGAGCCTGGAATGGGAACCCTGGAGACTGGAGGAATTGGAGGCTGGTATAGGGTTGTTTTTTTTTAAGAAGATGGGGACTGGAAACTAAAATGGGGCAAAAATGAGACAACACAGAGCACCAGTGAAACACAGAATGAGAGTCCCCGGGTAACTGAGGCTCTGGCATAGCAGGAGTTTATGACCACTAACTGCATGCAAATGAAATCAGTAATCACAGGCCAGAGACTCAAAAAATAAAGAAAAAAGTAATGTCATTTAATCTGATCCTTAAATGATTTTCTTCATATCATACAGGAACCCTGTAGCTGCAGGAGGAAGAACATCCAGAATTGCAAGACAGCATTCATCTGCCCTCCTTTGGATACTTTTCCCCAAACTCTTGGTTTTTTTTTTTGTTTGTTTGTTTGTTTTTTCTGTACTTGTCTTCCAGCATTTGTAAAAGGTGAAACAAGAATATTGTAGAGAATAACTATATAATTGTGATTCTTCCCCAGAGCTCCACTCATTCTGTGCACTAAAGTACAGAAAACACTCTCTGTGCAAAACATAGTTTGTGATCTTGTAATAAAAGGATATATCCTGCTGTATACAGTCTGCTGAGCAAATTAAGCTAAGTGAGGAATTTCATAATTTTCAGATCCTTTGTTTTGCAACCCCACTTAATTTTATTTTCTTCTTAGGTGGTTTCTTTTCTGAAGTTAAGTTCATGTTACTCCAATACACAGAAACCCCAAAGCATTTACAACATAGGACAACTGCTAGTACAAGGGTGTAGTCATATGTTGTGTCACAAGACTAGAAGTTAAACAGATGCTGACAATCCCTTTCTTCCCCACTTTTTAAGTATCAGCCACCTGGCAGCTGTCAGGGCAGCTTTGCAGGGCAATGGTTGTCTTACCAGGGTTACTGCTGACAACGCAAAAAGGAGGCAGCAGATGATACCTCAGAGGCACAAGAGACTAAATTGTGAGGGGCAAGGCAGGCAAAGCAGTGGATGTCTGTTAACTAATAAAAAATAAAAGGAATGCAATCCTAAAACAGTTGTGACAGGCCTTGCGGGTGAGGACAAAGGCTTTGACCTTGATGCAGTGAAACAGGAAAAGCAAGCACTTAATCACCCATGCAGCATCTTAAGCAGCTGTTCTGGTCTTAACGCAGATATTCATACAGTCTGACAATTTGGTTAGCATTTTGATTAATAAAACATTTTATGAAGAATCAGTTGTACTTCCAGGTTCTCTTTTATGTAGGTTTAATTACTTATTAAACACTTGCAGCCTTGCTTGGATTATATATGCTGAACAAATAATTTGGTCTTTCTGATATTAATCATTTAAAAATATTTGCATGAAATTTCCTTTCCATTATTTCACTTCAGTGTTGACATTCTGGGGTAGGTTGAATTTTCATTTTACAAAAGTGCTAGTTTTCCCAATTTAAACATACCTTTCATTGAAAAATGTTCGTGATATAAACAAAGCAAATTTCCTTCCAGAATTATCCAAGTATACAATTTCCTAAAAGTAGAAAGAGTTCCTTATCCCCTGGTGCTACCATATTGTTGACAGGAGGTAGGCATGCTTACAAGTCTCTTGCAGATAAGGACTTGTGCATGGTAGGGTTTCTAGTAATCTCCAGAAAAAAAAAAAAAACTACATCCAGACTCTACTTAGACCAATAGGTGGACACAGACTGAGTGTTTGTGATCAGCTGAAATGAATACTCACAAACTCAACACAATAGAATCTGCCTCTAGGCTATCAGTATGCCAGGAAATAGTGGGTTGCCCTTTGCTCCCAGGGATACTACACACTGTGAAACAAACCCAAAGATTTATCGAACAGAAACCTCATGAAAAAGAAGGATAATAGCTACAAGACTCAAAGTAGCTCTGAACCTTTAATGTTCAAGCAGTTGTATCAACACTGTGTTTCTGAAGTCTATTAGATTCTTACATTCTCATATTTATATTTAATAAAATATTTAACAGCAACATTGTAAAGATCTAGTTCTTACAGCTAAAAACAGACTTTCAGGGAATGTCACTACCATTTTATGGAAGCCTACATTTCAGGTAAAAAATTCTGATAAATGACATTATCCCCAGCAGAGACCTTTGAACACCTTCAGGATTCAGCTTTCAGTTGCTACTGGGGGTAGAAAGCATCATCAACATGTATTTAAACCAAATATATGCCTTTGTGTATAACTGATATAAAAATGTTTGACACATCGCAGTTTTATACTAAACTGCATTTTTAAAAAATAATAAACTCATTAAGAAGAGCCTCATGTTGGTGCTGTAAGGTTAGAAGAGCCTAATAAGGATGAAGCACACAGCTAGTGTCACCCTCAGGGTCCCCTGGCACACAGTAGAATACACAGTGTGACAGTCCCCTGGCACATGTATAGTGATATATTTTTATTGGGCACATAAGTAACATGTTGAGCTTGCAAAGTGAGTAAAGCTTATGGATACGAGAGGATTAGATCAAGTCTTTGTAAATTTATGATTGCAAATCCACATGTGTATGGAAATAAATGCATAGTCTGCGACAAGAAATAAAAATTAAAATTTGGCGATCAGATTTCTGAAGACAAAATGAAAATGTTCATGGCCCAAATGTCATCTTCTGATGGACGTATAATATTGTAGTGATTTCTAGTTTACATCTGATTTCATTTAAAATCTTCAAGCATTCATACTCAGCAATGAAATTTCAAGCCAAAGCTGAAAATCAAAAAATACAATGTAGACAAAAATACTATCTTTGTTTTATTTATTTATTGTCAAATAAATCTTAGGGAAAACATTTTGAGAAATTTCAGCCAATATTTCATCAAATGTATTCATCGACATTTTGTCTAGTGTTTTTTATTTCACATTACTTTTCTGCCTAGCATACGAAAGTGCACTTCAGCTGATGTTGAATGGAAGCATGCTAAAATGTCCTTTCATTGACTGAAATTAGGGTCCATATTTCTCAATAAACACTGTTATTCTAATCAAAGAGAATGCATATTCAAGACACCTTTCTTTTTTAAAATGTTCATCCTCTGCTTTTTCTACTGTCCGGCATTCAAAAATTAAATTAAATTAAAATAAATTAAAATAAAATAAAATAAAATAAAATAAAATAAAATAAAATAAAATAAAATAAAAAAGATCCAAGGCTGCAGTATTCAGATATTTGTTCAGGCTTCACTTACAAGAACTACCAGTAGCATTGCAATAGAAACTGTGTTTTCAGAACTAAAGGCTCTTTAATAGGCCCAGAACAAATACACCATTAGCCCGGAAATGAAAAATGTGTTAGTAAAAGTACAGAATACCACCTTCTTTGATGCTAAACTAATAGTGGAAATGGTTGTGGAAATGAGGAACAGTAATACAGTTTTAATATTTTAGCATGCTGTCATCTCGTTTAGTAAGTAATATATAAGCATTTTGTACCTTTTTTATTGTGATCAATCCAGCTTCTACAGAGATTTTGTTGTGGTCATCAACATTCTATTCCTTTCCACTGCAAAAATGCACTCCATGCTTTATTTCTTTTATAAATATTAACGGACACAATATAACTTTTCCAGAAATAATCTGATCACATATTTTTCCTGTAAATCACAGTAATAACCTCAAGGGTACATTTTTTTTTTAGCAACAACAAACACACAGAAATTCAAGAACAACTTATTCTTCATACAGTATGTTGAAAAATGTAGCCCTTCCAACTCAGTAAAAATGATGTATACTAATAACTTACCTTATAATCAAACCAAAAAACGAAACATAATTGTACAAATCTTAAAAACACACATTACTGATTTTCTGAGCTGCTTTATCTTTGTTTCTCTGCTGAGTTGTTTCCTTAATTATTAGATTTTTATTAACCATAATTTCTCATTAAAGTGTTACACAAAATTGTTTTAAGCACATCAGATTTGTGTATGTGTGTTTGCTGATATTTTTATTATTATTATTTTTTTCCTGCATCAAGAGATTAAATTTCTGACATGAAAATAAATCCAACTTCAGATGACTGCTAGAACGGGGTCCTTAACCTTGAATAGCTATTTTAATTAAAGTTTACCTCTCTTTCAGTTCATGCATTGTTTGTAGCAGGTTGCAAAATGTATGTAAAACATACATGTTTTAAACTGTACAACCAATTTCTCTGAGTGTATTTTGTATGTGATTCATTTGTGAACAGACTGCTAAAAATATTTTAAGAAGCAGACAATTATGATCAGTTCCATTCATAAGTAACATTTCTGTTTTTTTTTTGATGTCATTTGATTAATTTTGTTTTTTTTTTTCAATGAAAATGCATTTTAAAATTCAAAAATGTTTTCTATGAATTTAGTCCACTAAATTTAAGATTTTTTTTTTATCCAATTATATATATATAAATAATGCATTTAGCGTTGTTTTGTTGTAGAATATCTATGAGCAGATTACATTTTATGAATCTTATTTTGTATGGAAAATGCTTTTTTTTTTTTTTTTTTTGTGGTTTATAAATCTGTGGCTTTCTTGGAGAGCTTTCCATGTGATTGTTTAAATAGCAAACAGAAAAAATATAACTGTAATGACCAGCAAAGTAGATGTGCTTTCTAGCACACTATGTACTCCCACTGCCCTAGTGACTAGAGCAGATGTTAACTCTCATCTATCCATGCAGGTAGCTTTCCCTTTGAAACCAAGATGCAGAAGAGAAAGTACAGTGTATGTCCCAGTATGGAGTTAGGGCTGGATCACTCATGAGAATTCAATTTAGAAAAGATTTCTAGGTTCATGACTGTAATATGTGATCTATAGTATTTAGTAGTAATTGCTCAAGGTACTATTGTTTATTTTTGTGTAAGCACACACATATTTCTGGTGTAAATACTGATGTTTAAAAACAGTATGCACTTTGTAAATATAAAGTTAAATTTACCCAAACACTTGAAGGAATAAATTAAGAAAAAACACAAGAAAACAAGAAGAATGAGTATGAACAAAACAAATTCATTTAAAATATTATTACTAATATTTACTATTTATTTTTACATGATAATGCCTGTGAATCTCAGGAAATCCTGATTTTCAACTCATTTGGGAACAATTGCTCCCCATAGGCCCTTATAAAGTTTGTCAGGGAGTTAGGGACATTTATTTAAAGTATGATTTATTTAATATTTTGCCATTATCTATTATCTATTTGCATTATCTATCTATCAACCTTAATTAAAATAACCCTAATATTGGGGGGGGGGGGGGGGGTGGAAAGTGTCATTTTAAGGCTTGCATTGTATAGGCCTTGTGAATGGACAGCAATTTTTAACTTTTATTTCATCCCGGAACTCATTTGCACCTCTGGACACACTCAGACATACTGCTGGATATTCAAAGTGTGGGGACGAGCACACCCTTGTTTCCGCCAGCCATGGTGAGGCCAAGGTGAGTGCTTCTCTTCTTAGCTGGGAATCAGCGCAGAGGCTTGTGGATAAACAGAAACATGGTGGAAATGGTGGCAGGGGTTCATGGCAGGTGGAAGCACCTGTCTATCATCCTGTTGGATGCAGGACAGGCCTTCTTAAAGACCTCACATGGATAACAACCTTGGTGACATGATGTTGCTGTCCAGATATGCTACTGCAAAGTGATAGTCCTGGTTTTGTGTCTTTTGTTTTCTCTTCTATTATTAGTTGAATTTATGGATTAAATTTGCTGGAATTAACTTAGCTGGAATCACCTGATTTGTCATATTTTATGAAAAGAACTGCACATTTGTATCAGGCTTATTATATCATTTCATGCACTGCACAGAAAATTCTGCATAAAAGTTCCTATGGGAAAGAGGAATGCCATGACCCTTTTACAAAGAGCATATTCAGATTATTTAATCAGCTATGCAGTTTTCCCATTGCTTTGACAGTTTGTCTGTTAGTATGCCTCTTGGTGTTGCCGGACAGACCTCAGAATGCCTCTCACAGACTCTGAAATTATTGTTCTGCCAGACCTTGCAAGGGATATTCCCCAGTAGGCAGTAGTAGCTTCATTTGTTTAATCTCCAGAGGTGGTAAAAATATCATACCATCCTGTGTCTTGAGAGCCCATGGATGTTAGTTCTATTTCACTCAGGTAACTGGGGAATCTTCTTTTGAGGGTTAAAAGTAGAAAGCCTAATTTCAGAGCAGAGATTATGTTCTCTTTCAAGAATATTTAATGTTTATACTATCAAAAATAAGAGAATTCCTCTTGTTCTTGTCTTCTTTTTTGCCATTTTGTTGTAATATACCACCCAAGTTCCAGCTACTATGTCTTCATCTATTTTATCTGACAAGTCATATATAAAGATTCAGTTCAGTGTTTATCACAGTACGAAAGCTATAAAACCCTGAAAAATGTGGTTTCAAATATAATAGAAATGGTGACATACTGTAACCTAGTGTGGCAGTAACAGCACTGCTATAATATAAAAGGTTACTAAGACATATTGGCAGTCAAAGCTGCTTGTACTCCTATGACTGCTCTTTTATAGACATGGTAATGCAGCTTAGTTCCTGAGTATCACCTGTTGGCAAATGAGGGTATTGTAGTCAGGAAATATTCTTTCACATAAAAAGACTTTTTGTTTTGTTTTGTTTTGTATCTTAAAGCACTGATAATGACATTTTCTGAGCTGAAAGGGCAAGCTTAGGAGAAGCCACTAGTCCAATCAGTGTGTAGTTAGATCCCTCATCCCAGAAAAAAAAGTACTATAGAGGAGGACTGCTACAATGTCTCTGCAAAGACTAAAGACAACCAGGGGTGGACAGTGCCAGGATCTGAGGTACCCTAATGTCTTCTCTCCAGAATCAGAGAGGGAATTACTAGGCTATATGACACTGGTATACAAAATATATAAAATATACAACACAGAAGAGGGAAGCGATAAAAAGAATGCTGTCAGCACTATGTTCACAAAACAGAACGGAATAAAAAATGTGTAGGTGGGAAAAAGGGGAATTTAAGAATCAGTTCTTATGTCTCTTGCTAGTGAAATGCAATATTCAAGGATGCTTACACTTAATGGTTACCTAAGCTACATAAATAGGCATTCAACTACTGAAATGAAAAGACTGATAATAAAACAGTGTTACAACCCAGGTGCTGGAAGGAAATAGAGAAGATAAGAAAACTAACAAATGGTTTAGGGTTTCAATAAACATTTCAGCACAGGAATATATAAAGCCTCTAATACTATCCCCACACCCCACACACTGCTATATAAAGGTCATGCTAAGAAGCCCAAAAAGCTACATTCATGTTGGCTCCTGGGTGCCCTTCAGGTCCATGCCAGAATCATCTGCATTGAATCATGGCTCACATTCCTGCTGTTTTCTCAAATTTAAAGGTCTGAAATATTTTAAAGGTTACTTTACAGCCCCTTAGAGTAGTGTTTTAACAGTGTGAAACTGATAGTCCTTGATTTTGGTGTGCTGTATGTTTTTCCTCCACTAAACTATGGATTAAAAGAACACAGAGGTGTTTAAGAAACTCCTAGAACAGTTTTGTAGACCTGTCCTGAGAGGGAGGAAAACAAAACCTCACTCAGGCTCATGCATATTGATTTTGGAAATAGACCCTGATGCATAAAATACCGCAACCCATGCCCAGCCTTGTCTTAGAAAGTACTAGTTTGCCAGGGTTATTATCATGCCAGTAGTGTGCTAGCTATTAGGCACCATGAATAAACATAGTTCAATACTCCAGCTTATTTCTTCTCCTTTTTTAGCAAAAGCCTGATGATGTGACTATGGTTCCAAAAATCGTATTAATGGAATAAATTGTGTGTGATGGATGAAAAAATATTTATTTCCTTCTGTGTAGACATTTATCTGGTTTTATGCAACATCTTGCCTCCTAGAAAGACCAAAGAAAACTTCATACTCCCAGGTTCCATTCTGTTACTACCTCCCCTTTGAGCTTTGGTTATCCTTCGAAGTCCCAATGATTAACCTTCGAGACTCTAATGAACGTTCATCAGTATTAGCTACATTAGCTCTTATGTGACAGTCCCAGAGAGGACTGCCATCAATGTCAATATTATATCTTCCAGCAAACACAAAAGTTATCAAGAGTAGGAGGTCCTGAGAGGCAAGACTTCATCTGTGTCATTTCTATTATCATTGATGGGTCAGAGACTTTTTACTTTGTATGTTTCCTTATAACAAACAATAGTCACTCTCTCCAGGATGAGGACACAATAGCAGGGTGAACATGGGGTTAATTATTTAGCAAGTAATTTTGTTTAAAAAAAAAAAAAAAAAGAGAGAGAGAAAAAAAAGAATGAATTTAAGCCCACAATGTAACACAGTTGAGTAGGAGCACTTACAGACATTTCATGCGGAGCCATCAGTTCTTCTTCCAGCATTTGCCCAGATCCTACTGAAGCAAACCTGTGGAGCGAGGGATATTCCCTCTCTACAGCTTTAAAGCTCTGCCATGCTAAATCTGGTGTTAGCTCATTTTTAGTACTGTAAACACCTGTGAATTCATGAACCTGCAGTAATGAATTGTAAAGTGGAGGTTACAGAGAATGATATTGGCAGTACAAGAGATGTCTAAAATCATTTGCAATGTCTCTTACACTTTCTGCATTTTCTCTCTGTTTCCTCCTTAAGGACAAAGCTATAAATCATGATTTTTTTTCTGCAAGGCAAAACTATTCTTTTTTCTTTTTTTTTAATAATAATTTTTATTTTTAGCAAGCCTTCTAATCAAAAGCAGGCACAGCCAGATGGGGTGACTTGTGAAAACAGGGTGTATTTTACAGACTATTACTGATTGCCCTTATGAGGTCTGTATGTCCTTACCCAAGGCCCATCTTTCAGAGAAAGTAACAAGTACAAACCTATGTTGTGTGACAGACAAAGACAAAAAACATGGACAGGTGTTAGCTGGAAAAGAAAATAAGCTTGCTAAAGGGCAAGACTGGAAAAAGCATTTTGGTGATGCAACATGGAAAATAATCAAGGCTTGCTGAAAGGACAGCAGGAGAGCCAATATTTGAATAGTCAAAGTTGACAGAATAAAATAAAGCATTGTCAAACCCTGAAAAGCAAACAGCTGTTGATTACAGCAGAAAATTGTCTTCTCACTCTGGAGCTGGGCGGTGTGAGGAGTCATGGAAGAGAGGGCAGCTCCTTCCAGATGTGCACAGCAGAGCTGTCAAACTGCAGCATGCACCAGAAACCCAGCAGGTTCCTGTGCAAAGCCTGCTTATGGCAGAAAAAACATCGCTGAACCTCAAATGAATAGATCAAGTCCTTCTGAAATCACAAAACTAGAATTTACTTTTAAGAGTTCAGCGTCATTAACACTTCAAAATTTTAAAATGCTATTTCTCATTCTCAGTCTCTGAAGACAACAAGCCTTTTCCCTCAAGAGAAACAAGAATTACCAAACATCAAACTGAATGAGCTTCATTCCTTCTTTTGTACTTAGACTGATGAAAGACTTAAGGAGTTGAGGTCTGACAAGTGCTTTTTTTTGTTTGTTAGTTTCCTGCTCAGATTCACTAACTGTCCTCCTCAGTTTTAATGTTTAAATATTTATATGGGTCTACATGCATACATGTGAACATACGTCTTATTTTTTTTTTTCCTCTTTCAAGATGTACATCTCTTTTGAACGTTCTTCTCTTTGCTTTCTTTTTATTTGCAAGTAGCACCAACACAGTCTGCAGAAAGAATTTGTTCTTAGCAATGTAATTATGTGGTAGGTACCGAAATGAAATTAAGTACTCTTATAATTTATGGTGAAGTCCTCTGACCATTCCTGTTTAATACTGATACTAGTGAAGTCAAAAGACTTTAATGAAAGCAAATAGGTCCTGTTATGTTCTGTTACAGATTTAGATCAAGTAGCTCCTTTGAAGTAAAAGATTTATAGCAGCATAAAATCAATATAAGAATCAAAATCCAAGCCTATAAAATGTAAACAGTGTCCAAAATTGGCATGTTATTTAACTCAATTGATTTCTTGGTAAAGAATCTGTGAGGTATGGATGGGAAACCTTTTTTCTACAGAAATAGTCTTGAAATGCTGCCTGCTTGTCTTGACTTTTTTTTTTTTTTTTTTTTTTTAAATTTGGCAACAAGTGAAACATGGTTAATGTTGAGGTCAGCATTGTGAACTATTGCCAAACTAGCACATCAGACCGTTATTTCACCTCATTATCCAATTAAAGCTTTATTCCAGGGAGAGGTTCAGTACTCTCAGATTTCTTACCTGCTTGTCATGTAAATCAGCCAACTGAAGTAAAGTGATATCACTCCTGTACTGCATCTGTTTTAAAGCTCCTTCCACTGCCTCACCCACTGCAGTTATTTTGTGTGAAATTATGGGCAGACTTTTGTGTAGTAAGGTAAGGTATTGGATTAGAATTTTCAACATAAAATGAAAGACAGTCCCCATCTTTTCATAGTGGTTAGGCCAGTTGTGCAACTATGTTTTCCATGGGAATGATGCACTGCAGAATGGGGCTCTGGCACATTATAAAGGTGTGTGATGTGTGACAGCTATGAGTGAACTGGATTCATCTTTAGCCACCCAATAATTAATATTAAGGCATCAACAACTCCTTTACTCCTTAGGAAAAAATAACAAATGTTTCAGGTTTTTTTGGTTTCCCATGCACAGGTCTCTTAATGGTTCTCTAGAGGCCTTAGGCTATCCCTCTTGGATAGCCAGAATCTTTTGTGTTCGGGGTTACATCTGCCAGCCTCTTTTGAATGTCTCTCAGATATAAGAAGTTGCTTACCTCCAAAGGTAGTGAATTCTTATTTTTAAATGACCGGATCAGACCCACCCACTAAGGAATTAATGCCATGTCTTTCAGATACTTGTAACAGAGCAAGTAAATCATCCTTCTGATGTGACTGTTTCTTGTATTGACTGCAGCTGTTTTCCTTTTTTCTAGGTGACTTTCAGATAGCTTAGAAAGATAAGGTGATTCTTCACAATTTTTTTAGGATGATTTTTTTTTTCCTAAATATTTATATCACGTGGAACTTGAGAAAAGTAAATCATAAGCTTCTACACCAAGTTGGACATGACATAAGGAAACAGAGAGAATCCTGACCCAGCCCATCTTCCTCACCTTTTCTCAGTTTCTCTACTAACAGTTCCTCAGCTTAA
The DNA here is from genome assembly GCF_009769625.2 of Cygnus olor. Lineage (NCBI taxonomy): Eukaryota > Metazoa > Chordata > Aves > Anseriformes > Anatidae > Cygnus > Cygnus olor. The sequence continues at coordinate 33,878,246 of NC_049169.1, read as the reverse complement.
ATGAGGAACCTACACCCATTTGTAAGACTTGTCACTACAAAAAGACATGCAGGAGCTAAGTATTGGTATTAGTACAAACTTGCTCAGACTTCGTAAGTAGATGTACTTACTATGAACAGTAACTCATTAAAACACACTAAAACAACTTGTAAATATCTGTCTCTGTACAAAGAATTTGACCAGGATTAAATATTTTGGCATAATTCCTTGTACAAAGACTATCCTGCATGTTACAGTGCCTTTAATTTTAGAATAGGATGCCTTTGTGCAGCAAAGTTCTTGCCATTGTCAAATAAAAAATAAATAAAAAAATAAAAAAAAAAAGGGAGGAAAAAAAAAGTGGCAGAAAAGGCAAAGAAGAGCAAAGGGACTTCAGCTCCTGTGTTGGTACTGGCATATTAAGTGCATAATTCTGAGTCATGTGGCATGGATATAGGTAAATATCTATATAGTTCCTTCTTTCCATAATTCAGATGAAGGCTGCATTTACCTTCATGAGTAGAAAATAACAGGATGCAGTACTCTGAAACACTGATTCTGAGCATTTCTCTGTGTAAAGAAGTTCTCATGGAGAAATTAATGAGTTCTGAATGCAGTCAAGATTTTTCAATTAAAAAAAAAAAAAATTGTTCTCAAATGAAAGCTAATTATGAGGTAATAGTGAAGAGGAACCTTGACTACCAGCATCTTCTGGTAATGAATATTCCTAGGGAAACAAATGACAGTTTCTTAGAGTTTACATAAGAGGATTGCATAAGCTCCTCTATTTCCCAGCAGCTAGTTCTGCTGAGCTCCAGGATGTCTCTTTCTGGCTATCTTGAAGAATAGCATTGAGCATGATGTCAGGAAGAGAGAAAGTAATGAAAAGTGTATAGAATCATAGAATGTCTTGGGTTGGAAGACACCTTAAAGATAAACTAGTTCCAATCCCCAGCCATGGGTAGGGATGCCACCCTCTAGATCAGGTTGCCCTAGGCCCCATCCAGCCTGGCCTTGAACACCTCCAGGGATGTGGCATCGACAGCTTCTCTGGCCAACCTGCTATGGTTCCTCACCAAACTCTGACTGAAGAAATTCCTCCTGATATCAAATCTAAATCTCCTCTCTTCTAGTTTAGAATCATCCCCCCCTTGCCATATGATTACCTACCTGAGTAAAAAGTAACTCTCCATCATTTTTATAAGACCCCTTTAGTTATTGAAAGGCTGCAATAAGGTCTCCCCAGAGAGCGTAAACCTCATGAAGTTCAACAAGGCCAAGTTTAAGGTCCTGCATCTGGGCTGGGGCAATCCCAAACGCAATACAGGCTGGGCGAAGAATGGATTGAGAACATCTGTGAAGAGAAAGACTTGGAAGTGTTGGTTGATGAGAAGCTCAACATGAGACAGCAATGTGCACTTGAAGCCCAGAAAGCCAACCATATGCTGGGCTGCATAAAAAGAAGCATGGCCAGCAGGTCAAAGGAGGTGATTCTCCCCCTCTATTCTGCTCTCATAAGACTTCACCTGGAGTGCTGCATTCAGCTCTGGGGCCCTCAACATACGAAGGACATGGACCTAGTCCAAAAGAGGGCTGCAAAATTGATCAGAGGGCTGGAGCAGCTCCCCTGCGAAGACAGGCTGAAGGTGTTGGTGTTGTTCAGCCTGGAGAAGAGAAGGTTCCAGGGAGACCTCAAAGCAGCCTTCCAGTACCTAAAAGGGGCCTACAAGAAAGCAGGACAGGGACCCATTATCAGGTAGCATAGTGATAGGACAAGGGGGAGTGGTTTTAAACTGAAAGAGGGTAGATTTAGATTAGATATTAAAAGAAATTCTTTACTGTGAGTGTGGTGAGGCACTGGAACAGGTTGCCCTGAGCAGTTGTGGATGCCCAATCTCTGGATGTGTTTAAGGTCAGTTGGATGGGGCTTTGGGCAACCTAGTCTAGTGGAAAATGTCCCTGCCCATGTCAGGGTGTGGAACTTGATGGTCTTTTAGGTAAATTCAACCCAAATCATTCTACGATTCTATGATTCTCATTCTATGATTCTTTCTGAAAGAAGTTAATCTCTGCTATAAGAATGGTTCATATGCAGTGAGAATATGGGAGCACAAGGAACTTATAGTGTTAAGCCCCATCTCCTTCTATCACAGTTAGTCAGCTCATAAGACCTGATACGTAAATCCATCAGTCAATGTCTTAAATGTAGACAGCAAATAATACCTAACATTAGCATGTTAAAGCTTCTAAAGGACTGGCGGCATATATTTACATTATGAATGAACTTTCTATTTGACATTTGAAAAAGCAAGGGGAAAAAAATCACAGCATCCAAATTCTAAATAGCAGGTATCCTTTGTTTATCAGTCTTGGGGCTATAGGTACGAATAAAATAAAGGTATGAAGGTATAGACTCACAATAGAGCTATATGTATTGCAGCTGTAACAGAAACACAGTGCCATGAGAAAGAGGTATTCACAGAATATTATGCCCTTCTTAAACTATATAAGCAACTCAAGTTGAAGGAAGCTTTTGCTTCATTACATCAGCAGTTGTGTTCTGACCTTTTGGCTGCAGTTGGTAAAAAAAAATCTGTTGTACTTGTCACACACTGGGAATTAACATTTTTCTAAACTTCAACCTCTGTGAATACTTAGTAGTTTGCAAATAGTTTTTCAATGTCACATTTCTATAATGGTGTTATGGAACAAAACTAATTGCTGTCTGTAGTGGATGCAATTCTATTCACAGCAAGATAAATTGGATTTCTAAACTGTGATTTCCATTGTGTTACCTCCATGTATCATGAGAGTTATCCTGATGTGCACAGCGGTGGGCCTACTTACTTATACAGTGAGCTACAGCTTTATGCAGAATGCATCATCTTGTTTTGCTTTCAAAAAGACAGAGGGAATCTCGAAGCATAACTGTAGACTGCCATCTGTTGGAAGGGTTTAATGAGCATACACGCCTCTAACCAGGCCCTACAAAGAGGAGTAGAAAGCATGACTTCTGCTCACGTTCTTAATGACCATTTCCAACAATATGATTAGATTCTGTATCTGTATTTTGATTACTAGAATCAATGAGCTACCAGACCTCTTTCAATTTAGCTCTGTTACCTGGGTGAACAATGTTTATTTTATTTTTTTATTTTATTTTATTTATTTTATTTTATTTTATTTTATTTTATTTTATTTAGAATTCTAACTCCTAACATTAAAAAGATATATAAAGCACATTTTCAGTTTTGATTTTTCATAAGTCTGTTCTGTATTTGAAATAAAAGAAGAAAAAAAAAGGAAGAAAGAAGGTCCTGCTGCTCTAAGAATGCAAAGAAGGAAAGGAAAGGAATGAAACCTGCTGACATTGCAGGCCCAGAGAGTTGTAATCAGTGGCACAAAGTCCAACTGGAGGCCAGGCACCAATGATGTGCCCCAGAGGTACCAGCAACAGAGTTACTGGGAACAAGACTGTTTAACCTCTTCATTAACAACCCAGAAGACAGAAAGAAATGCATCCTCAAGTGGCTGATATACCACAGGTTTCTGCTGCTATTCAGAACAAGCTGGAGAAATGGGTCGAAAAACACCATCAAGTTCACAAAGGGAAATACTGATCCTGTACCTGGGGAGGAATCACCCCAGGCACCAGTACAGGCTGGGGTCTGACCAGCTGGAAAGCAGCTTGGCAAAAAAGGCCCTGGTGATCCCGGCGGACACCAGGTTGTATGTGATCTTTCCCCTTTACTCAGCACTGGTGAGACACACCTGGATTGCTGAATCCAGTTCTGGGCTCCCTAGTACGAGAGAGACAGGAACATACTGGGATGATGTGCTGTGGTCCAGTGAAGGGTCACAGATATGTTAATGAGACTGAAGCATCTGTTGTATGAGGAAAGACTGAGAGAGATGGGACTTTTCAACCTGTAGAAGAGAAGGTTTAGGTGTGTCTTACAAATATGGATAAATATTTGATGGAGTGCAGTAAAGACGATGGAGTCAATCTCTTCTCAGTGATGCCTAGTGAAAGGACAAGAGGCAATGGAAACATTAAAAATAAAATAATAATAATAAAAAAAATGAAATTCCATCTGAACACAAGAAAACATTTTTACTGCAAGGAAGATTATAAACAGGGACTCCAGAGTCCCTGGAGTCTCCACTCAAAGAGATATTCAAAACCGCACATGACAGAGACCTGTGCTAGCAGCCCCAGCTCTGAGCAGGGAATTGGACTAGGGACATCCAGAGGTCTCTTCCAATCTCAGCAATTCTGACATCCTATGAAAATGGCTGTAGTGAAAATCTGAATGGTTGTAGCTCTTTCCTTAGGAGAAAGCATTGTTTTGAAAGATTAAGGTCACAAGTCCTCTTTTCCAATTTTAGATGACTAGTTCAACACTGAAGTAAAAAACTCAACAACCCATTATGTGTTGTAAGAGATATCTCAGAGATTTGAACTCAATCCTGTGGTCTGAAAAATTTATGTGAACAGTATAATTCAGACTATGATTTACAGTCAAACTCTAATGTACCGATGGACTGTGAGATTCCATTTCAATTTAAAACAAAATAGTCATGTATAATGCAGAAATGTTGTTTTGAGCCCTTGTATTAAGAATGAAATTGTTGGAGGATCAGGCGGCTCAAAGGATTATCAGCAAGGATAAGGACTCCTGTTTGTCCTGGATGACAAAGAACAAACTTGCTTGTAATTTCAGACCTAGTTGTTAAAGTAGCAAACGGTTTCAAACTCTCACTCTGTGTGGACACTGGCCAATGCCTAAAAACCTCTCTAGTGTAATGTGTGAATATCAGAGCTGTTTCAAAACCTCTCTGCTATGTAGGCAGCATATTTCCTGCAGATAATAAGAGATACACCATCATTTTATTTTTCTTTAACATTAATGTCAACAACTTTAATTTTGTCACACTGATAAAGGCAGGTAAAAGAAAGCAGGTAGACGTGGGAAGCTGTGATGGATCATCAGAGTTTCAAGGAGCAGTGGTAAGGGGCCAGGATCAGTCAGGGAGTAAGACAGAGAGTGGGATTAGCAGGTATTTGCAGATTTTCAGAATGGCAATGGCCGAGAGTTCTCTGCTACTCCTGGTGCTAGCGCAAGGCACAGGCATCAAGAACGTGCATGAGTAGCTAAATTTTGTCTTGCTGGGATTCTCTCCAGATTCGTCCATCTCCTCTCTCCTCTTTCTCCATAACACAGGATTTGCTTTTCCATCCTAGAACCCGCCAGGGATTTACCAAGCCTTTTGAGGTACCAGTAGCTCTCACAATGCTCAGATCTTCTTTACCTGCAGCAGTCACCTCACCTCTGACAGCTCTGAGACCAGTCACTGGAAAATGAGGGAACAGAAAGGAATTGGGTAGCCTTTAAACCCCCTTCAGCTGCTGCATATCAAGAGAAGATAGAAAATAGACTGTTCCCCTTTCTCTCTACCTGGAGGAGAAATCAGACCCATAGAGCGTCATAAGTCCAAAGGGACCTCTGCAGATCTCATGCCAGCAGCAAAGTCATGGGCAACCCATGCAGACAGTGTCCATCAGAAACCACGAGCTTTTCCCACACTCAAAACTAGCTCTTTTACATGGTATTATTATGGAATATATAGTATTTATGTTTGTTCACGAAAGAAAATTAACATCATCACGCTTGATGGAAAAAGGTCCTTCCAACATCTGAAGGTTATGAACAGCTAGAGAAAATTGATGACCTTGCAAACAGTCCACTGCTTCTTTCTGGCAGTACACAAACACTTCAGGAAGATATTTCTTTATCTAACATCACAGTTTATGAAAAGTATGATATAGGTGCATATGTATATAGGAGATACAAAAAGGTCAGTAAATTTATAAATGAAATCAGCTGAAATTCTCTTTATGATAGATTAAACATGGCAGTCAATATCCTAAAAAAATTTCTTCATGTCATGTAAGGCCTAAGAACATTTATATCATTTACAATAGAAGTGATTTTCACTGACACCTCATTTGATGTGGCTTAAAGATATCAATGATACTGAAAATCTGCTCACTTAACTGCCACAGCATTTGCAATACGAAATCTTAGTACCCCTTCCATTACCATGTTTCTTCATGGCTTTTCTCCCTGCTCTATATGTTATTTTTCTTGTTTCTCTCTTTTACAATCTGTGTTCATAAACTGGCACCTTGCTTTTGATTGCTTGTCATCTTCTGTCCATGCCTCAAAAAATTTTGTTTCCTGTTAACCTATTGCAGAATATAATATCAAATATAACCTCAAGACATATGCTTTAGAAAGATAAATAGACACTAAAAATGGTAGAAAACCTTTATTTTTTGGTATCAAACATTAGATTTTTATCCATCATTTCTGTTTCAACAAGAATAATATTTTTATAATGCTTTTTAGTATTTATTGGTTAAAAAATAACAAAATAACAACAGCAACAAAAATAAAAAGCTGTCAAAGCATCAAAGACTAACTCCATTATGAATTTAACACCAAATCCACAAAATAACTCTATTCTGTCAAGCAGGAAAGAACTGATCAAGCATAAACACTGAAATCCAAGAAAGTGATTCTTCTAAATCTTGTTTTGTATCCAAACTCCACAGGTATACAGATTTGTAAGATGCTCCTGGACATTCGGGACTGAGGGCTTTTTTTTTTTTTGTTAGCATTCATAGTTATTTGTCCATAAAAGCACCTTCATAGAATCTGTATTTATTTTTTATTTTTTATTTTTTATTTTTTTTGTGTGTGTGTGTGTGTCTCCTTTAATATAGTTGGTAATGCACCCACATTTAGAAAGAGGCTGTTTATGTCTTTTGGGGAAAAAAAAAAAAAAAGCACTGAATGTTTTACAGCAATTGTTTCCTGTAAAAGACAGACAGTCTAGAAAGCAAGAACGGGGCCAGCTCCTCACCACCGGACTGCAGTGCCACTCTTTATTGCTCTGGTTCCCTGTGCATATGCATCTCAAATTAAATGCTGCAGAGCTGGGTGTAGGACTCTTTCTTGTCCGCACAGCTTTGTGTACATGAAGCCTTCCAGGGTGTGAAGAGACAGGTTCTGAATCCCTTCATGACATGAAAAAGCTAGAGTATATATATATATATATAATTTTTTTTTTTTTTTTTTGCTCTGAGCAAAAGAAGTGTTTTAACCTATTCTGCTCTATTCTGACCTTTTAAAAATGGTAACATAAAATCAGTCACAGAGAAAATTTTTCTCTAAAGGCTATGAAGATTTGGCCACCCACTCACACTTCAGAAAAAGTTCCTGTGCAACAGATGTAAGGCTCATAGTAATGTCACATGGAAATTCAGTCTGCTGTTGCTCTTAAAATTAATTTTCTCCTTTGTATAAAACAAACACTTCACCTGTGAAAAAAACTGATACTGGACTCACTGAGTTACGTCTCACTTAATTCAGTCAAACTAAACCTGTTTCATCTAAAGACAACTAAAATGCAAAATCACAGGAGAAGAATTAACTCCAGTATTATTATCTTTGTTATTTACTATTCAGTTTGTTTACTTGTGCCAATGTTGTGGCGAGTTTCTTTTGTCTGCTTTTCTTATTCAAATTCTTCATACCTCCTTGAGATTACTGCAATAAAATTTGGCTTTAATAACTTGCAATTGAAAGGGCATGAGGTTCCACAGTGTTCATCCAGAATGTCATCTAGATTTATCTTCTTTAATTCATAATGTGGAAAACACGTCTCCCTGGTGTTCCTCACCATCATTTAGACACTTTACTGTTATCTGTGTCAGATACAGTTCCATACCTGTCTTATTTTCAGACAGGTATCTTTTCAAGACAAGTACCAGAGATATTATAAATTTAATAACTTTAATCCTGAATTTAAACTTTAAATTAAATTCTGTGTGGGGTAGAACTGTTGTTCAAATCAGGAATTATAATAAGAATGACTGTTTCTCTTGACAAAAAGAGTTATAACAAGTCCAATTTCACAGGATACACTACTTAATCACATCACCAATCTGCTTTAGATTTTTGCACTCAACTTTTTTGTTAGGCATACAAATGTCACCTAAGAACTGTGACTATTTTAGTCATGGCAGACTTTGCTAATACTGTTATATTTTATTGTTCTTTAAACATTTAACTCTGTCAAACCCAGAATTAATAAGCTACAATTTATACAAGTCACATTAAAGACCAAAACTTGCTCCCAGATTCACATGGAGAAATGCTTCTGAAGTAAATGCAAACTGCATATTTGATGGAAAGTGGGTTACAAAACAGTTATAACTGATTATTATTACTATAATATATATTATAATATACATATAATATACATATAACAATATAATATTCATATATATATATACGTACCTAAAAGGCTACAGGAAGCATTGGTATCTCTTTGCTTTGTCTACAGAACAAGACACATGGGGGATGACACTGCCTCATAACCGAATTACAATATGTAGGGACTGATACGAAGGTCATAAGCTTGGTCTATCTTGAACACAGAGCGAAGGGCAATGAATTAGATTAGACTCCTTGGAGACTGCTGACAACCTTAATTTTTCTTAAGATGATCCTATAGGCTTGAGCACCTTCAGTGACAACAGTTATTGTATGACAGAGGTGATCTACCATGAAGAGATGAATTCCGAAACACTTATGGCAAAGTTAACAAAGTATATAAAGGGCCACCAAAACACAACATATGCATAGTCCATTAGGGATGTATTTGGAGACAAGTTTTATGAAACGATTTTCCACAGTCTAGAGATGCTGTAGTTTTAAGGCCTGTTTTCCAGACTTTTTGATCTGGAAAGTTTTTTTTATTTCATTTTCTCTTTTTCAACATGTTCGCCAATGGAGACTTGTCTCACATAAAACTTTCTCTTCCTTGACCTCATAACTCCAGACCATTGCTTTTGCCATCATATTTCTCCTTTCCTCTGGATCTTAAGGAAAGTCAACTTGGTGGAATTCAGGGCAGGATGAGTGAGGTCAAAATAGACTGCTAAATAGGAGTTAGGGTATCTTTAACTGATGAATGATTTCTGGACTGTGATTGAGGCATACTGGGATAACTGTGAGATGGCGATAGTGAATGATGCGGGGGTGAAGACGGGTAATAGTGAAACTGAGAAAGCTGATAGATTCAAGATCACCCACAGGCCTGATGGAAGGGTACTAGGAGACTGTGGAAAATTTATCCTGGCCATCATATATTACTGTGACAACAGAAAAGCTACATATGTTCTTGCAATGAAGAAAATAGTATGAATCTATAAAATACATCTATCTTTGTGTGCCAGATTTTGAAAGAAAACATAAGCCTCTGAGATTTGCCTTTTTATTGTTATTTGATGAAAAAGTGTTTGGTTTGATTTCTAGTCAAAGTGGAGCAGATATGTATAATATAATTCTTCTTTTTTTGATTTAGATATTCTTTCCTATGCTGCTTTGACCATAACAAACTTCATAATTTTAATTAATCTTTGCCAAAATGCTCTTAATTACCATTGTGGTTGAAGTGACATTTCCACTAGAAATTTCTGTTTTTGGTATATTAAAAATTTCCAGAACAAATAGACTTTTCAGGGATGGATTTTTTTCTTTAAGTTTCAATAAAATAAATGGAAGTAGGGTAGTAGTATAGATAGTAGTATATATGTCATAACATGTATATTCATCTCCTCATAATCTAATATGAACATATGGCTAATATGAACATATGGCTACATTATTCCTCCTTCCTGCCAAAAATAAAAAAAAATAAAAATAAAATAAAAATAAAATAAAAATAAAATAAAAATCCCACAACAACCAAACAACACCAATCCTACACTGTTTCTTTTAAAAGTCTCCAAATGGAAAAAAATAAATTAGGAATTTCAAAGATAAATTTTATAGAGCATTTCTACACTTATTCTATGGTTCTTGATTATTGCCATCGCAATCTTTTATTATCATCCTAGTCATATTCATACTAAAATAAATGGAAGATTTTAGTTTAATTCCAGTCAGTGCTATATCAAGGTTTCACCAAGCATTCAAAATCTATTTAATTCTTCTTTGAAGTGCCTTTGGCAGCAATAAGTAGCTATCTCTGTTTCTTTCTCCAAATTAAGTAAACCAGTGCCTGAAGTTCACAGTCAGAATACCATTACTGGGTCCAGTTCAACCTAAATTTTGCTCTCTAAGAGAGAAGATCCCCATAACTTACTTTTATCCACATGTAAAGGATGCGAGAGGTTGATTCATACTGAGAGCATTGTGTGGACTGCCCAGTTCCTGGCCTCCTGAAGAAGAGGCAGACAAAGCAAGAGACTTTGGACATTTTGGTTTAGCAGAATGACAGCAACTGTGTCCCCATCAGTCCCCTGGTTCAGCTGAGATGATCTTTGTGTGCCATATGAGCCCTTCATAAGAAGCATGGTGCAGTGTGGGCTGACAGACCAGAAGGTCATGTTCTTTATTATTCTCATCTTATCATACCCTTGATGGTGAACATTTCCATTAACAGTCTTTAATTTATAATGCCTGAACCTTTAGAGGGTTTTTCTCCTTGAGCATATTAATGTGTACAAATTTATCCACATAAATTTACTGGCAAGCAAACCATTCACACTCCACTACAGGTGCCTTGAGCCACACGTTATCAGAACTTTTCCATGACATATTTATTGGGCCTTTGGAATCACCTCACATTCACTACCTACTGGAAACTTGCCTGAAAAGCTAGTTGCGTGGTAAATTCACATTAACGTATCAGACAAAATCTCTTCAAATAGTTGTGCTGCTGAATAGAGTTAGCAGTTCCTACTGAGAGTCAATAGCACACTAATCTTCCCAGCATTTGTTTTATCACCTATTGTTATTTTAATACAAGTCTGAGACTGAAATCAGGATTTGTCTCCACTGGGTTGGACACTGCAGAGACATACACAAAAACACAATGCCTATAATCAAAAGCTTACATTCTCGTAACAAAACGAAATCACCACCACCACCAAACAACAACAAAAAACGAGAAACAAACACAAACAAAGTTTCATGAAACTATATAACACACAATCAAATTTATCATGATAATGACTTTCACATGCAGTGTTACTTGGTGTGTGATTTTAGTCCCTCATTTGTGTTCTGAAGCACACTTCCTTGGGCTCGTTTTAGGACTAATGGCTGTTCAACAGGACAAAAAGACCCCATTTAATTTATTTCCCTCCTAGCTGAAAGATTCAGATTTCCTAGGCTATGAAATTCGTTTAATGTAAGGAGAAGGAAAAGATGGTTGCAATAAATGAAAGAAGAAAAGATAGTTACAGTAAAAGAAAGAAATAAAAATAAAAGTAAGATAATAAGAATCTGGATGGGAGGGACAGGCAAAGAATGTGAAGAGAGAAAATCTTTCATCTTATGTGCTTTTATGATAAGAAACTCCTAGTTTAACTTTTTTTTTTAAATAAAAAAGAAAAGAAACAAAACCTTATCAAGGTGTAATGAGAAGGGAAAATTAAAAAAAAATATATTATTTGACTGAATTAGAACTGGAATGACATATCAAATAGTGATTTTTTTTTTTCAATTTGTACTTATCTTTCATTTAGTGATTATCTTCAAATTAATTGAATAGTTTGTATGCTACTAACATAATATGTTATAGTTATATAACCATATCTATCCTTAAAATAATGAGTAGATTTTTAATTAGACCCTGAGCCAATACAAATCTCAGCAGATGGATAATCCTATTGTTAATTATCAAAGCACTTAACAAGTGAAATTAGTACCTTAATACTTATCCAGTAGAAATTTATGCACCTTTTACACTTGCTGTGATGTAACCAAATAGCACGGTCCAAGACTATGACTTTATTTTTCAGTAGATTGGAGATGAATAAATGCCCAAAACAACACAACAACAACAAAAAAAAACACATACACAAACAAAACAAAACAAAAAACACACCACAATCACTGTTTAACTGGTAGGATCTAATACTACAAAGTGCACTGAGGTGAAATACAGAAGACATATAATACAAAAAACATCAGGTATATTTTTCCAACTGTGCCAAAAGGTAGAGTCTGGACTTTATAGTCATAATAGCACTTTTTCAGAGAACTACGCTGTTTGAATAATATGTTTCATTAAAAGCAATTAGTTCAATGGCTCTAGTGAAAGGTAAATATAATTCTGCTGCAGCCCTGCTACCTTATTCCCTGTGCAATGGGAGTCAGGTTTTTATCACCTGTGATTCCCGAGTCCCACTAGGAAAAGGTGTGGGAACAGAAACACAAGCATTTTCAGGTATCTGTATATAGACTAAATACCTGAAAGCTCAACTGCAACTGGGATGAAAGCAAAGGCATGCTCTCTCTTCTTGCCCTTCTCCTCACTTTCCCACAACACAAACACATTGGAAGAAGGAGCAGATATAGTTTTCACTACAGAATGAATATATAGTAGAAACATGATCTCGAGAACAGTTTTCATACGAGTCCATGCGTCTCTTTATTGTCTTGTAGATCCAGCTTTACCTTATGTCCATAAGAATAAATATTCTGGTATTTGTTGGTGTACATTTATGTTATAATAGTACTGGAAACTAGAAATAGTTGATTTGGCTTTTGTCAGTGTAAGCCACTTACTATTTCCTTTGTGTTCCTTTCCTTTTAATCAGGTTTGTTTTATAACACAAAACATTACTGGAATTAATGTGAAATTCTGCCAGTTATTTCTCTACTTATTGTCTGTCAGATGAAACTAAAAGCTTTCTGAAGTAAGAGAACACACAAAAGACGACTGGAAAATACTTCTGGTGTTTGGGGTTAGTTTGTTTTTGTTTTCTGTTTTCTTTACTCTGCTATTAAGAGGAATGCTCTTTGCATATTGTTGGTCTCTAAGGATTGTTTCTTTACTTCTCCCATAAAAGGAAATAACTTTCATTAATCCTTACCTTATTTCCATTAGAATCTGTTCAGAGGAAACTGCATTTAAAATAACAAGGTATTAAGATCAGAAGTGAAGTTAATTTATTGCAGTTTTCATGAAAACACACAGAGAATTCCATAGAAGTTGCATAGAAACATGACAAATGCTTTAATTCTTTATTTAAAATGATAGTAGAACTCTTTAAAGTTCACAAAAGCAAGGCAGATTATCACAGTGGAACAATATGTATCATGGCCTAGAGCTAAATGACAACTCTTTTGATAGCTGGATGCATGAGAAGAAAACGTTTTTTCCAAGGATGTGAAAGCACATGTGACTAATGGAAGCTAATAAACAGGTTCTGCTGGGAACTGGCTGGAAACTGGAAATCCTTTTTTAATGGAAATTTCTATTACATTTTAAAAAACTATGCTGAAACAAGCAAACAAAAAATATCTTTTATTCTCTCTTCCTCCGTGGTAAAGGGATTTTGAATTTTCTCTAAAGAAAAAAAAAAAAGAAAGAAAAAAGAAAAAAAAAAGAAAAATAAAAGTCATACTGAAGGTTTTACTAGTTGTTCAAAAGCCATACAGACCACAAAGGTTGGAGGCAAGGAGTAAGTTTTTTTCTAGAATTAGCAGAAAACTGGATGTCTTGTGGACCCTGTCTGTGTGTGCTTCCCTTCAGAGTATCCCAGGATCACTCAGCCCAGATAGCCTGTCTGCAGAAAGCATGGCAGCTATGGATTTGAGAAAAACTATCTGACTGAACAATATTTTATGGGGAAAAAAAAATGGAAGTTTGTGCTTTATTTTTTCCAGTGTGTAGAAAATTAAATTTCCAATGCAAAGTCACTCTTACTCAAAGCCCATATTATCTCTGTTCTTGATATACTTCAAATGCTGAGTTTTACCTTATATACTGAAGATTCAGGATGATGACAATGCTCCTTTCCTAACAAAAGACATTTCTCATTGAATAAGCTCACCCTTGCTGGCTCCTTTATATAGTCTGTGAGAGTTTAACCGGTCAAGTTAGTTAGGATCCCCTGTGAAAAAACACATCTTAAAATATCCGATCCAAATTTAAATTACACATATAGTAAATTTTTGCTGAGAGCTGGCATAGATTCAGGAATAAACGTGAACATCAATTCCAGCTACTGACTGCATTGCAACATTTAGATGATTTCAGTGTTGGTATTACATGACATTTCCAAGTATCAAGAGGTTAAGGAAATATTTATGTTCTTTAAATCACCTTGACATCCAATGCTCGTTTATAGTCTTGTATTTCCTGTATCTTCCAATATTTCTTGTCTTCTGTGCAAAACCCCAACTGTCCACCTCCTGGAATTCACACCACTTCAGAAGGCCTCTAGCATAACCTCCTGCTCAAAGCAGAGTCACATCTGAGCTCAGACCAGGTTGCTGAGGGCTTTTCCATTTGGGTCTTGAAAACCTCCAGGGAAGGAGATTGCACAACCTCTCAGGGCAGCCTCTTCTACTGTCTGACTCTCTCCATACTGTTTTTTTTTTTTCTACTTACATCAAGTCAGAATCTTCTCTGTTACAATTTACAATCCCTGTTTCTCATCCACCTGCCATATGAAGAGATTTTTCCATCTTATCAATAACCTCCTCTTAGTTCACAGAACAGCTGAGGCTGGCAGGCTCTCAGGAGCCCACCTGCCCCAGCCCCTGCCCAAGCAGGGACACCCAGAGCAGGCTGCCCAGGACCACGTCCAGGTGGCTTTTGAAGAGCTCCAAGGAGGAGACCCCACAGCCTCTCTGGGCAGCCTGTGCCAGTGCTCATACACATGGATAAGATCTCACCTGAGCTTCCCCTTGTTGGAAGACTGCTCCTACACCCCTCCCAGACTTCCCTTCTCAGGTTGTTGTGGCTTAACCTGGCAGGCAGCTAAGCACCACACAGCTGTTCGTTACTCCCGCCCCCCCGTGGGATGGGGGAGAGAATCGGTGAAAAAAAGGAAAAAGCTTGTGGGTTGAGATAAAGACAGTTTAATAGGATAGAAAAAGGACAATTAATAATGATAATAATAGTAGTAGCAATACTACTAATAATAATATGTACAAAGCAAGCGATGCACAATGTAATTGCTCACCACCTGCCCACTCTTGCCAGCCACCCCACATAATTGTTCAGCATGACTCCACGTGGTATGGACTATCCCTTTGGCCAATTGGGGTCAGCTGTCCTGGTTCTGTGGCTTCCCAGCTGCTTGTGACCCCGAGCCTCCTTGCTGACAGGGTGGTATGAGAAGCTGAAATGTCCCTGACATGTAAGCACAGCTCAGCAAAAATTAAAACATCAGTGTGATATCAACATTATTCTCACCCTAAATCCAAAACACAGCACGCTACCAGCTACTATGAGGAAAAGTAACTCTACTCTAGATGAAACCAGGACACCAGTTTTCATGAGTCCTCGTATTTAGTAACTCTCCTACCAGACTTTTAACATCAACTACCTAATAGAAAAATATTTTATTAATTCCACTGGCATCACAATGAGCCATCTGCTTTTCATAAATCCTTCAGATTTTACTGGATTATATTTCCTGTAAAGTATTAGGAATAAGGAAAACCAAACAAGTACACCTCTAGGCTATTTTTTTGTGCCAGAAGTTGTAAAATATGATGTGACAATGACAAAGAAAGAAATATCTGTGGGTTTGTTTCAATGATATAAACATCATTTTCTCTTAGTAGACTTGTACACTATTTTTAACACGAGAATATTTTTGTTTGTCACTATACTTCTGGTATTTGCTTCCACTAGGCAGATTCCAAGCATGAAATTTGGGTCCTTTAGATGCAAGTAGGAGTTCTGCTACTGACAAAAGGGAATCTCACAGTTGACTCCATGTGAATTTTTCAAAACTATTGCATGCTTTTGTTCTTTTATCTTCTTTTGTATATCAGAATGATTTTTTTATTTTATTTTATTTTATTGAAGAATTTGAAATCCCTGCAGGAAAGGCCATACTTTAAAACATTTAACTTGAAAAAATTACTAAGCAGATAGAGTTTAAGTATTATTTATGTGACCAATTGGGTTAAGTTTTCATCAGCATTTGCTTGAGTTTCCATGTTTTTTTTCCAGACAGGGAGTTACCAGGAATTCACTGCTGTATTTCTTGAAATAGTTGCAAAAGATGTTGTGCCAATGTGAATTGTACCGATAGGAATTCTGGGGAATGGTGCTGCTGAATGGCATAGGAGACGCTGGTTTTGAAACAGAGTATGTGTGCACACAATGTGAGTACATTCTTAATTTGCAATCATTGTATAAAATATATAACTTTGGGGAAAGAAAACCTGGATGTGTATTTTAAGTGAAATAGGGCTGACCTAAATCACAATGCTTAATATAATGGAAGACACAGTATACTGTCATATCAGTGAACTATCTTTCCAGATAATTAAAGTACTCCTTACAAGGAAATCCACTATTCTATTCTTCAAGGCCTTATTTTGAAAATCTTATTTCCTTAGTTATATTCTGTTACTTTTTTTCTTGTTCTTTTTACATTTTTTTTTTGAGTAAAGCCGAATGTTTATCAAGAATAATTTATATTTCCTAGGTGTCAGCTGCATTACAAAGCTGATACTGAATCTTTCTTGCCACTTGATATGCAGTCATTCCTCTTCTCATTATTACATCGCTAGCCTATCTGACTTGTTTATTGTCCATTCAAGTAATTTATAAAGATAAGAAATTGCAAAAGTCATTTGGATGCCTGCAGACATCCCACATGGTAAAGCCTCAAATGGATGCAGTCTTTTTCCTGTCAAATAAACTCATGCTATATGCTCACTGTTTCTTTGCAATCCTTGATTTTATTTAGCCTCTCATTTATGGATGAGTCACTTGTGAAGATCTTCATCAGTCAGCCAGTTATTCCATCATTGGTGATGTCCTTCTCTTCAAATGAGTATCTTCAGGCAAATAAAAATAAAATAAATCTGCAATTGCATCAGATCATAAAAAAAAGAGACAATAAATAGGTAAAGTTTAAAATGTGATTAAGATAGTTTCAGTAGATGACCTAAAACCAAATGAGGCAGACTTAATACAATGAACACACAACACAAATCATACCAGATCAAAGCTTATTAATGCCTCTGGGAACAGTGCTGGCCTCATTCTGCTTCCTGTTAAAACTTCCCATAATAAACTCCCCACTATCAACTGGTAATGCTTGTCAATGCTGCTTGCAAACTGAAGACCAATAAGAATGGGCCAAGCCTGAAAAAGATCCTTAAAGATAAGCTGAAATAGTTTGGCATGTCAGTAGATCCACACACAGCTTTGCCGTCTTAGAACAGGCTTTGCAGGACATAGCAAAGCAATAATGAGTAACTGCTACCCTGCTAATTAGAAGTCAAGCTGGAGTTTAGAGCTCTAATCAGATTGTAAATAAGGAAAGAGACATGCAGAAGAGCCAACAATAGCTCTTGTGGTGACACTTGTACAGATGGTTTGGGCACTAAGGATGGCATACTTATACATATTTATGTGCATATTATCTTGATGTGAAGAATAAAATATTGCCTACACTTCAGTTTACCTGTGAGATATTATCTTGCCCAGGGGCTGTAGTGGGTTTACGTGGCAAGGTTTTGGTAGCAGGGGGCCATAGGGGTGGCTTCTGTGAGAAGGATCTAGAAGCTGCCCTGTGTTTGGTAAGGGCCCCACTGCTGACCAGAGCTGGGCCAATAAGTGATATTGTTTTGCGCCTCTGTGAGAGCATATTTAAGACAGGGAAAAAAAAAACACTGGAGGTGGAGAGGTGGAGAGGTGCTCCAGGTGCTGCAGCAGAAGTCCCCTGCGGCCTGTGGTGAGGACCATAGTGAAGCAGGCTGTCCCCCTGCAGCCCATGGAGTACCACGGTGGAGCAGGGTTCCACACTGCAGCCCATGGAGGAGACCACGGTGGAGCAGGTGGACCTGCACCGATGGAGACTGTGGCCTGTGGAAGACCCCTGCCAGAGCAGATTCCGGGCCGGACCTGTAGCCCGTGCAGAGGAGGCCATGCAGGAGCAGGCGACCTGGCAGGAGCTGCTGCCTGGGGGTATCCAGGTTGGAGCAGTTTGCTCCTGAGGGCTGGACCCCGTGGAACGGACCCATATCTGGAGCAGTTCTTGAAGAGCTGCTGCGTGTGGGCAGCCCATGCCGGATCAGTTCAGCAAGGACTGCATCCCATGGGAGGGACCCCACAGCACAGGGGATGAGAGTGACCGAGAAGGAGCGGCGGCGAAGTGCTATAGACTGACCATAACCCCCATTCCCCCGTTCCCCTGCACTGCTCAGGGGGAGGAGGTGGAAGATGGGGGGGAAGGTACTTTTGGTTTCTTTCCTTTGTTTCTCACTTCTCTAGCTTGTTAGTAATAAGCAATAAATCTTACTATCTCCCTATGCTGAGTCTGTTTTGCCCATTACAATAATTACTGAGTGATCTCCCTGTCCTTATCTCAACCCTTGAGCCCTTTTCATCGTATTTTCTCCCTGTTTCTCTTTGAGGAGGGGGAGTGAGAGAGTGGTTGTGGTGGATCTTGGCCACCCACCCGAGTAAAACCACCACAGAGGCAAAGAAAGAAATCAGGGGATGCTGCTAGAGAAGATGATGAACAGAGACCTCTCTGTGAAATCTCCTAGTCAATAATTAGCAACCAGGCTATTCCATGTGAAGAAGTTACTGGCCTAATACCCAGCTATACTGGAGAATGTCTTTTACATGCTGGTTTAGAGAATGTGTGAAGGGGACCATCAGACATAATTGTTCACAACAAACCTCTGACAGAAAGAGGAGAGGCACAGGTTTTCTCTTTCAGTCCATTCATGGACCTAACCTGGATCTACTGGGGCTGCAGGAAGAAACCAGGATGAGGAGACGGATGAGGAGTTCTACAGGCAGCTGGCAGAAGTTGCAAAATCGTCAGCGCTTGTTCTCATGGGGGACTTCAACTTCCCAGACATATCCTGGAAGCACAACACAGCCCAGAGAAAGTGGTTTAGGAGGTTTCTGGAGAGTGTGGAAGATAGCTTCCTGACGCAGCTGGTTAGAGAGCCTACCAGGGGAGGTGCCCCGCTAGACCTTCTGTTCACAAACAGTGACGAACTGGTGGGAGATGTGGTGGTCAGGAGCTGTCTTGGGCAGAGTGACCATGAAATGGTAGAGTTCTCTATTCTTGGCGAAGTCAGGAAAGGGACCAGTAAAACCGCTGTATTGGACTTCTGGAAGGCTGACTTTGAGCTGTTCAGGAGACTGGTTGGCAGAGCCCCTTGGGAGGTGGTTCTGAAGGGCAGAGGAGTCTGGGAAGGCTGGGCACTCTTCAAGAAGGAAATCTTAATGGCTCAGGAGCGGTCTGTCCCCACGTGCCCAAAGACGAGCCGGCGCGGAAGAAGACCGGCCTGGCTGAACAGAGAGTTGTGGCTGGAGCTTAGGAGAAAAAAGAGGGTATATAATCTTTGGAAAAGAGGGCGGGCCACTTAGGAAAACTATAAGGATGTTGCGAGGCTGTCCAGAGACAAAATTAGAAAGGCCAAAGCTCATCTGGAGCTCAATCTGGTGACTGCGGTTAAAGATAACAGAAAATGTTTTTACAAATACATCAACACAAAAAGGAGGACTAAGGAGAATCTCCATCCTTTACTGGGTGCGTGGGGAAACTTAGTTACAAAAGATGAGGAAAAGGCTGAGGTGCTTAATGCCTTCTTTGCCTCAGTCTTTAGTGGCAAAACCAGTTGTTCTCTGGATACCCAGTACCCTGAGCTGGTGGAAGGGGATGGGGAGCAGGATGTGGCCCTCACTATCCATGAGGAAATGGTTGGCGACCTGCTACAGCACTTGGATGTACGCAAGTCGATGGGGCTGGATGGGATCCACCCGAGGGTACTGAGAGAACTGGTGGAAGAGCTGGCCAAGCCGCTTTCCATCATGTATTGGCAGTCCTGGCTATCAGGGGAGGTCCCAGTCGACTGGCAGCTAGCAAACATGACGCCCATCTACAAGAAGGGCCGGAGGGTACACCCAGGGAACTATAGGCCTGTTAGTTTGACCTCAGTGCCAGGGAAGCTCATGGAGCAGATTATCTTGAGTGTCATCACGCGGCACTTGCAGGGCAACCAGGTGATCAGGCCCAGTCAGCATGGGTTTATGAAAGGTAGGTCCTGCTTGATGAACCTGATCTTCTATGACAAAGTGACGCACTTAGTGGATGAGGGAAAGGCTGTGCATGTGGTCTACCTTGACTTCAGTAAGGCTTTTGACACCGTTTCCCACAACATTCTCCTCAAGAAACTGGCTGCTCGTGGCTTGGACTGGCGTACGCTTCGTTGGGTTAAAAACTGGCTGGATAGCCAGGCCCAAAGAGTTGTGGTGAATGGAGTCAAATCCAGTTGGAGGCCGGTCACTAGTGGAGTCCCCCAGGGCTCAGTGCTGGGGCCAGTCCTCTTTAATATCTTTATCGATGATCTGGATGAGGGGATTGAGTGTACCCTCAGTAAGTTTGCAGACGACACCAAGTTAGGTGCATGTGTCAATCTGCTCGAGGGTAGGAAGGCTCTGCAGGAGGATCTGGATAGGCTGGACCGATGGGCTGAGGTCAACTGCATGAAGTTCAACAAGGCCAAGTGCCGGGTCCTGCACCTGGGGCGCAACAACCCCAAGCAGAGCTACAGGCTGGGAGATGAGTGGTTGGAAAGCTGCCTGGCCGAGAAGGACCTGGGAGTACTGGTTGATAGTCAGCTGAATATGAGCCAGCAGTGTGCTCAGGTGGCCAAGAAGGCCAACAGCATCCTGGCTTGCATAAGAAACAGCGTGGCCAGCAGGTCTAGGGAAGTGATTGTCCCCCCGTACTCGGCTCTGGTGAGGCCGCATCTCGAGTACTGTGTTCAGTTTTGGCCCCTCACTACAAGGACATTGAGGTGCTCGAGCAAGTCCAGAGAAGGGCAACGAAGCTGGTGAGGGGTCTGGAGAACAAGTCTTACGAGGAGCGGCTGAGGGAGCTGGGATTGTTCAGCCTGGAGAAGAGGAGGCTCAGGGGTGACCTTATCGCTCTCTACAGGTACCTTAAAGGAGTCTGTAGCGAGGTGGGGGTTGGTCTGTTCTCCCACGTGCCTGGTGACAGGACAAGGGGGAATGGGCTAAAGTTGCGCCAGGGGAGGTTTAGGTTGGATATTAGTAGGAACTTCTTTACTGAAAGGGTTGTTAGGCATTGGAATAGGCTGCCCAGGGAAGTGGTTGAGTCACCATCCCTGGAGGTCTTTAAGAGACGTTTAGATGTTGAACTTAGTGATATGGTTTAGTGGAGGACTTGTTAGTGTTAGGTCAGAGGTTGGACTAGGTGATCTTGGAGGTCTCTTCCAACCTAGACGATTCCGTGATTCTGTGATTCTGTGAAAGATGTGAAGGAAATTACACATTTTACTGTTTTAATTAACTTGTCAAGATGCCCTGTTCCAACTAAGACATTTTACCAACACATACTGGATTAACAGAATGGAGGAATTCTGGTACCAGCCCTGAACAAAAGCTCTTCTTGGTGACTGGGGCACCACAGTGAGACACCTTTACCATCCCACATGTACATCACTTACCAAGCACATGGCAACTCTGTAAGCAAAGAGTGATGCAATGAAATGTGGATGAAAGCAACCTGACAAGTGTTGATGACACTCGTGGAGGTCATATGCCTCTGAAGTACTAGGAAAGCCATCCCACATAATGGACACATTTCCTAAGAGTACTTTCATGTCCCATTTCCCTAAAATTCTGCAATTCCATTTGATATGCAAGATGTCAGGGACATAGCCCACAAACAGTGTCTTTCTTCCTCAGGACATAGCATGACACGTGGCACTAAGTGACCTTCAGTCCTGGAAGCAATACTTTCTCCTTCCCAAGATTATACACCACTCAGCAGATGCACGTAAAGAAATTGTAGTATACCGTTAAGTATTCAGTGGCTGGCTGTGTTTTCACAGCATTGGTTAGAACCATGAGTCTTACAATGTTGCTCTGTTTCACAGGGAATTCTGGAAAACACAAGAATTTATATTGGTAAGAGAAATTTAATGGAAGATCAGAAAATGGCACCTCACCCATATATTTCTGCAGAAAGCAGGTATCTCTTTTATACGGTACTACAATCCTTTATGTTTCTAAGACCCTTCTCTTTCCCCCATTTCCTCCCATCTGGCGACCAAGCACACAGGGCACTGCTCACCAGACTGCTTCATTTCTATGCTGTGTCAGAACTCCTCCACCCTCAGTCTCTTTATCCAATGCAAACATTTAAATGCTTCTTGATAATAGCTGGGGGAGAAGGAAGGGAATTTCCAATCAAAATTTAAGCTAAAGTCCTGGCTTCTTACCAACCACTCTAATTAATAATAAGGAAAAATATAAAAGATGGAATTTCTAAAGGCAGTATTTAAAGGAGTTAATATGTCTTTCCTAGCTGGCAATCAGTGCCATATTAACAGCCCAGACAGCTAAGAAAGTCACATAGAAGGTCAGATGAAATCTTATTAAAAAAAATCATATTAATTTGTCATGTTAATGATGTGTATCTGAACAGTTTCTTCAGACTGGTAAGCCTGAGTCAGGGTTCTGTAAGTGTACAGAATATTTTTGTACATTTTTCTACAAAGACATTTTTTTGCAATATGCCACACTGCCTTTGGATAAGTGTATATGCATGTCAGAGTCCTCTGAAATGAAGGTTTATGTTCACAAGCCATAGGCCTAGGAAATCTTTTTTCATTTGTAGGAAGCTAGTCATGAAAGCCTGCCTGATAAAAGAGATATAGATTTACATTTCATGTGGGTCTCTTTGTTGTAACCATGATGGACCATTAAAATCTGCTTTTATAAGGATGGGCACTGAGAAACATGGTTTCCTTAAGTGTGTGTATGTGTGTGTGTGTGTGTATACACTAATAAATACTAATCCAGTCGCAGGCACCGTAGACGGCTTCTTGCTGTAGCTCTATCTATCACCCTGTAACAGGTGGTCTTCAGTATTTGGAACTTATTTACATCTATTTGAGATTCTTGTTTGAAAGCAAAACTAGTCCTGAGGAAAGGGTTTTGCCTGAGTGCTGTTTTTATGCGGCCATCCCCAGCTAGCACACTTGCCTCCTGGCCTATAAACCAGTTTTGGAATATTATTCACAGCAACTAGCTAAAAAAGTCAGTCTTTACTTTATCATTCATTGTTTGGTTCTATTAATGGAATTTAAGCTCATTTTACAGCACATTTTTAACACACATATTTACTAGTCACTAGACAATAACAATTGTTTAATAACATAATTAGTTCAGCTTCAATTTGCAAGACATATGACTTGAAACCATATGATTTCCAGGTTTTCAGAAATTATTTTAAATTCAGGCTGTAAAAACTCTATGCCATACTAAATGGCAAGGCTGGGAAAGAAGCCAAAGATGCAGTTTAACATTTTATGATTAAAAAAATAATAATCTTTTTCAAACTCTGTTCAAATCCTGTTTTAACAGACAAGTTTCTATCGAGATATTTTAGTATAAAATCTGTGAAGGCTAGTCAACACAGGATGAAAATGAAACAGAATCTGGTGAGTAATGTCCAGACTGTATCTTTCAAGGACCGTCTGCTCTATGGACACAGTATGAGAAGGTTCAAAAGGCTCCAGCACTGGTGCAGCAACAGCAGGGACTCAGCAAAGCAAGTTATTGTAACCAGTGGGTTAGTGAAAGATGCTTTGAAAGAGTTGAGTGAATTCAGCAGACATCAATAAAACCAGGACTTGCTGCATTTCATGTTCTGCCCTGAAGGGTGCATGTGAATTGCTTTCTCAGCTAAAGCCCCCTTAGACTGATTGCATGGACACACCCATTTCACCAATGCTTATTGCTCTTATTGTTCTGACTGCTTCCCACCTTTGGCTTCCCCCATCTAAATACTTTTAAAAAATTGTTTACATGAATAGCATCTATCTTAGGGAAATACTCAAAACCTAAGAGTGAATTTTTGGTTGTCAATGGGCAACTCCTCCAGTGTTCCCTCAGGATGTGCAGATAACAAAGTCAGTTTTGAGAGCATATTTCTCCTGTGCAAGAGAAATTTCATCTGTTGAGAGGACAACTTCAAAGTCAGTACTCATTTTAAGCAACTACTTGCCCAAAAGAAGCAACTACTCTGGATCTGTAGTATTAGAATGATGGTGCTCAACTTGCTCTGTGGGTATTTTCAGCACTCAAAAGAATTTAAAGGATGACCCCAATTCCTTGTGTAGGAAGAAAGCACTGCTTTGATAGATACTCATTAATCAAACACATGGGAAAAATAATAATAATAATAATAAAAATGTAAATACATTTTGAAATACGTCTAATTTTTTAGTGCTAAACTTGAAGAAAATTATATGCATATTCAATAAGCACTATGTGCGTAGATGTATCCTGACCAAAAGCCTGGTGAATTCAGTTGGTTCATGTGGAATACATCCAAAGTTTTTGATTTGAAAACAGAATTTTCAATTTTGAATTTTGAGCAGAATTCTACCTATGAATTCATGATTTCCATCCATGACCATACTACTCAGCTGCAGTTTTTCTGATTCCACTACATGGAACAGTTAATAATGATAAAACTTAGTGTGAGAGAGTCTTGTTCTCAAGGAACAAAAGAATGTTTACTTCCAAAATGTTTAAGCAAGTTGATTTTATGTGCACGCTCACTCACTCATTTGCTCCTAGGTTTTATTCACTCACACACTCATATCCACTTATGCACAAGCACAATGTATGTACTCCCAGGTAGTTAGCCCACAAAAGAGCAGGGGATGATGGCTGTCAAGAAATGTCTGGGACTCTTCTTGATTGGCAACGATGAGCTAGTCTTTGGACAGACCTTTCATTTCTTTCAGGAGCTGTCAGCTCTGATGGGATCTTCCTTAGTTCAAATTTTTGCTTGTTCTTTAACTCTTGGAACATGTTGATTAGACCCATTGTCTGCTTTCCCTTGTTTGGAATGTAGGCCTGTAGTTTATTTTGATATTGAGACAGAGGGAAAGGAAATTCTAAATGAGTTATGCTGCATACTTGGTGCCATCCTCCTGGTGTAAGGGTACAAGGCCTCCTGTTGGCAAGACTTCTGTACTGGGATCTTATCAGAGTGCAAGGCCTGTGATTTTGACATAAGCATCTCATTCCTCAATCTTATTGCTGGGAATGGGGTGCTGGCAATAGAGGCCTGGGGCCATATCGACACAGGCCATTCATTCAACCTTTCTAATCTTTCCTTCTGGTGCTTGCACGCACTTTCCAACTCCCATTTACACTTCATTCATGCTAATCTTAATATATCTCTTAGAAATCTCTGCGGCTTAATAAAAGTTGTCAAATATGACATAAAAAAGGGAGGTTTTCTCATGTACATAAATTCTTTGAAATGCTGACCAACATCTAAAATAGGTGTTTCTTGGTGGTTAATGGTGCATTTCTAATTCTTAGTATCTTGCTATAGGTGTACTTATTTTATTTATTTTACATCTTACTAGATCCTGCTTTTCAGTTCCAATTTAATTTAATAAATATCTTGTTTATTTAAGGTTGATCTCCCATGTTAGAATTTTAGTTTTTAACTCATGCTAAACTCTTACCTTTTATAATCTGAAACACTGATTTATAATTCACTTTTCAGGAGTAAACACATTTTGAGTTTCCAACTCCATTTTCTTTTCTCCTAATTATTAACAGTGTAGGAGCAACACCATCAGAATGTGTGTAATCTGTTGTTAGGTGCTTTGAGTTTGCTTATGATTATAGGACACACCAAATCGCTTGGTAAATTTGTATGTTAAAGAACAGTACTGATACAAGTCTTGTTGATCAATAAGCTTCTCTTAAGTGTCAGTAAACTTTTCTGAATCACATAAACTTACAGTTTAAGAATTAAATAAACTAAAATCTTCCTTTACTCTTTCTGTAACAGAAAATTGAAAAATCTGTTAGGTAGACTTCGAACATGATATTTTCTGTCTTGCTTCCCTCAGCTCCAGACCACCTAACTTATCCTCTAATTTTTGCAAGTGTGGCAAAAATCTTAATTAAATTTCTCTCTTTTTCCCCAGTTTTAGACAGGAATTGCTTATCACTTTCTTACTTTATTTGCTGAGCAGAATGGAACAAACATACCTGACTTTATGCATAAAAATTCTTAAAATGCACTTTGTGATAAAGTGTGTTATGTTATTAAGCATTGTAAAAGTATTACTGCACATCAGTTTCATTACGTAGCTTATTTTAAATGGGGCAGAATATTTTAATAGTCCAAGAAAAGACATATTTTATAACCCAAAACTGGAGATATATCTGTAATTTTTTCCATAAAATATGCATGAATGATTTTCAGCTCCATTTAACTAATGTGTTTTGGAAAGTCTTTGCAATAGCAAATGCAACAAATCTCAGGCAAGATGGGAAGTAATATGTTAGTGTGGTTAAGAGTAACTTTTCATTTTGCTGTTCAAATTTTGGACCATTTCTTTAGATAGATAGAAACAGTATTGCTTTGGAATGTGACAGAGTGATCAACAGGTATAAAATTGCAAACTGTAAGAAAATAAAAATGTCCAAATATCATAAATGACTCAAAAGTCATTTGTTAATAGAAAAAAAAAAAAAAAAAAAAAAAAAGAGAGAGAAGTGAGAGAAGTATATCCACCCTTGAATTGACTATAGAGCCTCCAGGAACTATCAGTTGTTGTACAAGTGGATGCGAAAGAGAGTGTTGGTGTCCTGATCAAAGATCTACTGAACACCGAGTGAAAGATAACACGAGACACTAAGGCAAAGCAGGGATTAATGGGTAGTGCCTAGTGCAGATGAGACTAGTCTATGGTATGCAAAGGTCTCAAAATCCATAAGGTATCAGCACCTGCAAGAGTGCATTGCCTTCTGCCCTCCTCTCAAACACCTACTATACAAACTACATCACACTTTTCCTTTGATGTTATCCAGAGACAAAGAAGCAGTGCTGAGGATGGCAGAGTTGACCACATGCTTTTTGAAATACGGGGAACAAGCCTGGTTCCAAAAATTGCACAAAGAGCAACAAATGTAAATAATTGATGAGACCCACCAAAGTACCTTACAGATGCTAATAGTAACTAATCTAGCTGAAACAGGGGAAGTTGTTACACCAGAAACTGACGGTTAGGATCTCAAGCTGCAAGCAGAATTTCCAATTGCACAGTCATCCCACTTAACTCAGGAATGAGTGTCTCCAGTGTTTCCTATGATCACTAACTAGAGCTAATCACCTCCATGGAGCTCTTCATCATACCTAAAATCTTAATCTGTCAGGGCCGGGGCTCTTGGAAGAGAGATGATTTTTACAACAGACCATGGATAAAAAATAACAGTCCCAGACAGTTCCCAGTTCTGCTCCATCCCTAATGAATTTGTGTAGTGGTTTCACACTGACGGGCAGCTAAACTCTACTGCACCACTCTTTCACTCCCTCTCCTCAAAGGAACAGGGTGAGGAAATATGATGATACAGGGCTCAAGAATTGAGATAAGGACGGGGAGATCACTCAACAATTACCCTCATGGGCCAAACAGACTTAGGGAGATTAATATAATTTATTACCTATCACTAGCAGCCTAGAGAAGTGAGAACTAAAAGCAAACTAAAAACGCCTTACCTCCAACGACCCTCCCCTACCTCCTCCCCCCTCCAAGCAGCACAGGGGAACAGAATGGGAAATGGGGGCTGTGGTCAGTCCCTGAAGCTTCTTCAGTCCCTGCTGCTCCTTCACAGTCACTCTCTGCCCCTGCTCCACATGGGGTCCCTCCCACAGGATGCCATCCTTCCCAAACTGATCCTGCGGGGGCTGCCCACAGGCAGTAGCTCTTTAAGAACTGCTCCCACATGGCTCCGTACCACGGGGGTCCATCCCCCAGGAGCAAACTGCTCCAGCACGGGTACCCCACAGGCGGCAGCTCCCCCCAGACCCCCTGCTCCTGCGTGGGCTCCTCTCCACGGGCTGCAGCTCCGGCCCGGGGCCTGCTCCTGCGGGGGCTCTCCATGGGCCGCAGCCTCCTCCAGGCCACATCCACCTGCTCCACCGGGGGCTCCTCCACGGGGGGGCTGCAGCGTGGAGATCTGCCCCATGTGGGACCCATGGGCTGCAGGGGGACAGCCTGATCCACCAGGGGCCTCTCCACGGGCTGCAGGGCAGCTTCTGCTGCGTGCCTGGAGCACCTCCTGCCCTCCTTCTGCACTGACCCTGGGGTCTGCAGGGCTGCTTCTCTCTCCCAGCTGCTGTTGCACAGCAGTTTTTTCCCCTTTCTCCAACCTGCTCTCCCAGAGGCCCAGCCAGCGTCGCTCACTGGCTTGGCTCTCGCCAATGGTGGGTCCCTTTTTGGAGCCATCTGAAGCAGGCTCTAATCTGACATGGGACAGCTGCTGGGCTCTGCTCACAGAGGCTAGCCCTGCACCACTCCTCCAGCCACCATCGCTCCCCAAAACAGCCTCAAGAGTTGCAAGGTTTAGTCCTCTGTGTTTCAAACAGCAATGTTTTTGCTATCAAATGTTGTGTAGCTGCCTCACAAAATTTCTACATCTGAAAATGTTGTCAATATATAGATTTTTGTCAATGTTTGAAAGGCCACCTTGATATATTCTGTTTTCAGATGTTATAACAAGAAATGAAGAAACACCATGAGAAGCCTAACGTTACACTTTACATGATTGGTAGTATTGAAGTGGAAACACAATTATACTGTCATCTTACTTCATTTTAAAAACCTGAGCAATACTATTCATGGAAAAGTGGGACTGAAAATACAGCAAGCTGAAAACCAGATAGTAGAAGAAATATAACACATGCAGTGGCAATGCACTATTTATGACATGCTAAATTGCCTCATTAACATGACTTTTTTTCTGACCTTGAAATATCACAGTAAATACAGAAAGGTAATTCTGCCTCAATGTTTGCCTGATTTTTGCATTTTATGTGGAAAATGACAAGATATCTGTGATATCTGGCCATTTTAAGTGTCTCTGTTGCAACTCCTTGCCAAGAACATACATTCAGCTTAATCTTCAGATAAGTAATGTGTGAAAGAAAGGTGAACTAAACTATACTTGAGCAAATACAGAGTAGACATTGATCTAAAATTCATTTTCCTAGGATGAGAAAAATATCTGAGGATTAAAAGACTATAAATTTCGCATGCATTTTGCATGTGTCACCTCTGCGCATAACAGGTTTTAAGATCCAAAAAGCAAAAGTCACCACTACCCTGAACATAGACCTAACATTTGCTTTCTTGTATAAGTGGCAGATTAAGGTAGTATGTATCACAACACCTGTTTGTTCCCTCCCCGCTCCCAAAAAAAAAATAAAAATATCAGAACACTTGTTTCTTTTTATACTTCTACTATAAATGGTGGTTTAGTTCCATTCTATCCACTATTTAATTGGTACAGTGCTAGCCACCTTGGATTCAGAATTTAGCTATTTATTTTAGTGTATATAAATCAGGTGACTAAGAATTATGTCAACAATGCTAAATATTACAGTGTTATGACCATAAAGGAATGAATGGAATAAAATTATGGAAATATTTTGTAGCTAGTAATTAATTTTATTATTACGGATGATGGTGTTGATGGGTGATACTTTCTTTTTTTCTTTCCACTCAGTAGGCAGTTAGTAGTCTTGAGGAGCACTTGGCTGATTTCCCCATGTTACTCTCCTCCAAAGGCAAAATTAACTTCAAGAAGTAAGATACAGTGCATGACAACAACTGGGATAGAGCCAAGGTGTGAATGTTCTAGGCATATTGCTTGGATATATTCAGATTTCAAGAAGCTGGTGTCAGCTTCACTGAGTGTTTCGGCAGATGCTTATACTGTGTTAACAATTTACTCAGACCAGAATCCTGTGGTAGACACTGACCTAGCATTGTTTGTTTGTTTGTTTGTTTGTTTTCCAATAAAAACCATTAACAAAAACTTGTTTCATATATATATACAAAAAAAAAAAAAAAAAAAAAAACAACACACAACGCTTGTTCAAAGTCTTGCAGCATCAGTATTACAAGATAAAGCTTCAATCCAACTCCCATTTGATATTCTAAGGACCTTATGTGGGTATGCATATTTTTGTATCTGTGTGGGAGAGAGAGAAGGAGAAAGAAAAGGAGAGAGTGTGTGTGTTTGTGGCTGCATATAAAATAAAAGGTACATAGAAGATAGTAAAGGG
This sequence comes from Cygnus olor, assembly GCF_009769625.2. Taxonomy (NCBI): domain Eukaryota; kingdom Metazoa; phylum Chordata; class Aves; order Anseriformes; family Anatidae; genus Cygnus; species Cygnus olor. The sequence goes on along the minus strand of NC_049169.1, from coordinate 33,848,038 downwards.
CAGTTTAAAAAACAGTGACATTGAGCTGTTGATTTGAAACTGAAATAAATATAAAATATAAATATCTCTTTGATACCACAGGAGTACGAATATTTTATTCTAGAGCAAAAAGACACATACGGCAATGCCAGTAACAAGACATTTCATTTACATATGAATTATATTCTCTCTCTACCCCAAGAGATTTTTTTTTTCCTGCCTGAGGAGTATATTTGAAGATAGAGTAGCAATGCAGTTTGCAAATGATATTTTTGAAGATTTTTTCACAGTGAGATTGAAAGGTATTAAAGTCATTAATTATCCACAGATTAAGATACGGATTTATAGAGGATATAAAAATCAATTTGTTGAGAGAATGTGAGGTAAAGGCTGTAGGATATTTATTTATTTTTAGGAGGGGAGTTATCTTACAAATTATTCTAACATATGAGAGCTGTGATTATTTTCTAATATGAGATTGGTATACTGTTAGTATACTTTCTAAACTGAATTATTGGGCTTCACTGAAGTCCTTGAGAATTTTTATTGCTAACTCGAATAAGGTCATCACTTCACCTTTGACTTTTCTCACTGATACATCTGATCTACAAAGTTCTAACAAGTGATACCCTTTTCAATTATTATTTATGTTATTATGTTAATTAATAGAATATAACAGTGTAATATTGTTCATATTGTTCTCTTCCCCTCATCTCCTCTATGACATTCAAAAACTTTTGTTTTATCATACTACTGTGCTGGTTTTACCCAGCTGGGCAGCTGAGCTCCACCACAACCACTCTCTCACTCCCCCTCCTCAAAGGGAAAGGGGGAGAAAATGCGATGCAAAGGGCTCAGGGGTTGAGATAAGGACAGCGAGACCACTCAGCAATTATCGTCATGGGCAAAACAGACTCAGCATAAGGAGATCAGTGTAATTTATTACCTCTCACTAACAAGCTAGAGAAGTGAGAAAAAAAATATATATGTCCTTAAAAAAAAAATAATAAAAACCTATACGTCTTCCTCCACGGACTGCAGCGTAGAACCCTGCTCCACCATGGTACTCCATGGGCTGCAGGGGGACAGCCTGCTCCACCAGGGGCCTCTCCACAGGCCGCAGGGGAACTGCTGCTCCTTGCCTGGAGCACCTCCTGCCCTCCTTCTTCACTGACCTGGGGGTCTGCTGGGCTGGTTCTCTCACATTTTCTCACTCTTCTCTCCCAGCTGCTGCTGTGTGGCATTTTTTTTCCCTTTCTCCAACCTGCTCTCCCAGAGGCCCACCCAGCGTCACTCACTGGCTCGGCTTTGGCCAGCAGCAGGTCCCTTTTTGGAGCCATCTGGAGCTGGCTCTGATCTGACATGGGGCAGCTGCTGGGTTCTGCTCACTGAGGCCACCCCTGCAGTCGCTCACATAAACCTTGCCACGTAAACCCAATACAACTACACATACTGTAACACATGAGCATCTTTCTTTTTTTCTGTCTTACTGTACTCTGCTGAAGCCCCTGAGTTTTGTATAATATTTCTTGGATCTAAGAAGGGATAAGGTGGTAATCAACTCTTAATATGTCATCATAACAATGAATGTAAATTGGGGATTTGTGAGGTCACCTGATATTTGCATGAAGTAGAAATATTAACATACTCCTAAAAGTAATAGTAAAAATATTTGAAAATGGTGAGGATATTTATCATTTTGCTTTATCTGTAAAGAGATCTCAAAGCATTTTGTAACCACCATATCTTTGTTCAAATCTCACACTCAGTGAAATTGTATTTATAAATGTTCCATGTGGTGTTTGAATGGCTGAGCCTAAGTGAGAATTTAAGTGTGAATTCTTGAAAATTGACTAGTCAAACCCCACAACACTTGATTACCTTTTGGCAGAAAAAGATCAGCTTGCTCTTTGATTATGTTACCATATGCAACGTACATGCATAACTGCATGCATACACATATATGTACATATATTCGTCTATCGACAGTTTCTTCTTGTAAGATAAATTAAACTTTTCCTCTCTCCAAGTCCACTTATCTAATTGTCACACTATAATGAAGTAATGCTGTTGAATGAATTTTTCATGCCAACAGTACGTTTTAAAATATCTTGGGATGTGTTTTCCTCGTAACTAGTTTTTATAAATTGAGATTTAGAAAATCCTTAACTGAATAGTAGAAATGTTTTGCCATATTACCTAAATTGTATAAATCCCATCTTATTTCTTTGTAAATTTTATAAGTAAAATAATAGGCCTATAGCAACACTCCAAGAAATCAGACAAAAGTTGTGTTTCTTTCTTTCACTAATTAAACTTCCAGTTTAGAAAAGAAGAGCTGTTTCTGCAGGTATGACTTTCTTTTTACTAATAATGAACACTTTCACAGCACATTTCATCTACAGTTTAAAAGGCAGTTAAGCATGATTATGCTCTCCTTTTGGTGAGAAGTGCTGAGAGGACACCATAACCATTGCCAGCCTGCAGAGCCAGGCCATATCAGTGACAAGGCTGCCTTAGCTTACAGCGTTCCTCACACCTTAGTTATTAAACATTCTGCCTCCCAGAAATCAATTTTTGGAGGGCAAAATATATAGAGTGCCTGCCAGTATATGAGAGAATAGTTTATATTGATCTTTCTTGCAACACAGTTTTCCTTTAAGAAAAAAAAAAAGAAAGTGGTCAGTCAGTGAGTGCCAGTGGATTTTCTTTAAGGGGAGTTCCAAGGTAAGCAAGATCTCAGAATCATGTCCTAATTCACCTGATAAGTTCAGTGAAGTAACACTCATCACCCACTTACTGTAGTGGTACAAAAGGAGATGTAAATTTTGCTTCAGAAACGAGCTAAGTACAGGCTAAATACAACACAAGCTGTGTTGTTTTGTGTGTTGAGCTTAAAGCTTTGAGACCATCAAATGAGCTGTGTTCATATCTAAATGTTCCATACCGCACTTTAACATGACTTAAACCACTGTAAATGGCAGTTAATGGTTCATTATGAACAATCTAATTAATTTGTGCTTTTTATCTCAATAGTAAATTACTGATGAATATTTTGGATAGTCTTTTAAAAGAAAAAGGGATTAAATATGTATGAACAAATACAAATTCCAAGTGAGTATTTCTTTTTGTATTTCTTTTATCCATAACTTTCTTCATGTCATGAAGAAAGAAACTGATGGGAGTACTTTACTCATCACTGACAAGAAATTTACTCATCCAAATGCTGAATGAACAATGCATGATCAAAAGATATTACTGAGAAGGACTAAAGTAATAACCACTTTCTATATCCACATGACACTAAACGAAGTGTTCATTTACTCAAGATATTATATTCATAAATGGTGAAGCTGAAAGGTATGTAAAGCAAAGCCTGGTTGCCAACGAATTTTTTGTGCCTTTACACTACACAAAAACAGATTTACACCTCCCCATATTTCCCATGAACATTTTACTATCTGCTCCCTTCATCACAATACTCACAGCTTCTTCATCTTCGACCATTGGCTTCAAAATTTATTGTGTGCAACTTGTGGACCTCATGGTAGAGCCTTTTTCCATGTAGATCTATAGGTATTTTTCAGATAAGTGTATGGTGATAAAATGTGATGTTGCCATCAGAAACCTGATAATATCAGATACCATCAGATCCTATACCACAAATAAAAGTATGAATATGCTGGTACATCATGAGTACTATGTGGGCCCTCTGTGCAGCTAAGCAGCACGTGTGTAGTTAGTCTAGTTAAGGACAGTTTTGTCAGGTCCACAATGTGTGAGCAGATGGCTCTGCAGCCCCTACATAGTGATCAATACATTCACAATGCACAGTACATACCCAAGGACAGTAGATTGGGCTAACCAAGCATGCAAAATATAGTTGACCTGAACACAGACAGCTGTCATTTGTCCTGCTACTGTTTTGAGTGGGCTGCTGGGCACCCAGAAATCCCAGAGAAAATGGCTAAAGATGGTAGGATAACAGGTAGTGAGACATAAAAGCAATCACATACTGCCAAAGGCAGTAGCCTTAGCAGGTGCATATTCCCTCATCATCTCCTCAGGAAATTTAGATAGAATAACTGTAAAGTTTCAGGCAGGACAGACTATAAAATTGCAGTGCAATAATTACTGTGTGATACAAACTCTTATATTTAGTCATTGTCTTAAGCTACAGTAGTTCTCATTATAGAGTCAAAAAGTAGTTAGATTAAAGCAAGTAGTATAAACATTGTCATAAATTCTGTTCTATGGCAAAATTCTTACACAGCCTGTCACTAAAGATCTTCATGGCTGTCTAAAGAGAGGAGTTTGGACTGTAATGTCTCTCACAAGTATTTTTCTCATGCTCTCCATGCTTAGTGTTTCACCTTTTCAGATTGATTTTATCATTTTATTTAGTGTTCATCCTTAGAGAGGTCCTAGCAACAACCACCTGGTATAGTATGGCTATAAAATATTTCTCAACATTTGTTGTGTTAGGTTAACCATTAAGATCATTATGACACTTCCTATTTTCGTTATCACAAGCAGAACTGGGATGGCAAACCCCGTAACATGCTAGCATATAGGTACAGATTAATATATTCTCCAAATAAATGACACATTGAAATGCAATAGAGTACACACAAAATATGATAATATACTAAAAGATGCAGTATCTATTTTTTAAAGCATGCAAATTGCATGTTTGTCTCAAAAGGCTACAAACAGATGGAGTGTTGTGTTCAGCACATTTCTTCAGAGTTTCTAAATCTGCCTGATGGGAATTCCATTACCTGCACCAGCTGTACAGGTGACCTCTTTGACTTCTACTTGCCAGACTCTGAATATATGACGAAGTGCTGGCTTGTTTTTAAAATAAAGTATATGCAAATATGGACATATCTGACATGTTGCTGTAGTGCCTATTTAAAATGTATGCTCTCTGGTTTAACCCTTGCACCCATAATTATAAAGTGTTTCAAACTGTCTATGCAATAAAATGTTTGTATGTCTTTCTTTTTGTTTAGTATACTTTTTTTTTTTTCCTTAATCAGAATTTATTAAGAATTCTAATCTAAGAATGGTTATTGGTTGTACATCTAATGTACAGAAAAAAAAAATACGTATTGGAAAAAGTCTCTGTAATTATGATAATACAGCTAACATTTTTATACATTAATTTCTACCCCTTTTTTTCCCAGTGTTATGCTTACCCTCCCTCTGTTTCTCCAGGATCTGAGGTCAATGGTTTCAGCCTGGTTGCAGTGGTAGGTGTTAGGGTGAGTGTCAGTATCCAGAGTTTTTTTGCCAGGAGAATGATGCTAATGCTGATGTTTTTTTCCTCCTCGCTCTATGATATACGTGCAGTATTTATCACTTATTCTAACTGTTACCCTTAAAAGCAGTTTTGTGCAGCTCCAGGTCTGCATTTCTTTAGCAGAACAAGGGTATGTTGTTTATTGCCATGGTGTCTCCAGTGCCAGTCTGTGCCCATCTTTATCACCCTGTGCCTGTACCTTAATGCGCTGCACCCTTCCCCTCTACTTCTCAATGCTCTTGCTATCCTACCAGTCTGTATTTCTCTATACTACATCATTATGGCAGAGTCATAAATACCTCACTATACATAAAATTACTGCTTGTTGTTTTTATTTCAGTAAAACTATGATTGTACAAAGATAAAGAAAAGTAAAACACTAGCTGCAACCTCCTGATCTTTAGAATTGTTGTTAAAGCTAATCCAAGCAAAACATGAACAGTTCACACAGAACAAGCCTGACAACTCTGTTCGGAGGCCTTGAAAGCTCAGTTCAAAACCTATAGCCAGACACTAGCAGTATCAATATGGCATTACAGGTCTATAGGGTCACAGAGTTGTGCATGTTTTGTAATTATAGCACTATCTCAAGAAAAACCACCAGTTTATTTTCATTTTGTATCATGGCAGTTGTCTCAGATCACTGTGCATTGTATCAAATTCCTCTGCTGAACTGTCTGGCAAACTTGCATGCTTTAGATTTTAACAGAGTTCTTCTAATCAGTGCGCAAAATGTATCCCGACCTAACAAACCCTGTTGCTGCCAAGAGTCCTCTTCTATCTCCAATACGCAGTCTGTAGGAGAACTGCCTCCCTGCTGCTGCATCAGCTGGGACGAGAAATTAGCACAGGAATGTGAAGACAACCAATTCCAGGCAACCTTAGGAAAGAATTGAGAAGGAACTGATGTAGCTGTTACATATCAGAGAGAGAATTCATAAGTGTAGAATTATCAACACATTTACCTTCATTTTCACAAATCACATCACTGAGATAAGTGTAGAGTTAATTTAAATACCGGGTGCCTAATAATCTTCATGAAATTTCTAGATGAAATGTCAGATTTATTGTCTGAAACAAGCTCTACAGATCTATCCAAGATCTGAAACATAATAGATTTCCTCTGGCTAACACTAACTCTCTTTTTTATATTTCTCAGTACTGGTGAATTTAATAAAAGTATCAGGTAATAATAATTCCAATCTAGACTTACAAGGATCAGGTAACTACTTCTGGAAAGTATTCTATAAGCTTTGCAAAAACAGATCAGTTTACAATGGTATAGCAAATGCAACAGGATGCTATGTTTGCAGACCATAAAAAATTGAGTAAAAAACTAAGATTGCTACTATGAATTTGAAATATCAAGCCAATCTTGAGCCTAGCATCATCTAGAAAAGTGATTGTAACATTTTTATTACCAAGACTAGAAATAGCAGGCTTTCCATACTTCCTGCAGTTTGACATCTGAAAGAGAAAACCATAAGTCTTTAATTTACTTTGAACAATATATTTATTTTCCACTAGGAAACAGCTGTAATGTGCAAGAATTTATCTGCCTTTAAAAGCAGCTTTCACCAATAGCAGTTTAATCCCTTCTTAGATGGCAAACACTGAAGGTACCTGTAAAACAAATTGCATTTTTCACACGTAACAAGGCAACTCAGTATAATGGAACCCAGGTGTTAGACTAATTTCTAATTTAACCATAAATGAGGAAAAGAGAAATATTAATCCTCAATGCAAGTTGTTGTGGTATTATAGAATCCATCATAATGAAGAAATGACCCCACTTTGCACAAAGGTTACCTGTACAAATGGTATGGTATTGACAAAAATGTTAATGAGTATGTGTGGCAGCAGGTAAGCAAGAGTTGGCAGAAGGAAGCTATTGTGATAGGCAGATAATTACAATGGAAGTCATGTCTTCAGTAATGACTAGGATTCACATCACATATCTTTCCAGTCACAGTACAATTTCGCTAGCTCTGTTTATGGTAATCTATGGGATTATTTGACAGCAAGGTGACACTGTGACTTTGGAACAAATTTCTTTCACAGACAGCACAATTACTGATATTGTGACATTCAATTAGCTATATCACTGCTGTATAATTTTGATTTTAGAAAATATACAAACATGAGGTACATTTTTCATTAGTATATGAAGTTCTTTGGTTTTCCATTTGGATCTCATCACACTACAAGCTTTGATCTTACTAATGCTTAGGAATTGGGAGCAATTTAACAGCTCTGCATCTTTAACCATTCAGCTGCAGGATTGATAAAGAAAAAGGAAAAAACGATGCATTTTAAATATATACTTTTCTAAAAGAGAAGTAGAGTAGATTTCCAGACAAAGTTTATCTGTGTTGTGAACTCTAGTAAATAACAATAAATTATGCTCTTCAAAAAGGAATTCTCTGTCAGTAGTTATTAAATCATATGCCAGGCCAAATCCCCAGCTAATCTATGTACCTCAAACTTACACAATAACTAGGAATAGAAAAATGTTAAGGTGAAGAATCAAAACTGTGCCACCCATTCTCCCCTTAATGAAAGCAACATGGGTAGGACAAGACTGACAGCAGATGTGGTGAATAGCTCCAGAAGTTCCACCATATCTTTTGCCCATGGGAATAAGCTAGGTCTTACTGTATTTCATTACAAGACCAGAGTCCACAGCACCCTGTCAGTACTTGCATGTAAGTAAATAGCACTCTACTATCACAAGTTATAAAAGATGTGCTTTGGCAAACAGACAGCAGCTTTCAAAAAAAAAAAAAAGTTTTCTGTTTGAAATTCATCAAGAAATGCCTTATGCAAAAAAAACCCCTTTCGTTTCTGGGTTGTTCATGAACACTTTTTGCTTGTGCTTCACGGGCATGCTTCGGTGCCTGAACTTTTGTGATGGTCCACCAAAAGCACATTTTGTTATTTAGTTCTTTCAGTTCTTTCTTTGGCTAACCTAATCTTCCATAACTACCTCACCAAAAATCTCTCTTGCTTCCTTACAGTATATCTTCACAAATATAGCATCATAAATAAGATTTTTATTTTGCAAACAAAAATAAAATAAAATAAGAATGGGTATGAATATATCAGAAACAAAAATTTGCTTAGAATACAAAAAATTCTACAAATACAGTATTTTACTATCCACATAGCTTGTCATAGTAGTGATTTTTTTTTCTTTGCTGTAGGTTTCACAGTCTAAAGTTTATGTTGTTCGCCTTCTTTATAACTCTGAATCTTTATGACATGTCCATTATTTAAGACATAGGATCCAAGCATTAATCAACAAGCAGCATTAAGTTACAAGTAACTTTTAATCTGCATGATATCTGCATCTTTCCTTCCACTAAATTTGTGTAAAAATTTATACTGAAATTGGATTAGAAAAGTTGGCTTAGGTAACTTATTTATAGTCATGATATGGAAAAAAAAATTGCTATCAGTATCGTATTATTTCCACTTCTGTTCAGTAATTTGTGACTTGAATGAATAAAACCTAAGGCTGAGATGGGATGAAGATGCTGCTAAGATTTGTTGGAGCCATGAGAACATTATGCAATTTCTCTCCAAGGAGACAGGCTGCAATCATAATGATCTTACATTTGTACAGGTGTTTTCAAGCCAAAGAACCCCCAAATGCTTTAAAAAAATGACAGATGATATATAAAAATCTTTCGATTCACCCCTGAAGTTCAGCAGCCTCTGTTGCGAAAGGTTTTTAAGACTGTACAGTAATGTACAGTCTCCTTCATTTTAGGACAAGATATGACTGCTATAAGCAGGAAGAGTCTCAGCAGGCTGACAATAGTGCTTCAAATGGAAATGTGGAGACCACTGAAGTTGATATACTACTTAGGAAGTGTGGCACATTGATTAAATGACCTTCCTTTTGTGTTTTGAGAGGACTGTACATCCAATAACTCACTGAGTGAGTCCAAGTGCACTTGATGCACTTAGAGCACAGTTCTTCAAGGTGCTGAGCACAGTGGTTCACAAGACAACAAATGGTAAGTCTGTAAATATGACATGATTAAAGGTAAGTAAGTGCCTAAGTGCTCTGCTGCTCAGAACTTGCAGAGCTCTATGAGTCTGTGTCCCTGAGAGCCTGGCGTTCGTGTCTTGAAACCAGGACTCCTGAAGGAGAGGAACAGAAACAGTGACAGGGGTGTGGAGAACAGTCAGACTTAGTGCCGCTGACAGGCATAGGCCTTGGGCAAGGGGGAATTTCAGCAGCTTGCTTCTGCTTATCTGTTATACAGACTTTGTGGGTTGAGGTCTGCAAGCTTGGTGAGAGAGGTTGCCAAAGGAAGGAGAACTGTGGTGGCGGTATGGCCCTGTTTATGTATATGCCCCTGAAGGCAGCAGTGCCTGGAGTGAAATCTTTTGCTTGATTATTTGTAAAATGAATATTAAAATTTCACACACACACCAAATATGATAATGAGCTTAATGAAGTACATGCTAAACATATATGACTATTGTACTCGACTCAAATCATGCTAAACGTCACCCCAGGGAGGGGCGGACAGATAAGGTTAGGATACAAAGGAAAAGAGGAAAGTGTAGAAAGAGAGAGTGTTAGGAAATAGTGTTACACTCAGGAAAAGGAAGACTGGGGGGAGAATAAAAAGATATTGGAGACCTGGAAGAGGCAGTCAATGAGCTGTGCTCCATTCTCCACCACCAGGACAGGGAAACCTTCTTGGTAAGCTCTGCACCTTCGCCCTTTGGTGAGAAATACCCAGGATAGTATTTTGCTATTATCATATGTTAGCACCATTGCAGTAAGTGTTATTTATCAATGGCGATTCAGAATCCGTTTTATCTGTTGCTTTATTAAAAACTTTTACCTTTGCAAAACTGTCTCAGTGAAAGTCCTTGGCGGGGCTCTGAAACTGACATATTTTACTCTGAAGGTGTCAGTATTTTTTGCTTGCTTGGTTCACAAAGACAGAAGGAGGTAGTTCCCCTCAAAATCCTTTCTCTCACCTATTCCATAAGAATTTGCTTTATGGGGTTACAGCTGAAGAGGACAAAAAGCGTTCTGTTAAAATAAATAAATAAGTAAATAAAAGGACTAAAACATACAGGAAGAAATTTAGACAATACCTACATCTCAAAAAAAATAAAATAAAAAAAAATCTATGTAGATGTTAACCTAACTGTAGAGATATTATTTCGATATACTCCTCCAGAGCTCTACCAAAGATTGTACAAGATGGAGGTCTACTGTAAGTACTGCTTTAAGAGGCATCTCAGGTGGAGACAAATGTGCTTGAAGACTGATATCGGCTGCAGCCACAGCTGCTGAAGGTATGTGTTGATGGAGAAAGCAGCAGAAATCTAAGGAGACTCTCATGAGATGAGAACCATGTTTTAAGGTCTCAAAGAAGCAAGAGGGAGAGCTGCCAGAGGGAAGGGAGATTTTGATAAGGAAGTCTGTTGCCCTAGTCTTCTCCTAAAGTTCACGCACAGGTTCCTCAGCCATCTTTGGACAACCTCAGACTGTTGATACTCAGACACCACTACCTCTGGGACCAAATCTGCTGCCTATTACATCTGTGTTTGGGTTAGAGTTAGGTTCCTTATGTTAAACATGTCTTGAAAGGTGACAGTTATGTGTCTCAAAAAGCATACAGAAAGGCCAGCATGACAAGACAAAGCAACCTAAAACTGAAGTAGAAGGCACGTTAAAAAAAAAAAAAAAAAAAAAAAAGTTGTTAGATAACTCATTTACATAGCAGATGGCTAGGTTCAAGTACCTGCTTACCTACGGGTAATGGACTTTCATCTTCCACTTCTCCAGAGGATGCCCCAGCCAACAGGTTACAGCCTAATGAAGCTATGCCATACTGCAATTCATAATTGACTGACCCAAGGCAAGGGGAAGGACTCTCTGCAGTTTATCCTGAGAAGGAAAGATCTGTCTTTTTTTTTTCTTCTTTTTTTTTTCTTTTTTTTTTTTTTCTTTTTGAACATCAGCTGCAGTATGGTAAGTACTTCAATCTTCCATAGTAGATCCACATTATCAATAAGCTTTCAAACTATTGAAGAGAAAATCCCAAAGGTTCAGTCAAGCCAGCTAGCTGTCCCCAGGAAAGCCTATCTGAGTGAACCCAACAGAAAGGAAAGCTTAATGTGACTTCAAACCCTTCAAACTCTAGAAAATGCTTTGATGTTGCAACCACAAGCAAAGGATTTTATGGCAAATGATCACTAGTCCTGAGTATATCAGCAATAGTTTTCTGGTATTTAGGTGCTGAAAGGAGCAAAATGTCATGTAAAGATCAAGTTACAAAAGTCTAAATGTCACAGGAGGGATTATTGCAGTAGCACTGCACATGTAGTAGGTGCTGTAGTTCAAGGTGATACACAGTGTGCAAGCTGGCAGACAAATTCGCTCCACCGGAGGCATTCAAAGATCAGAAGGAAAGGGTTGTTATGTTAAAGCTGTCCTTTTACCTCTGCTCTTAGCCAGCAGTCAGAAAAAGCAATTGAGATGAAAATGTGTCCCTGTGAGCTTCTTTTCTTGTATGCCCAGCCCTATAGGTAATTAGTCTCCTCTTTAAATCAGATGTCAGGCAGCAGGAATGATAGCTGAGGGTAATACACATTCTCTGATACCCAGGAATGCTTCTCAGATCCCACAGATGAATATTCAGCCCTGCCAAAAGCTTAGTCCAGTATCAGCATAAAGCCAAACTGGTAATCCTTAATCCCTGCCCTTGTTTCTTTGCTGAAGAAACATATTCCCAAGTGGATTCCCAAATGGATTCCAGTAGTGTCGAACCAGCAGAGAGCAAAGCCAAGCAGACTATCAGCCAGCACCAACAATGGCTCAGCAAGGAAGGCAGAAGCATAAGGGCAGAAGAGGGAATAAAGACTGTTGCAGGAGCTGGGGGTTGCAGACAGTGGGGCAGATGCAGCTGAGGCACATGTATAGGCCTACATTTATACAGAGGCACATGACCAGAGGTGAGGAGGAAGCTCTTTAAAAACACCAGAAGAAAGTGAATTCACGTCCTCCTTCACAGTTTGCTGCTGTGAATTGCCAGTTTAGTCCTACCAGTCCAGGTCTAAGTGATCAGAGATAAATCCACTGTTGGGATTACGAGATGGAAATCAACAGAGGCTATTGGGATGAGATACCCCTCATGCTCACACATGTAACATAGTGGATAGGTTCGCCAAATATCATTTCCTTTCCATACTCCTGTGTGCACTGCAGATGCACAGTGTGAGCAGAAGGAGGTAACTCGTAGAAGGAAGAGAAGAAAAAAACACACACATGGGAGGAAGTTAAGGAGGGAAGCGGGGTGAGTGTAATGTGCTCATTGAGAAGAAACTTTCTCGAACAAGGAGAAAACAGGAGGACGAAAACAGAGATGAAGGAAAACCAGTCAAATGTGAAGTATTTTGGGGAGAGAAAAAGGTGTCCCTCTTGCTGAGGCAGCTCCACTTTGCTCTGGGAGGGAGAGAGGGGAAACCAAACTTTTGGGTACCAAAGGCCGCTGCTCCCCCTGCAGCCATCGCTCTGCCCAGCTTGTCACCCAGCACGGATTTGTTTACAGCCTTTTCCCCAGCTGATGCCTGCGAGTGGGGAACATGGTTATAAATCAAGCAAATGCTTCAATGTTTTTTACTTAACATTCAGTGGAGCAGGAGATGAAACCAAGATCTCTCTTCATTTATCTGTTCCTTAAACACTAGCACACAGAGTCCTCTGTGCATGCCCTTCCTCTCTTCCTTTTCCTTCTTGCCATCTTCTTTTCAAGCAAAGTGAGAACAATGGTTTCACTCTCCCAAACTCTGAATGGATTTCTCATGTCCCGTTTAAGAACTATGTTACAGAAAACTATTGAATAAAAAAGATGATAGAAAGCTTAGTTTTCTAGTTTTCTTTTTGATCAGGCTTACAGGCAAGGTACAGAAGGAATGCTTATTAGTGAATTTGGGTGGAGTTCTGGTGGATAATAAACTCAGTGCTGAACTCCTCAGCTCTAGCAAGAGCTTCCTGCATGTGCCCTGAAAACTTATGGACACCTCAATTACATTTTATATCATGGTTGGATTTTCATTCTTGCTTATGATTTCTGTTTTCTTCCCTTGTAATTGCTAAAATTCTCCAAAGCAGTTTTGCAAAACTAAAGTCAACACATGCAGGCTACAGTTCTAATTCTGGCACGTGTCCATGCAACTGAGGAGCAGGTACTAAAAACTAAAAGTACGTCTGCCCAAAGAAGTATTCGGTGAGATATGTCATGGCTAGCACTTCTTCTCCAGGAAAAAAAAAAAAACAAAACAGTTTTTAAAAAATTACTCTCCTTTGTAATATTATGTCTCTTTACTATTTGGATAATGTCTCTTTTTATTTTTTTATTTTTATTTTTTATTTTTTCCCAGTTAGCATTGAAAAGCAGCTTCAGACAGAGACAGGGCATAAGCAGAAAGAACCAGCACTTCTATTGCTGTAGAAGACTTGGATGCTCAGCTGGCATTTGATACTTCCACAAACAGAGGTATCGGGATGGCACTGGACTTGTGGAATTAATGCAGAACCAGAAAAGGTACAGCTTTGAGTCAAAGCTTCCAAATATTTCATAAATAAGAGAAAAAAAAATAAAATATAATGGGAATTCAGGCATGAAAAATAATGAATTGAGACAATGTGATTTGTATGATTCTGATTACTGATGATGGGTCTTCACAGCTTGAAGTTTAGGTCTGCAACATGCACCACAGCATTTATCTAACTGCCCCTGCAAACATAGCCACAATCCAAAGCATCACAGACAGCAAAATTATTTCCATATATGTCTTGAGGTGATCTTCTAAAGGAAGGATATATTCTGTAGAAGCAGAAACTGTGATTGAAATATGTATAGTTTTTAATCTACTTTAACATTAGAGTTATGCAAATTTGATTAAAACAGAGATTTCCACAAAAACTGATCTGCACACTGAGCAACGGCTGTGTATGGTCTGCAGGTGGCTTTCTGCAGGAACACGTTCTTCCACGCTCCTTCAGCTCCCTCTGCTGGCTAGTCAATCCCCTATTTTTCATAATTGTAATGAGCTTTTACTCATTTTTTTTAAAACCTCTGTTTAGATGAGAAAAAATGATGCAGATTAAAATTGCACCTAAAGCAATGAAATGATTGCTGAATTGATAAACAGCATGCAAAAAGTTTCTTATAATTACTGTCCCTCATTTTCTTGGGGAATGACAAGAAGCCCATCAGACTCTTCTGATTGCTTTCCGGTAACTGGGTGTAACTGTAATCTATCTGCTGCTTAAGCTGACATATCCCGGTTATGCAATTTTATATCATACTGATCATTTATTTAAATAATTATGCCTTCATATAGCTAAGTGTACTCTTTATTACCAATGTCTCTTTCAGGCATTTCTGGAATACTTTCTTCCCCAGATTTTTATGGTGTTCATCTATCAAAAATGCTAAAGAAAAGAAGCTGCAGTTTGTATTCTTGTATTCCTGTCTTTATTGCTGTTTTTTCATTTCTAGACAGACTTGACAGAGCTTGTACCAGATAGCTTATACCAGATTTATAGATAACTGTAAATATTCAACCATCGCGTTGGACAAAAAGCAATATAAATACAAAACACTCAAACACACACACACATTCATTGAAGTAGACCTTTGCTTAATAAGGTATAATGAAGGGAAGGAATTATCTGGCAGAATATACGTTAGAGTATCATAGTGACTAAAATGGGGATCTGAAAAACAGTAAAGGTTAAGGGAATATTAACATACCAGATTATGCTGTTCCAAGGCACCTCTGATCTGCAGGGGATTTTAGAAAACCCAGAAGGTCTAGCTAGATTATATCAAAGATAGGAAGCTTAGAATTCAATGTGCAATTTTCTCCATAGGTATGTAGGGTATTATACCCATTTTTTTCTGTTTGTATATTCAGCTGTGTGATTATGTCAGTCGCTGATGGAATTACCTTGAGAAAATAAGATTATGAAATCTCCACGTGAAATTCTGCAAAACTATTGAAAATACAGGTTTGGGGAATCTTGGGCAAGACGTTACTTTCTCCAGGACAACTAGGATGACTTTCTGAGGGATATGCATTAATGCTTAGCCCCAGAAGCAATGCTACCTGTGGGTGTGTATTATGCTACGCCTGGGAATAGGTGTAATTCACACATAATTCACCACAAACAGAACAACTCAGGCAACTCAGGCTCGATCAAATCTCCCAGGCACTGTTTGGATGTGTTGCTTTGTCCTTTGTGAGGGCAGTGCTTACATATAAATTTTTCCACAGTGTTTTATTGCTGTTCAGGAAATGGTGGCAGATCACTGGCCCTGCTCAGGGGGCAGTGAAGTGGCTAACTTTGCCATCATCTTCTTCATGCAGCTTGTTCTTGAGTGACAGATGAGGAGAGGGCCCACTGGTCTCGAGACTAATTACATGACTGAATCCTTTTTAATAAGGAATCACAGAATTACATTCAGATCCAACGGATGTGAGTCTTGTGCCCCACAGCAGCCAGATCTAGCAGTTATGTGTTGCCTGAAAAAGCTTCATACTCTGACAATAGCCACAGCAGTGAAAGAGAAAACATTAAAGGTCATGCCAATGAGTTTCATCCCTGCAACAAGAAGGAACATCATTTAACATGAAATTCTCTGGCTGTTCTGTGATTACCAGCTGCAGCTCCTTCTAGGTCTGCCTTTCCCACCACCGTGCTGTTCCGGTGGTTACTCCTTGCCCAGGAAGCCTAACTCCTTGCTAAAACCCCAGTGTGTAGGGTAGTTCTTACTGCTCAGGCATAATTACCTGCTTCAGAGCCAATACCAGAGCTCATTTCTGAGGGACAGACTCACCCAGCCTTGCCAGTCACAGCTCAGTTCAGCACTGGTTATATCACACAGGCGACTCGATTTACAGCAGCAATAGCAGCCAGAAAACATAAAGCTGTGCACTGGTGACTGAACAGCACGAAATAGGGTCCAGCTGCTCATCTGCTTAAATCAAAGCAAGCAACAGCTCTATTATGTGCATTTAATTAGGTCCTTATATATTATATCATACTGTTTATCCTACTGTTTATGGTTGCCTCTCAAGCACTTCTGCTCTGCTCCCACACTAAGTATGCCTGCAGATGCCAGCCATTAACAGCTCTGTTTGTTCTCCTCATGCTACATATTGTTATATCTGAACGTCTTCCTCCGTTTAGTGTCATGGGTGCCTGGTGTAGACTTTAGCTGGTCTTTTAGTAGATTATAGGCAGTCTTGTTCCTAGTCCAGCGTCTAGATGCATCCCTTTCTACACACTGTTCAGCATCTCATTCTTTCAGTAGAACAGCTACAGTAACTACAATACCTCTTTTTTAAGCCTTCAGAGTACTGCTTCAGCCTCCATACTGTAGAATAAAGAAATAAAGTCATCCCTATCAAATTAATCAAGGAAAAATTTCTTTCTGATCCCAGATTTGGTGATTACTTTAACCTTGACCATGTCAGTAAAATATGCCCAAGTGGCAATAAAAAGATTTAAGATCTCGAACCCATCAGCTTGTCCTAGCTCACATACTTGTTAACATGAGTAATGAGTATTACTGCAGCCTCCCTGGTGCTGCAGGGGAGGACAATGAAGAACTGGAAACCAAAGTTATATATTTTGCAGGGTTGAGAGGAAAAAAAGCTCAAAGGGTAGTTGTTTCCTTTACAAATTTTGCCAATGACAAGCAGAAATCCCAAAATATAGGATTGGTGCATCAGAAATAAGATACAAATAAATGTGAAAATGCAAAAAAAAAAAAAAAAAAAAAAAAAGTTTTACTTCAGCCTTTTTTGAATATTCAAGAACTTAATGTTTCTCATTCTGGGCTCAACCCTTTCCCTAAATTTTCCATCCTCAGTATAAATAATGCATGTTCCTTGTCCTTTATCCTATTTAGAACACCTTTAATCTCCAGCTTCTAATTTCCTAATTAAATTTGCACTGTCCATTTCATAACTATTTGACCTTCTACCATGACTTACATTCCCTCCCCCACTATATTTATGGAGTTATCACTTCCACTCTCATACAGTTTTTCTTGCTTTCGTTCCAGACCTTGTTGGGAGAGAGAAATGAAGAAAACAAAATGCACAGGGCCAAAGAAATCATGAGTAGCGCCACAAAATTGCAACTCCCTGGTGGAGACATTCTCCTGGGAGTAGGTGAGTGAGAACCTGGGCTGTGGGACCAGGTCTCCCAGGGCTGCTTTTACATTTTACATTAAACAGAAAACAAACAAAATGTCTGTTCGTATGCAGCTATTCTTCCAAGTAATGAAGGCTGAGTTCTGGGCTCAAGGTGCAAATTTGCATGGTGATATTATATGTTGTCTGAGCACATCCAGGAAGCAGGTGGCATTCTACCACTATTTCCATATAGTTTTAACTCAACAAACAGCAGGACAGAGAGTTGCTTTTCTTTTGCTTTGTTTTGTTTTGCCTGACTGAATTCAGTGTGAACAAAATATGATTGGCAAATTCTTGTGTTCAGGGCCCAAGTTCCAGGTACTTTATCTATTGCTGTACATAGAGAGGTAAATTAAACATGCCTTGAATGATTTTCTGACAGTTAAGGCAATTCACATTGATATTTTACAACTTTTTAAATCTCCAGAGGGTATGCATGCAAACTGTCTAGCAAAAGTGTTCCCCAATCTGTGTTGTCTCTTTAACCATGTCTAGGACTTACATGTAGAAGTGACTGAATTGCCTGTCACCAAAGGAATGCCTTAGTCTCTAAGTCCATGGGTTAATTTCACACACCGAGTGTTAGACCAGCCTCTACATCTTGGCTGGATTTCAGATCCATCCCTTTCTGGTATCTTTTATAGGCTAATTTAGACCCCTCTTGCATGTACATTTGATAGAACAATAGAATCATGGAACAGCTTGGGTGGGAAGGGACCTTAAAGACCATCCAGTTCCAACCCCCCTGCCATGGGCAGGGATGGCACCCACTACCACTAGATCAGGTTGTCCAGGGCCCCATCCAGCCTGGCCTTGAACACCTCCAGGGATGGGGCATCCACAGCTTCTCTGGGCAACCTGATCCAGTGCCTCACCACCCTCACAGAAAAGAACTTCCTCCTAGCATCTAATCTAAATCTCTCTCCCTTTATTTTAAAACCATTCCCCCTTTTCTACCGCTATCTGCCATGTAAAACAGTGCTCACTATCTTTTTATAAGCCCCCTTTAAGTACTGAAAAGCTGCAATTAGGTCTCCCTAGAGCCTTCTTTACTCTACTTTGAACATCCCCTGCTCCCTCAGACTTTCTTCATAGGAGAGGTGCTCCAGCCTCTGATAATTTTCATGGCCCTCCTCTAGACCCACTCTAACAGGCCCAATTGGTATGGAATATCCCTTTGGTTGGTTTAGGTCAGCTGCCCTAGCGATGTCCCCTCCCCATCTCTTGTCCAGCCCCAGCCTGCTGGCTCTTGGCAGGGGGATGGGAGGGAGTCTTGATGCTGTGCCAGCACAGCTCAGCAATAGACAAAACACTGGTGTGATGCCTACAGGTACAGAGCGCAGCACTGTATGGTTGCTGCATGGAAAGTTAACTCCATCCCAGCCAGACCCAGTATACAAGGAGGGACTGAGAGCTAGGACTGTTGTCTGGAGGCAGACCTTATCAGTGTGCATAAATATCTGATGGGGCAAGGGTGGAAGCAAAGACTGAGCCAGTCTTCTCATGGGTGCCAAGGAAAGGACAAGAGGAAATGGGCACAAACTGAAATACTGGAAATTCCATCTAGACACCTAGTATGTATGTATGTATCTGCATGTGTGATCAAATGCTGAACCAGATTATTGAGAGGTTGTAAGAGTCTTCAACCTTGCAGATATTCAAACTCAGCTAGACTTGCTCCTGAAAAACCTGCTCTAGTTGACCCTATTCTGTGCAATGTGGTTGAAATAGAGTCTCCAGAGGTCCCTTCCAACATCAGCAAATTCTGCACAGGAGAACTGACACCACCAGTAAAGAAAAATCCACTCAGACCTTGAGGTCCCATTAAGTTTGTTTGGCATTCAGTATGAAACAATAAAAATCTGAGGACTATTTGCTCCTTTGTGGATCTAGGTATGCCATTTGAGTCTTAATCCAGTAAGCTTATAGCAGCTATACCTACAGACCCTTTGACTGAGGAGCCACATGTCCATTATGTCAGTGAACTGTACCTGTGGTAGAATCATACCTTCAATTCCAAGAAAAAGAGGAAAATGTGGCTTTCTTGTGTCCAAGACAATCATTATAATACTTTGTATTTGGGAATAACAGACAGCTTCTCTAAGACTTATTACGGAGTTGGCAGCTTCTCCCTTCACTCAGAGGAAGAGTTGAACTTCCAGTCTTTTTCCTATACTGTCAGGCAGGTAAGTTCCATACACTATTTGTGCAAGACTTAGTCTGGTGGACACTCTCTGACATTGCTTATCCAGCCTGTAGGTTTGATCCTGTAAGCAGGAGAACTGTCAGTCAAGTTTCTAACAAGCAAAAGGGCTTTATGTACCTGTACAATTAACATTAGATGAGGTGGAATTCAGAGGTGCTCAAAGACTGACTTCAGAGACAAGTGGGGCAGTTCACTACATTTGGGAATTAGCCCCAGTTGTTAAATAAAGGTCCAGGAGCTTTTCAAATGGGCTGATGAAGATAATCAAATTTATGACTATGTATCAAAGATGGTGGAAATTTAAAGATTTTATGAAAAGATTTGTTCAATAACAACAAAATTTTTAGAAACCAATTCCTAGTCAGACCTAACAGAATTAAATGTGCACTGAAATGTGCAGATCATTATCTGCTAAGTCATTTGGTGTACTAAACGAGCTTGTTGGAATAACAGGTGAAGAAACACAGTTTTTAGTCAAGTTCATTTACTTCATTTACCTTGATGGAAATTGGCTCCTTGAAAAAGTTTACAAAATGAACTGATGCATTTGAAAGAATTGCCCCTTTCCACCAGCATTGTGGGGGTAGATTGTAATTCCAGATACTATAGAACAACCAGCTATTAAGATAGTTTTTCACATTTTTTTCCTCTACAAATTAGCGTTGTAGCGATCTCTGTTCAGAAAGTCTTTATAAGCACGTTTTGCATCTGCTTTATTGTGCGGGATTCTTCCAAATGGTTCCAGATCATTGAAGCAGGCATCAAACACTTCATCCACAGCTTTTTCCGCAGTCTCTCTGCTAACTTTTCGAACAGCCAGAATGGAACGAATTGCTCTGTCTCGTACACAAGTCTAAAGTGGGAATTAGAAAAAGAAAACGTCGTTATTTGAAAAAAATAGAATAAACCCATTTTTTTCCCTTTTAAAAAAGATTTTGTCAAGTATCAACTCCTACTACATGTGCAATAATTTTGTGTCACAGAAGAGTAAAATAACGTCTGCAACAAGCATTAAAAGACATTTCTGTTCAAATTTGTTTTAAGTATGTGTTTTAGTTTTCCATTGCATACATAAACCTCCAGATAAGAAAAGGATATTCCTCTCAACAGGAAAAAAAATAAAACTTGAGATTTGTTGTGGGTACCAAATATTTGTACAACTCGACTTGCACACAAGAGAAAATATGTCAAAAAGAAACATACATAAATCCCAGTTAGTACTTTTCCGATTGAAATGCTGTAAAACATAAAGGAATGACTCCTCTAATAGTCTTTATTTTGATACCTTTCTTTATGACTACTTTTGCTTATGCAGTTTGTCTACTAAAAGATAAAAACAATGTTAGCACCTCCAGCTACAAGCTGACTGCTGCTCTAGAATAAACAAAAACAATTATTTGGGACTCAACCTGTAGTCTTCACTACAGATAGAAAGAAGCAACTCCTCCAAGATACACGTGGTGTGACTGGTACCCTCTGTTCTTGACACCTGGTAATATGGTTAGCATAACCAACGGTAAGGCACACATGCACAATATGCAAGTGTGCTGGCCACAAATCACTCTTTCCCCTTTCTCCCCACCTCTCTGCTACCAAGGTATGGGGGCACCCATTCACAGGGTTATTAAGGCCATTAGCATTATTATGGCCCAGGTGCTGGGTCGTCAGGATGTGGTTACACACATGAGGTAACTGCACAAGCACATGGAGCATTGGGAACCAGGACACACAGAACAGGAAACTGTCTACAAGATCATGCAACAGTGAGCACTAAGTGGAGGCTAGATCAGCACTGCTGCTGGACAGCAAAACCTGTGAGTCCTCTGGTACCTCCACTGTCATCTTCCTGGAGGACTGAGTGAGTGGCTCACGTTCTTTTGGGTAAAGTCTGAGTCTGGGTTATGATTAGTACATTGCTTATTAATCAGAATTTGACCCGATCTGCAGAGGGTCCAGGAGACTGACAAGTCCGTGTAACTAAGAATTCTAGAAATTCTATGTAACTGTAAGCTACACTAAGTGGCAGAAATTGTAGATAACAACCTATGCTGATTGCGAACATATTATGCAACAATAAAGTGCAAAAATAATATCTAATTATAACCAAAATCCCATGGCCAGTTGTCATTCTTTCAAGGATCTCTAAAACAACCTGCCTGTCCTCTGTAGTGTTGGGTGACAAATGGTTATTTAGACCGCTTGTAATTCAGTTTTCAAACACTTAAGAGTTTTACTGCCTTAGAGTACTCTTGCTACATTTCTCGCAAACCCTGTTTTCATTTGGTTCTTACTGACCATCCATTGTCAGTGGTAATGCTATAGGACATGACTAAGTATTCTGGCATTTCACTTCAACAAAAATAATAAAGGTCTTTAGAAAAAATAATAAAAAAACACTATGAACCATTAAAGGTTAATTAAGCAAAGGTTGATTGAGTAGCAGGTCCATGGCTTATTCACAAGCAATGGTCCTGTCACACTACTGCTCTGCAAAAACGGAATTGCTGGGGAACACAGAAGAGATGAACAGTAACAAACTGATGATAATAAATATCAAAAACCATCAAGAAGGAATGCTATTACAGACACACTTTGTAGATATAAGTGATTATGAAAATTATGAAATTAAATTATAGACTAAAGTTACAGGAGGGGCCTGTACCCTGAGTCTGTAAAACAACAGAAGGAGCTAACAGTGTAAAGGAAATATGAAGGTGGGAGTAAGGAGGAGGAATAGGCAAAAATAATGCAGAAAATTCAGTATTAGGAGGCTTCTGCTTTTCAGTGAAGTATTCAGTCAGCTGCTACAACTGCAGGACAGAACAGGAACCTCAATGCAGTTTCCTGGCCAAACCAGACAAGATCAGGCTCCTTACGCATTTCTACCCACCCGCCCCCGCCCCCCATGTTAAGAACATACTCCTGTCAGAGCAATGTGAGGAAGATGCAGATTACTCAGCAGCAATCAATGTTTCATGCAGCTGCAGTTCTGTTCTCTTCTCATTAGTAGAGAGATTTAAGAAAGAATCCAGCAATGGTAAATACTTATAGAAAAACTGAGTGAGAGGAGCCAAGAAAGAGGCAGTAGGGAAAAAGACAAACATGCTCAACAGCAAAGTAACAAAATGTACAAACTGGACCTAGTACACATCTGAACAAGAACATAAGAAAGAAAAGGTGAGGGGCCTTGAGGAAATTGAGACGTAAAGCAAACGAGCTCAGTGGGGCTCAGTAACATGAGAACAAAATGAAGTGGGAGAAATGCAGGGCAGATAAAAGTTGTACAACAGTGTTATGGATTCTCAGACATCTACTTCTTTCTGCAATGAAAATATCGCAGAAAGCGTAAAAGGCAGAGATCAAATATGTAAAGAAGGCTCATAACAAATCAGTAGACATTAATATCTACGGTCTTTACCTGATGGTGTGCTTTCAATCCAAATTTAAACCTGGCTATTTCATTCATCAGCGTACAGTCTCCACTGAGATTAGCAGCTCGAATCTATTGAGGGAAAAAAACACAATGAAATACAAGATCAGAGAAACATGTGGAAATACAAAGTTGAAAAAATAAAGATAACTTTTTTTCTCAGTATCTTTCTGTTGGCTGCTGATAAAGAATATTCCCATTCCACTTGTACTTACTACATACATAATACCCTTTTTAACCACCCACTCAACCCCAATGAACACAAAGTGTTACTGTTCAACCTGTAAGCCAGTAGGTGCCTACAGGGCCACAGGCTCACATATTCTCAATGCTTAAATGAAGGAGCAGAAAAGATAATACTTATATATACGGACTATTAAAAAAACATAGAAATTAAGATTCTCCTAAAACCGTCTAGATTAAAAACTGATACAAGAGTCTGGAAGAAACACAGGTACTTTTCAAACAGTACCACCTGCGATACCCAGAAGAGCAGTAATCCAGCAATTATAGAGAATGGCTTTACTGATACCATAAGAATTAAAAAAGCGAGACAACTTTTTATCTATAAAAAATACAAAGACGATACATGATGATGTGAATCTTTTCCAGAGCAAATATGAATAAAATTCATTTTTATGAAATCTGATCTGTTCTGTATCAAACTTGTCATGTCAATTCTCTTAAATCCTATTTATAGATGAAAGCAGGGCATATGTTAAGCCTGGAATCAAATATGTTCTCAAAAAAATACACACCAACTCCGTAAAACACCTTCATATCATTTTATTTTTAAAAAGTATAGTCAAGCCATCTAATTCACACAGTGACAGAAATGTAGTTTCACAATATCAATCATAATGCAAATCTTTTCTGTGGTCAAACGACAGGAATTACATCAGAAATCAACTACAGGCACATGAATACACGAGTTGTGTACATAACAGAAATCCTTACTAGCCTGTGTTCACTGTTTAATTTCACCTCCTAATGCATCAAATTTCTGAGGCCTTTCAATGTGCATATCCCCACATCCTCTGAAATGGACATGGAGTCATAACTAAAAGCATTATTAGCAACATCACAATCAAAAAAATGTGAGAAGACGAGGTTATTGTTAACAAAAAAGTATAAACAAAAACCTACCAAACAAACAGATTGCAGGAGAGAAAAGGAACGCTATAAATATTCAATTAAGATGTGAATGTGTTCTAATCTCCAACTGTTCTCATTTGGTAATAACCACTTCTTGTTATGCTTCCACGCACAGGGACCACATTCTACTTAGTATGACACTGACATATTAATATTTGTGAAAACAAAATATTTGTTCTCTGATTGAAACTGTTTAAGTTGATCAGACAGAAAGGACAAAGTGTATTAAGAGAATTAATCAAATGAAGTTTGTATAACAGGATACCTAATTAAACATGAAGCATCCCTAATAACCAGCAGCAATGAATTCAATGACAATGTTAGGAGCATTTTAACTTACCTCTGAACAGGCTAAGTGTTTGACGTTTTTAAACCAGTCAACATGTGCACGGCAGTGATCAAAAGCGTGTATCAATTCATGCGCAACCACCCGGTTCATATGGGATTGCTGGCGAATATTGTTCTGACACAGAACAATCTGTAGAAGAGATACAGGTAGTCTTTTCACCAAGTTTCTTAGAGACCCAATGCAGAACACCTACAGCAATTAGACTCTTTAGATCAATGTTTTTTAACATCAGCAGCCCCACCATTCTTCAATGTACCAGCAGTGCCAGTTCAATACCATAGGACACCTTTCACATATCTTATATTCATGACTAACTCAGGTATCAGCATGAATAAATCCAGTTCTTTTTTTTCCATCTGGGAACAGAACACTCAAAAAACTGTAGCCTTCTGTAAGATAACAGTATCTGGTTCAGTGCCTACCTGAGATGTGGCAGAATCAAAACCTCCACTGACACAGCCATCGCAGTTTTCGCAAGAAAAGTGCCGGTCATTGAAGACAGTGCTGAAAGGTTCAAATGAACAAAGTTTGGGAGAAAGTTGAGAAAACCTGCTAGCTCCCTGTCATACAGATGTTACTACACAAAAGAGGATGAATTAGTTTACATACCAACCAGATTGCTTCATAGCCGCAAGAAGCAGTTGAGCATATGGATCTAGAAAAACATTGCTGCAATCAATTTCTCTAGAGAAAGGTTTTGAAAGTCATCTATAATTAAAATATGGTGACAGTCAGGAAAGGAAAGAAGCGCTATGTATGCAAACTCATGCTTGCTAGTATTCAACCTGAACGTGACACAAATGGTCCAACCACCCCCCGACCACCAATGTCACCCACTAACCCATGTCCCTAAGCACCACGTCCAAATTTTCCTTGAACACCCCCAGGGACGGTGACGCCACCACCTCCCTGGGCAGCCCGTCCCAACGCCTGACTGCTCTTCCTGACAAGAAATGTCTCCTCATTCCCAACCTGAACCTCCCCCTGGCGCAACTTGAGGCCGCTCCCTCCGGTCTACCCCCAACCAGCGGCAGGTTCAGGGCCCTTACTCGTCTCCAGGCTCATCCGCAGCATCAGCTGGCAGCGGTTGTGGAAGGTGAAGAGGCTGCGCACCAGGAAGCTCTGCGGCTTCTTCTTGCGGTCCGGGAACAGCCGGTACCCGAGGTCATCCTCCTCCTCCTCCCCCACGCCCGGCGGCGGAGCGCCCCCCTCTGCCGCCATGGCCGCCCCCCCCCCTTCCCCTTCCCCTTCCCCTTCCCCTTCCCCTTCCCCTTCCCGGCCACCGTCCCCGGCGGCAGGGCAAAGGCGCATGCGCCGCACTCCCCTCCTCTTCCTCCTCCCCCTCCCGCTGCGGGGCCGCCGCGGGGCGGGCTCCGGCCGGCAGCGTGCCCGCGCGGTGCATCGTGGGAGGAGGCCGGGCCGCGCGGCGACGGCGGCCGGCGGCAGCCGAAAGAGGCGGGGCGCGGCGCGGCGCAGGTGGGACGCGGCCGGGGCCGGGGCGGGGACCGGCGGGGGTCTCCCCGTGGTAGCGGCCGCTCGGTGCCTGCCGCCGGGTGGTGCCCGCGGGGGGTTCGGTGAGGGGCCCTGGGCGGTGGGGTTCAGAATCCGGGCATAATGTGGAGCGCAGGAGGCTCCCGCTGAGCACCAGGCAGCGCTGCTGTGCTGGGAGGTGCCTGAGCGCTGGCACAGGCTGCCCAGAGAGGCCGTGGGGTCTCCTCCTGGGGGATCCTCAGAACCCACCTGGACGTGGCCCTGGGCAGCCCGCTCTGGGTGTCCCTGCTTGGGCAGGGGCTGGGGCAGGTGGGCTCCTGAGAGCCTGCCAGCCTCAGCCGTGCCGGCCTTACATTATCCGTTAGTCTGAGACCCTTCAGAAGCCCAGAAAATAGCAAGATTTAACGTACGATTAGATTTTTAGATGTGGAAGAATATTACTGTAGTCATTGGTAACGAAGAAAAAGCATCTTCCTCTAGGTACCGCTGCCCGCAGCATCTGGTGTGCCCGCGCCAGGTGCGGTAGGGTTCCCTAGAACTGCCTGAGTGCTGTGGAGACAGTTCGGTACACAGCAACAGTAGGTGGAAAAACTAAAACACCCGTTATACTTGAAAATATATTCAAAACCGCATATTTTTGGCATCATCTGAAGTTTCTTTCCACTTAGTTTAAAATAGACCAAATAAACAGAAGAGATTAGGACAAGTATATTGCTAAGGCTAAGCATGTTACCATCTGTGCGTGTATCAGTGAGCAGCACAACTGATGCATCAGCGTATGCGCTCAGCTGCGTAATTGTGAGGATGGAAAGCTATTTCTGTTCGGGTAGCATTAAATCATTGCTAACCACGTGGTATGTCTTAGGCATCTTTTATGAGACTGCTAGCTATAATTATGGGCAGCGCATTGTATTGCAGAAGTCATTACCTTGGGCCCGTACGTTCTTATATTTCCATGCTGTTATGTTACTGACTTCCACAGTTGTGTGTGTGTGTATATATAAATATACATAAACAAATGAAAATAACTTTATTCCTTTTTCTGTCATAATAACTTTGCGTGCAGTATCTCCATAAATAGCTTCTGTTTACATGTGAGGATTGCAAAGGATCCTGAAGCTCTTTCAGTCAAGAAGTTATTATCAACTATTCATAGTGCTTTTGATAAAGTTTGTATTTAGTTTCATCGTGAACTAATGAATCGTGGTTGTTTTCAACGTATGTTTGCTTCATCCTTTCACTTTTCGCTTTTTTTTTTGTTGCTGTGCACTGTTGGTCCTTTTTCTTTTTTTTAATTACAACCAAGGATTTTTTAAGGTTACTTGTTACTCATGATTTGTCGTACCTGTGATAATAAAATGTCTTTCACTTAAAGAAATGAAAATGAAGACGACAAAATTCATGAAGACATCTAAGCATTAAAAGCTATTAAACAATATTTTCAGGACTTAAAGGGCTGCGGGTGTGTACAAAGAGCGCATTCAAATAATACACCGAGTTACCATTCATTAGTCTTCATCTATATTATATATTACCCTCATGCATTTACTCTTTCTTGTCCTAAAAATGCATGCATATCTAAGCATATGTAATTTCTAAGGGCAGAAACTGCTTTGGGGGTTGGTTTGTCAGAAGCCTTGTATATCTTAATCTGTAGTTGAGACTTAACGTGGAGTTTTCTTCATTCTGTCTTCTGGGAAATACTACAGAAATTGCTTTAAACTATGATAATCTTAGTTATTCGTTATCACCTTCAGGACTTCCATTGACTTGTTAAGTCCTATAACTTACACTAAATTAGAGCATGACCTATTATCTGTTCTGATATATTTTATCTAAATTATGTCTTTTCTTTGTTTCCCTCCCACCCCCAAGACATTTAACTTGTGTTTCTTTATAGTCTCTTGCTATCTAATGTTTTTACTGCATTATATTAGAAGCCCGTCTTGCATGTATGTCAGGTTTCTTCGTTTTGAAGGAGCTAGCTTCCTTCAGTACATACTTCCAAATTCTCTTTAGGAAGTTTTTTTCCTTGAAATTTGGCAGGTTACAATGACTGCACCAAATAAAGCATTGGAGCTACAGCTGCAGATAAAGCAAAATGCCGAAGAGCTGCAGGATTTTGTGAGAGAATTGGAGAGTTGGGAAAGGGATATTAAGGAAGTTGATTCTGAATTAAGGAAACAAAGTGGTGTTCCAGAAGAGGTAAAAATTGGTGGACTTAGATTTTTATTAACTCAGCTGTTCATTATATGATGGTGTTTTTAATAACTTCTTGATCAGTTCTTTCTCCTCACCCCCATGTCTAATGAAGAGTCAAGCTACAGAAAGATACTCATTTTGCAGATGGCTTATTTCAGAGAATCCAGTTAACTTCAGCAAAATCACGTGTTAGCTTATAATATTTGAGTAGATTGTACGATCCCAGCAGACTTGTTCCTTATCTGAAGTAGATCAAGGATTCCACTGCAAACTGTTCCACCAACAGAGCTTTGGGGTTGTAGCTTCTGGAGGTCATGAATGCTTGGTGACAATAAATGTTTAATCAGTTCCAGGTAGACCAAGGAGAATATTTCTATCTGTAGCATCACTGTTATTTATTTATTGTGGCCTTTTAATATATTAATGCTGTTTTTTCAGTGATACTCTGCAGAAAGTTGTGTTCTAAAACTTAACTTTGTATCATGTATATAATACTTGTTAGTACTATATATTGAAAGATTTATGCTTGTCTTTAGTGGCTTTGCAGAAATTCCTGAGGACAACTTGCTTAATGGATTTCTAAAGTCAAGTTAGCCAGCAGATATAGATATTATAGAAATAGAAATATTCCTATATATTTCTATTTAGAAATATAAATCTATAGATATTACAGAAATAGTATTAGAAATAGATACTATAGATTATTCAGTACAAGTGAATATCGTGTATCTGTTTCGTAATAAATTACTTATTTCAATCTAGAATTTACCACCAATTCGAAACAAGGCTTTCAAGAAAAAGAAGAAGAGCAAAAGTAAAATCCCATCAAAGACAACCACTGAGGAAAACAAGAAAAACAAAATCAAGTCTTATGATTATGAAGCATGGGGAAAACTTGACGTGGTGAGTCAGGGTATTTTCTTGTTAACTTAGTTTTCTCCCTAGGTGCTTCTGTTTTGAAATCAGAATTACTTACTGTGCTGGATACTGTATGAACGTAGAAAGTAGCTTTTTCCCCAAAAGGGGTTAACTGTTTAAAATGTGGAATAATGAGAAATAAATACTATAGCTTCCTATTGATTGTGTTTTCATCCAGCAGATTTCTTTTCACTTAAAGTCAAATGCAATCTTTTATCAATAGGCCTGTTAAAAGGTTATAATTCTTGTAGAATATAAGACTAAATATGGCTGTCAGTATTAGAAGACAAGTCTTGTTTTTGAAATTTAGAATGCAGAATGAAGAGGGCTTAAGCAGTCGGTTTTTAAACAGACGACTCATTTTCTTAGTCTTACTTGATTTATTTTGTATTGTTAAGTTATAATGAAGATAATAAATTGTCTGTTTTCAGGATAAAATACTGGAAGAACTTGATAAAGATGACAGTACTCATGATTCTGTGTCTCCAGAATCAGACTCTGAAGAAGACGGAATTCGTATAGATGCAGAAAAGGCTCTTGCAGAGAAGGAAAAGGTAATAGCATTATAAACGTTTATTATCTACAAAATAGTAACTTGGACGTAGGAGCATTTGTGATTTGTTTTAAAAGATTGTCTGCTGAGATGAAAGTTCTGCTGGAATGTGCCTGCTCTTCAGATTTTTTTGATGTCTGTGTTCCTGACCATTATTCCAACATATAAAATTCTGACTGCATTTCTTTCTCCTCATCACTGATTGCAGCAAAGGCTGTCATTCTACTTAATGTACGCTTGTAATGATCAATGTATTGGTGGATTTTTTTTTTTCTTCATTAAAAAGTTGGACTGCTCTATAGAATTGCTGTATGGACCAAACATGCTTACTGGAGCACAAGGTATAAATGCCCCAAGTGAAATCCCCAAGAATTTAAGATAACTCCCTTTGTGAGGCCACTGTCTCTCTGAATGATGGAGAAACTCACATGTCTCCACTGGCTTGGTAATAGGAAGTTGGTACTAGTTAAGATGTACCCTATTTTGCAAATAAAATACAATGAGACCTATCTTATGATTCACCTTTTTAATGGGCGTAGCAAGGATTTCTTTGGATAAAAAGTACAAATTCTTTGGTTGCTTTCAACAAGATGTTGATCAAACTTTGCCTTTGGGCAAGATTATAAGTATACAAAACAGCTTTTCTCATCGTGATTGTTCAAATCTGGGAGGAAGAAATAATAGATGCTGGTCATCTGGACAACATTTAAGATGTGTGGCAAACAATTTGCCACCTCTGAACGCATTTCTGGAAGGAAAACTGAATAAATTCTGGTCTTTAGGTTTTCGTGGTATACAGGATGCTTATTAGGCATGTCATGCTCATCA
Organism: Cygnus olor; assembly: GCF_009769625.2. NCBI lineage: Eukaryota > Metazoa > Chordata > Aves > Anseriformes > Anatidae > Cygnus > Cygnus olor. The sequence continues at coordinate 33,817,373 of NC_049169.1, read as the reverse complement.
TCAAGGGCCTGTCGGAACTTGTTACAGACACATAGTAGATCTTGGACTCAGCAGTGTTTCTTTGCAAGAAAAATGAACGAATTCCCTAAGGTTCCCACGTCATGTTTTTGTCCTACGTGACAGATTCAAGCAGCAGAGACATGTAGTCAAGCCAGGATAATAACTTCAGCCCTAATAATTTCCTCTTCAGAGCGAAAATAATTATTACCTTGTGCCTTTTAGGTGCTTTCTTGTATATATCTCTTTATCTAAGACAGGAATACCCCAAAATCAAACAGGAGCAGTACCAACAGTACCAAATGACCAAGTAGCACTCCTTGTTGGCATAGGAAAGTAACAAAAACATGCTTTGGTGTTTAATGACTAGTGAAAGCTTCACCTGTTTGTTCTGTGTTAATGCTTCTTTGGTTTCTAGTGTTACGAAGAGTTTCATTTGTATGAGAGTTCCTTCTTCCCAGTCTTGAGCCTACTAGGAGCCCAATACAACATTAGAAGGTTCTGTTAAATCCTGTTGCATGCTGAATGCTTCATATCTGTGACCTGATACCATTGTGGAAGTCTTTTCAGGACTTTCCCCAGATAGTTAGTAAGTAGGAGAAATCTGAGTTGTAATGATACTAGGTGGAATGAATAATGAGCATCAGATCACCTGAGCTACATCAACGTGTGAGGTAGATAGTCTAAGACAGTTATGTAGAAATTTATGAGGTTCTGAGAAAGTGTATTTAAAAACAACCATCTGATACCATCTGCCAGTCCATACTCTTCTTCAGTAGAATTTCTTAGTGGTTTTGTTTTGTTTTTAAATTGTCTGCATGCATGACATCTGCCTACTTTCCCTACTGCTGTGAAATTCCCAGATGTATAATCTGCATTCTGCACAGAGGAGAAATTGAGATATCTGTGACTGTTATCATTTTGGCAGCAGTGAAGGAGATGAGGGTATTTCAGATAAAAGTTGTGTCCCAAAAGAGATGCAAATTAGAATGTTTACCTAGGAAAGGGAGGATGCCAAATCTAATCTCTAAAACGTGAAAAAAAAAAAAAATCTTCAGTAAATTTCTGTGGCAGTTCAAGCATCTTTGTATGTGCTGCTTCTATGTTTGTAGAAATGACCTACAGATACTGAAAATTAGCATAATAAGAACAATTTACTGTATAAATGATGGTAAATATTTAGGATAGAATATTTAGTATTTTAGTTACAAGAAGTGTTTCACAGTAAAGCAGTAATTTATGAGAGATGTTAAAAAAACATTTGAGCGTTCTAAAATACAAGCTTTGATTACTGATTTTTGGTTAAAAAAGAACAAAAACGTATCTACACAGTAATTTGTTAAAATTACTGTTTTCTTCCTATTTACAGGGTAACAACTACTTTAAACAAGGAAACTTTGATGAAGCTATAAAATGCTACACTAGAGGGATGCATTACGATCCGTACAATCCAGTATTGCCCACAAACAGAGCATCTGCTTTTTATAGAATGAAAAAGTAAGACCTGTATTGTTAAATCCTTAATACTTTTTTCTTTGACATGCTACCTTCAGTTTTCTTAACGTGTGTGTGTTTTTAACTTTTGATTATATTACTTATCACACTGTAATATGTAAGGCTGTCTGTCATACTGTCTATGTAAGGCTGGTTTCAAACTTGCTTTGCAGTTTCAAAGTATAATAGGAATTGCTGTGACAAGGAATCTGGTAGTCTCTGTCATCTGTTTTCCTTCTGTCCTTTCATGCTTGAAGTTCGTCACCTTCTGTGTTACAGCACAAGACTTCAGAAAAAGGAAAAAGAGAAGTTTACCATCCAATTTGCCTTTCTGGTTCTATGATCTCTGTTTTTAAGGCTTTAATTTCTTTTGGGGGAAGAAAGGGTATAGGGGAGTTGGTTATTCTTTTTGTTGCAGTAGAGATTGCTGACATCTGTTTTCCTTTCCTTTTCTCGTGTGTTCTGAATCAAGAGTTGTTTAAACACTTGTTCCTATACCCCTTGTGAAGCCTGAAAAATTTTCACTTTAGGAAGGACCTATAAAGTTTTAGAGTAACTTGCTGAGGTTTTTCTGGATGTGTTCAAACTAACTCACTCTTTTTTTTTAATAGGTTTTCTGTTGCAGAATCTGATTGTAATTTAGCACTTGCTTTAGATAAAAATTACATAAAGGCTTATTCCAGAAGAGGGGCTGCTCGCTTTGCTTTGAAAAATCTTCAAGGTGCTAAAGAAGGTGGGTTGTCTTTAATCATTCCTTAAAAAATGTTCACACTGTTTACCTGTGGGCTTGCCTAAAGCTTGTGTGATTGGTGTATTTGGCATAGGAATTTAATTTTCATATTCTGTAAACAAAAATAATGAAATACCATATTGCATATTCTTCTGTGAAGGTGAAATTCAAGCAGCAAGCCTAAATGATTACCCTAGGTGTTCGTAGTTAAAGAATAATTCAGTATTAAATATCTTAGAGTAATGTGTTGTTTGTAATATCATGATTTTTAGGTAACTACAGAAAAGGGTTATCTCCAAAAGAATGCTCTTATTTTATACTGCGGTTACAGGCCTGTAATTCATAACTAAAACGTTGTTTTCTGATCTTCTCATAGATTATGAAAAAGTTTTAGAGTTGGATGCGAACAACTTTGAAGCAAAAAATGAACTGAAGAAAATTAATCAGGTAATAAGGTTGATAAGCCCTAACATAAATTAATACATCCTGTTTAGTTTGTATCAACTTATAACAAGAACTGAATTCAACACAATCTCATAGGCTTTTTCTGGCACTTGACGTTCTCTGAAGTCAAAATCTGTAATTTAATGACTTCTAGTTTTGGAGAGTATGCGTACATCAGCTTATGGTGGGTTGGCAGATTATGACTGGATGTGTGCACCAGCCTCTCTGGCTTTGTCTTCTTCCATCAAGTGTTTTTTCAACTTCTTGTGTTAATTCCTTTTTTAAAGTCACATCTAGTATTTTGGTACAAGGTAGCAGTACATCTGAGAAAACTGATATATTCTCTTGGTAGTAGAGTAAAGCTAAACTACTAGCCTGCTTGTGGTTCCACTGCTTGCTGTGCTATGCCAGACCAGAAAGTCAGTTTAAGCCTAGCAGAACAGAAACTCTGCTGCAAGTCTGACCTCTTCCATGACAGGGAAATAATGCTTATTATTATGACCTTACTAAAATGTAAGAGTATCTAGCATTACCTCTTCAACTGTAGTTTTGAAAATGCTTGATAAAGCTTATTTTCAAATGAAGACCCCAAGTCTTTGATAATTAAAGAAATTGAAAGTAACTGAAGAATCTGTGAATCAGGATTATATAGACAGTTTTCATGGATCATTTTACACTGTGCTGCAAAAATTACGTATCTTCTATTTCCCAAGCAATATTCTGACTCGCAGTCCCTCACAGAAATATGTTCTTGAGAACAGCTTAGAATGATCTCTTCAATTTGTGTTCAGCTTACAGTAAGAACATTTCTGCTAAAATGCTTGGCAGATTTTTACTTCTTAAAAGTTTAGAATTTATTGTAACTTCTGTTCTGAAAATGTGTGAGGGAAATACCTACTGAGAAACAACATCTTTGCAGGCTCTATCATCAAAAGAAAGCTCAGGACAGGAGGAGTTTGAAGATGTAGTTAAACCAGAATTAACAGACAAAGAGAAGAGGTGCATTGAAGACGAGCAACTCAAGCAGAAGGCTGTTACAGAAAAAGATCTCGTAAGTTGCAACTTCCGATGGAAGAGGAGAACTAGCAAACTAGAGCATTGTCTTGTGCTGTTAGCTATGCAAAAAGCTCAAATTAAACGTGATTCTGTCCTGAACATCATAAATACAGTGTGCTTGATATGCCCTTAATTGCTGTTTCAAGCTCTATTGGTGGTGGTGGGCAGGGGGAGCAGGGTTCAGTTCTGTTTGGAATCTTCTGGGGGAATAATTATACAGGGTTGCTTTTAGAGTCTGATTTGTACGTGGTAATTGATACATGTCATATATGACAAGATAAAACCAGAACTATATTCTACAAATAGCCCATTTGTCCAGTATTATGTGCATCTTGACTCTTGTCCAACTAGGGTTGTAGACTATCTATTTTTTTCAAACCACTGATGACATGGTGAAACGTAGTTATAAGAAGAACTTCAAGGAGTACAGGCAACAATGACAATTAATGTTATTTCTGGGTATATTATCTTGACTCATAGTTGGCTTGTTGATTTCTCTCCTTCCCCACCACTGCAATTAAGAAATAACTTTACCTACTAAACTATAATTTTCTTACTATTCTCTTATCTACTTAACTTCTGACTTTTTATCAGTTTTCAGTTTTCCTTTACTAGTTGTAAGAGGTTAGTATGAAAAGAATGAAAGGATACATTAGGTAGGTAAAAGGAACAAAAAGGGGCCATGGTAATAAAATACTATTAGTTTTGGCTACAGAGCTATTAACTTTGGGTACAGTGTGGCTTATAGTGCGCATCAAGAGTAAAGAAATAATATAGTTTTGTCATCTTTTCTGCTACTACTTTCCTCATTGGCAAAAAAAAAAAAAAAAGCAAAGGCTGCAATTTGGACTCAACAGGATCAGTGTTGCCAGGAACAGGCCCACAGTCATTCAACTCTGCTGTCAACAACACACTGTACTAGTCTAAAATTTCTTTACTGTGGCACCTTTTTGTTCCTTTTGCCTACTTAATCTATCCTTTCATTCTTTTCCTACCAATCACCTTAAACTGTAAAGATAGCATTTTTTTTTTTAATCCTTGAAGTACTGAAGAAAAATTAAGAGATTTTTGTGGTCTGCCTCCAAAAAGCTTAGATACAAAAAAGTCATAAATACCTATCTTGAAATGTGTGTTCTTTGTGATCCATCTTCTTGATATTGTGACCTTGTCTACTAAAAAGTAAAAACAGCTAATTGCACTAGGTCTTTCTCAACGTTACCTTTTTTCCTAACCTAAATATAACAGGGTAATGGTTATTTCAAAGAAGGGAAGTATGAGGCTGCAATAGAATGTTATACACGTGGTATAGCAGCAGATGGCACCAATGCACTTCTGCCAGCAAACAGAGCCATGGCCTATCTCAAGATTCAAAAGTAAGTAGGATTGCATGTACTATACTGTTTCTCTATTTCTAATATAAGAAATTCTCTATCTGGTTCTGAACTAGAAGGAAGAATGATCCAGTGGGTTTTCACCCAGGTTTCATTAGTCACTTGTTCTAATTTTTTCTAGGATTCAGTATAGAATAAATCATACAATACGGGAGTTAAAACCAACTGAATATGTGGGATCTTACAATGTATTTCATAGGAAAGAAGTTCTGAGAGAATAAAATAACATCAGTTTGAAATTATAGTGAAACCTAAGTGAATTTTTTTTGAAGTTTGACTTTTCATTCTTTCACATTTGTAAAATTCTACATATTTACCTCTTTCAAAGGACCTACCCCTTTGTCTTTTTTGATTGTAAAAACAGTCAGCTACTGAAGTGTTGCCCAGTATGAAAAAGTGGATTGCAATTGCTAACTTGAAAAGGAATAGGTAGGAGCTTTCGCTTCTAAAAAAGTCATCTATAAAAATATTTCTCTAATGATGTGTACATGTAATTTCTTTAATTTTCATTAAACTTTTCTCACATAGTCCAGTAACAGTAGGAAATGCTTACTTTCAACCAAATGAGCAAAATTCCATATGACCATTTTTGTAGTCTTTGAATTTTGCTTTTTTTTTGTTTTGACTCCCTGTTGGTATGGGAGTTTAAACTTTTTAAATTGATGATAGCATGAGAAGCAGAGAGCTGAATGTTTTATCCGTCATCTTTTCTAATGTGTTGTGGCTGACCATGTACAGACAATGCACTGATCTCAAATTACGCAATTGTAAAGTAGGCTGCACGGGTACTATTTCTGTTGAAGCCTTAGAGGATACCATAATGCGAGTAATGTAACAGAATCAGAGGAAGTGATACTGTACTTGACACGGAGAAAGCTGAGAGTGTGAGATAAATTGGTGTGTTCTTTACACTTCAAAGAGGACCCAAACATGAAATGCAACAAAAGCTCATTGGTATTCTCATCAGTTTCATAGGTTTGTGAGAGCTGCAAAAAGTACTGTTTCTGTAAATTTAATGATAGATCGAAGGAGGAGAGAAGAAGAATGAACGAAAATACTTTCATATGCACACAGTAGAGTCATGATCAAACATAACTGGAATGAGGAAATTTGATCTTACAGTGAAAGCAAATGACCTTAATACAAGAATATGCTGACTTGTTCTTAATGATATTAGAAATTATATGCTCACTTTTATTTTATATTTTTTATTCTATGTTTTGGCTCAGTGGTAAATATTTATCTGTATATAGGTAATTAAGGTCTTCATATTTTAACTTTTGTGTAGATTTGCCTTTTAAGTTTAAACTACTTATTTGAAACAGATTATTAATTTTGTATTATTCTTTTGCTGAGATATGAAGAGGCAGAAAATGACTGTACGCAAGCTCTGCTGTTAGATGCCTCCTATTCTAAAGCTTTTGCCAGAAGAGGGGCTGCAAGAGTTGCTCTTGGAAAGCTAAAAGAAGCTATGCAAGGTATGACTCTGAATTAGTATGTGTGATGGGTAGAAGGATGTAAGTAGAAGGTAGGTAGATAAGTAAAAGGAGGTCCTGATTTTTGTTTTTAATCTTCAAATAGCAATTAAATAATGTGCTAACTAACTGAGGTTTCAGTGCAAAAGTTAAGATGAATGGGCTTTGTTTTTCATTGAATTTGTATAAAATCTTTTATATTGGTATTCATATGATAGCAAGACAGGTTTGTGTGAAATTACAACAATTGCTACTTAATAGTAATAGCTTGAAAAATTAATTTAAAACTAGATTAGGATAGATATTAGGATGACTTACCTGTCTTTAATTATTTTATAGCTATGAAAACAGATGGGAGGTATAGAGATTTGCCATTGGAAAAATTGAATTCACAAATTTCAGTTTGTAACTTGAAATGCATACATTTTTCATATGTTGTCTTTCATTCAGATTTTGAAGCTGTTTTGAAGCTGGAACCTGGAAATAAACAAGCAATAAATGAACTCACTAAAATAAGAAATGTATGTACACCAATGATTTTTTTATGTAAACCTACAGTAATAGAGTTTTTTCATTCTTTATTATGTACATTTTAACAAATAATTATTTCTGAAACTTACAGTTTTTCTGGGAAAATTAGTTTTTTTTTTTTTTTTTTTTTTCCAGGAATTAGCTGAGAAAGAACAGTTAGCTCAAGAATATAAAGAATATCCTGCAGTATTGATAAAAGAAGCAGAAATAAAGAATATAGTGAAACTCATTGATGATCCATCACTCCTGAAATCAACAGTGAGTTTTTTTTAAACTTTGTGAACTGCTATCTATAATGATGGAAAAAGTAGAGTTTAAGTTACAATCCGCTTCTTGCGTCTTCTGATAGATATATCCTGCATGTGGAAATATCAAAAGTTCAGAGATTTACTTTTGTGATATTTTTTCAAGAATGTAACTTCTGCGTTTCTGTGTGTGTTCAACAGTATCCATAGTGTAAACAGTGCTATACAGGAAACATAGTATATGTATATATCAATAGTATGAAATGGGGAGGCAACTCCACAACCCTCTCCTGAGTCCTAACGTTATAGTTGAGAGTAAATCGGTGACAGTTCAGTCTCTCATGTTTGACTGCAGACTTGAGAAAGCTCTGGGTAACTGTCCCCTTTCTTTCATCAGCTGTTTCCAGTTCCTATAGCAACTACTGTAGTAACAAGGCATGTTGCATACCTATTTCATATGTTGGTATCACTCAGGGCTAGTGCAATAGCTTTGAGCCTGCAGTTTCATCCATGTATGCTGGGAAGTAGCTGGATTTTTTTTTTCAAGAAGCAACATTTTTAAAGTCAGAATTATCATTCTGACTATAACCACTGATGGGTTACATATGACAAAATATGATGATACAGAGTATGCATTCTTGTGTAAATACAAAGCGTGTTCAAAATGTGTGGCTAGTTTTAGTAGGAAATATGTGATTATTTTGATACCTTTCTTTAAAGTATTATATGCTTTCTATAACCAGATACTATATTAAATACATATACTATTACTATCTTTAAAAACCTAAATTAATTTATTGTGAAGTAGCTGAAATAAGACAACTGATTATATTCAGTTTTCAGTTTGGCTGCTAAGTTGAGATACTACGTGGCTTTTTTTGTGTAATTCTGTAAAGGTAGAACAAGTACAGATTAAGTATCTGTGTTCTTTGTACTGCCCAAGGGAGAACTGTAACTGTGTCTCATATCCAGTAGGCACTCTTAGCACAATGATGAGATGGCATATTGTCAAAGCAAACCGTATATTGTCTGTTCGTACCAACCATACAGGGCTTTTTGGGCATAATTTAAAGCAGTTTGCAAATTGTTGTGAAGACTTGCAGAGGGATTATGTTAGAGCTGGGCAGAGAAATCTGCCATCTCTTAAAGTTTAAATTTTTGAATATGTTTAGTTTAACCATGTATATTTGCATCGATATTTGTAGAGCAATTTAGATTCTATTCATGTTCAGCAAAGAATTCCAAAGTTCCACTAACTGGTGCCTCATAAGACCTAGGAAGGTGGTGGTAGGTGATGATCAGAAATAATGGTGATCATGCAGAGATGAAACAAACGAGCTGAAGCATTTTAATTACTCAGCATGTTCTCCAGTGGTAGGATTAATTACCTTGTGTTGTATGTAACTTGGTCAGCCAGGAGGCCTGAGTTACAAATATTTATCATCTCAAAATATGAAGTTGAGAGATAAGGCATATGTTTATGCATACTTCTTTGTTTAGCTAAATTACAAAGCTTGATCAGGTCATCGGTTAAAATATATGGTACCCTTGCCCACTCAAGCTTTTTAGATGGGGGGAAAACCCTCAAAAAATTTTTGTTGGTTTTTTGTTTACTGCAAAAACAGAATACAGATTCTGAGATACTGTAGGGGTACGCTGGTTTATGACAAATTGGGCAAATGATCATATAAGACTTCCCATAGAATGTCATGAAGCTTCCTTTTTTTGCCATTTGTCTTTACTGAAAGTGTCTTCTATGTGTTCCAACAAACGTGAAACTGGTTATGATTGTTTAATTATAAACAGCAGTTTATCTAGTGCCAATACAGTATATATTTACACTGAAATAAAGGCTTGCGTGCATGACGCCAGGTTTGTGTTCTGTTTAGAAGCCTTTGCGAACAATACCCATTGAAGAAGTTGATGACGACATGCCAAATAGCGATTTCCCCAGCGCTACTTCTTTCGTTAATAACTGTACAAATTTGACAAGTATTGAAGCAACAGAGAATCTGGATCAGGATGATCACTTAACTACAATGGACATTCCAAAAGCAAAGCAATTGAAAATAGAAGAAATCACTGATACATCACCATTAAAGTAAGTATAAAAATTCTGATCCTCTTTTAGAAAGGTAATGTAGTTGAAATATAATCTTCATTCTCAAATTTCTAGATGTGATGAGATATATAACATAATTTGGGGAATTTGAATTAAAAAAAATGCAAAGAAACATGCAGTTCTTACACGTCTGTGTCTTTGATCAAGTAGTGGTAGAAACAAGTATGGTTTATTAGTGTCATATGGAAAACTAGTAGTTGCTCTTACATTTCAGAGAGGAAGAAACTTGTAATATTTTCCCATATGCCATGTTCTATTCCTTGTGCACTGTATCTTTCCTTTCTGTGGCTTGTATTTTAATATTTTAGAGTAGATTTTAAAGCGGAATTCAAACATTCTTTGGATACCAGTTATGTGAGAGAAAAGGAACAGGTCACAACTGTCACAACAGTGTCACAAGAAACAGTGTCACAACTCTCCTGAGCAGATAGCTGATAACTTTAGGTTTGCTCAGGGTTCCTGAGTTCCACTATGTTAGCTGGATAAACTCAAGTCTGGCTGAAGTATAGAAGCAGCTAGCCCAGCTTTCTCCAACTAAGAGTCACAACTCTACTTGTTATCTGCTTAGGAAAGGTCTGTATGCACCATTGTTAATCTCATTGTTTTAATAGTTAATACCTTTTATGGAATCCTAATTGAAGACTTTGTGAGGACCGTTTCCACTTTCCTTTTTCAGCTCAGTCAGATGGATTTACTATGAGGTGTTGAAGAAAAAAGTAAATTTCTTAGTCATTTTATAATTTCTGAAAAAATAAATGGACTTAACTGACAAATTATAGGACAAAAATAGCTCCACTGTAACTAGTATTGAAATTGAAACAGTTCGCTCGCTTGCCATGGGACTGTGGTTTAACCTCAGATGAACCTTCAGCTCAGTCAGATAATGACAGAACAAGGGGGAATTGTTTTAAAGTAAAAGAGGGGAGATTTAGGTTAGAGGCTTCGAGGAAATTCGTCACTCAGAGGGTGGTGAGGCACTGGCACAGGTTGCCCAGAGAAGCTGTGGATGCCCCATCCCTGGAGGTGTTCAAGGCCAGGCTGGCTGGGGCTTTGGGCAACCTGATCTAGTGGGTGGCATCCCTGCCCATGGCAGCAGGGTTGGAACTGGACGGTCTTTAAGGTTTCTTCCAACCCAAACCATTCTATGATTCTATGAACCTGTCAGGCAGCTAAGTGCCACCCAGCCGCTTGTCCCCCTCAGTGGGATGGGGAAGAAAATTGGAAAAGGTAAAACTTGTAAGTTGAGATAAAGACAGTTTAGTAAGACAGAAGAAAATAAATCAAAATATAAAAAAACAAGTGATGCTCACCACCGGCTGACCAGTGCCCAGACAGTACGCAAGCAATGTCTGCCTCCTTGGCCAGTGCCCCCCAGTTTTATTGCTGAGAATGCCGCCCGTTTGGGTTAGCTGTCCTTGTTGTGTCCCTTCCCATCTCCTTATGCCTTCTCACTGTCAGGTTAGCATGAGATGCAGAAATGTTCTTGACTCTGCAGTTACTGATCAGCAACAACTAAAACTTCAGTGTGTTATCAACATAATTTTCAACCTAAATGTGTTTTAGCATCATACAAACTACTGTGAGGAAAATTAACTCCATCCCAGCCAAACCCAGGACATGCGGTTATTGTTTTGCATTATAAAATTGCAGAAAATGTAGTATTTCTTGTAGCTGCATATGGTGGAAATCTGTACCATAAAATGCAGAAAGTTCTCTCTTTATTCCCAGGAAGAGAGAACTGCTGAGTGTATTTATAAGTACTTGTAGCTTTTCAGAAAGGGTTAATCAAGGATCTTTTGTATGCTGCATTATTTTTTGATTTTTTTTTTTGTTGTTTGTTTCTTTAGATACTTGGTTAAACTAAAATACATTAATGTGTAAAATTTTGATGGTATTTTAGATCTTTTAGGATTTGAAAGTTCTCCTGTTAGGTCTCAGTGCAAGATTTCCTTAAATGTTTTCTAGATTACATGTTTTGAAATCTCTCTGCAGGCTTCCTGCTAGTGTGAAAGGAATTCCATCAGTGTTGCATCCATCTTTCACTATGAACAAGCAGGCAGAAAAAGAAATGAAAACATCATATAGATCTGCTTCTCCAGTCCCTGCCGTTCCTGCAAACTCTTTCCAGCTTGAATCTGATTTCAGGAAGCTGAAAGACTGCCCAGAAAAACTGTATTTGTACCTGAAGGTATGAAATGTAGTATTGTCTGACAGTGCTTTGATAGCATCAACTTAGGTGAAAAGGGTAGCTATGCTAGATTGTCTTAGCAGTGTGAAATACTCCCTTTCTTTAATTGCCTTCACATAATTATAAGTAGTGTGATCTGCATCTGAATAGTTCTCCTCTTGTGTCTGACTTTTCACTTACCTCATGTAGAGTACAGTCCCTCTATAATCTGTCTTCTTTTAAGCATAGGCCCTAAGTCTGTAAACACGTGAATATGTCAGCAGCAAAGTGAAATTCTATTTTTTTCAAATGAATGCTTCTAGGGTAATCAGACATAGCAAAATTCTTCTCTCTTTAAATTGAAAAAATACTTGAAACACATCAAGAAACACATCAATCTACTTAATATCTGCTTCTGCTGATATATATATGTGTGTGTGTGTGTATATATATATACACATATACATTGCCAAAAATTGCTTAGAATCCTTTTTTAAGAGAATGTAGCAATAATCTTCTCAAGAAAAAATTAAAACCAGACAGAAGTCATAAACAGTAATTTGTCTTTGTTTTCATGCACTTCCAGCATTGCCCAAGACATCCTAAATATTCATTTATAGTTCTTATGACTCAAATGTATTTTTTTGCCTAAATAAAATACCTTTCTTAATTCTCCCAAAGCAAATAGAGCCTTCGTTTTATCCGAAACTGTTCCAGAAATCCTTAGATCCAGACTTGTTTAACCAGATACTGAAAATTCTGCATGACTTCTACATTACGTAAGTTAAGCTCCTCTTTTGTTGTATGTTGCTTGTTGCTATTCCCCTCCTTCCCCTCACCTTTAGGCTTACAAAATTAGTTCGAATATGTAGCATTACATGAGTCAGGGTACAATACTTGGAATGATTTAATTCTTCCTTATTAGGAAATTAAACATATCTTGAAAAGTCAGAAAAGTGAGGAAATAAGTAGCCTCTAACTAGACCTAGTTACTTATTAGTAACATTTAGATAGAATGAAGTAATTTTTGTTCATGTTACTGTATATGTCCCATTATCACATATGGTTGCACGATATTAACTTTGTCAATTAAGTTCCTGAAGCTAAGAAATGCATGAGGTTTAATTCTTCTATGCCATGCCTATTGTGATACACTCTGAATTCTTAACTATCTGCTAGAATTTTACAGTAGATTGTAGTAAATGTATAGGAGCTAGAAGTTCTAATATGAAAGGAGTGACAGTTTGTTCTGAAATTTCTATCTGTGCTACCATTTGGTTCTTAAAGATCATTTACCTGTTGGAGGCAGTTTGTTACTTACATGGATTACGCTGTGAGCATGCATTCAAAATGCTGATAAGTCCTTGTTTTATGGAGAAAGGCAAATGTAAATGAATACTAGGCTTTTTCTCAGTTTCTGTAGATACACATCATTTGTGTGAGGAGGTATGGTCCTATATTTGTGGTATGACTTACAAAGGCTAGGAAGTTTAAATTGTTTGCAGTAAGGTAAAAGACATTTGTTCTGGAGGGTGACAGAAAAAGTTATGAAAGAAAAACACTTCTAGTTATTAGTATTTGTAGCAAAGATGGTGCCTGCTTACTACTGCCTCTTGTCCAGAAGAATGTAAAATGAACAAAATCTGGGATTTTGGCCTATACAGATAAAAACGTTAGTAGCTGTAATGAGGTGCTTGTTATGGCAAGGTGAAAGCGTTAAATCATTTAATAGCTATTCTGTATGTTAACGGCAATCATTTTGCATCAGTCCATTTTTTTGTACTTCTCTGCTCTTGATCTGTATTAAAAGGATGCTTGGATAAATATTTGTGGTTTTGGTTCTCTGCTAAGTCAGTGGAAGAATGAACAGGAAAGATGAGAATGGGAAAGGAGTTCCATTGGTCCTTTCATTTTCTGAAATCTTTAGTATTGCTTGCAGCTATTGAATCTTTCTAATCAACAGTAGTTATTTTTATGTTTCTAATAATCTTCTCCAGGAAAGAGGAGCCATCACTCATCCTTGAAGTCCTCCAGAGGCTATCTGAATTAAAAAGATTTGATATGGCAGTAATGTTTATGTCAGGCTCAGAGAAAAAAAGTAAGTAGTTCAGTACCATCTTCTAAAACTTGGTTTGTTGATACTGTATTTTGCAAGAAAGGTGCAAAAGAGTGCTACTCTTGTTTATTCCATAAAATAATAATTTAAGATTAGTTACTTGTCTATTCCAATGATTTTTGATTGCTTTAGAAGCCAATATGAAAATGTTATTTTTCTTAATCTTTTGATCATTTATAAAGATTTGAAAAAATACAGCTAAATCCTTCTGGTTTTGTCAGTAATACCACCACATTTTTATTCTGATAAAATAACTTCTCATTACCATTTCAGTTTGTAGCTGGCAATGCTACAAATTTGTGAATTTGTATGAAGTCTTATATCTCAGGTCAAGGTATACCAATTACAGTTTTCACAGCTATGACCACTTCAGCATTTTCACAGCTATGACCATTTCAGCAATTATGATTTTAGTCTTGGCAAAAAGAAGGCAAGTGTTTCTAAACCTCTGATCCTGTTTGCCTCTGTCCTGTTCTTGAGGCGTCACTTAGATTAGTTTGCAATCCAGGCTGACACTGGCTTGAATTCCAGGTTTATAAAACTGTGGTTTTCATGTCAAACATTTCTTGATTTACCACACCAGACAGACTATGTAACAGTGAGGCACTCACAAGCCAAACTTTTCTTTAGGAACAAGTAATGTTAGAGAGTAAATCTACAACTGAGTTTCACTAATAAGCATTATAATTTGAAAATTTCGTTATGTGGATCTCCTTAAAATAAAACTACTTGTTTGACTTACTGAAGTGCAAGTCAATTCCACTCAGGAATTGCCTTCACACCATAACCTGATGTAAGTTTTATCTGCCATCTGGCATTAACTTTTATCTTTCACATTTAATGGTGTAGTGCCAAGATAGTAAACAAAATAAAAGCTGTCTGTTTACGTTGTCAGTATTGTATATCCATTTAAGGAAATGTTGTTAGGCAATTCATGAGCATCAAAAGAGGGCTTCTCTTTGCTACCTTTCTTTATCCTCTGAGTAATTCTAAAAACTTACTCATATTTCAGCTGTATAATGCTGAAAACCCTTACTCACAGAGGAAAGAGTTGGACTAATTTACATTCTGCCTGTTAATTGCAAAAATAATGGTTTCTGTTGGGATTTTCTTTTACAGTTACACAGGTATTGTTCAGTCATGTGAAACATATGGGATTGAAAGATACTCAGGTTGAAGAATTGGAGAAGAAGTACGGCATTTTCTCTTAGTGAGTTCACTGCCATTACGCATGTAAATTGCTCTGTTTCCACATTTGCGTCATGTGGAAATCAGCTGAAGAGGCCTATAAGGACTGGAGTTCTGTTGCTTTTGTATAAGTGATGAAATTCTTAAACTTGATTCACCGAATGACAAGTAGCTGGAGAAAGAATGACTGGGTTCTGCTGGCATGTTTGCTTTCCAGCACCTGAAACAATACAGATCTACATACTTCAGTGGAATCAGTTTGCCTAAAAAACAATTGGATGGATTGGCATTCAGGATTACGACTACAGATGGAGATCTCTATTAGAAAGAAAAAGTATATTTATAAACATCTTTTTTTGGTAAGAATCAAATGGTGTATATTACAAACTTGCATGTTTTGTTTTGTTTTTTTGTTTTTTAGAAAATAAACTTTGAGTTGAAAATACCAAATATATCAGTTTTTTTAACTCCAGTGCCTAAATCACTCTTCTCTAAGACAGACCATGCCATAACGTATAATATGCAAAGAGAACCTGAGTTACAATGAACAAAAAAATCCAGAATTCCTTTACTTCAGCTTATCCAAAAGCATTAACAGCTGAGATGTTCCTGTAAACCTCAACTGTAACTGCAGAATAGAAGAAAGTCAAATACTATGAAATTAAAAAGTATAGAGAAAACCACTTTTGTCTTTGGAGAGTACTTTTACAATAGTCTTATCAAATTTATTTTTAGGGTCTTTTTTTCCTATCCACGTACAGTTCTTAAGAAGTGTCAGAAAGCTGAGCAGAATATCTTTCCAGTATAAAGAAGACAAAGGCATGAAATCACATCATTTTCTTAGATATGAAATAGCATCAGGCAAATGCATAATAAACTGTTCACATGACCAGAAGAAGGAAGTAACAGCACTTATAAATACACTTTAAGACATAATTGTAGTATTCAGGTAATGGCTGCCAAAAATTGGTGTGTGTTGTAGACTTGATCAGTGTTTTTCATCCTGTTGATACATTCTGTCAGTTTATTTTCATTCAAACCTTGTGCTTTCCTAATACTTCTCTGCCTGTGGAAGCCTTCTGACATTACTGCTTTTGTTTGGTATAGTTGTGGTCTTTTCCAGAGGAATAATTAAACATAGCATTAAAAAAGAGAGTTCAAACTTCAAGGAGGGATCGATGGGAGAAGGTATGAATATTATATGCTGTGTAGTTGGTGTTAGAAAACTAATTTTAAAACATTCACAGCTGTGTAACGTTTCAGGTATAATCCAGGGAAGAAACATAACCGAGCTACATTCTCAGGCTGGCTCTAAGTAGCTGACGTGAATAGAGCAGTAGATTCCTAATGTAGCTCTGAATTAGCCCTGGAACAGAATTAGCACTAGGACAACAGCCAGTGTTGTTAGGGAAATGAATGAGCCTTTATATAATGCTGTTTGCAGCTTACCTACGACGTGAACTGTTATTACTAGGTGTGTCCCAAGTTACTAGATAACTGGCTTCCCCCCCTACACACACTCCCTGTTGTAAATCACTTCTGATAATGTATCAGAGATACTTCTGTAGCTAATAGATGTTTTTTTTTTAAAAAAAAAAAAAGTAGTTACCAAAGTAATTTTATACACCTTTGTAGATATAAAATAGCCTCTAATGGACTGTTATTTTTGTTGTGTAATCTGTTCAGTGACCCAAGAACACAGATGTATACCTGACTAGGTTATACTCAGAGCATTTGATACCGAAGCTGCTGCTTAAAGGCTGTTGGAGAAAAACAGGTGATTCAAATGCAGATCTTTAACAGTAAAAGCAAGATGATAACAGAAAGATATGAGAACTGTAGGTCAGGAGTCGCTTAACTCTACTTCATCCAGTCTGCTGTGCTTTTAATGAAAACAAACTGCAACGTTTGGTTTCTGGTCCCACTCCTACTTTTATATAGTTTCTTCTTCAGGATTTGTACATGAGGAAGAGGAAGGCTGGTTGAAAGGAAGCTGTTCACACATGTAGAATTTGTTGGGGTGGATGGGTGGACCTGGTTCATGTTACTACTGAGTTTAGGCCACCAAGATTTACCTTGCATGTTGCACTCTACCCTAGCTTTTTCCTTATATCTCTAAATGCAAGATCTGATTGTTGCTTTTCCATCCATAGAAAGCATGCAAGATGAACACGTTAAGAGAACTGCAAGCTTCACTTCCTCCAGGAGATGGCAGTATTTTTCCTTTCTAAATTGCTATAGGTATTACTAAGTCTCTGAATTGAAGAGTTTAATGAAAAATGGAGGAAATTCAAAAATCTGAAGTAAATCAAGTAAATAATGATTTTTGGAGGGAGCAAGATTTTATTTATTTATTTTTTAATTCAACACCCTCTTAGTGGCTGTATTTCTGTCATATGGGGGGGGGAAGTCTAAGGTCAATAGTTTATAGAAACTTAACCGTGGAATAGCTATGTCCCAGTGCTATGCTTGAATGCTGTGGCATTTAAGGCGTTAAAAATTGAGATCATATTTATTGCCATGGCTGATTCAGACTTAACTTTTGAATCTCGTTGTGTGAGGTGAGTCTGTACAGCTGATCATTCCTTTTTCTTCTCAGTATTAAATGTTACAGTTTTCTAGACCACTTGCTATTATCATTTTTACTCTGAATATTGTCGTCCAGTAGATCTGGAAGATATCCAAATTCATTATTTTCTATTTATCACCTAGGTGATGAGCGAGAATGTCAGTGGAACTGTTCCTAGGACATTTCTGCAAAACATTCTTACAGCTCCCTGTTTTCACAGTAGACTGTTTTTTTATTCTTTCTGATAATTCTAGCTATCTGCATTCATACGATAGTATTTTCATGTGAGCCATGTTTCTCTGTCTTGTTTATAAGGATGTCCTGTGATAATAAGACATCAAGATACTTCATCTACTATTTGTCATTAGACTAATGTTGTGAAAAAGAGGGTTTTAACATAACTTATTCTTGGCCAACTTACGTCAGTTACTGTGAAAAGCATAAATTAATATAGTCTGGATATTTGTTCCAAAATATTTTTTTAGAATTAAGAATTAATGGTCTTGACTCTGGTCAAAAAGTCCTCACTGCTTCTCTTCTTCCTTGCCTTTCTGTTTAAAAATAGATGATGTCAGTGTGCCAGTTCTCAAATATAGCTATTGCTACTGCTTTTGATGCTGCCTCAGCTAATTTTTAGCCTATCTTATAGTGAAGTCTTTTGGGGCCTAGACAATCTGCAAAAATCTAACTTCAGGAAACTTACATTTGTTCTTCTATGTTCTTTTCTTTTACTAGACCTTTTTTTGTCAATGATACAGTGGCTTGTAGTTGCCATCACTAGGGAAGACTGAAATGGAAACAGCCATCAAACAGTTCATTCATTTTCATTCGTCTTGCATAACTAACGCTTCCCTTGATGGTGTTTTTGTTTTTTATTTTTATGTGAATGCACTTACAGAGCAATCTCTTGTCTACTGCTTTTTATTTTTTCCTTTTTTTTTTGGTTATGTTACTGTGCCTGTGTTTTCTTGTTGCTCTTAATTCTTAAATAATTTGTCCTCATTTCCATTACTTGAATGCTTTTCTCTTCTGAGATTGGTGAAGTGCTCTTTGTTGGTTAGGCTAGTCCCTTTTTACACTTGCTATCATTTCTTTCCGTTGACGTAATCTAAGCTTGTTATCTTGATATTTATTTGGGAACTGCTGGGTATCCTGTGAGAGATTTTTCCTCCCATGAAAACTTACTGAGCAGTGTTAAAACAGAAGAAGAGGCAGACTAAGTGTATAAAGTTTTCAAAGTTGTGCTCGGGTGCTGTGATGTCTAGGCAGCTTAAAATCACTTTACCATCACTATTAGAATTCAGGGTATTAAATATACATTCCCCTCTTCCTCTCCTGCTGTCCTATATGATGACAACTGTAACAAATGTTAGCAAAGAGGGGGACTATGTGAGTCTTCTGCCACTAGATTTCTTTCAGCAAATTAGTGCTTTTCTAAGAAGAGCAACAAGGGCCTTAATACAGCGCCACATATTTGTTGATTCTCCCTTCTCCTCAGGCAAAACTCGCCCTGTAGATTTTCTTTCATAGCAGCTATCAATCACACTATTTTTCCTTCTCTGATCCTACAGAACCAATGGTGTTCTGAGCTGCACTTGAATAACTGCTGCCTTTGCATGATCTTCTGGGAACTTCCTTAACATGTATTTCTTAGGGTTATGTCATTCAGAGTACAGAGTTACCTTGCAAAAGTGATTGATTGGTCTTGATGATTATCCTTGAGAGAGCAGAAAACTAGCCTGACCCCTCAGGAACACATCCTGTGTTTGAATCTAGTCTTCGTTTAGCATTCGCAGATGCAAGTCTGCTAATGTAGTGGGTTTACGTGGCAAGGTTTTGGTATTGGGGGGCTGCAGGGGTGCCCTGTGTCAGAAGAATCCAGAAGCTGCCCCATTGTTCCATAAGAGCCAGTTTCAGCTGGCTCCAAAGGGACCCGCAGCTGGCCAGAGCTGAACCAATAAGTGATGTTGTTTGTGCCTCTTGGAGAGCAGATTTAAGAAAAGGAAAAAAATGCTGTATAACAGCAGCTTGGAGAGCAAGGAATGAGAAAATGTGAGAGAACCAGCCATACAGCCCCCAAGGCCAGTGCAGAAGGAGGGCAGGAGGTGCTCCAGGCATGCAGCAGCAGTTCCCCTGTGGCCTGTGGAGAGGCCCCTGGTGGAGCAGGCTGTCCCCCTGCAGCCCATGGGTCCCACATGGAGCAGATCTCCACACTGCAGCCCCCCCGTGGAGGAGCCCCCGGTGGAGCAGGTGGATGTGGCCTGGAGGAGGCTGCGGCCCATGGAGAGCCCCCGCAGGAGCAGGCCCCGGGCCGGAGCTGCAGCCCGTGGAGAGGAGCCCACGCAGGAGCAGGGGTCTGGGGGGAGCTGCCGCCCGTGGGGGACCCGTGCTGGAGCAGTTTGCTCCTGGGGGATGGACCCCATGGTACAGAGCCATGTGGGAGCAGTTCTTGAAGAGCTGCTGCCTGTGGGCAGCCCCCGCAGGCTCAGTTCGGGAAGGATGGCATCCTGTGGGAGGGACCCCACATGGATCAGGGGCAGAGAGTGACCGTGAAGGAGCGGCAGAGATGAAGCTTCAGGGACTGACCACAGCCCCCATTCCCTGTCCCCCTGTGCTGCTTGGAGGGAGAAGGTGGAAGAGGGTGGATTGGGTGAAGGTATTTTTAGTTTCTTTCCTTTTTTTCTCACTTCTCTACCTTGGTAGTAATAGGTAATAAATTTCTCTAATCTCCCTATGGTAGGTCTGTTTTGCCCATGATGATAGTTGTTGAGCAATCTCCTTGTCCTTCTCAACCCTTGAGCCCTTTCCATCATATTTTCTCCCCGTTTCCCTTTGAAGAGGCAGAGTGAGAGAGCAATTGTGGAGCTCAGAGCAGTAGTGGAGCTCAGCTGCCCACCTGAGTAAAACCACCACGGCTGAAGACCCTGGAATTACATTAGTGCTTAATCTGGCCTTACCAGCTTTTCTGATTAGGAAAAGGGGAAATAAGAATTTTGGAATAAAAGGTGAAATTGTTTTTCATTGTTGTGGCATCTTTTGAGCATACTGTTCAGCCTGATTGCAGCACTGAAGATGCATGTGTTTTTATACATCTGTTCCCTTTTTGTCCTATTTCACGTAAACTGTCTGTATGAGATCTTTTTAGTTGTGCCACCTTGTTCTGAATCCCTTTCTCCAAATTTCAGTCTGTTTTCACTGTGTCCTTCCTGTTTTCAATCAGGTTCAAACATTCTTCTCCACTGCCTTCTCTCTCCTGCAATTAGTTGCAAATAGCTTAGCCCCTAGAAGTATCATTTGAAGTCTCCTTTTAGTTTTCTAAAAATTTTGGCTCAAGGCTTGTTTCTGAAAGCTTTCAATAGCTCTGCTTACAGACTCCATTTTGTAGGAATCTCTCTCTAGTGTCTGGCTTTATAAAGTGAAGGAGGTACAGCATAGAAACTAAGGAAATTCCTTCTATTTATTTTTTTCTTGCTTCCTATTCAAGTGGTTGCCAAATTCAGTTGTGGTTGGATACACTGGAATCCTTTACTTTCTGCTACTATTTAGAAAGCAATGTTTGCTTTTCAGACTTCATTTTATCTTCAAGCTATTGTTCTCTTCCAGCAGCCGTTAAATTTATAAAGTTTAAGGTGACAGGGGAAAAGATAAATTTGATTTCTTGTCCATTTGTACCAAAAAATGAACAAACAAACAAAACCTCTACCTGGGCTTTAAAGCAAGAAGTAAACCATTAGGCACAAATACTAATTATGATAACAAACAACTGAGTATGCAAAAGTCTTTGTCCTGATACCTGATGAGATAGGACAAATTGACATTCTTTATATATATTATCAAATTAAATTCCTGCCTTGTAGCTACGTTCTTGGACAGGTCTGCCCCAAGGATCTGAGCAGTAAATCAGCCTCTGTGAGGAAAACAGCCAAAAAGAAAATGTGTATATATAATATATATTGCAAGAATGACTGCTTGTACTCCAGGTTGCAAGGACACGTACACAGAGACAGCTTCCTCCCTAAAGAATCAATATTACTAAAGATTAGGAAAGGAACAACTGGCAATGGCTGGCTTGCCCAGCTGTGATTCTGATGTGAGAGTAGTACTTGTATTTCTTAAGTCAAAATCCAATGTCTTTGTGACTGTACCAGGTGTAGTACTCAGTTTGATAAGTGATGCTTCAACTTGATTTGTAACGAATTTCTATTACTTTTGGAAAAATCACAAACACTTTCTTTTTAGAAAAGCATACCGTGGAGTCTTGGTTGGGAGGTGGAAATGCTGCAAGTTTTTTTCTAGAAGAGTCTGAAGTTCACATTGTTGAAATGAAAAGTAATGAGGTACTGCTGTACACCGAAGCCTGTGTGTTACACCATGTAGCACACAAGCCTTGAGGACTCCAGTTATGTCTCTGCACTTAGGTTTTCTTTGCATTTTGTGATTGGATTCTGCAAGCATTAATAAAGCTCAAGGAGAACGTTATCTGGACGTGCAATATCACAACTGAAAAACAGGCCTGTCAAGCCTTGCTTTGCTAACTGAAATACTATTTTGTTGGTCACTTCACACTCCTCTGTTATGGTGCCTGTATTTTCTGCACCGGGAGCATGACACAATGCTCTCTTTCTCTGGGTCCCAGACTCTGTGTGCCTCATTCAGCTCAGTGGCACACCTGAGGCTGGAGCACAGGACACCTGAGCAGCAGAGATGATAAAGCTCCTCTGAAACAAGGGAAACAGCACACAGTGCGGCAGCAGTGCTGTGCCCTCAGGAGCACATTCATTGCCTGGCCTGGTGTGCTCTCATTTCCTCCTGACCTCGATTCAGGCTGTATCAAATGGTCTTATGTATCTGCAGCACTGGGATTCAGGTAGCTTTTGAAACCTGAATTATTTCTTTCAGCAGTGATGATGATAGGCCACAATGAATTTGTTTGAACTCTAAAGTTAAAAGCAGCAGCTAGAAGTAGATCGACCCCTTAAACTGTTTTGAAGCTGTCAAACTGGCTCTGCCCTCTGAGGCATCCCATGTCCCACCTCAGCTGCATTTGAAATACTGCTGCAAGTGACTTGATACTGCCTGAAAATGGGTACAGATGACAGCAAGAGGGGACTTCCTTGGCTGGAGACTTTCTGAGGAGCTGAGAAGAAAATTTCTGTTTCTCTTCTTTCATTCTGTCTTCAATTCTAAATACAATTTCTGGCTTAAACAAATGCTTTGCAGCTTGATCAGCTGTTTGCATGCTGTGCTCAAACAAACTGCATTGCATACTTTGAAATACAGAACCTGCTTTCCTGTTGTCTTTTTGGCATTTACAGCCAGGAGAAGCTGATGCCTCTTCCCTGAAGTGGATGGGGAAGGACTCAGCTGCTCAGCTATGAGGGAGGAGAGGTGGTACATCTCTGAGCTGCTGTGGAGGCAGAGCTGCCAGCTGGCACAGCATGTCACGTGGGGTGCAGGAGAGATGTGTTTGTACCAGGGTGAGCGTCAGCTCCTTCCCGTGTAATGCAGGAACTCAGCGACAGGGATGAAGAATAGGAGACATGAATTTCCATTTCACAAGATTCAAAATCAGCATTTTTAATGCTTTTGATATTTCAGTCTCAACTTCAGTATTCAACACATCTATTTCAATAAAATCTAAACTTTCATGAACATTTTTAACATGAAATCTGGAGAAGGTAGGAACCGAATGAACCCCCCTAGCACACTTTGAGCCCTCAGTCTGTCTTAATAACTTCAATTTGCTTTCCTCTCTGAGAATTACATTTTGTCCTTGACTTTGTCCTTTTGTGCTTTTGTCTGTTACATATGAGGTTTTTATGAAGCGAGCTGTACTAAGGACAGATTCCTGCAGTCTGTGTTCCCATTATCAGCTGTAGTCGGAACAAGTTTGCTGGTGCAGAAGTGAAGAAGAAATTTGGCTTGATCAGGATACCCACATACTGCATATAAAACACCCAGAGAAGTTTTCAGCTGTCTTCCTATAGGGTTTGCACTAATAGAAACAGGAAGCCATGGTACCATACAGCCAGAGATCTAGTCTCAAGGCATTTAATAAGGCTTCATTCTCTAGTTACTGTAATGCTGATGCAAAATAGCATTGTAGGGATCAGCTTTAAAGTCCGTTGTGTTCAGACTAGGGGTCTTGTTTGTTTCTAGTCAGCTACTGAGGATAACAATGTAGGGCTCTTCATCCCAAGTCAGTCAAACCTTAGAACTTGAGAAAAAAAGTTTATCATTTCCAGTTGCCTAATGCATGAAACAGAACTTGTTTTAATCCTTATTTCTTTCTCCCCTGCTGATTCCCTCCGGGCTGATACTTGCCATCCTTCAGCCTGCCTGTGCTTGCTCTCATTGCCAATTCTTGCCTGGGTATAGCCCATGTGTCTGTCAGAACAAGACTTGAAGGACATTTTGAATGGAGCAAATTAAATCTGAACAATAGACTAAAGCAGTGTTTTCAGGTGCCTCAATGTCTTCCACCTCCATGTGTACAGAATGCACTCAGGTTATAGTACTGTACACTGACAAATTTCAAAAGTTAACAAGATGGTTATTCCAAACTGATGAGCATCTTCTGGGAGTTTGCCAAAGACACAAGTGACAACTAGATGCCCAAATGGCTCTGAATCTCATGAAACAAAGCATCAGCATGATGCAGCCTACTGGAGTAGCACTAGGTCCAGCTTTACTGCTGACCGCAGGGACACTTGGACTAATGACTGCTCAGGAAAAGAAAGGGAAAAAGAAACAAGGCAACAAAGTGAGGGATGTGCTCAAGCCTCTCCATCATTGTTTTCCATGATTATAACGAATTGCCCCACGTTGAGAATTGCCCTATGCCTCAACATTTGCAGGAGAAAGTAAAACTGCTTTCTCCTGATGGGGAAGACAGCTGTTTGCAGGGGAGTGGGGGCAAACTCCCTGGTGCAGAAGTGCACTGCACCTCTTGAGATGACAGGAGGTTCTTGAAAAAGCTAGATGAAAACTGCAAATTAGGAGGGAAAAAACCTTACAGCAACTCTAGGGCTCGTGTGCTGAGTGCTACTCATTGAAGTTTGTGTTTGATGAAATTTCCATGAAATATCCTTTTTCCCTTTATAATTACAGAGCTGGCATAATGATTTGAGAATATCCACAGACTATTCATAAAGTGAATTTTGTGAAGGGAAAGCTATGAACTGTATTTGATTTGTTTAATTTATTTGACAAGCTTTGAGTCTGACCCAGCTTGGGGGCAAAGATATGCTGGAAGGGAAAGAGAGCACAAGGCCTTTATCTTCACTGAATTATTTCTGCTGGCAAATAAATCCTTTGGCTCTTCAATTATTTCGGTCCCAACTCAATGTTTGTTTCCTATTACCCAGACCTGGATCATCTGACCTGTCATGGTTTTTTTTCCCTCTTCAACCTAATGCTAAAAATGAGAAGCTCGGTTCCCCTCCTTACCCGACAGCCTGCTGATGAGGCGAGTTTTGACAGGAAGTTTTGGAGCTACACAGAATTGCCATAAAATTGAATTTCCGGGGGAAAAAGATCACTGCTGACAGCTAGGGCACGAACTGGAAATAGGTCTTCCAGGCTAATGTGTTTTGGGACATTGCTGTTGCTATTAAAAAGAGTAGCACACGGAGAGGGTGTGAAAACCCAGAATAAACACAGATAGAAGGAGACAGTAGTGGCCAACCCTTGGCTCACGGGCAGCCTCTCTCCCCTGAAATGACTCGCTGGCGCTATTCGGAGTCAAAGGAAATAAAAAAGTTTGAGTCACAACCTTCTGCTCCGACAGGAATAGCAAATTTTGCTACAACTCCTTGGTTTTTCTGGGCTTATTTATCCTGGAAGAGAGTTGAGACGCCTTGATAGCTGATTAAAGATTTCTTCTGCTCACTGGTTCATTCTCTTAGAAAATGTAAAGTGTGCGTATTGCTTAGTGGATAAATAGGATTCACTGGCTGTGCTAAGCCCACTGGACCACTTTTGAATACAACCACAGAAACAGCTCTCCATCTTAAAAGAGTTGGAGTAGAATCACACTGTCAAGCAACCAAAAGGCTTGGGACATTAATTATGCCCAAAGTGATACTTAACCTTTGTTCAGCCTATATGTCTATTTTCTATACCAGGGTATAATCTTTAGCTACATGCTACACCAAATTACTTACTTCTAACAGCAAGGCTCTGAATATATTTATTCTCCTGTAGGCAATGGATTTTTTGAGATTATAGCTTTTTTCCAGGAAGAATTTTGGTGCCTGTAGTTAGCTGTTGAGAGAGTAAAGTGTCACTTCTGCAGCACAGTTCATGTTTTTAAGCTTTTTATAATATAGTTGTGAAAAAAAAAAAAAAAAATCTTAACAATGAGTTGCAGCCATAGGAAGGCAAGTAAAGTGAGCCTGGTAGCTCCGGTTCAGCTGGTTGTTAAAAAATTCATGATGGCATTAATGACAACCACACGCACAGTTATTCTGTTCTCCTTGTTGAAGTAGTCTTCTGTTTCCTGGCTATTTGGCACCAGAGAGGTGTCTGTATGACTGATATGCATGTGTGTGTGTGTGCTGGTTTGGCTGGACTTCATGCCACACAACATTTGCTTTATGTTGGAGAGACTGGGAATGAAAAATCATTATAAAACCTACAGCATCAATATACATTTTATGAATATTTGGGGTGAGTTGCTCTTATGGATTTACATTATTTTTCTTCCAGTTCATTTTTGTTGTTCCTTCTCCCCTAATTTTCCTCCTTACTTTTCTTTTATTCATAAGTACTAATTAAGTGTGCCTATGAGCTGTAACGCTTTGCTAATGAACAAGCCACAGGCTTTGTGAAAGCACCTCAAAAAACATGGGAAGAACTCCTTCCAGCTGAGCCAAACCCAGCACATCTGGTGTCAGTCAGACGGGGAGAGAGGAGCTCTGTTTAATAGCCTTTTTGAGAATCGCCAATGCTGGGGGTTAAAAGAAAGCCTGCAAGCAGTGAGAGCATCGGTGCTTGGTTGCAGCAGCAGCGTGGGGTGAGTGTCTTGCTGTGAGCTGCATAGGTGAAACCACTGAGGCTCTGCAGACTTTGGGTCTTGCCTGAAAATACACCACTTCCAAGAAAAGACAGTAATGTCTGAGGGCAGAACAAAAGGAAAACGTTGCAGGGAACAGCCAGCACAGCAGGAACATGTGGAGTTAGTGTAATTGGAGGTGTGTGTGAGTGCCTTCAGATGAAGGAGCATTTAAATGGAGAGGAAGGATGAGTCCTTTTCTAGGAAAAGGCACAACGGGAGAAATGGGTTGGCTCACCGCCTCTGCAATGACAGCAAATAAGATGGCTCTGTATTTCCATCCCTTCTTTTATAAGCAGAGTCAAAAACAAAATTACATCATGCTCTTCAGAGTTTTTACATTCTGCAACATAATAGCTAGAAAATGGCACTGGTAAGAAATCATTTTGTTCACAGTTTCCTTATTTTTTATGCATTTTAAATGAAAGACCCCGTGTCAGACTGCCCTTACAATATTAACATAAATAAAAGTAATGGGAAAGAGAGAATAGAAATCGACTTCCATCTGGAGAAATTAAAATCTTTTAATAGAATGCCAAATGAAATTGTTGTTATGAATAATTCTGTAGCAGAGTAAAAGAAAAGCTGTTTGATTTACAGAACTTCTTGCTTATCATTAATGGCAAATGAAGCAAACACAGTTTTATTGCATGAAGGAATAATCTTCAACTGGCTTGAACAATTACGCACTCCACTTAGCCCAGAGGCTAAATGAGACATGCTGCAAGAATGAACGTTATGTAAAATAGGCACAGGTTGAGAGAAAGCTGCAAGAAGGAAGCTGCACGGGGGCTGAAAAATGCCTTTCATAAATTTCCCTATTCCACCTTGCCCAAAGAAGAGGGCCTGGAGGAAACCCAGCAGCATCACTTCTCAGAGGGTAGAGCCTTGTGCATGGCGAGCAGCAGCCATGACAAGCTGCAGCAAAGAGGGAAGGAGATACTGGTGGGGTACAAGGGAGCACCAGGAGCCCACCATCCTCTCTGGCTGCCAGACTAGTGTCTGACTTTGTCCACCTCCACACTTGTTGAAATCACAGTGATTCTTCCTGTGGAAAGCCGAGTTTGCTAAACAAGAAGAATGAATGAAAAACACCGCTTTCAAGCACAGAGCAGCATGTCACACATTCCTCTCACCATCTGAGTGTATCCAATAGCATATGCAACACACGTTTCCCTTCTGTGGTTTCAGAATGGGTTTTCCTCAGTTAAATCCACCTTGTGAAAACATGACAAGTATGAATCTTTCACGATTCTTCCGTGCTTCTTTGGACTTCACGCAACAGTCTTCTTGTTCATGACATGAAGCAAAAACAGTACTGCTATTCCTCAGAATGTTCTTTTATTTGTGATCATAAATGGACAAAAAGCAAAGCAATAAATTGCTTTTTAAAATAGCTTCCACCAAAGGGGTTTTCATGCCAAAGAAAAAAGGTTGATGGTTAAAAGATTAGGTTAATAGAACGTGTGTTCACACCAAAAAGTACATGGTGACTTTCTGCTTGATTTCTAGGCTGTGCTGCAAAAGCCAGCATTAAAACTGATATAGAAAAGAGAAACACAGTCAGGAATTTCTAGTCAGGAGAACCTGACTGCCAGCCTCATGATTACATTTGTAGCCTGTAGGGTTTTGTTTGTTTGTTTGTTTGTTTTCTTTCTAAATCATCTTTAAGAGTAAGAAATATACAAACACTTTTATAACAAATAAAATGGGGGGAAAAATGACCATAAGAAAAAACAAAAACCAAAAACCTGACACCACAAAAATAGCAACAAAAATAATAAAAGTAAATTAGGCTGAGCATAGTGAAGTGTGCTCAAAAGCCCAGGCTTTGAAAGTAAACTTGGTTAAAAACAAAACCTGTATTTTTACTTTTCAGACAGTTCTATCCTTGGCTTTCTTTACTGGTAAAACTTACACTTGTGAGACACGATGTACTCAACAGCTATTGCTGTTATATGTTCTTATTTAAGAGGACTTGATAGTCTAAGATATAAAAATTCTAATATTCCTGCTGGAGTCTCTCAAGTAATTTAATAATTTTGCAGTTTAATTATTGAAATAATTTTGTTGTACATTCAGTAAATTCAGCAGTGTGTAGATGATTTGAAGGTTGTGATATATGTGTATTCTCAGTGGTAGAGGAAGCATAAACAGTCACAAGACATGTTAGCTCCTCCACACGTAGCAATTATGGGGAGAGAGGTTTTTTGGAGGGCCAAAAGCCCAGAGTGTTTTAGTTCCTTGCAGTGCGTATGTACAGAGCCACCAAAACCTGGACAGTGTAGATCTGTGCGACCTAATTGCACTGAAACTAGTTGGGGATATTTGTCTCTCAATAGGGCCTGATGGTTTAGTTTAACCATACCTCAGGGGAAAAACTTGGAGACCCTGTGTGCTCCCTAAGACCCCAATGGATAAGAATCCAAATAGGAAGTCCTGATTCAAGTTTCTTTCTCCATCCTTATAGCTCAAGCCAGTGCCCTAGAGCACCCTAGGACTGAGGCTCCTAAATCCCTCTGAAAAATCCTCTTTGTATAATCTAATTAAAGGTCTTTTTTTTTTTTTTCAAAATAAAATTCCTGTTTTATATTAAGATAGGAACTGAGATGCCCCAAATTTCTTCTCTGCTATAGGATAATAGGAATTTATTTCACTTATATTTTTGCATGCAAAGGGCAGCACCTTCAACAAAACATACTGTTAGAGCCACCCTTCTCATGCCACCTGAAGATTACTCTATTGTCTGTTGGGTACAGCAGGAGTAGACTTTGACAGGTGGAAAACTTGTATTCAGATTTATACTATCCCAAGTATGTTTGCCCTGACTGTTGTCTTATTTACCACATCAAAAGGAGATGTCTTACTCTCACAGCCTTCTTTTTAGAAAGAGAAACAGTATCTATAAAGGGTTTTTAAAGGCACTGAGTTTTAGCAGGGAACTGATTGCAAATCCCAGGCAGAGACAGAAAGTTCAGCCAAGCAAAATGGTGGGTGGTACTTTCTTCAAGGGAGTGCCACTTAACATGTGCCTCATTCTATGCTTATTAATAATCATTTTAGAAGTTTTTCTCTTCATGCTTCCCAGACACGACACACACCAGTGTATACTCAACTAATAAACAGCACAGAAAACGCTGTCTGCATGGGGAAATCGCGCATTACAATGAACACTTACAAGAAGATGGAAATACTAGTCACCTCAAGCACTTGCTGGCATAGGTGTTTGTTTACTATGAAAAGCTGTGGAAGAAAGTGACAGAATACAAAGATTCAAAACTTGATCTCTCACCACTTGCTGAGAGCAAGTTTCGTGACTACTTCACAGTTAACTGCATAACTACTGGATTGATTGCTAGAGCTGCAGTCTCCATCACGTAGGCCAGGTATATGTGAAGTCCTGTGCTAATACTGAGACTGCAGATGGAAAACAATCTGCAGTGTTATCTGCAGAACGTCCCCTTGCCCAATATTAAGTGTACCTGTAGCAGTCTGTCTTGGTGTACACGCTGCCTTCCTGGCTTGTGCTTGTATCACACCCTCTTCTCTTCCCATCTCAATTCTTATTCTTCCTGTGGAAAGGAAACTCAGGTCAGATTCATGGGCAAAAGGAACACACAGTAGCTTCCAGACAGTTCTCCAGTCTGGATGGTCAATCAAGGGTAGATTCCCCCATCTATCTCTGACAGCAGAGAAGGAAGAGTGGTGATAGACAGTGTGCTGGTAACAGGAATATGTGATGTCCAATCTGTTTTTAGGCAGTAGGAATCCATGCACAGACATAAATTATCAGAGAGAGAAAAAGCCTCAGCATCAATGCCATGTTCAATGCGTGGGAGAGCCTCAATGCCAGCTCAAATATAGCACAGCAAGCAGATGTCTTTACTACACCAAGCATACTTAGACCTCCCTGGATTTGCAGCGACAGCCTAGAATTACAGTCTTTTTCATTCAAAAATTATAACAAAAATCTATGTTGCCACTCACCTTTTATGTAAGCAAAGGCTACAACACACACACAGTGAGAGATCTGCAGAAAAGACAAAGGAACAGGAGAAATAAAGGAGGAAGGAGAAAATTTCCATTCTTCCCCTTGAAGCCAGGCTTCTTTATGTGAAAGGATGCAAAATTCCTTGTAGCCAAACTCACGACACATACACTAGAAGGGTAAGCTACAAGACAGGTGACTGCATAGACCTTCAGATTTCAAGGGTAATGATCAATCATTTGAAGTCTGCCTGATAGTTGGCCATGACTGGTTAATACTGGGGCTAATACTATCTAGTGTCTTCGCCTGGACAATGTGGTAGAATCTACCATCAAAAAGACAGTGGATTATATGAAATGAGAATAGCAGTTGACACGCTTAAGGGCAGAGCTGCTATTCAAAGAGATTTCAACAAGCTGGAAGAATGGACTGGCAGGAACCTCATGAACTTTAACAACAACCTATGTAGATTCCTGCTCTTGGAATGAGATAACCCTGTGCAACAGCACAGACTATGCACTACTTGGCTAGAAAACACCTTTGAAGAAAAAAACCTCCAAGTTGTCTTGATGGACAAGAGTGGACAGCATGTCCTTGTGGTGAAGAAGGTCAGCCTCATAACGGATTAGCAAAAGTGCAGCCGGTAGGTCAAGGGAATGACTTTTCCTCTCTATTTACTAGTTGTAGGGTTCCATCTGTCCTACTGGGTTCAGTTTGGGGCTGCTAAGCACAAGAAAGGCATGAACAAACTGGAACAAGTTCACTAGAGGCCTCCAAGCTGTTTGGGGCTAGAGCACTTGCTCCATGAGGAGAGGTTGAATGACCTGGGCTGGTTCAGCACAGAGGAGAGGTGGCATGGGGAGCACCTAATCGCTGCCTTCAGCTGCCTCAAAGAAAAAAGTAGAGCCATACTCTTCTCATGGATGTACAAATAAGTGTCCTTGCCTAATAGGATAAGAGGCAATAGAATCAAGTTGTAACAAAAATAAAAACAAACAAAAAAATTGCAACTGCATATATTGAAAAAAAATATTCACAGTGAAGGCTGTTGCACACCAGAGCTAGTTGCCCAGAGAGGCTGTGAAAGCTCCATCCTAAGAGATATACAAAAGCTAACCAGAGGAGGCCCTGAGCAACTTGACCTAACTTCAAAGCTGGCCCTACTTCGAGACCTTCAGAGCTCCCTTACAACCTGATTTTTTCTATGATTTTATGATTCAAAGGACCCAGGAGAGAAAGGAGGCAACATAAAACCTGAATCCTTAATATAATATTCAAAATTTCCCCCAGGAGAAGCAGTTTCTGGGAGGCAGACAGCCCCAGTGTCTATCTCCATGCCTGATGGCAGAAGGGTCCACATCTGAACCTCATGAGTTTAATACCAGCCCTACATATTCAGAGATAATTTCTGTTCCCAGCCTTCAAGTGCTAGTTTCCTGCCCATAAAAATCTCACATTGTGAACGTTGTTCCTATGAATAGTTATTAGGAAAAACTTTGGGTCTGTATTAAGGTGACTGACAGTTATCCCCACATTACCAGATATATAAAGGTATCTTAAAACACTTGCTCAATTTTACTGGAGAGATTTTCACAGCCCATTTCACAATGTTTGTATCTTTCAGCTATGAGCTATAAACATCATGTCAAGTTTCTGGAAGATATTGCTCCGTACCTGTCCCTCTGGCTTTGAAACAGCTCCCCAGAGTCACAGAAAATTGGTAGATAAAGGAATTAATAAATGCATAGCAACAACAATTACTATGAATACAAAACAAGGCAGCAGGAGAAGTAACTATCATATTTGCTCCCTCTTAGCCCTCTTCCTCTAACAGACATTGCAAGAGAGATTGTTTAAACTGATGGTTTGGCATCAAGTTCTGTTGAAAATATATTAAAACTCACTGGATATGGCTACTGCAGAGTTTGCAGACTTTTTTTTTTTCTTCCCACTTTGCCTCATTTCATTGCAATGCAGATGGACTACCTGAATGGAAAACTGAATATCGTATAAAACCCTTTGATGATTTAACATGAGAAGCTACCACTGAAGAACTCTTAGGAGCAAGACACTAACATAAATTCTTTATCGGGATGTTGTCATTAAAAGCAATTCTCCTTCCTATTTTAAAGATGTATTGCTGGAAAACAACATTGAGGTATGAAATGTTCCTGTTTTACAATGATCCTGAAGGTATAGAATTAGATTTTTCTGACAGATTTACTGTTTTTAATTAGAATCAAAACTGCAAACTAAAGTCACAGTTATAACAAAATCTTAAATGTGTATTAATATTTTAATAGAGTCATCTGAAGCAGTCTTTTTTGCCCAACAGAACAGGCCAACACTGAATATTTGATTTCAAAATACAAATAAAACTAAAAATATTGACTTAAATATAAAATATAATGTATATCAGCCAGGAACAGAGGAAATAGACCAATGCAGGACAGCAACGATTCTTATCTTTTTATTAGACTGTTAGCAACAAATATAAAGAATGCTGAGTACCCAATGTGAGGCCTCTCGGATAATTTCTTTTTGTAATGTAAAGGAAAATCAATGATTAAGGTAGCATTTCCTGAATACGTACTAAAACTACTTCATCTTTTTGATTAATCTCTCAGGCATAGACTGCAGTTTGCAGTAAAAAGAAAATCAGATCTGAATTTACTAAGCCAAAAATACAGCCCTCTCTTAGTTACAATGTATGCTCTGTGCTCATCTATGGCCTGCATCACATGCTAAAGAGAGGAGAATAGTTCTGAGCTGCACTAGGAGCAATAGCCTCCAGTTTCTTTCTCATCTTGCCCACCGTCCCTTGACCCACCTCTTAAAGTGCATTTACAGCTGTTGGTGAAATTCTTTTTGTCAGCTCCATTACATTGCCATGCCCATTATCACACCTGACTGGAGCTGGGTTGTCACAGATTCCTCCAGGGTTGCACCTTACTCCAGAGACCTGAAGCCACCAAGGCTGCAGCCGTGTGGCTCAGGACCACTGTTTTACATCACCTTATGGGATATCCCATCCTCAACAGGAAACCAGAGTTCTCTTTCCTGTCACTGTATTGAGACCAATAATTGTGTTCAGGCGAAGCAGACTGCAGGAAGGCATTTGGATGTGATCTGGAGATGGCAGGAGAAGAATTGCCACTCTTTGATTGTAGTTCATAAACTCCATTGCATCACCAAAAGGGGCTGTGCCTAAATTTTAGCTGGATTGGGGTTTAACTTCCAGGCATCGTTTTTTGTTCTGGTAGGTTAATGAGCCCTCCAATACCTAAGGTTTTCTTCCTCTCAAAATGTTCACTGGTAATGTTTAAACTGTCCTGGCAAGTTTGATAAACTTGACAGATCTCTATAGTGTCTCCCAGCACAGCATCTTTTCCATCACAATTATCTTTTGATATTTAACATAGAGATTAAATTATCAGGGAACATAGACGAAAATTAAAGTAAGGTGTAAAGTTTAGAGCATCTTTTACGCATTCAGTTTTAAAAGCCTCAGGATAAGTGTTTATCTTGTCTTTTCAATACCTCCCTCTGCTCAGATGACATGCACATCAATGTGATGCTTGGGTTTATAGGTCCTGGGAACAGTGTGCCCTTCATCTAAGCTTCCTGTTGAGCTTGTCTGCCATATCATGAACCAACACAGTGTTTCTTAGCTGGGATTAGCTCCCAGCACCCCTGTTTGACTGAGGTGCAGCTCAGGGCAGCGAGTCTTTTGTTAGCAGAGACCAGGCAAACACCAGAACTGCGTAGTGCTGGCTTTGCATCACAGCTCATTGTCTCTGCTGGCAAGAACAGCCAGCTGACACGGGCACAGCTTTCGGACTGAAAGCTGTCTGACTGCACAGTGCCACATGGATGTGGATGTGTTGAGCTGGGCTGGTGCTGGCTAGAGTGTTTGTGAACAGACACTCCTGAGTTTGGGAGATCAGCCAAGAAGGAGCAGCTGTGCTCAGTCAGGAGCCCGGTTTGGGCCACTCTTGACAAGTGGCAGTGTAAGTTGCTGTAAGTAATCCATTATCATCCTTGTTTGTCTTCTTCCCGTGTCTTCCTTGGGAGCACTGCAAAAGCCAAAGTTTACATAGCTCCATTCCTCCTTGGCAATCTCCTTGTCCTTTTGGAAATTAATACTAAGTGAAGCACAAAAACTGCATGCTGCAGGCACATTTCTATTAACCTTGTCTGTTCATAAAACAAAGAATAGAGCAAAAGGCAGTTTTACCTTCAGCCTCTCCCTCTGAAAATTGTACTACAAAGGCACACATACATGTCTGTATTGATTAAAGAACATACGGATGGTATGAAACAATCCAGAAAATGACAGCACTTTACTGGGGTCCATGCTAGCATCAGAAAAACCCGCAGCCTATTTCTAATTAGGACTTGTTGTGCAGTGCCTGTAAAAGGACAGATGGGACAGACAGGGTTGGTCAGAAGCCTCATGAACTACAGAAAAGACCAAGAAGCTTTCAATTCCGAACCCCTCTCCTCCATCCAAGGGTTTGGGGTTCATCACCCTGAACCTCTTTCAGATCCAGAAGCCTGTGACAGTTTTGGCACAAGACATGCCAAAGACAAATATGCAATCATTTAAAGGCTGGAGCAGCTTCACAAGTAGAGAAATTCAAGTCTTTCCTTTGGCCTAAGAGACAGTAACTGAAAGTCATATCTCCTACTTCCTGGTCCAATGTCCTTGTTGTTGTCTTTCTTCCTCTTGTTTAATTAAACTTTAATTAGTCTGTTCAAAAGAGGATGCAGTTAACAAAAGAGATTATGAGCCTTTTTCTCTGCTCCCTTTGTCAGGGTGTCTCATAGTTTAGTGATCAGGTGGGATATGGAGATTGAATTTCCTCAGAGAAAGGAGGGGGTAGTCTAGAGATTTAATGTGCTGGGTAATTTGTCGCATTACAGATCTACTGAATATAAAAAAGATAAGGTGCTATTTTGTACTGTTCCCAATCTGACTGGAGCATGGCCTGAAGACAGATTGGGCAGAGTTTTGTAAATCTGAGCAGGGCTAAAAGCAGAGAGGTGTTGAAGTACTCAGGACTGTTAAGACTGAGGTATCTCTGAGAATGTCGAGAATCAATCAGCAGGCCCAAAGAAGTGAGAAATACAGGGCTGTTAAGCAGGAGCTGAATAAAAAGTTAGTTCTCACAGTTGTATGTCCCTTGGTTCCAGCCAAGCCTGATTTTCAGTGCTCAAGTTTATGACTGGACATAATTCACAGTCATTAAGCACAGCTCCTTGAAAAGAGTGAAATCTGAAGGCAATTTATGCCAGAGATGTGGCATACTGTGGAAAAGCAACTGAGCTGGAGTGATTTCTCCAGAGTCAGATGTTCTGTTATACTGTTATACCCTGACCAGGCACGAACATTTGATAGGTTTGTTCAAGTCTACTGTGCAGGATCAGATTTCTCACTAAGACATCTCCATATGGTTAGCACTATAATATAGTAAAGACAAACAAAAATCTCACCAATGGAAAATCATTCATAAGAGTATCTTTAAAAAAAGCACTCTGCTCTCTGCATGTTATCCTCACTTATTTTAGGAGTGAGGTTTGTGAGGAAGGCTGAGGACCTGAATGGAGTCAAATCTGGTTGGAGGCTGGTCACAAGTGGTGTCCCCCAGGGCTCAGTACTGGGGCCGGTCCCCTTTAATATCTTTATCGATGATCTGGATGAGGGCGTCCAGTGCACCCTCAGTAAGTTTGCAGATGACACCAAGCTAAGTGCGTGTGTCGATCTGCTCGAGGGCAGGAAGGCTCTGCAGGAGGATCTGGATAGGCTGGAGCGATGGGCTGAGGTCAACTGTATGAAGTTCAACAAGGCCAAGTGCCGGGTCCTGCACCTGGGGCGCAAAAACCCCAAGCAGAGTTACAGGCTGGGAGATGAGTGGTTGGAAAGCTGCCTGGCCGAGAAGGACCTGGGAGTATTGGTTGATAGTCGGCTGAATATGAGCCAGCAGTGTGCTCAGGTGGCCAAGAAGGCCAACAGCATCCTGGCCTGTATAAGAAGCAGTATGGCCAGCAGGTCTAGGGAAGTGATTGTCCCCCTGTACTCGGCTCTGGTGAGGCCACACCTCGAGTACTGTGTTCAGTTTTGGGCCCCTCGCTACAAGAAGGACATGGACGTGCTCGAGCGAGTCCAGAGAAGGGCGACCAAGCTGATGAGGGGTCTGGAGAACAAGTCTTACGAGAAGCGGCTGAGGGAGCTGGGCTTGTTCAGCCTGGAGAAGAGGAGGCTCAGGGGCGACCTTATCGCTCTCTACAGTTACCTTAAAGGAGGCTGTAGTGAGGTGGGGATTGGTCTGTTCTCCCACGTGCCTGGTGACAGGACGAGGGGGAATGGGCGAAAGTTGCGACAGGGGAGTTTTAGGTTGAATGTTAGGAAGTACTTCTTTACCGA
Source organism: Cygnus olor (assembly GCF_009769625.2). NCBI lineage: Eukaryota > Metazoa > Chordata > Aves > Anseriformes > Anatidae > Cygnus > Cygnus olor. Next base: position 33,780,378 of record NC_049169.1, on the reverse strand, counting down.
AAGGGTTATTAAGCATTGGAACGGGCTGCCCAGGGAGGTGGTGGAGTCACCATCCCTGGAGGTCTTTAAAAGACGTTTAGATGTAGAGCTTAGCGATATGGTTTAGTGGAGTGCTTAGTGTTAGGTCGGAGGTTGGACTAGATGATCTTGGAGGTCTCTTCCAACCTAGAAATCTGTGTCTGTGACCCTCTGCTTTCTGGCAGAACAACTCTGCTTAATTAAAACAATATAATTTGGACCAACAGTCACAAATCAAAAAATAGATTGTATAAAAATAAACCAGATCACAAAACAAGAAGACAGGTTCATATTTTTCACCAAATCGGATTTTCATATCTTTATCTTCACCAGTGGCCTCTAATTTACCCATTTTATTTTTTTCTGCATTGTTGTTATGTGTGGTGACATCTAGATCACTTCATGAGCAATTTTCACATTGCACAGAGGAATAAACAACTCCCAGAACATATCAGAGAGACACCTCCTCTGTATAATATTTTCATGGCAAAATTAATTCTTGCAAAAATAAATTGGGATGGGAACCTCACAGAAATTATTGTGAAAACTTAACTCTTGTTATATAATTCCTTAAACTATCTGCAAGGTTTTAAAATATAAGTGTGTTTTCTAGATGAAGAATCTGCCATATTGGCCTAAAACAACTGACCAATGCCTTAGCCATTCCTTTGACTTTGTAGAAGTTATTTTCTTCTTTTATTGGAATTTCTTAATCAGTTATCGAAGGAATAAAAGCTATTCCCGAGGTACTCGCCACATCTCAGGATTTTGGGTGGTTTTAGAGAGAATAAGTTTGTTCTCAAGTAATGTATAGCATACCAACACAAAATATATTTGGATATCACTTCCATAAAGTGTGATAAATGGGATCAGAAAACTTTATATGCAAAATCAAACATTTTCCAGTCTGATCACCAGCCTTGTCAAACTCCTAAACTCCTTTGGTTCAAAGAAATGCAGATAACATTTGTGATCCTTTTGTGACTACCAATAATGATAGGGTGGAGATCGTATTTCTAAGGCCCTTAGATAATTATGAAAGGCTTGAATCTGCCCAGAAGCTGTAAGACTAACTTCTCTTACAAAAGAAACATGTAATCATGTATAAAGCAGCTCCTGAACCTCTTCAGCTTATAACATAGCATGTTCATAGATCCCAGAAGAAGCTTTGATTCAGCTGTGTAGGCTGAGACTAAAGAGCTACACACACGGTTCACTTATTCTCACAGAGTGGGTGGTGTGACCAAGAGAGGTGGTGGTAGGAAGGCAGGCACAGTAACCAACCACTTCAATTTAATCTGCCTTTGTGTGTGCAAATCTACACCCACAGCCACAGAGTCATGTGGAAAAGAAGACAATTTGCACTTTAGAGTGCAATCCTTACAGTTACTTCCCATCTGGTAGGATGTGCTTAGCACCATGCAAGACCTGATGGCAACAGAGGAGGAGAAAGCCCTCCATCACTCCTGTGTAACTGGCTGGTTGCTCTTACAGTGAGTTAAATCAGCATGCAGGCTGGGTTGCATCTACTCGGGTACATCATGACATAAACTCACTAATTAAAAAAATCAAGGGCCATTATTTATAGAACTGATCTAATGGAAAACTTTTTCCCTAAAATTGTGGTTAATCACTCTTGTACACCCACTATGTGTACCAGCTCTGCAAGATGAAATTTTGTTAAAAATCACAGCCTTGTCCAGCCAGGGATACATTCATCTCTTCTGCTGTGATTTATTTTTACTGTTTAGTGTCAGTATTAAAGAAGCTTCTTAACACTTCTGGAGCAAGTGAAGATGTGATAAAGAGAATGGCATCTTTTCCCTAATAAGCTGTCATTACGTAAATAACTGCAAACGTTGTGCAACTATTGCTTTCATACAATTTAAGATACTGCAATATAGACATTATTTCGGTGTGTGATTTTTAAATCTTCCTCCAGCTTTTATAACGGTATTTGTCAGATTACAATTTATAAATTCTATTTACTGTGAAGAAAACCATTCATTACACTCAATTGAAATGTTTAAATAATGTAGCCACTTTTCTGAAACTTTTCTAATTTACAAGTTATTTGTCTTTATTCATGAAGCCTGTAGATATGCAGGTAATTTTAATTTTTAAACCTTCAAACTCCATGAAAATGAGTCATTCCATCCCTTTTCTCTTTCATCCAACATCTATTAGCTTCTTAAGAGAATCATCCTGATAAGAATATCTGATTATAGCACACAGAATACATTTCCAACATTTGTTTATGCCAATGTAGGGGAATTAAATTTTTAACTTATGAATATATGTCTAGTCCAAACATGACTAAGAAATGACACACATTTACACAGCCACAAGATATCTAAAGCATTTCCACTTTGACACAAGAAATATGCTTGAGAAAAGAATGCCATGAAAATACTAAATAAAAACTTGTGGATTCAGAAATTAGATGGTTACAGCCCTGTTGTGAAAGAGTGAGTTAGCCAGCAATGAAAACTTACCTTTGTGCTGACAGCTGCAAGTCAATACAAAACTAATATCCTTTTCTATTTTTTCTGTTTTGTTTTGTTTTGGAACCAAAAAGGCAAGGTTAAAATCTATCTTTTGCTCTCTGGACTTTTAGAAATAACAGCTGTTACGTGAGCTGGTTTCACCATAATCCTTGTGTTGCTAGAGCTCCTGTTAGGGAACTCTAGCACTCAAAGGGAAAGTAACATACCTTCAATCTACCTTCTGGCATGTCCAGGGAGGGATATTAAGCACATCATTTCCAAAGTTGGGGACTTTTCCTTTACAGACTTTGCTTTGTCCTTTGAGAACTGAATACCTCTTCACATGAAAATAAAACAAAGTTCACCTTGCTCTGCCTGAGGGGTGGTGAAGTATAGCAAAATCTGTTTATATTGAATAAAATCAGAAGTCTGAATGGCAGCCTGCCAGTTTAAAACACTACGCAAATGACATAGGTGAAAGGTGCTAAATAATGTAGGCTGGAGGCTGGTCTCTGCAAGGCAGCCAGGCAATACTGGAACCTCACAGCTAAATTCCCTTCCCCTCTCAGCAGCCTACATGCAGACCACCAGCTGCAGGAGTGCCATAGCTGACTATATTCACTGTTGTCTTGGGACAAAGTAAGATACCATGTTGGCACCAAAAGTGCACCAGGTATAATGCTGGCTGCCTAACATTGCCTGCTCCTTGCTGTTATTTTACTAAAGCAGACTTTTAAAGGAGCTACAGGACAAGCCCAAAGCTCTTCTGACAGTGAAGTAAATCCCATTGCCATCACTGGAGTACATTAAGGGAACATAACATATTTCCAGGAGGTTTCCCAAGTGATAGAAGGGCTAAATGTTAAGTAATCAGAATAGTTGTCATACCCTTTTTGTTGTTTTTTCTTTTAATTTCTATTTCAGCTAAAATTCTTGTTCTATGACAAAAAATCACTTATCCTGCTTAACATGCTTAAGAATCACTCAGCAAAAGAAGGAAGGGGTGTGTCTGGTAAAGTTACTCTGCCATTTCAGCATGTGAACCTTTAGGATTTGAAGAGGGTTGGCTAAGAGAGAAGGTTAGTTTTTTTCCTCTTATTTTCACCTCAGTCCATAATTACAGTTGCTACCAAAGACTGCATCAAAAAGAGGAGATTGACTTTAAATTTCAATTTCCTCCAAGGTTTATAAAAAAGATGTTTATAAGAAGGAGCTTTATTTTCACTTGATTTTCTTAAAATACTTAAATTGCTTTCCTTTTAAAGAAACCACAGCAGTATTGATCATGAATGGTGTTTGTTTGCGTGAAGATCTGTACAAACCCAAAGGTTATACTTTGAGGTGTCCAGATTACAACCATTGTTGGGAGTCTGCTGTAAGCAATTTGGGTAAGTGCAGAAGATGTTTCTGCATGCTTGCTAGAGAGGTGAAGCTGTGTGGTGTTCTGGAGGGTTACTGATGGAAGTGAGAATCTGCTATGTGTTCTAGTAAAAGGTTGCAGACTATGAACTGGCAACATGCAAACAAGACAGCTTACTACAATGCAGCCTAGTTTAAGTCCAAATTTCATGGAATTGAGTTGAGTTCTACTAATAGCTTGGATTTCCCCCCCCCCCCCCCCAAAAAAAAATTTAAATCATATGTTATCTATTTTTGATGTTTTTGATGCTGCATTTAAAAAAAAAGTCTAATTGAGTCTAATTAAACAAAATGATGAAATATTTTAAAGAGATTTCATTTATTCCACACCCTGGACAATCTTTTTTTCAACCTCATCATTATTTTCCAGTGGGCAGGGAGAGGAGAAAAGCTGTTTCCATAAGGAAGAAAAATAAAAACAACAACAAAAATGCAAACAAATGATCAAGAAAAAACAACAACAGAGAGAGAGGAAAGCTCTTCATGTTAAAGGGCTTTTCTATCTTCTGTTTGTCTATTGATTAAAAAAATAATTTTCACAATACCAACACTGATAATGAGACTAAGTTTATATGGGTGGCAATCCACAGTCTTGCTGTTTCCCAGATTAATGAGAGTGAACAACATTTGGTCTTTAATCTAGGCATACTTTGTATCATTCCTGTAAACCTGTGTTGAGTTTTGCCCTAATCTGTGATCTCCCCACTCCACCCCATCCCCCTAAAAAAGAAAAACACCTTCTGGATATATGTAAAATATATCTGGATATATACACTTACTTATATATCAAGTAAGTGTAAACATACCTTTAATTTTCATTTATATAAGTATTTAGTATATCCATGTACTTGCTCATACAGTCATTATTACAGTCTCTTGATAATGAAAGAATTAGGATCTTCTGATCATGAATGGAAGTTTCCAAATGAACCAAGAAGGTATCAGGAAATAAATTAGTATCTGGATAAACTTTGTGATTAAACGAATCTTGCTAAAAGCACCAGATGTGAAAAAGACAAAAGGCTAATTGTCAACACCAGTGATGCTAAGTAAATGTTTGACTTACTGATTATAATGAAACGCTGCTGTTAGTGGGAGTTCTGTGAAAATTGTTTGTTCTTGAATTATTGTTCCACAGTGAAAATGCTGTTTAGGTGGCATATTTTATATGCAATTATTTTCTCTACTTATTGATATACAGCTAATTTGGCCCAGGAAAATGTCTCTCATCACAAGTTGAGGTTTTGCACTATGCAAGTCATTTTTCTATAAACAATATTGATTATACTAATAGTAGTTTTTAATTTTAAAGCTTTACACAATGTCTAATTTGTGTCCATTAGTCATCATCTTGGGTACATGAACTTTCTTTTAATTGCCACTGAATGTCATTTCCAAGCTCAGAGGGTTTTATGAACAGTAGGTCTGAAAAATCAGTGGCTCTTCAGCTAGTGAACCTCACGAAATGCTCAAGACATAGAAGATTCACCAAATGATATGACTTAATGTTCATAAAAACAACAACAACACACCAACCAACCAACCAACAACAACAAAAATGAATAAAAAAACCTGCACTAATCTATAAAAAGGCCCAGCTGAACTGTGTGAATACAACCAACAGGAAGCATAAGGTCTTCTTCTGCTGCTAATATTAAGTTCAAAAGATCTTCCAAATATATATCTTTGACATGTTACACATTTTAATTCATGCAATTGAATCAGAAGAAAAACTATAAAGGACTATAAAGAGTGGTAATGGTCATGGTCTTATTGGTCATGGTTATTGTTTTCTTAATGGTGTAAAATAAAAATTAAATTAACAGCCTTGATATTTTCAATATATAGAAAACAGTGTGACTTTGGTTGCAGATTTTGACTTGTTAACCATGTTAATGCTGTGCAAATATGTGGAAGCACTCCTGAAGAGAAAGTGAAGGGCAGACTGTTCTTTCAATGGTTCTGTTCTCCTGAAATCCACTTCATCACATCTTAGTATATAAGGATTTTTGTTTTCCACCAACCTCATGCTGCCATGTGTCTCATGTGCCTCATGACCAGCTGCATTTAGTATACTCTGGAGAGTAAATTCTCTCCTGGCACTTTGTCCTGGGGTATTTTTAATCCTATACCACATTCATAAGAGGTTCCAGTTCTCCTATCTAAATTACCTTCTGTTACTCTCTGTCATAGCTTAAGTCCTCCTTATGGAGCTCTGAGGAAAAGTTTGATCTCCATTAGCTCAGGCTCCATTAGCTATGTGCACAGACATTCTGCAAGATATGCAAAAATTTACAATATAAAGTAATTGTTGGCTATCACACCCGAATGCTACAAGGGTAGGCTTCAGTGTGCTCACTACCCTGAAGAGACCAACTTGAAGAGGCTTTTCTGGGCTGAAGTGCCAGTCAGGAATGAGAGAGCTGACCTCTCCTCTTGGCTCATATCCTTCATGCTGATGAGTTAACATGTTCTGACTCCATCTTTCTTTCTTTAGGGTTTTATTCCTTTTTGTGTTGCTGCTTTTCACCTTGAATCCTTCAGCTGCTACCAATCCCTAAATCACCTATCTCTATCTGCAATTTTACCCTTCTTATCTTGCATGATTCCCCCTACAGACATTCCTATGGCATTTTTTAGAGCTTAGTAAATTGCTTAGAAGTCTGGGACAGGTTTATACAATGGGGACATGTCAGAAATAGGCCCAGGCCATAGGAACACAGACAGCTGAACCCATGCTGGGGATGGTCACAGAGCATGCAGGTTGTATTTCTTTTACAGTGTGTCAAGCTCATAGAGAATTCAGAAGCTATTCTTCTACTGAACAAGATATTTTATTAGTAAGTGTATTGCAAGAAGTGTCTTCCCAAAGTATTCTCCTGGAGAAAATGGCTGCTCATGGCTTGGACAGGTGTACAGTTCTATGGGTGAAGAACTGGCTGGATGTCTAGGCTCAAAGAGTCATAGTGAATCAGCAGTGTGCCCAGGTGGCCAAGAAGGCCAAGGGCATCCTGACCTGCATCAGAAATAGTGTGGCCAGCAGGATAAGGGAAGAGATTGTCCCCTTGTACATGGCACTGGAGAAATTGCACCTTGAATATGGTCAGTTTTGGGGCCTGCTCTGGAAGAAGGATATTGAGTTGCATGAGTGTGTGCAGAGAAGAGCAGCAAAGCTGGTGAAGGTACTAGAAAACAGGACTTATGAGGAGTGACTGAGGAAACTGCAGTTGTTTAGTCTGGAGAAGTGGAAGCTTAGGGGAGACCTCATTGATGTCTACAACTACCTGAAAGAAGGTTGCAGTGAGGAGGGTGTCAGTCTCTTTTCTCAGGTGACAAGGGATAGGACATGAGAAAACAGTCTCAGATTGCACTGGGGAGGTTTAGATTGGATTTTAAGAAGAATTTCTTTACGTGGGTGGTCAAGCACTTGAATGGGCTGCCCAGGGAAGCTGTGGAATTCCCATCCCTGGAAGTATTTAAGAGACATGTGAACATGGTGCTAAGGGACATGGTTTAGTGATGTGCCTTGGTAGCTCAGGTTGACAGTTGGACTTGATAATCTTGGAGGTCTTTTCAAATCTAGATGATTCTATGATTCTGAGATTACATGTATGTGCTGGTTTTCTTTCTGTGTGTAACTATCTATAAAATTTGTGATGCAGTTTGGCCCCGACTGTACAGCAGATATCTAAAAAGATGGCTTCTGCCATCACCTTGACTCTAGGATTTGGGAAAACGTCTCACAGTCATACTGTGCTGTTGGCTGATTCTCCATTTTCCATTTCCTGATATATTTCAAGACAGTGCCCTAATCTTTTTGTTCCAAACTGACACCATGATCCTCTTGTGTGATGATGGATTTTACAGAGGCTTCTCTGAAAAAAATTAAAACACATATTGTTGAAACCTGTAGGAGAAAAAATGACCCCGGAGAAGTAATGGCTCTTTGGTTTATAACCATAAAAGTGCTTGGGGTGGCATATGCATTTTGTCATTCAAAGTCTAATCATAGCAATTTGTGTCAGTCACGGAAGACTGCTTGGGGTGGATTCAAAATGTCACCTGCCCACCTACTCGGCATTTAAGTTTGCTGTGCACTCTGCATAAGAGTACAAAATAAATGGGTATTAAGTTAGCATTTTGATGACTCTGGGATCTTTAACAGGCACAGGAAACAACAGAATCCCTTGGTGCCTTTACACGTGGTGTCATGTATATGTTGAACAGAAACACTGGAGGGTGTGTGAAGGGGCTTACTAAAATGTTCTTTCCTTTCTGTGCAACTGAATGAAATGAGGCAATTTTCTCAAATGTATATTTTAGGAGTTTTTCATTGTTAAGTAGAAATGTAAGAAGCCGCAAAATTAGGGGAGAATGTTGATTTCATATCTACACTATTAATCACTCGCAAAGGGGTCTGATGAAGAGTTTACTGGCCTGAACAGAAAGATTTCCATTGTCTGCAAAGTGTTATGCATCAATATTACTATGCTAATGACTACACTGAGGCAATGGCTACCAGTGTTCAAGGATTTCTGAAGCTGATATCAGTTCTTGGCAGAAACCTATTATTTGTATATATATCAATTATGGTAAATAAAAAATACAGAGTTTAGCAAATAGAGATGTTGTTAGCCTGAAGTGTCCCACAGAACTAGAACATTTGATTCAAAGGAGTAACACACAACAAAGAAATTACCCTCTGTGAATCTATTGCTATGATGTGTACAGTTTCTACACTGCTAAGAGATGAAATGAAAAACATGCTTTCTTACAATGTGACACCTTCATCAATATTCAAGTAGAGACCTTCTAGAAATAATTAGTTATTTCTACATGGGTCTGAATCAAAGTCTAACTCTGAATATTACTAAAGTTTGGCTGAAGACATTGTGAATATTATCTTTTCTCCTCTGGGAACAATGAAGTCTGTCTTTGCATTTTGGAGCTGTCTTCTCTTTCTTCAAATTAGTTTAATTAGCTCCTGCAAACTGAAGATAAAATGGGTTGCAGAGCTGTCTCATCAAGAAGCAACTATGGTCAATTTAGGTCATTAAGATCCTATCAAACTCTCACACTACTGCTGTTCTCAGAGGAAAGGATTTTATTTTATTTTATTTTATTTTATTTTATTTTATTTTATTTTATTTTATTTTATTTTATTTTATTTTATTTTAACTCAGCAAAATCTTACAGAGAATAAACAGTCCAGATATTAACAAGGCAAGAGGAACTGTTTTAAATTTAGATACAAAATGCAGGAATAAAGTTGGCCCTATCTCTAGTCAGACTGTTATTTCACAGAGCCCGGACACAGAGAAATAAGAGCCATGCAAATGTAGAGTAATTTAAATCTAGAAGTAGCACATCTGTAGAACTTGGTAGAGTTTTATAGGTGAGGAGTTAAACTGCATTACATAGCATGTGCCATGTTCCTCTGCATGACAAACTATGATTAATAAATGTGAGTCTTAAGAAGTGTTAGACCAGCTGGAAAATATTTAGATGGCTAAAGTTCAGGTAGGATTCTTCTCAATTTGAATATCAACTCCAATTGCAATCCCAGCTTGGATACTAAATTCAAAATTAAAGTCCTAAAAGCTCAATGTCAGCATATACCTAAAGGCACTATCTGCTTCCCCTTACATACAGAAGTTCCCTCATCATCTCAGGGCTCTGACTGCTCCCACAAAGCAATCAAGACTGCTAGTTTCCATCTAGCTCTATACACCTGAAACTGATCCCCCTGAAAGGTTTGGGGTAGTCCACAGGAGTAAGTTCCAGGCACCATACCTCATATTATAGGGTGTCTGCTTCAGAAATACTCCAGTTCCACCAAAAATCACAACAAGCATCATGGTACTTTGAAAGAAAAACAGCTAACTGTGTTATGGTTTCCCAGGCCTCTTACAGCTTTGTGAAAGTGTTTTTTATAGGAAATAAATGTCAGTTTTGCCCTTGCCAATAAAAGGTTGAAAGCACTTGTCAGTGACAGAATATGTTGTATACTATTTTATATTCTCAGTATAATCAAAAAGTGGAAAGGGAAGTCAACTCAGAGAATGAGCTGGCTATGTGTTCATGGGAGAGAAGATGCTGGTAGGGCCTCTTTCTAGAAGTCATCTACCTGGTACTGCTAGTACATCAGTGAAGCATGAGAAGGCGTTAAAATCTGAAACCCCCATACTGGAAGATTCTTGGACTTTACACCAGTGTTTCAGATCATGGCCTACATTTTGTTTCACAAGCAATTACAGCTGCCACATCACTGCAGTTTCGCTCCCCTTGTCCACAGTCTGTCTGCATCCAGTTTGTGCTTCACAGGGATTTAGGCATCAGCCAGTTCCTTTGATCCTTGAAACAGATGGATGAATGATCTTTGCACTGGTTTGGACTTGATTTCTGAGCACAGAAGATCCCTTGAACAGTTTGTGCCACTAAGTCAGCAAGTCAACACATATAAATCAACTGAGGGGGATTTGCTCTGAGCTCATCAAAGCATGGGATTAGCCTTGTATGTTGTGGGACTCCACTTTCTTTGAATTCTGGTTGTGTTTCATGTTCAGATGAAACATTTGAACAAAGGCATCTGAAAGGGCTCAGGCTCAGCTGCTTGTGTTGATCTCAGATTACTCCACTGGGATCACTTGGTTTTCCCTTGCAACAAAAAAGAGCCAAGTGCCACTCAGTTACAACTCTTGTTCAGGTTAAGAGTTGTGGGCCTCGACAGATCTGTCATTAGACCTGTTCTGTATTTTGATTTATATGCTATCCAAAAGTATTTGGTTCTTTTGGCAGCCTTATCTTCTTAATGTCCTTTTCTTTCATCTTGGTGAAAAGCGTTTGTTCCTTCCCTCTCCCCGCCACCAGTGCATGGGGTAATCCACTCATCTCATTCACCACTGCAGAGAGGCCTCCTCCGTGTCCCCTTGTCCTGGGGGCTATGCTGGAAGACATCCCCTGGCCCCCCAGCCCCAGGTCTCCAGTCCTCCTCCTCAACCCACCACCCTTTTCTGCTTCCCTGATCTCTCCTCTGTGACCCCCTCCCTAAACTGACCATGTCGACTAGAGGCCATCCATCTCAAAACTGGGCCTTGCAGTCACCTCTAAATGTTTGTGCTCCAGTTGCTCCATTTCCTCACCCTCATGTCCTGGCCATGTCATGGCCAGGCACCAAAAGATATGGTATCTTGTCACACAGAGGAGCCTTTAATCACCTCATAGCGAGCCTTCACTTGTACCTCCGCTCATGGGTGGCATATGAAGGAATTTCCTTCATAGGTTGATGGGCATGGGCACAGCACGGGTGTCCCTGACCTTTCTGTGGTAAAAGGGAGATTCTGACACATGGGTACCCCAAGTGCTTCAGGTCACTCACTGTACTACTTCAAGGAGAAGTGTGTGCTCTTGGAAGTGCTTTGCTCGGTGTCACACTACAGCTCCTCTGCCGCACATGTCTAAGCCACCAACCCTCATGCTCCTCCTTCATTGTCCCCCATCACCAGCTATCTTTCCTCCTCATGTTTCATTTTCATTAATCCCTCTCCCCTTCCAGGAGGGATTAGCATTTTGATTAGAGATAGGTTAGTCCACCACCCTAAAAGGAGACTGACAAGAGGTCTCTCTCTCCCTCCCATGCACAGGAAACAGTATTGACTGCAGATGCTGACACAGCTCTTTGTCCACCATTGTTCCTCATGTTCCAAAAGCCTCTTTACTTTTCCTGCTACTACAAATATCCCTTATTTTTGGCATTCCTCCTTCCCTTCAAAAGAAAAAGCTATGACAATCCATTCAGAAAGAATGTGAGAAACAATTTCATCCCACCATGAAATTCTGTAACTGCAAGTACTGCCTCCCGAAACATGACAAAACCCTCCAGAAACAAATATTCAGGAAAACCTTCTATCCATACATGCCTTTGTTTTGACCAACATGTACCTTCATATTTTGGATGAATGTTTCTTATGTTGCAGTCATTTAGTTTCATAAAGAAATATGAATGCTTTTAATGTAACATATTTACATAAATAATGTTAAGTACTCTGAATGTATTGAGGTTACTTTAATCCATAATTCTTTAATAAGCTCTAAATTAATATCATTATTTGAAATGGAGGCTTCACACAGTTCAGATAAAAAGTTATCGTTTACATCTATTCTTTACTTTCTTTTTCATTTTTTTCAGTTTGATAGCCAAACTTTTGAATTACTCACAAGGCAGAACTAATAAAATTTATATTATGATTTAGGAACATATTATAAAATAAATAAAATAAAATAAAATAAAATAAAATAAAATAAAATAAAATAAAATAAAATAAAGATAACATAAAATAAAAGGAATTACAGTTATTGTTACTTTGTCTTTTGAAAAATATTATCCCATATTTCGTAGCTAGTGTGTTCTTTACACAGTTCCTTACAGGCACCTCAAAGTTAAGAGTAAGGTATTGCTTTGTGCTTTAATGATACCTTATGTCTGATAGCACTGAAACTTTTCTGAAGTGCTACACTTAAACAGCTGAGAAAGTAAGAAATTAAAACACAAGAATTTCTGTGCTTTTTGCCTATTCATTTTGTGTTGTAGTTTTTATTTTGATGTACTAGAATTGTATTCGAAATGTCTTGTTCTTCATGTAGAGCTCCTCTGTTCTGAATTCCCACATTCATATATATCTGCCACCTCCCATCACATTTTTGTACTTCCCATCATATTGTTTTACACAACCAAACTGGGTCACAAATAGGAGCCACAGAAATTTGATTCAAAGCTTTAGTTTGAAGGTTGTTTTCTTTAAGGAATTTTGAAAGTAAAGTTCCAAAAAGACAAGTGTGGCTCAAATTCTAACACTGACTTGATTTTTACTTTTCGATTTCGTATTACATGTATTAAACACAAGGTAGGAATTTGACACAGAGGGTAGAGACTAGCTTGGCATAGGTCTGGAAACTTGTAGGTTTCTATCCTACATTAAAGCTCTCCTGTATTCCTGGAAGGCACTCCAATAAAAATGACAGATAAGAGGCAGGTGCCAAGAGTAGACAGCAGATCCCTGTAGTAAAAAGAACATGAACTGAAATATGAAAACAGAAAATAATTGACTATGTGATGGAGTATCTGGATATGTACGTCTGAGAAGAGTTTGGAGAGAGCAGGGAGAAAAGTGGAAGTGCCATAATGAGGTAGGGTCATCCATGAGGCAGACCCAAGCAGGTCTCTGGTAACGAGGACCACAGGCAGAACCACCACAGACAGATGACAATTCTTGTCAGGAAAAAGTCAAAGTTGATCACAGGTTCAATTCTCACAGCAGCAGTGATGAGTGCAGATGCACCAGGTGCTTTTTCACAGAGAGAGAGACTAAAACCCACAATCCCTTAGTGGATGAGCCAGACACTCTGGAAAGAGAGGAAAGCAGACCTCAGGCAGGAACAATTGCTAACGTTTCCATTGTTTTATTATAAAAGGAAGTTCATGTGATGAAATTAAATTGACAAGAATAATTTAACCACGGTTAAATTGCATTCCTACATCTTAACTTTCCTGTTTCTGAAAACCTTTTACTAAAATCAAATGCCAAGAAGGTAATTTTTATGTGATTCATGCAGATCTTTTCTTCTTTGCCTCTATTTTTTATTCCCCCCCCCACAGACAGAATACTTCTCTTATTGATATAATTGGAAATACTGCCATTGATTTCAGTAGAAGGAGGATCCAGCATAGCATAGATGGGTTACTGAGTTTCTATGGGATATCCATTGTCACAATTCATTTCCAGTATCATGCAGGCCTATTACCGGAGCACAAAGTACCATATGACAATTACAGCGTTAAAGATCAGTACATTGCAATCACATCCAAATTGTCAGCATTAGCCTAGAGAAGTGCTTAAAGAGAAAACTGCTCTGTTGCAGAAAAATGCATAAAGAATAGAAATAGCTGGATGATTTTATTGTTCAATAATTTATGCAATGCCTGATTTTCTATGGGAGACCATCAGGAATTATCTAAACCATCATATTCACTCTAGTTAGTGTTTCATGTAGTTCAAATTCATATAATTCTTTATTGAAGCTACCATGTGAGCTCCATAAACCCACGTGGCAACAAGCTAAGCTTTCAAAGCACTTTCATAAAACAACTGTACAGTCCATTTCAAGCCTCGGAAATGAATAGCTATTTTGACAGCCAAGGCAGTGATGCTGAGATACTAAGAACAACTTTCCACATCATTAAATACAGCATTTCCCCCTTGCTAGAGTAGCTGATAATAAAGGGCAGGCTACTTTTTGCCATGACAGCTTCTCAACAGTTCATTTTGTGGTTCTCAACAGCTCATTTTGTAGGGTATTAATCAAAAACGTCTTTTAACCTTTCCATAAATTATTTTTTTTTCGTTTGTTTGTTTGCATAATGGTCCAGGTATAATGTTCACCAAATTGACACACCACGATAGACAACTGTATTACTGCAGTTTATTGAATTTGGGATTAGGTACATTAATCTTCCAAAAACTTCAACGAGTTCAAAACCTAACTGCCTTCCCAAACACAGCCTAAGTGTGTGTAATGACACAGCACAGCCAATGAGGTATCCCCAGCATACCTCTTCTTAACAGGAAAGCTTAGTTTAACATCCTTGTGGGCTATTTACCTTCAGTGAAATCACTGAAATAATCATGAGAGCTCATAAGTGCTTTCTGAACAGCTGAATCAAAACTAGGGATCTTTATGAAGAATGACAATCAATCTCTGAATTTATGGACTGAAGAATGAAATTCCTTTCTTTGACCCTGTTCCAATAGGTGAATCTGGAAGAGCTTTCTATTCAGACATGGTTTAAAACACTGCCTGCACTCACAAATTGGCCTTGTTCACCCAAAATGAGAAAGAGTCATGAGAATGGACTACTGTGTTCCAGTCATTTTCCATCTGTATCATTCATTACCTGTTTGTTTGAATTGATTTTCAGCTCAAAAGAGGCATAAAAGTTTAACAAAACCCCAGGTCAGGATAGCTGCACCAGGATAAATCTGTGCATACTTTGCCACGTTTGTATGTGAACTGATCAGAACAGCCTGCTCCATGAACAAGTACTTGGACCTACACTAGGAACTCCAGAGCTAAGGCTGAATCTGCACATTGTACATATATGATAAGGATGGAGCATAAGGAAGAGCTGTTTGGACATCAGGCTTTAACCTGCCATTCAAATTCTTTGAGTTCTTTTTCTTTGGAGAAAGGGTCATACTTGCCTATGGAGCTCAGCACTAGATAACAATAAAGACAGACAAGGAATGAAATAGGAAACAAAGGCCATGTATGCAAGCTGCACAATATGCACAGCAAAACAATTGTGTTATGAAAGAACAAGCATGAAACAAGTGCACTATTTTTTCCTGTATTTATCAATATAAGAACTTGCCAGAAAGAGATCGTGGGAGATGATAAATAGGTTGTCTCCTTATTTTTATTGAGCATTGTAAAGTTAGTACTGTAGGCTAAGAAGATAAAAGTAGGAGATCTGAATTCCAATAATTTCCTGGGTATTGTAATGGTGCAAACAAACTGAATTTTCTACAGCAGGGAACACACTTGACAGGGTTGAGTCCACTGGGATATGAGCATACTGATTAAGAAGATATTGCATACACTGTTTATCTACATCCAGGCTGAAAAATAAATGAATAGAAAAGAACATTTAGTACCTTTTGAAACATTAACTTTTAAGGGTCCCATAAAGTGCTGCTGTTCTTAAGGAGTGTGAAACAAAGACTTACCATTATAAGCAGCCTGGGATTTATTCCAATGAAATATTTTCCATGTGTAGAAATTCACAGTTTTATCATGGGAATGATTTGTTTTCTCTTTGAGAAAGATTTGGAAATTGGTGAAATTTAAACATGCAATTGTGCAGTTCAGAATTTTTATTAAGGAACTTCTATTTACATTTACAAGACATAAAACATAAGAGCATAACTGTAAGTTAATTATGTTAAGATATTTTTAGGATATAGAAAAAAATACAAGTTCCCAAAGTGCCTGAGAAGAGAGATATTTTAACTTAAATTCTATGTCCCCAGGATTTTGGGGACATAGATAAATAAAAATTAAAATTACAGTTAATCTACATATATTTTGGAGAGGTCAAAAGGGCACAAATATACAGGATAGAAAATAATTTTCCACACAGCTACACACCTAATAGTATTTCCCAGCTTCTACACATCAGAGTTCAACCCCAACATTCATTTCTATTTAAAGACAAATTACTTATTTATAGTATTTATAATGAAGATAAGCAGAAACTAGCAGAAAAAAATAATATTGAAGTGCTTACTTGCATTATCAGTACTTGGATATCCAGGACATAAATTTCATACAGCCATGCGTTGATCCTCTGATTTCTGAAGCAGAAACTACTATTCTTCTGGTACAACTACTGTGGCCAAATCTAGGAATAAAGCTTCATCACTACACAGAAACATTTGATGTTGATGAATGAAAAATGAATGTCATGTCAGTGCAACTGAAATAATTCAGTTCTGGCCAGGAAACTGTCCTTGATGTGAAGAATAGCAAAGCAGATACTTTGCAGGGTTGATAGGCTAACAGTGTACTTTCAATTTTATGTTAAAAAGGTGAAAGAATAAAGGAACACTTCGTTGACCTTTATCCATCTCTTACCTTCTTCTTATATTTTTTCTGCTTCAATCCTCTTTTTGGCATCTTAATAAATCACTTGCAATCACCCAAGTTCTCCTAGGAAAACCTCACACCTACATGTACTTCATTCCATGTCACCATTCAGAGTTGCCTAATATCCGACTTTTCTGCAGTCAGTACTTTCCAGTAATATTCATAAAATCCTGTGACAGCAGACACTAAAACAAATTGCTTTCAGATTTTTCTTGATTCTCTTTAAATTGTAGGTTGCATATTCTCTACTAGAGATATTTCTAGTCTCTAGTCCATCTCTTTTCTCTCCTTGTTTTGATTTTATTATTATGTCCGGCAAATATCAACTTCAATTCATCCTCCATATCTTTTAGGTTTATTTCTTAAAAAAGTATACTGTATTTAGTTTGGAAGTAGTGAGCTATAAAAGATGATAGCAGGTTCCTCTTGAAGCATTCTCTGAAGTGATTATAAATCCCACATAAAGAAAATGTTCTCTCCACAAGTCTTTGTGCTTTAGAATCATTTTTTTTTTTTTTTTTTTTTTTAAATAAAACTGTGTTTCATTTCCACAGAAGCTGAGAAGCCTTTGAGTGAATGCTACTGGGCTTCTCTACCTCTGGTGCTCTCTAAACTAGATGTAATATTGACTGCATTCTTCATATGAAAAGCTTGACTCTAGTTCCTTTATAGCAATTAGAAAGACCACATGGCCAGAAAACATTGAATGGATGAGTTGTCTGGGTGAGTTTGAACAAAAATTACAGTGGGAAGGAGAAAGATACATGTTAAAACAACCCCAATGCTGCCCACCAGTGACTCCCCTTCTCCATACAGCTCCCTGCCCTGAGGGATCCTAAAAGCACAGGGTGCCTCAGCTGGTCAGATGCACTCCTTCCCATTCCTACACTGACACCCATTCTCCTGGCTCATCCTCCTTCATGAGCAGCCCTGCTTTTGCTGATGCCTGACACATGAACCTACTGTAAGCACCTGCCTCAAAAGTACTATTTTGACTATTAATAGTTTATGAGGTGCACAGTTCAGATGTGGACATGAAAAGGAATCCCACTTAGGGTAATAAGTAGTTACCCAACACTTCCTAGAAATTACTGTATTTGATTTAAATAACACTAATTCTCTAGAAAAGTTTTTTTTTTTATTTTATTTTATCAGTAATTTGCTTCAAATACCCTTCATGGCCTTATATTCTTATTTGGACAGCTATGAGATTCTCATCATTTTTTTTTTTTTTTTTTTTTTCAATTGATGGTCTCCAGAATGATACACTGATTCTCTCTCCCCTTTCCTTGCAGTATTCTGTAATTCTAGAATTCTATCCAGATCACCTTTAATGATATTGTGAGATCCCTGGTGTGTTTTCCCACAAAACCATTCTTCAGTGCTCTCTCCATCCTAACCCAAAATTCATTAGTGCTACACCAGAAAAATTGGCCTTGCCTAGCTTTCCTTAAACAGAGACTTCTCTTTTCTATACCACATTTTGTAGGAATAAAACTCCAAGGTCGTCCCCCCATTCCCCACCCCCCATTCTCCCATCCCCTGACTTTACCTGATATCAATAAGCCTATAATACAGCTCTCAACTTTTTCATAGTTGGCCATGTATCAGGTGGGAGTAAAACTTGCTTCCTGCTAGAATTTTAACAGGAATTTTGCCAGAAATTCTTTAAATGTTTTCAACAAATAATTTAAAATGTTGAAACTTCAAAAGTTTAAGGTTTTACTGGCAAATTCCACTGACTTCAGCACAATCTCAACACTGGCAAAAGGAAGAAGAGGAAATATGGAAGACATGCACAAGCTTATATGTTTTCCTTTTTTTTGCAACAAGCAACAATCTCCATAAATATTGAGGCTAGGGGGAGTAGGGAATGTCCCATAAACAATTGTGAAATTTTTTCTTCCTGATGAGTTTGTCCATTCACTTATCAGGAATAATGTTCTTTACAAAGTTTATTCATACTCACTGACTATTCAATGTCCAGTTTAATCACTCTCTATATACCACATTGTGTAAGAATCTCAGATATTGAATAGTCTCACAATTTAAATCACATACATTGACATGGCTGATTTAATAGTTTTTTATGCTTAAAATGTGATGTTCATTTTATACTATACCAGTAAAAACTAAGCATATCTGTAAGATCTGGATAATTAAGAATGTCTCAAGCCTATTGTTGTTGTCATTGGTACAGCTCCTATTTAAGGGTTTACAGTAAGGATGAAAGAGGTATCCTTTCAGTATTTTGGATTGTACATTGGATTGTACAAATGAAAGTAAGTATTACCTATTTTGATTTACGTACATAGAATGTAAGACAAGGTCAAGTGATTGGATGGTATATAAGTCAGCATCACAGCAACTGAACATCTGCTTGAAGGTCTTAAACACATATGTTGTGTTTAAAACAGCTTGTGATGCTACTGTCTCTAATTGCTAACAACTATTTGGCAATAGTAAATCAAGTTCTGTTACCGTTTCTCATAATGAACCTTCACTCTTTATACGTAGGTGTCTTGCACTGACTCATGGATCCTTCTACCTCTAACATGCCTACAGACACCAAAATCTTCCCAGAAGGAGATTAAACTTTACAGCACATCAAAATAACTCACATAGCAAGAAACAGTGGGAGTAAAGATAATTTTATATAGTCAGATTTAGTTGTAAATTGTAATGAGAGTTTAAGATGTGACAAAAGGCTTGGTGTAATATGAACGAGTTGTGTAAAAGAAGCTCTGATGATTTTCTTACTAATGAAAACATTTGCAAACATGGGAATCATGCAGCATAGTGAAGGATGAAGATAATCAAGATTCTGTGATAACCCCAAATCAAGATTCTTTGATAACCCCAAATGTGCTTCCTTTCAATGATTTCTACAGAGCATCACACTTCCAAATATATCATTTCTGTTTACAGCAAGTCACTGCCAAGTTGCAAATTTGAGGAAGCATTTATTTCATATCATGTAAGTGGTATTTTGCAGATATGACTTTATGGGATGATAAGAATATAGGTAGCCATTATCAAGGGTGGTGGGGACAACAACAACAACACACAAATGAACTGCATTTTTTTAAAAATTTTGTATTCATTTTTCTTTGTTTGTAGATAGTTTGCTTTTGGCTGCTAAATGTTATGGTATCATTGTAGGAAAATAACAATTTTTAGCTATACAAGTTGAGAATAAGATGTTCTTTTAGCTGCCACAAGAGTTTGACTGAAAAAAATCCCATAGAAACCAAAGGCACCTAACTTTTAATCATATACAAATCACTAGTCTGCAACCGTCACAAGATTGCCAAGATAATGGAGACTACAGCAAGTAAGAAATTGGTATCTTTTCAGATAGACAAGAAATACTAAAATTACGAGGACAGGTGATATTAATTGGGATCAGCTCCCGCATTGATGTTCGTTGGCTGACTATGTTATAAACCAGTATGCATTTAAAACACTCACAATTTTAGGAAATCAAACAAGCAAGTAAACAAAATGTCCATACATTTGTCTTGTAAAAGATGTTAGGGACAGTTTGACACAAATGGCTTCTTTGTGTTAGCTAATGTTTACATACCACAGAAATAAGCTGATGGCTTCATCAGGCTACAAAATCAGGAATCTAACATGGCTATTTTGGCTTCTTTAAGCATTGTGACAATTTGACTGCCCAGGACATTACCTGCTGAAGAATAACTCTTATCACCTTCTCAAAGCTTATTTGAGCAACCTTCTGACATTTTGACATTTACAAAGAACATGATGATCTCAAGAGAAGATACGTATTTTTGGTGCAGACAGAAGGCACTGTCATTGTACACTACTCATTCTGACCTGTTTCAAATAATTTTGTACACCCAAAATAAGCAATGAGCAATGTTAACCTTTATGTTTCTCAGAGAAGATACCAAATCCTGTCCTATATTCTTCAGCATATAATGGGATAGGCAATACAATCAATCCCTCTAACTTTCTAACACAGAAAAAAAAAAAATAATTTTTTTTAGTAGCTTAGAGATATCAAAATGCTGTTGTTATCTTCCAGGCAAACCAGCACAATAAGAGCCTTATAATACTAGAAGTGTACTGGGTCTATACAGCAATGTTTCAGTAGTGAAGGGACAGTGCATGGGTAGCATCTGGGAGAAAGGACGAGGAGCTGCCCCCATTTTAGGCAAAATACAGTTCCAGCTGACTCCAACAAACCTATCCCAGGACACAGCTGAGCCCATCAGTGAATTTGGTTGTGCTTCTGTGAAAGCACATTTAAGAAAGGGTAAAAACCACTGCAGAGGCTGTGAGAGAGAAGAGCGATAAAAAAAAAAGTGAGAAAAACAACTCTACAGACACCAAGGCCAGTGAAGAAGGAAGAAGAGGAGGTGTTCTACGTGTCAGAACAGAGATTCCCCTGCAGCCTATGGAGAAGACAATGGTACAGCAGGCTGTTCCCTGCAGCCATGTGGAGTAATAGGGTACCACAGTTAAGCAGATCTCTGTGCTGCAGCCCACAGAGGACACCCCAGTGGAGCTGGTGGATCTGGCCTGAAGGAGGCTGTGGCCAATGGAGAGCCCCAGTGGAACAGACCCTGGGCTGGAGCTGCGACTTGTAGAGAGGAGCCCCTAGTGGAGCAGAGGGTCTGGTGGGAGTTGCTGCCCATGGGGGATGCGTGCTGGAGCAGTCTGTTCCTGAAGGATTGACCCATACTGGAGCAGTTCTTAAAGAGCTGCTGCCTGTGGGAAGCCTACATAGGATCAGGTTAGGAAGGATGGCATCCCGTGGGAGGCAACCCATGCTGGAGCAGGGTAAGAGAGTGAGGAAGAAGGAGCAGTAGAAATTAAGAGTTATGAATTGACTGCAACGTCCATTCCCCTCAGCTACTTGGGGAAAGGAGGTAGAGGATTCAGGAATTGAGTCTGGGAAGAGGAAGGATATTATTATATTTGTGTTTGTTCTTCATTATCCTATTTTGTCATTAACTGGCAATAAAATAAATTAATCTTCCCAAGGTTGATTATGACAATAATTGGTAAGCAATCTCCCTCTCCTTATCTTGACCCATGAGTTTTTTATCTTATTTTTCTCCCTGTCCTGCCAAGGATGGAGAGTGAGAGAGCAACCTGGTGGGTATATGGCAGCTAGCCAAGGTCAACTCACCAGAGAAGGCAATTTAAATTACATGTAAGAAAGATAGAGAAAAAAGGTGTATGTGAAAGTGGTTTCTGAAATAAATGTCTGGGATTTTAAAAAGTCATGTCATCAGGCTACAAAATCAGGAATCTAACAATTCTCGCAGAGCAGTATCATTTTCTTCTTTTCCCAAATCAGTAGTTAGAGTCAAATGAACCATACATCTTTATTTGAACCACTTTTAACATTTCTTTATTGACTTAGGTTTTAATTAATTTAAATTTTGACCCGCTTTTGAACAACTGGCACAGAATTTGTTTATCTTGACTTTCTAAATGTAAAGAAGAATAAACAATGAAGCAGACAAATTCCTACTAAGATAAAATTTTAGTGCCTCAATCCTTTATAAAGAGAAAAAAATTGGATGAAAAACTCTCTGAATTCTCACTAATCCTTTTCATAGAATTGATTTCTTTTCTTGATTCTCTGTGCTTCATATCTGTCATATATAATTCGAATGACACTGGCAGGCAGTATTAGATTACATGGAATTGAAACAATAGTTGCATAAATCAAGTGAACAATATATTCAGGCCTTAGTTCCAGCATTTTATTCTTGCTGGTATTAATGGGAATTACATATGCATATCAAAAGAAACAAAGAGTGCAACCGACCTGCTCAACTTCATTAAACTAAGATCAAATCCTTTCATACATACCTCTAGGGAGTCATTCATTCCACCATCCCAGAAGAAGTTAGACTAATATTTAACTAAACTAATATTTAACTTCATCTGGGATGGTGGAACGAATGACACTAAGCAAGTCCTTGTCCATTAGGATGATTCTAGATAGCAAACTGCAAGATAGGTACTGAAGATGAGTAAAGATAAATGTGATGAACCCTGAACTGAGTTTTAAACCTTGAAGATGTTCACCTTCAAGAAGCAAGCTCTGGCTTCACAGAGAGAGTACAGAGCTGCCGTTGACATCTGCAGGGTGAAAACAAGAACAGCCAAAGCACAAATTGAATTGACACTGGCCAATGTTCTGTCAGACAACAAGAAAAGGCTTTTTTAAAGTATTCCAACAGCAAGAGAAGGTCTAGGGAAAACATTGGACTGATGCTTGATGAAGATGGTCAGCGAACAACTAAGGATGAGGAAAAGGCAGAGGCATTTAATGTCTTTTCTGCCTAAATTTTTAAAGATAGATCTTGGGCTGCCCGGACCTCAGAGATGGAGGACCATGAGTGGGGGAGCAGTGACTTTCCATCTGTGGTCACCGAAATTGTAAGGGACCGTTTGTATCAGCTGAATGTTCAAAAGCCTATGGGGCCTGAGAGAATTCACCCCAGAGTACTGAGGGAGTTAGTGGATGTTACAGTTGGACTACTCTCAATAATTTACCAAAGGTCTTGGGAGTATGAGGAGGTCCCTGCTGACTGGAAGCTAGCCAACGTTATGTCAATCTACAAGAAGGGAATAAGAGAAGACCCAGAAACTGCAGAAGAGTTAGCTTAATCTCAGTGCCTAGAAAAGTTATGGAGAAGATTTTCCTGGGAGTCACTGAAAGGCACTTAAAGAACAAAGCAATTTTCAAGTTTAGTCACCATAGGCTCATGAATTAATAATTTGATATTCTATGATAAGGTCATTTGCTTGGTGGATGAAGAGAAGGCAGTAGACATAATCTTTCTGGATTTTAGTAAGGCCTTTGAAGCTGTCCCTCACAGCATCCTTCCAGACAAATTGTCTAACTGTGAGATAAAGAGGTTCTCTCTATGCTAGGTGATGAACTGTCTTGGCAGTAGAGCTTAAAGAGTTATAGTAAATGGGGCTTCATCTGATGGGTGAACTGTCACCAGTGGTTTTCCCCAGGGATCAATACTAGGGTCAGTTTGGTTTAATATTTTTATCAATGATCTGGATGCAGGTGTGCATCCTCAGCAAGTTTGCTGATGACACTAAACAGGGAGGTGCTGTTGACTCCCTGGAGTGATGCCTTGCAGAAAGATCTAGATAGATTGGAGCAAGAGGCCTTGCAGAAGGATCTAGATAGATTGGAGCATTGGACACTCATCACCAGCATGACATTCAAGAAAGGAAAATGCTGGGTTCTGCACCTGGGATAGAGTAATGCTGTAAACAGGCACAGACTGGGAGATGAGGGACTGGAGAGCATCTCAGCAGGAAGGGATCTGGGGGTGCTAAATGACAGCTGGCTCGAATTGATTCAGCCTTGGCAGCCAAGAGGGCAAACCACATTTCAGAGTGCATTAAGAACAGCATAGCTAGCTGACCAAAAGGTGATTCTCCAACTATTGGTGGAGAGTGTGGCATTGGTGTGGCCTCACTTTGAATATGGTGTGCAGTTCTGCGATACACAATATGAAAAGGATATTAAGATAATTGAACACTGAAAAAGGAGGGCAGCAGAGCTCATAAAAGGACTGGAAAACATGTCCTGTGAGAAGAGGTTGAAGACACTTGAGTACCTCTCAACATGAGAGTTCTGCCTTCAAATTACCACTGTGTACCATTATGCTCTGGTTTAGATTCACCCATTGAGTACAAAGTATGTTATTTGAAGATTTTGTAAAACTGGACATAGAAGCAGAAAATTAGAACTCTAAAATGTAGGATGTTTTAAATGGATTGTAAATCTTATTGAAGTTACTAAATCACTTTTGTTACAGTTTCTCTCATTTATCCTTGTCTGCAGATGGCAACAAAAAGAAACCTGAGTCTTGCAGGCAAACAGCCTTCTTTTGAAAAACATCAGCCAAAAGTGTAATTGGAGGAAGATGTAGTTTTCATATGAAAACAATGGAAACAAGCATACATTGAAGATAAACAGATTCTAAAGTACAGATTTAATGTATTACTTCTTCCTGAACCGGAAGAGGTCCATATGTGTTTTGTTGTTGGTTTTTTTTTTTTGGTTGGTTGGTTGTTTTTTGTTTGTTTGTTTTTTCCTCAAACTTGGCTAAATTTCTTTTACACATCTCTGATGTTTGTAAATGGAAATGAATTATGTCCATTTTCTTCCGAACTACTCCAGTGCCCTGGAGTACTCTAGTACATATTTATTACATCCTGCGTAAATGGGAAGCCTGCTTTTTGAAATGTTTATTCTGTCTTTTCCTAGAAGAGAAAGCTAATGACACTCGTATAAGCAGCTGATTGAAGGGGTTCAGCAGTCCCAAACCTGTTTTGCTATTGAACATGTCTTTCATTTTTCTAAAAAGAAAAATAAGCATAGGCTTTTAATACAGGACTCTAGAAAAGAAAAAGTAGGATCCTTCATCTGAGCTGTCTGTATAATTCAACTTAGTTGCTGTGCTTAGGTGGACCGCACGCTTTCCAAAATATAAGCAGCTCTCATAAGAATTCCATTTTATTTGCTTAGTTACTCTCAAGAGAAATAAACCACTTTTTTAATGAAAAGTGGAAAAATGGCAGAACCCTTACCAATGTCTGCCAAATAGAAAATCATACTTTTGTTAGTCACTGAATTCACATATTTGAAAGAATTATTCTCTAGGAATATTAGTGAAGTTGCCATCATGGTATCAAAATATGATTACATCTACTGATCTCCTAAACCTATTCCAAAACCTATTGAAACTGATGGATATTTTTAAAGAGATTCAGAAGACTAAGGAGATGTTCTGGATCTGGGTTTATTACTTAGCACCCTGATGGATGAGGCTCCTCACCATTTCGGAACTTGTTGGATGTTCCAGCAGTAGTGGACCAATTGGCTACAGCAGGAGAACCTAAAATACAGCAATCATTTCACTTCTCCACAGTCTTGCTAATGAAAAGGATGGATGTTTCCAGAACCTTTGACAATCGTGCAAGGAGGAGAGGAGACTATGTGCATAGAAAGCACCTGACTTCCCACCTTTCCAGGCTTGTAATCTAAAAATCATATCTGTACAGAAGTTTGCCTCAGCACCAGGTTGGGGAAAGTAGATCTGAGGAGAGTTGTGCTTGTTCACATCCACCCTGACATAACTCACATACAGAGATTTTAGCACTAGGCATCACAGTTAACTTTGCTGTGAAGAGATAACCCAACCATAAAGCTGTTTTGCTGACTCTGCTTCCATGTCAAAAATGCCATGGTTTCTGTGCCAGTAATGGCCAACATGCTGATCAGCTCACCCTTTCATTGGCTGCCCAGAAATACTGCAATGACTTCTCTGCTATCAGTGTCTCATCTAGACAGATTTAGCTCATATACAGAACTGTAAAGAATGCCTTCACCTGCAGGTGGAATATTTTTGCTGACCTTGCTTTTTCCACTACAAATATAATCCAAACTGAATTCCTTTTCTTATAAAATAAACCCTGCAATACTGTTGTCAGAGTCCTTAGATGAAGATCTTTCCAACAGATCAAAAGACAAGCTGATCCAAAGGATTTAGGGCTTCTCTGGAACAGTGTCTCCATTACATGTGGATATAAAGGAAACGAAGTTAAATTATCTGTGGAAAGACTGGATTCAATCAAATTATTTCTCTGCTTCAAAATTATTTCTTCACATCTGGACTGTGTGGTGCACACAATAGAAGAAAAATGTATCTTTTAAATAGAAAACAGAGGTGAGTCTTTAGTTCTTTGGGGGAAGCTAGCAATCCAGAACAAGATGGTGCTGTTTGGCACCATCTCTAAGTTAATAATTCTTTCTAATTTTGAAGCCTTGTTTATCTCATTATAGTTTAAAACACCATAACATTAGGCACTAAAATCATATGAAAGATAAACTTTGGTTTTAGTGAGATTCTATATTAACCTCATTGTCTTGAAAATAGTAACTAGGTAAGAAACATTGTGACAATCAATCCTTACCTTAACTCTTTTTTCTTTAAACAATCACCAACAAGCTAGATATTTTTGATTCTTTTCACCTGGAGTTTTATGTATCTGCAAACACATTCAGGAAAGCAGCTAGGAATTAATTAATTAAGCAGAAAACTTAGATTCCTCTCTATTCCATGTAAATAAATAACTTCTCTGTCAATGAAGGAATTATTACCTGTGTCTGTCAATACCTTCTCTATCAAAATAAGGAATTAATTACCTGTGTCTGCTAAAGGAGTATATAAATCTTGTGATGAAATGACCTAGTATTTTTCAAGTGATGAGAGAAGCACCATTGTTATTTTCAGAATTGCCCTTGATAAAATAAAATAAAATTGAATAATATATTTTTTTCTCATGAAAAAAATCTCACATTTACTGAGTAACTAAATCAATACTTTCCAACATTTTTGCCATGCTTGTAATTATTCTTTCAAAATTTTAAGATCACCTGTTATCTATTCTAATACAGTGGGCTAATTTGGGAAAACTAGTGATCTTTAATGCATGAATGTTTGTTTCATGAAGTCACAATATCATTGTTCAACTCAATATTGCGTGAGTCAGCCCCAGGCTGAAAAAAAAAAAAAAAAAAAAAAAAAAAGGCAGAAAGAAAGAAAAACAAAGAAGAAAAAAGAAATCATTATCATTGACAGCAGAGTTGTGCCAGGACTTTTGGATATATTGGGGAAAAAAAAAAAGTCTGATGTTGAATAAATAAATAAATAAAGGAAAACAATTTCACCACTTTTATCTGAAAAAGACAAGTCAATATAAACTGACAAAAATTCAAAATAGAAAAGTCTGGATCAAGATGACATCAACAACAAAAAAGGAGCTGTGAAGAAGTGGAGAAAAGTGAGAAAGAAGTATAAAAAGTTCTTGAAATAGAGAGGTACTTTTCGATTAGGGGACAAGCAAAAGTCAAAGCAAGCTAGGTGAAAGAAAAAGAGATAAGACCTCAACTTTCAGAGGGATTGATCCTTGGAAAGAAACCCAAGAGAAATGGTTTTGAAACCTGAACAGACACTTGCACATACCACAGGGAGCGGTCCACAACAGTAAAGAAAACTTCACATGTAAGTGCTGACATGTAAATTGTCTTGTATCTATTTAACCACATATACTCTGTAACATTGACGTTCTAAGAAAAGCTGGATTTAAGCTACTTGGAAGAATGAGGGGGCCAGTTTGAAGTTTAGTGCCTCAGTGCTTCTGATGGCCCTCTTTTCAGGAGATGATGCAAGTCAGAAGATTAACATGCCAATCATTGGTCTGTAAACAAGTAGGATTATTCTACCTAATTCTAGTCTTCTAAAGTAAAGGGCTCAAACCAAAACAACCATATAGGTTCTGGAAAGTCATCACTATAGACAGACAGCACAGACAGACTCTTTAATGAAACTCAGTAGCAGTATGTTGCCCCCCGGGGTTAGAAAGTGATGACTAACCTTCTGAAAGTGTCTGTCTCTCCCTATTGACTACAGAAAACCAAGCGACTAGGTAGGTTCTCTCTACCTATGAAACAAATTAACTTAGGTGAGTCAAGTCCTAAACTGAAAGGTAGTATTTGGAATTGCTGTGAATTGAAAAATTTGAAAGTGTAGAGGGTCCCTATGTGTGACCAAAAACATCCCATGGCCAAGTTTAGTGAACAGCCAATGCAGTGATCCAGCCTTTAGCATTACCTAAATTCTAAACTACAGTGTTATTGCAATTTTAGTAATATTGTCTTAATTGTGCTCTGAGTATACTTTTCACACATTATTCTCCTTGTATCTCTTTTAATATTAATGAAAATATGTTTGAACACTGGCAAAGTTTTTGCCCTCTTCCAGTCTTTCATACTTGATTTCACATAGAGAAAGTCCCTACACAAGAATGGGCAAAATTACCTGCATTATCTACTCAGATTTGGAATGGCATAATGAGAAGAAAAATCACACAATTATGTAATGGTCCTGCCAAAACCAAATAACTTGAGTATCTGAGGCCCAGACACATTTTTCATGTTTGCATAACACAATTTACAAATGTCTGTGTTATCAGCCTTAAAGGACACATTCACTCATTCTTTCACATATTCATGAGTTTTAAAGAACACAGAAGTACCAGTACTGTGTGGACTTAGATTGCTATTATTCTATGAAACTTTGGAGCATCAATTACATGTTAGCTTAAAAAAGCTACATTTTGATTGTCATAGAATGAATCAGATGTCAAAGTGGTTTAAATTTGACTCAAATTCAGAACCAAGCCAGTAGGCACGTGGAAAAATTATTGCATCCAAAGTGCACATATGCATCAGGTACCTGAAGGTACCTGAATGTCCCTGAAGCTGAATCTCCCACATCTACTTTTTTCTTCAGACTCTCAGGAATGTTTATGCAACTGCACCTTTTTGATCTTTGCAGTTCTTCTCTTTTCTCGAAGTTATTTCAGGGGAAGGACATTGTCCTCCATTTATAATTAGTCTCTGGTGTACTAAAGTCTGAATATGCTTGTTGCAATTCAAGGAAAATAAATTGTAGGAGAAAAATATCTCAGTTGTTAGGTAGTCTTTATGTAAGAAAGTCAGCAAGTTACACGTGATGTTTCTTTCTGGACTGCTGCTTTTTCCCTGGGGAGACATGAAACAGGACATTGCCTTAAACAGATGGTTGATGCCTTCTGAATTATTTACCAGCCAAATCAGTGAGAAGCTTTTGCTGCCATGAGAAAAATGAGTGTGCTGGAAGCTTTCCTGCTCCTCCTTCTCTTCCTCCTTCTCCTGTTAGAAATGGACAAGAATGGTGCTGCTATTGGCAACATCAAAGCCTGCAGAGGTGGAAGTGGAGGTTGCAAAAGTGAAACCTGGATTTTAGAGCTACCGAAGAACAGCTGTCCTTACATAAGAAATATGTTTATGTTCTTCAAATTTTACTGCATCCAATTTGATATCCATCTATTGCTGTTAGATATGGGATAGGAGGATACACACACACACAGGGATACACACACACAGGGAAAAAAAAAAAAAAAGGCTAGATGGCCTGTAAACATATCTACATAGCCTGTGTATAAGCAGTCTACATAAAATTGCTTAGATCTCATTTTTAAAATGTTGTGAGGCCATAGGCTAATTACTTTGAGCCAGACAGTCTGCAGTGGGGTATTTTCAAGACATAGCAATATAGCAGGAGAGACACTGTTAGACAGAATTGATCCATGTACTTTGTATTATTTTAAGGTGCAAGTGTATAGCCTATTGTAATGCCTCAGCATATGCCTACCATTACAAGGAGGAACAGTCCTTGTGCCAGTGCCATCAGGACTGGAGAAATCTGCTCTTTCCTTGACAAACAATATTCAAGCAAACTTCATGTACAGCAGATCAAATGATCCTTACCCCCAAATTTCCAGACTTTCAATTTCTAAAATGAATATGAAACCTAGATAAAAGATGGGAAGCCTAGAGTTGGAGGTAAGGGAGCTACCCCTCAGTCCTCCAAAAGGTCTGTATTGTTCAAAGTTGTGAATTAAAGCCAATAATGTTGATCACAGCTGCAGGAACAAAACACCTCCTGAGGATAAGACCCCGCGTGTCACAGCTGGCCAGCTGCAGCCCAGATGGTGGTGCTGAGTGGTGCTGAGTGGTACGGGAGGCAGCTTTCCATGGTGCTGAACCTCCTGGGCCAACACCAGGGGCGCCTCTCTCCAGGCTGCCAAAACACAACCAGTCCCAGTGGCCCCCCCAAATCAACCACCCCCATCATGCACTGCTTGTCAGTGCCAAGCAATTTACACCAGAGGGTGAGGATCCGGAATGAACTGCACAGTGTGAGACAAGCAAGTTAGTTTTGCTTAGCTTGTAATCAATCCTCCTTCCTATTTTTGTTTTAACTGAACAATTCATGCATCCATCAGCCATTGGACTGACTGCCGAGCTAAGTAGGTACTGCACAGTGCCATAGTCCACAGAAGACACGCCAACAGTAATACTACTAATAAAAGTTCCATAACAACTGCATGCACAGGGAAAAAAAATAAAATCTATAACTGTTCTGAGCCTCTGAACACAAAAGGGGCCTGGACAGAGACACCAGACACAGATAAAATATTACCAGTTCAGCTGTATCATACCTATTCAAAGATAGAAAAGTTTTGTAATAAAAAAGAGTGTCACTATGTGTATTCATGACCACTAACAGAAGTTGGACCTCAAATGGTATAAGACCTTGACACTGCTATCAAGAGAAAGATGATTTAATTCAACCAATCTACTTTTTATTTCCTCCATTGCTCCATCACTTGTCACTCTAGTCTTTAATCGGGCCTTTAAATGTTTGAAAGTTAAAACCATTATATAATCTTTTAGTACGACTAAGACTAGGGAAAGAAGAATCTTGTCACTTCTGTGTTCATGTGAGAAAAGCTCAACCTCTATTATTATATTATCATACAGATAAACAAAAGGAATTGTTCTGCAAAACTGATCTTCTGAGTCATGAATGGTGTGACTTTCTAGTTAGTGCTCAGATACAACAGAACAGAGATTAAAGGTTAAAAGCATTTACCTGGCTAGACAGGGGCTACTTTTTCTTATAAAGAATTGGTTCAATTTATGTCAAATAGACGTATAAAAATCTTATTCACTGATAGATTTTGCAGTCTTTTGAACCATAAATCCTAACACTAACTGTGACTTTTAAGTTTTGCAAAAAGCTTGTGGCAAATACTAGAATGAGAAATGTTCAGGAACAGAAATGAGCAGAACAGAGACACTAACACAAGTCCTTGTTTCTGGATAAAGAAAGCATAAAGACAAAAATCTCCATATCATTCTAATATTAATTCGCTTGCCTGTAAATTAAGCCAGCCTACACTGTTATTATTTTCTAATTGAAGAAGAATGAGGCTATTTACCTACCCACTGCAATGATTCATTATTTATAATGATTAAATGAGTAGCAACAGAAATCTGGTGTTAAGAAAAGAAAGAACCATAAACACAGATGACCTTTTGGCATCCTATTATTTAATGCAATGAAAAAATTACATAGCTTTAAACATTTCCACGAGGTACAACCCTTAATGTACAGCAAAGTAATTAAGTACATGCTGAATCTCACTAATCTGGAACATACTTAAAATATTTGAAGAATAAATGTATATTGATGCAAATCCTTATAATAGTCAGGCTTATATTGAACAAAAGAATAAATCAGCAAAAGGCAGAGAACTCACAGGTTCTGTGCAAAAATTTTTGGTTAGATAACATGTAGAAATAATCTTACACGTGTGCAAATATGACCCACAAATTTTCTTAGTTATATATTTTCTTGGTAGTTTGTTTTCAAGTATTTTGTTAAAACAAGCTGGCCATAAATCCAGACGATCCTTTCCAAATGACCCTAAAAGCTATCATTAATGAAAGCACACTGCCTGTCTCTATTATTCTTTCATTATTGTGATGGTATGTAAATGATATTCATTAGACTGTAATGCTTTTTCCTGCAAATCTGCCTTGGGCAGATTTTCCTGACTTGTTTTTCCCTAGATGTTCCAATGCCTTTACAGGACTTCAGCATACTTCACTGACTCTGAAAGGAAACATTGAAATATATTTGTAGAAGTTCTGGGCTAAATCTTTCTGTATCATTTGAGTAGACAAAGATAAGACAAACTGCTCTTGAAGTGAAATAGTTCAGTAATCTGTGACACACTAGATATATGGACTGTCATGAGGATACCTGGATATTGCAAAACAAAGATAAGGATCCATGGTCATGTCGCTGGTAAGCAGTATTTTGCAGGAACAGAATCTAAAGAGTTCTTTTAGAGGGCATTGAGACTACAAACTTAACTACAAAATACAAAGTGCTACCTTCTTGTACAGGCATTAGGAAAGGTACTGTCTTTATTCACCAATTTTGTTCAAGTTTTACTTACAAGGCTAAATATAATTATGCAGATTAAGACCTTAATTGTTCAAGACTGTAGGCAGCCTATTCTAGCTGGAATCTCTACCAACTAGTAAAGAGGTAGGCTTGCATGGATTTCTAGGTGTGGAAGTATGTACCTGTATCTAATGATGGACTTGAAGCTCTTGTAAACAGGAAATTTTCCCTTATAAATAAATAATAATAAAATAAAATAAAATAAAATAAAATAAAATAAAATGGCAAATTGAAACAAGTATTATCTTTTTTTTTTTTTTTTACCATCTCTCTGCTTCCCCCCTTCCCCCCCTCCCCCCATCTTAAATATCATCATTTTTAAGTCTGATGCATGAATTTTGTGGAGAGTTAATCTCTACATATTAGCAGAGAAAACTCAGACCTACAAATTGATTTTTTTCATGTTCCAAACACACTGAAATTAAAACAAGAACAAAACAAAACCACAACAACAAACACAAGATCTGCAGTAACCGGAAGAAGCAACAATTTCAATTTGAAGATATCTTTTTCAAATAAAAGAATGGCAGATGAGTACAGAGGTACAGATGTCCAAGAATGATGCAATTCCCTTCAAGGTCCTGACATTAATCATTCTGTTGTACCACTGATGGACTGACAGCCACCCTCCTTCACAGCCTTCATTCTGATTTAAGTCAGTAAATATACAACCAAAATTTCAGAGTTCATTAAGGGCGTCATTTTTTTTGTTTTTGCACTAATGTAGTAAGCATCCTTCAGTTTATTTAAAAATAGAAGTCTGCCTTCTAGCATCTATGAAAATGAAAAATGCACTGCTAATTGTCCACCCCACCAAAGAAAATGCGTTCAACAACCTGCAAGAGTATAATGGTTATATGAAGTATGTACAAGCTCAGTGTGGCTGGGACTGTTGCAAACAAAAGTAGGACAATCACATATAGATGGAACTAATTTTAGACTATGGTCTGCCAGATTTACTCATATCTTCACTAGGATGGCTGCCAATACTTTGACATTGTGACAAACATAATCAAGGAAAAAGCTCATACACATTCCGTCATCCTTTCTCCTACAGGCATGGTTAATCACAGACAAACTTAGGAGGGAACATCTAGGGGATGTTCATATACACATGCATGAATGAACCTGAGGATGTTTATTTTTAAATATTCTCCATACACATGCACATACATATATGTTAAAATGGACCAATATAATATATTGACATCCAAGATATATACTGACTCTTTTCCAAAGGGGAAATGGATGAAAACCAGCCCACTTAAAGGTTTCTCCATTTCTATTTTAATTACCAAATATGCACCTTTGTATGCATAAAAACATATGCATATCATATACACATACCCATGTACATTTCTTCAAAGTGATTAAAGTTATAAGGGGAAAAGACATTCACACACTTGATTCTGAACATACTATCACTTTTCCAGTAGCAAACAGTCTGATGACTCTCAAAAAAAAAAAAAAAAAGTAACCTGCTATCAGTTAATAATATTGCCACCCCCACAGTACAATATAAAATATGAAGCTTTTACCATCATGGTCTTTTTTTTTCAAACACTTGAAATGTTCCCATTCTGTCAAACATTTCTTTCAGGTATACAGCTGAAGCCAGTTCTCATGAAAATAGCCTGGTATTTTATGCTACTTAATGTGACTGCACCAGCTCATCACGTTCCATTTCATTTCTCAGCTAGGTGACCATGGCAGAGAAGGGCATGGTCCACAGGGGGTATCCAAAGGAGCCTCTTTCTAATATCTGCCACAGCAATATGCTGAGCCTTGGGGAGGGTAGCCAATCTGTTGCTCTTTGGAAAGGTTTTGAGTGTGCTCTGCCACCTGTAGAGAGAGAGTTTTCTGCAGTGCTCCAAGACTGGGTCACCTGAGGGAGGCCACTCTTCCTCCTGGAAGCTCCTAATGGATGTTTTTCACTCAAAGACTGAAGAATAAATTGTAACAAAGAGGCACAAAGGAGAGAAATGGCTCTTTGTACAATCTGCCTTTGTTGCAGAACTAGAGCACAAACATTAATGTTTAACTGGCTTTTATCAGAACTTCAAATAATAAAAAGGGAGATTTCATAACAAGATCTTGAAGCTGCTAGAAAATGCATGAATCTCTGTGAGATTCTGTTTTTGTGTAATATTGACAGTTTGACATTCAGAGATTGACAGTACGGCACTCAGACAATATAACGCTTGGCTGTCTCTGAGTCAGGCAGTGACATCTGTGCAGAAGGTTTGTTTTGTTTTTATCATTTGGATCTATTCTTCAGTCCCTTCTATGTCACTTACCTAACTATCTCATTAACATTATGCTGTCCTCACAAAAATAGGGAAGTATTATTATCGTTGTGTTACAGATAGGAAACAGAAATAAAGAAAATTATAAATGATACGCCCAAAGTAACACTGAAAATCAATGTATGATTTTGTATAGAAACCAGAATAGTTGATCTCTAGCTGAGTGTCTCACCTGCAGGCCACCCATTATCCACCTTACAATGTTCTGCTCTTTTGAAAATCAAATATCCCAGCTTCCAAAGGTCTGTAACCAGCCACTACAACTCACAACCAAGGGAAAGAAAGTCCAAAAATGAAAAACACAAAACAAAGCCTGCACAATGACACTGCCCAAAACCAGAAAATAATTCTTCAATTCACTCTCCTATGTCATATCATCCTCTGGGCAACAGAACTGAAGTAATGTTCTTAAGCTTGCCAATTACCACCAATAAGGGTTTGTTCCCTTGATTTCAGCTGTGAGAGGAAAGAATCATTTGCAGTCCTAGCTTAATTATTCATTTGGAAGGGATGCTATTAATGGTTCTTTTCCTCCCTTGTGAGATGCATGTGGAAAGTCATGCTCTTGTACCCATCCTAAGTATAATAATAAAATGTATTCATTTTTCTAAAGTGAAGCATGTTCGGATACAAACATTTTCTTTCATTGAAAAACACTGAGCAGATAGTTCTGGCAGAGCAGAATAGAAGCTGGCATATTGCAAGCCTCATTGCATAGAAAAGGTTTCCAAAAAATCCCTGGTTTCTCTCTAATTATTTCAAGCTGAGACAATACAGAAAAAAAAAATGTTTCTCCAAATATTTGCTCATATTTTGCTTTGGCATGATTGCTCTCAGCTTATATTTCTTTTGTTCAAATATTTGTATGATCAAACCACGCTGGCACCAATTTTCATAGAAAACAGATTTCACAATCACATGCACAAGAATTCACAGGAACTGAATATTCAGTCCTCCTACGTGACAATTTATTTTAGAAAGGTTTATATGTCATTAAAATCAGAGCAAAGGAAATAACGTCACATGACTTATCTGACCTACCACCACCAGGCAATACAACAAGAATATCAAGTATTCTGAGAAACAGTCACAGGCAAACAACAGATTAAAAAAAATTCTAATCACAAACACATTGATTTTGTAATTTCATATAACAAAGAAATCCCCCAAAACATGACCTGTTTGCAAATAACCTTTCAGTAGCAAAGCACTACATTGATTCTGTGAATTATTCATCCAGACTTCATAAATATGTATTTTATAACAGGAGGATATACTAATCTATAACTTCTCCTAATAACCTGAATCAAATGTGAACTGTAAATAAATTTTTTAAATGGTTTTGTGCCCTTTTTATGCTTTTGTGTTCAGCAAAATTTCAAAGAGCCTTCTTTCTGCATTTTAAATTCAGAAGTACCAGAAGCACCAATTCTAGGCTTGATTTTGTTCATAGGCTTGATGAGGCTCTCAAAAATGTAGTTGAAACATTTCCTTAGACTGATTGAAGAGAAATAAGAAAAGATGCTAAATCTTTAAACACCTTTATTTATTTATTTATTTATTTGAGTGTTTATTTGCTGGAGTTTGCACTAAGTGAGGAATATTATAACACTATAAAGGGCAGCAAAGCTATAAGCCATATAGGAGGAAAATTCAAGGTACATTGCCTGTCACCTTTTCCTATGTCTTGACTGAATGTGAATGAATTGAACAATATGACCTGAACACCACCCTGTGAACTGAAAGTGTGCTCCCCTGATGGGGTCACACATGTTGGTGAAAAACATCTAATCCTGAATATGTGTACATGCTAGAGCTTTGGCAGTAATGTCTCCTTGTATGATCTGGTGTGTGTGTGTGCATGTGTGCATCTGTATGTGTGTGCAGGACCTGTGTGGACACATCGAAAATACGGAATTAAAAAACTTGTATTTTGCTGATGTTCTGTCCAGCCGTGTCCAGTCACATAGGAGCAACTATGAAATCATTTGGAAAAAACTGACACCACAAATTTATCTGCAAGGTTTGTAGGGTTCGTAGTCTGATTATCCCCAGGAGAACTCTCAGAAGTAAAGTGCAGAATGAATTGAATTGAGCTTTTTTTTTTTTTTTTTTTCTGTTGGCAGTCCAGTTTGCAGTATATAGACTCTCCTTGGTGGCCTCGGACAAGGAAAAAGGACAGTTTTGGCAGGTAACTACGTCATATACTTCATCATAAAAACCTTTGGCTCCACAATGCTCATTAGAAATTGTAATTAAAAAAACCAACACCGATAACAACAACAACAAAAAACTAATTGTAATAGACATTCTAATCTTAGTGCCTGCCTGTACAGTTTATTCCATTCTGTTCTGCAAAACCTTGTACTTTAGCTTAATTATTTATTTCACTTTTCTAGTGTTTACCAATACACGTTTGTTTCAGAGAGCAATCAAATTCTCTGTCAACCATGAAAGTCCACAACTGAGACTAAGTTTTTGGTTATTTTCAGGTAATATGGGACACTTATACACCATGTTTAGCCATTAGAAGGTTACTATGGTGACAGAATAATTTCAAGGTAGGGTTTGAGAACTACCTGGAAGACATACAGCTTTGGTTTATCTTTCCAGTGAAGAGCTTGCTGACAGCTGTTCACTGTGAATCTTTCTAAAACATAAAAAACAAGCCTCTAAATGCATTGGTAAAGTCCCAAAAACTATTATGCAAGATTCCAAATTTCTACAGAAAGCTCTCTAAAATCACCATAAAATCAACACATCCTTATTTTTTTTTCCTTTGTACTGTATTCTTTTAAAACCAAACAATTTTTATTCCCCAAAGCTCTCTCATCCATAGAAAGTAAGGTGCAAGTAAGGATTGAAATCTTCATGCCTAGTTTTAATCTGTTACAATTTCCATAATGCTTTAGGACCTTTTTTTCAAAATAAAGGTGCTTAATGAGAAAAAAAAAAATCAAAGCTGAAATTACAAAGGATCATGACAGTGCTACTGTAAAAAAGACCTGGCAACGATTTAATACAATGTTCTCTTTCTGTGAGGAGGATATGGTAGTATTTTATGTCAAAATATCGTATTATGGTATCTTTCTTAGACAGAGATCACAGCAAAATACTCAGAGCTAGCCTAAATCACATGCCCTTAGTTGTGTATACATGCATTATGATAAAAAAAAAAGTGTAAAAAACAAATCAAATGAAAAAAAAAATAAGCCACTATTAATTTATGACATCATTTGGTTCCATTTTTAGAACACGATATGCCACCCAGAAGAGTAAATGTACTTTATCAGCCCTGATGCAGTGTTGTTTTGACAATGCTGAGCACTAGTGATAAATGAAGGCAAAGGGATGCCTCCCAATTTGTCCCATATTAGCATATTTTTTTGTTGTTGTTGTTGATGAAGAGAAAGAGAATCCTTGTTGTGTATCAGAAGGGGAAAAAAATAATGCAACAAGAACAAAGTTTGCTAAGGTTTTGTGTTGATTATCAGTAATAATGGAGGCCACTAACGCTGAGAATTTTGGAATCCCCTTCTTAATATACAAGATGGCTAATTTGATATATCTTTTCATTTTAATTTGAATGTTTCTGAAGGCAACTAAGAAGCTGTTCTTTTGGGGATCTATCATTAAAATTAATGGCTAAGAGCTGTGGAACAGAAGGCCATTGGCTGAAACTGACATTACCTGTGGAAGGGTGGAAGGTGACACTTCTGTAACTCCTGGAGTTATTCTCATTCCAGGATCCTAGGAGAAAGAAAATGTTTTCTTGCATGTATAAAAATAGCTGTCTGAGTCTCTCTTGTACCTTCCTTTGGGCTAATGTTTGTTTCAAGATTTTAGGGCAGAATGGCATTTCTAAAAGTTCAGCTATGGAACACAGGGAAGAGAGGAGAGAATATTTACTAAGTATAGAAATCTCATTTCCTTAGCCACCTGGGTGCACAAGAACTGCTATATTATGTCACATAAAGGGACTATTTTGTTTTGTAGTTGTTGTTATTGTTGTTGCTGCTACATTTTTTTTTCTCTGTCATCAGCTAGGTACAGTAATACATAATAAAAGATCCTAAGAAAGAAAAGAAGACTTCATTCCACTTTACTCTTACTGGTCTTAGAAAGCAGGCCCTTAATCTGAAGCTAATTTGGACTTTTGCTCAGTGTCCTAAAATTAATCTACCCTTCTGAAAGATGATTACAACTATTTCTATCTCTTCGCAATATCACATGATAATGATCTATAGGCACTCTTCCCCCAGCTCCACAAAGAGAAATATGAAGTAGTATTGATTTTCTTCTTTTAACCTCATCTTAGCACTGGCTCTTTCTATCCATCTCTTACATATAAAAGAGCTTTCAAGTGAAACACTGTGAATTCAGAGCTCTCAGCTGAATAAGATCCTGATGTATAAGACTCACTTTCCAGGTGATTGGAAGGGTATCTCATCAACTGTTGGATGACACTTGAATATAGAATCATTGAATAATTTAGGTTGGAAAAGACCTTCAAGATCATCAAGGCCAACCTTCAACCTGAGCTACTACGTCCCATCACTAAACCATGTCCCTTAGTGCCATGTCCACACATCTCTTAAATACCTCCAGGGGTGGGGACTCCACCACTTCCTGGGGCAGCGTGCTCCAATGCTTGACCACCCTCTCCACAAAGAAATTCTTCCTAATGTCCAATCTAAACCTCTCCTGGTGCAATTTGAGACCATTTCCTCAAGTTATATCACTTGTCACTTGAGAAAAGAGACTGACACTCTTCTCACTGCAACCTCCTTTCAGGTAGCTGTAGAGAGAGATGAGGTTTCCCCTCAGCCTCCTTTTCTCCAGACTAAGAAAAATCCCAATTCCATCAACTACTCCTCATAAGTCTTGTTTTCTAGTCCCGTCACAAGCTTCATTGCTCTTCTCTGCACACACTCAAACTTAATATCCTTCTTGAGCTACCCACCAAACCACGGGATAGACATGATCCCCAGTTGTCTCACAGCATGTGACAGGGTTCTACAGCACTTGTCCTATGTTTGGTAGGTGTTTTCTACCAGTACCTTTTCCTGGTTATAGCACAGCCTGGTTCAATCACTCTTGCATGGGATTCTCAGCACAAAGGTCTGGCAGACAGGCATGTGCTGGATACATACAGGTGGTCTGTGAGGTCCTGCAGACAGACAGAAATTAGAGATCCACATCAGAAACATGCTTGGTCACACTCCTATATGGAAATGTGAAAGGGATTAAATTATATTGAGTCTTAGGCTCAACATGCAAGACTTGACAGCTCTGGGAATGTGCTGACAGAAGTGCTCTGAAGGCACACAGATGGGGTATAACCTTAACAGCTGCACAGAACCAGGGGTAGGTGTCAAAATTTTAGCAGTCATGTAGAGAAAAATTTATGGATGCTAAACAAAGAGCTTTCCACTTACCTTTGAAATGAAGGAGTTTCTGAATAAAGTTGCTCTCTGCTCAGTTTGTTCTCTTCTATCAGATCCCCTACAAAATCATAGCAGCTGTTTTTTTCTCCAGAATGTCCTTTTCTCATACTATTTTTGCATAGAGAAAAAGCTTTTGAATAGATACATATTATAGTGATAATGTAACTAAATATATCTTCCACCCATACACTTGCAATTGACTTTCTTCTAAAGCAGGTCTTTTATCCATAGTTCCTGCATCTAATTATCATCAATTTCAGCTCAGGAAGGAAATGATCTAACAATAAAGAGATCAATTATCTTAGCAGCAAGAAAAAAGAAAATCAAATTAGTAAACTGGGAACTTTAGATGGCAATTTGATCTTTGGGACATGTGGTGCTTAGAGGAGCAATGCATAAAACGGAACTTACCCCATGGAAAGCCAATTGAATTCAGTAAGACAAAGTATCAATGGCTTCAGTCACCAAACTATCAGAGTAATTAATTTCCATCCAATAGATGACAACAGAAAATTCTCCTGTATAAAATGTTTAAGACAAAACAGGGAAAATGATAATACACCAATGCGAAAGAGAATGACATCATTCTCTGAAGATATGATCTATTTTATTCTACACCGATTCTTCACCGGAGTCAACCATAATGATTTATTAACATGCAAGAAATACCCCTGGTAGGCATCGTTAATATTTTAGTACTGCAGGCAATGGAATGTGACAGTTTCACTTGTTGCTCTGACCTTTATTTTTCTTTGTACCATAATTTCCTAGAACTTCAATTTATCTGGAGAACATGCAATTAGAGATATCCTTTTAGATAAGCCACAATCATTTCTCACATAACTCTAAAAGTCATTTTTCCTAAATGAAGGTTGTTCCTCACAGAGTACACTTCAAAACAGTTCAGAGAGGTTCACTGAGAACAATACAGACTTTAGACAAGGCACATTAAAAGATACCAATTAGGAAGCAGAGAATTTTAGACTAAAATTGGATTTTTGAACGGTTCACTATGTCAGCGAAGACTGCATACCAAAAAGCACAGATAGAACTGTGGTGAGAGCAAATATTCCTTTACACCTTTAGGTGGAAGAAGAAGCACCTGAGTGACAACTTCATTAAATTTGAATACATTGCTTCTAACTTCTGCAGTAAAAGCTTCAGGAGCAATTAATTTCCTTTCTATTGGTAGTGAAATATATCATGGAGCAAGAAACAAAAGAACTCAAAACAAAACAGGCAGGGCATGCTAATTAAGGAATCTGGAGAGCTAAATCCTATTTTGATAATGTGTATGATTGCTTTTACTTTCTTTCTCTAATACTATTTTATCATCTTCCTTCAAAATTTTAATGTATTGGAAGACAGGTATTTTTTCTTGTCAGGTCTGGATAATATTTTAGTTTCTTCTAGAGCTGGCTATGACAGTCTCATTGCCTTCATACAGCGATCTCCACTTTTTCTTTTGCATACCCAGGTCTGAGACATGACTCAGACAATAGAAGAAGAGCATCACATAACTGAATTTAGCAGAAATATGTGACTTCCATTTTCTCACATGTTTTTTCTGGAATTTAATTTTGTGGGGATCTTAACCAGAATATCCTGACATGTATGGGTTCACATCTAAATAATTGAGTGAG
The DNA here is from genome assembly GCF_009769625.2 of Cygnus olor. NCBI lineage: Eukaryota > Metazoa > Chordata > Aves > Anseriformes > Anatidae > Cygnus > Cygnus olor. Next base: position 33,738,410 of record NC_049169.1, on the reverse strand, counting down.
ATCTGCCTTTACCTATGTGCTCAGACCACAAGGCAGTTGAAGTTCCAAGCAAGATCTGTTTTCAAGTTTTTGCATTATGTTAAGGACACGTTTCCATTCTCCCTCCTCTTAGACCCAGATTGCTCTTCCCTACATGTCTCAGGAGTGTCATAGAAGCTTTCTGCTTTTCCCCATGATGCTTTTCTTCTGCCCATCCTTTCAGTCTTTAGGAGGGGAACTTTCTCCTTCCTCATCAGGCCCAGAAGCTCCTGAGGGTAGCTGTAAGACTCTCCATTCCACGAGGCTCCCACCATCCCAGCTAGCCACATAATAAACATCATCCACAACCTGAGAGCCACCAAATCAAGCACATCACACCAAGGGCACAGTGCGTTGAAGTTATTTCCAAAGTTATTATGAAAAGATGGTATCATGTGTTTGTCTCCCTGGGGAACCTTCAATCTGAAGTGATTATAAACCCTAAACCCTGCACCCCAAAAATCTCAAGTGCAAAACTCAGTATGATTTGGAAAAACCTGACGCTTGGAAACAGTGCTGAAATAATCTCATCAGCATTAAATATTTTATGAAGCCAGAAGAAATGAACTAACAAGAAAAATAAGCAGGTAAGATCCATGCAGGCTAACTTTAGCCTAAGCAGGCAGGTTGGTAAATTCCATCTGGAGTCACCAGAGAGAGATGCACTCCTCCGGCAGATGAATCAGAGCACTTACAGTTAGTCTGCTGCTCTGAATCACTCTCTGCAGGTATTTGTCTGTATTCATGAGGAAGAGAAGCCTCAGAAACCCAGCTTGTCTAAGCTAAAGCTGAGTCTGATTTTCCAGGGCGTCCAACAATCTGTTCAGAACTTTCAAAGCTGATAAGTGATATGCATAAACACAGAATTAAGGTAAGATTTCTAAAAAAAAAAAACACTAAAATTAATGAGAAACTTTACTCCTATTTTCAAGAGTGCATTTAAAGGCAGGCAGGACAGTAGGATAGCAGACTCAGCATGAACCAGCAGTGTGCCCTGGCAGTTAAGAAGGCAAACTGCATTTTGTGGTGCATTAAACACAGCACAGCCAGCCGATCAAGAGAGGTGATTCTCCTGCTGTATTTAGTGTTGGTGCTGCATCACCTTGAATACTGTGTAAAGTTCTTGCCTCCACAATATAAAAGGATGTTAAGGTGCTTGAAAGCATCCAGAGGAGGGCAACAAAGCTGGAAAAAAAATTAGGGTACGGAAGGCAAGTCCTATGAAGAGAGGCTGAGGACACTTGGGTTGTCTAGTCCAGGAAAAAGGAGGCTTAGAGACAACCTCATTGCTCCCTAAAGCTTCCTGCAGAGGGGAGAGGTAGGTGCTGGTCTCTGTTCCCCAGTAACTGATGACAGGATGTGAGGGAGCAGCACAAAACTACACTAGGAGAGGTTCAGATGATATTAAGTAATTTTTATTTTTTTTTACTGTGAGGGTGGTCAAACCCTGGAGCAGGCTTCCTAGGAAGTTGTTTGATGTCCAATGCCTGCCAGTGTTCAAGAAACATTTGGACAATGTCCTCATTAATATGTTTTAACATTTGGTTAGCTCTGAAGAGATCTAACAGCTGGATGATCTTTGAAAGTCCCTTCCAACTGAGCTATTTTATTCTGTTCTAAATATTTCCTGTGTTAAACTGGGTGACTATTAACTTAGGCTCTGGCAATGTGGAGAGTTTGCTTGGCATCAAACAAAACAAAATGCAGCTAGACCCCAAACATTACCAGCTAGCTCTAAAAATTATAGGTTGAAATGGAAATCTTCAATTGCCTCTGGAAATGAACTAAAAAATCTGTTACATTTTGCACTCAATATTCTGAATATTTTTAAGTTATAGCTTCAAGCACAGCACGTAGAATTACTTTCCAGAGACAGAAAAGACTACTTTAGAAAATAAATAAAATAAAATAAAATAAAATAAAATAAAATATAAAAAATATTTGCACTGTGTTTATGCAGTACAGATTGAAAAGATGAATTCTTGGCCATTGTCTGAGGTCTCCAATGTGTCCAAAGACCCAAAATGTTTCCCAACAGAAGATCATGCAATAACAGTACAAAAGTACCCCATAAATAGTTTTACCCAAATGGCAGATGCTCACTTGCTTCTGTCTCCATGAATTCTTGTCTAAACAGCTCTTATCCAGACTTACATTCTTACCTATGTGTTAAATCTTTGCTCCATTATGGAAACTGATCTGAAAGAAAGTTGAACAATTTCATTGTACACTAAAACCACAACCAGTGTGTGAGTGAAACCACTGTGTTGATTTCACACCTTGTTACAAACACCCAGGTAAACTTGGCTTTCAGATGATGCTATACTGTAATGCAATTTCCCCTGCAGTTGTGTCCTGTGGACATTGTATTGGTTTCCAGCATGAAGTTTGTCACTTACACACCAGGGCCTTCTACTGATGGCTGTAACAGACTGTCCTTCCCCTGATTTCCAATCCATCCTCCTGGTGAACCACAATGGGAAGTCCTACTACAATGTCTCCTTCAGTTCTGTGGTGGTTCTGCCCGTAACTCCCCACTAACAGGGCAGAAGCACATCTCTTAAACTGCTAGATGAGGCACAGAATTCGGCACAGAGAGCTGACACTAATGGTGGACAAAGAACACATGAATTGGCAGCCTGGAAATTAGGGTGCTGCTACCTGATAGATTTAGGCTGAATCCCTTTGACAAGAATAGAATAATTTCTCAGCTTCATTTACCACATATGCTCATCTAGTTTTATTTTAACACCTGAACCCATGCCACAACATCATTCTCCAGCTGTCACCCAGACTTCATCGACCACAAGAGAGTCTCTCAGGCTTTTTGAGAGAATGTGAATTCATTCCAATGCATTCTGAAAGGAGAGACAGAGTCTGTAGCAACAGAGAAAAGGCCCAGTCTTTCGTGAGCCCAACAATATATATATATATTAATTTCTTTTGTTTGTTTGTTTGTTTTACAAACTTTATTAAATTTCATAGGGATGCAGCCAGCAGATCTCAAGGTAGGCACCTACCTGCCTGCTTCTCACCATCACATGAGTTCTCCCCACCTCCTGCTCTCAGCTGCAGTTTTGTGGCAGCAGCTGTTGGTGCATTGTAGTGTAATCTCTATTTTAAAGGTACTTTTGAACTGAAATCAGAGGTTTGAGAGAAAAATAATGGATTACACAAAGAAACCACAGACATTTTAGGATACACATGTAAAGTCATCACCTAATTCCTACCAAAATCAGTGGAATTTTGTTTCACTTGAGCAAAAGCCTTCTATTTGGGACTTTCACATCAGCAATTAGAGTTACTGTTGCTCTTTAGACTTCATCTGTAAAAGACAAATGGGCATACCAAGTGACTAGTGGAAGCAGCATAGCTCAATACCTTGACTACACAAAAAATAATTAGGAGTTCTTTGTTCTAGAGAGCTTAGTTCATTAATCAAGTATTGCTGTTCCTAGCTATTAATTAAGTGGCAAAGTCGAATCTATCTATCACACATCCATTAGACCAAAAGATGATTTATTTGTCATCTGAATGCTGCCGTTGCTCTTTGCAGAAGCAATACAGATAAGACTGCAGAGAGCAGCATATTGTCTTAGACTTCTGCATATCTTATTTCTTTATAACTGTAGACCGGCATTATACCTGCCTGAATATCATTGCAAAAAATAAAAACACTTCTCTGGAAACAGTGTCAATGGCAATTTTATTATCATTATAAATTATGATTACAAACTTCACCCTGTGCAAATGAATACAGAGATCCGTTTTCAGTGCCAAGCCTTGGCAAAGGAACAGCTGAGCTAATATGACACATGTTATTATCTTACCCTAGTCACTGGTATGGGAATTAACTGGGAGCAAATTTCATTTATGAACACTTGCACCTTGATAGTCATAGTCTATTACGGTCTTGTGAGGGTTTTCATTAATCTAAACTGCTCTTTATCTGTGTGCTGCAGGTTAGATGCAGCTCTGCAGAGAGGGACCTGGGAGCCCTGGTGGACATCAGGCTGACCATGAGCCAGCAATGTGCCCTTGTGGCCAAGAAGGCCAACAGGATCCTGGGCTGCATTCGGAAGAGTGTTGCCAGCAGGTGAAGGGAGGTGATCCTACCCCTCTACTCAGCCCTGGTGAGGCCACACCTGGAGTATTGTGTCCAGGTCTGGGCTCCCCAGTACAAGAGGGACATGGAGCTACTGGAGTGAGTCCAGAGGAGGGCTATGAAGATGATTAGAGGACTGGACCACCTGTCGTATGAGGACAGGATGAGAGATCCAGGCCTGTTTAGCCTGGAAAAGAAAAGATTGAGGGGAGACCTCATGAATATATATAAATATCTGAAGGGAGGGTGTCAAGAGGATGCAGTGAGTCTCTTTTCAGTTGTGCCCAGTGAAAGGATGAGAGGCAATGGGCACAAATTGAAGCACAGGAGGTTCCATCTGAATATGAGGGGGCGCTTCTTTACTGTGAGGGTGACAGAGCACTGGAACAAGTTGCCCAGAGATGTTGTGGAGTCTCCTTCTCTGGAGATATTCAAACCCTGCCTGGATGCCATCCTGCGCAATGTGCTCTAGGTGATCCTGCTCGGCAGGAGGGTTGGACTAGATGATCTACAGAGGTCTCTTCCAACCTCGGCCATTCTGTGATTCTGTGAAAGATCTTAACATCTGTTATTTCAGGAATGAAATAGCACTAAAAAATACTATTCTGTTACTATAATTGAGTTGAATTTACTGAGTTTCATGTGCTGTGTTCTTTACTACGAAAGCTTAGGAAGTATGCAGTAAAACATATTTTTCCTTAGTAGAAATGGGAACTTTTAATTTTAAGGAAGGATTTTTATGTCCACTAGCTAAATAGATTTGACACAGAATTTTACAGTCAAACCAAGCCCCTCATCTTAATTTCATTCACTGTTAAATTTGTTCTATTCTACCCCATTAAGTGTTGCAGAAATTCTTTCTTCCATGAGTGTTCATGTTTTTGTGTTACTTCATAACTTGTCTTTCTAAATGTCACTAGGGACCTTGAAAACCTGTGGATAAATGAGAATTTGAATATCTGAAGGGCATTGCAGTGTAACATCTATTCTGCATGACATGACCTTCTTGTTAGAAACAGAATTATGATTGTTTATAATATCAAAACCCTAGCGATTTTCTGAATGATTTTCTACTGTAGAATAATTACTTTTTGAAAACTTTTCCCCAAGCAAAATAGATTTTCTGTTTTTATTCCCTATCTAAAGTCCAAATTAGTCTGAGTATGTGAGAAGGCCAGTGGTTTGTCTTGGATGTTTTCCTATCTCTAACACACAGATTGAAGCCTCCAGGGTGAGTATATAAAAAAACCAAACAGTGTGAGCAATGATAGATAAAACTTCCAGCAGAGGAAATTTCCTTCTTAAATATCTGGTCACTGTCACTAAACTTTTGGACACTTCCCTACCTCCATTCTTCATGAAATCTTGGAAATTTGCTGGTCTCATAGCAGTGAGTTGTGTATGTGCCACTACACAGTTTTATGGACATGACAGCTCCTGTAAGGTTGGTATAATTTATGGAGCTATTAACTCTGCCAGATCACTTACAAAAGAGTTCAGATGAACGTAGGCATAACCCAGTTTCCATTTCATGACCCTCCACACTTCAAAATACCCATCTTTACCTGTAATTTACATTGAACTTCTCTATTTGTCAATGTTTTTACCAAATCCAGTTTGAATCAGTTTTTCAGTGATGTTTTTTCTGGTGTACAGACATGCTGCAGTTTCTGTGTTCTTTATAGACGACATATAGTCCTTCACAACATAAAACATTTTTAGTAACACCTCTTTGTCAACCTCTGGAGAGTTATTCTGCTTTCTAGATAGAAAAGTGCTGACTTAGGAAATCTGTTTTTCATACAGTGGCTCAGCTGGCAGCAATGAAAACCAGCAAAGTGAAGAATAAGATTGATGTGATCTGTGTGTCACGTAGAAGTGGGAGCTAATTTTAAGTTTCTTAACAGAGAAGTCTATTTTGTGGCAGACTTTATACAGTTTCTGAGCCTCTTCCAAACAAAATTATGTTTACCAAAATCCAATGGCTGTGTTATTGATGTAGTTTCTTGATAACTGTCAATAACAGCTGTTGATGCATTCTCTTTATAAATGATACTATAAGTGAGAATATCTCATCAAAGATTTCTGTTCTGTAAATACCTAAATATATTCAATTCATAATATACAACTAAATTTTTGTTTTACCTTAGACCTTAGGAAGGGGAGAAGAGTGTTCTTTTGAATGGAAATGTAGTCAGACCAGGTCATCTACAATACATTTTCAAGCTCCATTTTTTCTCATGTTTGAAAAAAAATGCCGATTAACAAAGTGGATGATTTATAGTCCTCTACAGCCACTGATTATTACCCCTTAAATCTTCCAGCTAGAGACAAATGAAGCATGCAATGTCCAGCATTGACATTATAATATAGTAAAGACAATCTGTTAAATCATACATATACTGTAGTTAACTCTAATTTAGAATATAAATCTTTGTGACAGATGATTGTGACATCATCCTCCCCTGAGTTTCATTGCAAGGAACTGGAGCTTAAAGATAACGAAATGTTTTATGTCCAGCAACCCTTTTAAGGTCAATCAGGGGAAGTATCAGTACATTGTTGTGTGAGGGCACTATGAGTAAGTTCATTTTGGCTCAGCACTCACTGTTACTAGGCCTATTATTCTGCATTTATTCAGGAGGTTCCCCCAAGACCGCTTGATCTTTTGGCTTCCCCAGATCTCTCTCTCTCCTTCATTCCGTCTGGAAGAATTTAAGTTGCAAATAACTCAATATTTGAGAGCTTTTGAGAAATCTTTCTTTTTCTCCTTGATTGTAATACCATAAGATTCATTATGTGGTATCGTGCAGTAAGTAATCAAATTGCAATATCAATGTTAACTTTTGTCAAGCTCTATGAAACAAATAAAGTTATTATTCCAGGGTATAGGTGTAGTTCGATGAGTAAGAGATGAAAGAGAGAAATAATATAAGATTCCATACTGTTTTTCTGGTCAATATAGCATCAATATAATTCAGATCAAGTCTAAGGAGAAAAAATATTTATTTCAGACTTATAGTGGAAAATACATAGTGAAATATAATTTCAAGATTGCACTTAAACCAATTTAATATTACAAATATAAACAGATTATTATTGGTTGCCAATGAGGATCAAAAAGAGAAGAGCAAGTGAGAGAAAAAGAAATGCAAAGCCTTCATTAAAATGCAGCTCATTGAAAATCGGATGACGTCCAGAAATCATGACAATATTCTTTCTTATGAAAAGCAAAGAAAAATTCAATTATTTCAGCTAGATTCAACTTTCCAGCTAGAAATAACTTTTCATTCTGCTGCTTTAAAAGTATGTCCATTTAAGAATTGCCAGTGTCAACATCGCAACAGAATGCTTTTATTTTATTGAAATATTCTGGCAACTATGAAGCTATGAAACTAAACATTTGGAATTCTACTCCTTGAGAAGCAAGTGCAAGTATCTGAAAGCTCAGAGAAATAAGAAGTTGTTGTGAGGGAGTGACCATGTTCCTCATCCTACTTACAGTCTTCACCTGTAAGAAAGGCTGTGTTGGATAGAGTTATGCTAATTTTGTCATAAAAGCCATAAATTGGATGAATCATAGAATACTATGGAACAACTGGTACTACAAAAAGTGGTCATTTTTCATTTGCCTCCTGCATATCATCCATGAGCAGGGGAGACAACCATCATTTTTAAAAGCCTTATGCAGATTACAGCCATACTTTGAATTTTATTTTTCTCTCAAACTGAATGAAGTCACTGTTAACCCAGAGAAAGTCAAGGGATTAACACTTTTTGCAAGACTGATGTAAATGAGAAAGCAGGTCCAGAAATTCATTCATATTCACAAAACATCACACAGACACATTGGTGTAGTATCATGAAGTAAATTACAAGGTAAATTAGCAGGAAATATTTGTTCATTGCAGTACTGTTTTTCAATATGTAGAGAATGAACTACTTTCCTCTGACATCATGTAGACTTCCAGATGCTCATAATTTCTGTAAAATCAGCCTAAAAGTTTTTGTTTCTGACCAATTCTTGCGAACCTACCACAAGCAGAGTAGAAAGTGCTAGGCAGGTCTCATAGATGCAGGTTCATAGATGCGCATACTGCGCTGCACACATTCTTCAAACTCCATCATTCCCCAGGAGTGTAGGATTTTATGTATCCTGCATGGTTTTATGTATCCTGCATTTTGTTACGGTGTTAAATATTCACCTCAGATAACAACTTTCTTATCTGAAGAAACCAAAAGTGAATATTTTTGTGGGTGTAAGGGAAATATTTCTAAAGTCTAATCCTCTTGCAGGAGATCCATAGTAACATGTTTCCCAGAGATCTGAAGACTGGCACACCAAATGACCACAGCTGTCTTGAAACAAGCGTTTCTGTCTTCTCTCCTATTAGGTTTCGGCAAACAAACAAACAAACAAAACAAAACGACACTAAAAACACACACAGTAAAAGATGCCAGTGTTTATATAGATTGGGGACATTTGATTCAGCAGAAAGTAGTCAAGCAACAACATTTTGTGAAGGAATGCCATGAACTACTCTAGTATTGGATAGAGAGAAACCAGTTGAAATCAATACAAGTGCTCCAGACTGCCTTCCAAATTCTGCAAAGTGATTAATTAAACATGTCAGTAAAGAGTTTAATCCTGTTAAAGCCAATGAGATCAAGCATATACTGAAACATGCATGCATGCAAAAAATAATAATAATAATAATGATGAAAGGAAGCCAAGAATATTAAGGCCATATTTGAAATCTTGAGTCCAAAATTTCATGTTTTCCTTTCACTTCTGATGGTATAAAACCTCTGAGAAGGTTTTTGATGAAGCAGGATCTGTTTCACTCCTCCAGGCTGAGTATGTCAAATGACTTTTTCAGAGGTATCCCCAAGGCATTTAGGCTGCAAGTGAGAAGTGGGGTGCTCACCACATAAGGTATCTATCTGTTTCCTTCTTAAGAATGCATTTGGGAGAAAAGTTGGAGTGTGTTTGGCTTCCAGTTTGGGATTTAGGTGCCACCAGTACGTACACCTTGCTTAACATGCCAAACTCCCCTCATAAATCTAGGTAATAGCCATAGGAGAATGGTATGTATGATTATTCTGCAACTAACAGGCATTATTATGCCTGGACCAACAGCTAAAGACAAGTTTGTAGGATGTATAGACAGTGAAGGAGAGCTTACTAGTTTCCACCCCAGATGTCTTTACCTTTTCATAGGTTACTAGAGTTTACTTTATGGGCTTTTATCATTCTCTGGGGTATAATTTTTTTTTTTTCCACAAGAAGGATTACACTAGCGCTCAAATATCTAGGAGAAAAATAATGAGTGTAAGCCCATGGATAATTGCAGTATGTGTATGCCAATTTCTAGCCTACTGAACTCCAGTGAACTGTGCAGATGGACAAGGATATCTAAACCAGCCAACAGCAGGAAAGTCTAAACCGATTAAACCTTTAAAGCAAATTTATGTGATGTACCGTCATAAAGGATTTAGTTATATTATTGAAAATGATCCTATTAAACTGCATATAATCGACTGTGTTGGTGTGTTTTATTAAAACCACTTGAATGGTAAAAGACTTTTTAACAGAGATAAAAGTAACCCAGAAAGTGCAATTGTCCCTCTAGTCTTGAGACCAGCTTTGCCAACTGCTCATGTCAAAAGAATTTATAGTGTATAAATATAAAATAACATGCTGTTAGTTCACAGACTTGAGAGCAGAAAGAACTTTAACAAGCAGCCTTTCCGAACTTCTGCTCCTGCAGCTTTTTTGTTGCTGTGAAACAGAATAACGAGAACTGAACACCCTTGATGCCTTGCACAGTCACTTCAGCAAAGTCTATAAAGATACCAAAAAATTTTTATTTTATTTTATTTTTTTGGTATTTTATTTTATTCTCTTAGTTACAGAGGTCCACAATCAGAGTTATAAGTTATACATATTGTAAAGTCAGGCACTTAGATGTTAGGGTAAGCCAATGTTATATACAACTGTAGAAACAATATTAATTTCATTCCAGCTTGTGCCCACCTTGTTTATGAATGGATTTAAGACACTGTGAAAAAAAATCCCTTGGAAATCCTGCAGTTGAAGTCTGTACCACAATATGTAGACACAACGGGGGAAGGAATAAGGAGGGCTGGGAAGCTGTGGTACTTTACAAGTGCCAAGGGTAGACACTCAATAACACGGCTAACTGCCTTTGCTACAGCTGATCTCCCATTTCTGACAGGTTTTTAGTACAGGTTGTTCTCCAGAGCCAGTGATTTGGTTTAACATGTGATACCTCCAATAAATTGAAATAGAATTTATTAGGACAAAGAAGAGATGTTTCTTTTTTTTTTTTTTTTTTTTTTTTTTTTCCTTTCTACAATATTTCAAAGCCTTGCTGCAAACAGTGGAGATGCTAGAACTTCTCAGAAAGATGAATAAAAAAAGGTCATCTCTATCTGTTACAAGCGAGCATTAGAAAATTGAAGGGTTTAGCTTTTTTTCAGTAAAGCAAAGTGTTTCAGAATGATTTCAAGTCCTTTTACCTGATTGGTTACATTTAGCACAGAATCAAGAATAACAGTAGCTCACAGATATTCCTTCCAGTCTACATTACTTATTTTATTTGCTTGTTGTTCAGTTCTATCTGTTTCCAGGCCACCCAGTAGGTTAGCTTTGTGAACATCATCAGTATGCCCTTTGGGCGCTAGCATTTCAGATGCTCATTTCCTAAATGAACCAATTAACCAATTTATACATTTAGAATTCTCCAAATACATATACATACACGCATGTGTATATATGTAAATATATGTATATGCATTTAATGTATGTGCATATGTATACATATATTACCACTATGAATAGTTAGCTTTCTTTTACAAAACAGAAGAAAATAAAATAGCCAAAAAGATCTGAAGATTAATTCTGTAAATAATTTGCAATGTATTTGTGTTTACCACAAAGGAATGTACTAAAAGTTCCTTATATTTATCAAATTTAATATATTTTTGGTAGGTTTGCTGCTCTTGCTTTACACACATGGTAGAAAATAACAACTATCAGCTGAAGTCTTTGAAATGTGTGAGACTTTGCAAAGATTAATCCATAGGACTTTGTGATTGCTATTCTGTCATGATTTCTGGCTTGGAAAGTTCCTGTAAAGGATGGTGAATGGATTACTTTAGTGCATGTCTACAGTGTACATGGTGGGATACATTCAAGTCAGCTTTCAAGGTACAGCTCCAAAAAAGCACCCTGCAGAGACAGTAGTGTGGGTTCAGGGAGAAGCTGAGCTCTGCAGGTGGCACATCAAATTCATTAGCTTTTACCATCCAACCTCACAAGGAATGATGAGAAAGGCTGCAGTGATTTTCTTAGGGCTAGGACCAGGGATTCCTACATTGCACATTGTTCAGATGCAACAAATGCTCTTCTTTGAAAAATTTGACTTTTCAAATAGTTTCATAAACAGTGCACAGATTGTCCTTTTACTTACACCACTAACTTTAGACATATGCATAGTCTTTGCCAGATGGAAAATTTCTCTACATACAGCATTTTGTATCGGTATGACCGGCTGGGCTTGTATTTATGTTTCTTGCTGGCATGTCTACAACAGTTAGCTATAAGAAAAAAAAAAAAAAACACAAACAAAAACACGAACAAACAAACAAAAAACACAACACAACCCCCCAAAAGACGTTTGCAAACAGAAAGTCTAGTAGATATAAGATACTAGCAAAGCAATATTTTGCCTTACATAATTACTCCAGTATATAATTTCACTAGGAGAAATACTCTAAACTGTATTTAAGGAATTGTTGTGTTGTTGTCCAGTGGTATTTTTTCAAGCAACATTTGAATTATTCTGTGACTCCATAAATGGCATCTCTGCTAGGATACACCTATGTCAGCAAGCTCTCTTAGGTGCAAAGAGATAAACATCACTCAGAAAAGAATGGATCTTTATTGTTACAGTCCCTTAGTGAGGACACTTCTGCTTGTGGAAAGAATTGCTATCATTATAAAACTCTTCAATTTAAAGAGAAAGTTACAACTTTTTTTTTTTTCTTTTTTTCTGAAATCACTAAAGAAAGGAATAGATCATCAAGTTGGGTTGGACTAGATGATCTTCAGAGGTCCCTTCCAACCTTGTCCATTCTGTGATTAAGTATATCCTCTTGTTGCAAGGCAGGATTAACTGTTCACTTACCATTTCTAAAAGACAGATGCCTGGATTGCTTTTCAGGATTCCAGTGACAGTGTTCTCTTTTCACAATCAGTCTACTTCCAGTGATACACAGTCTGTCCTGTTAGAAAGTTTTTTCTAATATCTAACCAAAATATCTCTTACTGAAGTCCATTACCCTTCAGCATAATGACATTGAGGAAGATAAGTGGCCGTTTCTCTCTGTAGAAATGTTTTGGAATACTGAAATCTTATCAGATCTGTCATCAATTGCAATTTATCAAAATAAGTTTCTAAACCAGTAAAATGAGTAATGGAGGAAGCTGTGAATGTTCAGCAAAAAAAAAACATCTGGAAAAAGGAAGACTTGTCAGTAGTTGAATAGCTAAATAAAAGGATCAGCACCTCAGCCCAAGAACTGAAAAGATTCCCCAAATCAAAAAGTATTGAGAATCACTGATGTTCTATTATTTATGCTCAAATTAGGTCATTTACATTTAGTTTGGGTGTTCCTAGTAAATACCAAAGTAATAAAACATTACTTAAGACTTCTTATGACTTAAGAATCTTGCTTTTCCCAGAAGAAAGAAGTATCATTCTTTGCTGGTTTAGGTTTGTTGTCTGTCATTTTAATCTATATGCACAGATTGACCTAGGGGTGAATTCATCCAACTGTGCTTTAGACTGAAAGAGAGCTTATAAAACAGGAACATGACTACATGTGAAGCTCAGAGTAGAATGGAAAAAAGAAATGCATTAAAGGCTAAGAGGCAATACCAAAGTCTTAAATGCATAAAGCTTCTCAAAGTAGGAAAGAAGATTTAAAATAAGATGTGATTAGACATAAAGATCTGTAAGGCTCATGGACATTCAAGTCAAGGAAAATCTTGCTAAATTAGGATGATTAAAAAAAAATAAAAAATTAAAAGAGCTATGGCTGTTTAGGAAATGACTTAGAAAAGACTTATAGCTTTTTCATACAAAATTCATCTGTAGAATTGAATTTTTATAGATCATACATAGGAAACAATTTATTAGAGCTTGCAGAAAATTTTTGGGATGGGGAAAATCTTAAACAATCATATAATTGATATTTCAACAGAAATCATTTTTTTGGGGGGGATTCTGATAAGAGTTTGTGAAGGACTGAAAACAGTTTTGTTGAAAAATAAACACTCTGTAAAAATGAAAGGCTATCTTTTTCATTTCAGAAATGTTTTCTGTAACAAGTTTCAGCATTATTCTCTGTGTCTGGCTATCATTAATCTTTTCTTAATCTTCACCAACTTTTCTATCTGTTTTTCAGGCATTTTGTGATCAGTAAAAAATATATTGTGGTTAAAAGTCAGAATGTTACTCAAGTGAATAAGAATAAGAATTTAAATGTAAAATTTAGTAGGATGTCAGCAAAATTTATAGGTAGAATCCTACAAATACTGAATTTAATAAAAAGATCCACCTCCTCATTAGATCTGATGCATTGTCTTTTTGAAGAAAAGATGTGGACTACAGGAAATATGCTTAGCTCAGACAGGAAGGCAGAAAAGAGAAGGAGAGAGAGAGAAGAAGGGAGAGAATCCCGAAGGCTTTATACCAAGAAGGAAGATTTTATTTTTTTCCTAAATATTCAAAACAAACACTGAAAAACTGCCCAGTAAAATCATTAGGACTTGATTTCTCTGGTACACAGATTAGATATGTTGGCATATACCAGAAAATATTCCAGTAACCAAAAGAATAGATAAAACACATTTTATAGTTTCTTCATTTATCAAAACAAATGACCAAACAAGCAAACAGATAAAATAAAATAAAATAAATAAATAAAATAAAATAAAATAAAATCCTATTTATCCAGCCCTAGCATTGGCCAGATTTTGACAGTTTATATTTTAGAGAAAGAAACAGCTCTAAGAGAGGAAGTGAAAAAAGTTCTTGAGAGGCTCTGGAATTCGGAAATTATTTAATTTGACTCCTGCATCTCTACAAAACTAGAGTTTATTTTTCTGTTAAACTCAGTGAGAGGAAATATTTGCCCTACTGACAGTCAAGTATCGTTAGAAACCTCTTCCCCAGTGTCAAAACATCATGAAATGTATATAACATATTCAAAGGGTTCAAGCATATGCAGCAATTTAAAGTGTGCTTGTCAACTCGAGTTAAAGCTGCCTAAGTTGTGCTATAGCCAGAATAAAAATACAGATTGCTTTTTAAATGAAATGTTGGGGTTACTCTTTAGTACAAAAAGGCTAATAGGAGAAATACCGTGTTTTCCATGTACTCTTTGCATCTCCTAGTTTGATAAGCCCTATTTATTGCTGTGGTAGACTTTGGGAGTATCTATAGCATTGTTTGAAACTGCTTTGCAGGAGTCTCTTCATTTGTCCCCAGTTATAGAGCTTGAGTTCATGGCACACAGCACTCTGAGCGCACAGAAGCAGGAATCCTCCTGGAGCAGATGGGGGAAGGTACACCAGGAGTCACCACCCTGTGTGCTCCAGTGGCTGATGGGAGAACAATACATGAGACCAGAGCAGGTCCAGCCAAAAGAGAAGCCCTATGACTCTGCAAAGTGGGCACCAGAGTACTTTGTGTCCTTCAGCCCTGTATGGCTCTTTCTTGTAGACACAGCTTTACCTTGCTGGATGTTTCACATTTTATCACAGAATCACAGAATAACAGAATCACAAAATCACAGAATGGGTGGGGCTGGAAGGGACCTCTGTACATCATCTAGTCCAACCCTCCTGCCGAGCAGGATCACTTAGAGCACATTGTGCAGGATGGCATCCAGGCAGGGTTTGAATATCTCCAGAGAAGGAGACTCCACAACATCTCTGGGCAACTTGTTCCAGTGCTCTGTCACCCTCACAGTAAAGAAGCGCCCCCTCATATTCAGATGGAACCTCCCGTGCTTCAGTTTGTGCCCATTGCCTCTCATCCTTTCACTGGGCACAACTGAAAAGAGACTCACTGCATCCTCTTGACACCCTCCCTTCAGATATTTATATATATTCATGAGGTCTCCCCTCAATCTTTTCTTTTCCAGGCTAAACAGGCCCAGCTCTTCCAGCCTGTCCTTATACAATAAGTGCTCCAGTCCTCTAATCATCTTTGTAGCCCTCCGCTCCAGTAGCTCCATGTCCCTCTTGTACTGGGGAGCCCAGACCTGGACACAATGCTCCAGGTGTGGCCTCGCAAGGGCTGAGTAGAGGGGGAGAATCACTTAATCCTTGCATAAGATTGAGTAATTGAGTTAATAAATAAATAAATAAATGAGTCCATCTCAAAACAGATTTTCCTATTTTGGTTACATTTTTGAGAAAATAAATAAAAGAAAATTCTACCTGGAATTCATATTCTTGAGAATCCCTAGTTAGGTATGAGATGTGGGTCCTCTGAAATACATTTCTTGGCAAAGTGTAAATGGAAACACCTTCATATCTAAGGGTCCTCATTGACAGCAGCCCTGTGGAGAAGGACTTGGGGGTTGTGGTGGATGCAAAGCTCAACAAAACCCAGCAGTACACACTTGCAGCCCAGAAGGCCAACCATATCATGGGCTACATCAAAAGAAGTATGACCAGCAGGTCAAGGGAGGTGGTTCTCCCCATCTACTCTGATCTCTTGAAACCCCACCTGGAGTACTGCATTCAGCTCTGGGGCCCCGAGCACAAGTAGAACATGGATGTATTAGGAGGAGTCCAGAGGAGGGCCACAAACATGGTCAAAGGGCTGGAACACCTCTCCTATGAAGAGAGGCTGAGGGAGTTGGGTTGTCTTGCCCGGAGAAGAGAAGGCTCTAGGGAGACTTTATGGTGACCTTCCAATACCTAAAGGGGGCCTACAAGAAAGCTGGGGATGGACTCTTTGCCAGGGACTATAGTGATAGGTCAAGGGAGAATTGCTTTAAACTAAAAGAAGGTAGGTTTAGCTTAGATATAAGGAAGAAAATCTTTACTCTGAGGGTGCTGAGGCACCAGAGCAAGTTGCTCAGAGAAGCTGTGGATGCCTCATCCCTGGAGGTGTTCAAAGCCATGTTGGATGGGCCTTTGAGCAACCTGATCTGATGGGTGGCATCCCTGCCCATGGCAAGGGGTTTGGAATTAGATGATCTTTAAGGTCTCCTCCATTCCAAGCCATTCTATGATTCTATGATAGATCCCATTAGTACTATAGAGTACTGCAAATCTTGGTGTCTTCTACTCAGCACTCAACACAAATGAGAGGAAATGTCTTGGCACAGGATGAAGACTTCACAAAGAATAAGACTGGGAATATCTACAGTTTTTATTTTGTTAAGTATTTCTGTTATGAGAAGCAATCATCTAGAATGCAAAAATCTGTTAATAGAATACATTGTATAAGAAATTATTGCTGTACTTATGTTTTTTATTTTGATTTTTTTTTTCCACACCTGAGTGTCTTCATATTTTTGGGGGTTAAGCCTCTTCTTGGTGAATCCAATGTGGATATAACTAACAACATAAATTTAGAGTTGAATATATTTCGTCAAACCTCAGTTTAGCAAGACTCTGCCTGATGAGGAAGAGGGAGAGAGAACTGGAAGGGCCACAATCTAAGGCAGATAGCTGTATCTTCAGTCTCTGTTAGCCTAAAGTGTATTTTTCCACTCATAGTTCTGTATATGCATTTTACAGGCATTTCTGTGGATAA
Source organism: Cygnus olor (assembly GCF_009769625.2). Classification (NCBI taxonomy): domain Eukaryota; kingdom Metazoa; phylum Chordata; class Aves; order Anseriformes; family Anatidae; genus Cygnus; species Cygnus olor. The sequence continues at coordinate 33,721,421 of NC_049169.1, read as the reverse complement.
AATGAGGAGATGTAATTGACTGAATCAAGTTTGCTTCTGAAGCTGACAGTTTGCTGTCATCTTAGCCTTATTAGTGTGTTTTGTTAGAAGTCATTTTCTTTTATCAAGTAACAAGCAGTTTGTTAATCTTCATTTTACATGGTAGGTCTCCAAAAGAGCAAGAACAACAACAACAAAATGAAAATCACATGCTATGTATGAGTTATTTATTTCAATTTCCTTGCAAATATTTTACTTTTATTTTAACTCATTCCAGTCTTTGGTCTTGTTTGTTTTTTCTTTTGAAATATAGCAAATATTATTTAAACATTGTATTCAGATAACAGCAGAATAAGTTCCTATAAAAGCAATCAGAAAGAAAAAAAAAAAAAAAGTTTTATTAAAGAAATTCTAATAAAACTGAGAAAAGTTATATTTGGTAATAATCTAAGAGTAGAAACTATTTCAACTATGAAAAACAGATTTTGGAAGTATGTCAGAATTCTGATCATAAGTTTTGAAAATTATTTTCCTTTTTCTGTTTTGAAACAAAAGATATTGCAATTCTGTCAGTTTTCCACTCAACTGAGGACTCACTACGTGTCCAATTGTCCACGTCTTAGAAAGGCGTTAAACCAAAAAATAAAATAATAATAATAATAACAATAATAATAAATGAGGAAACATACACCCTACTGTCTCATCTATGCAATTATATCTCCACGAAGGATTGTTTTAATACATGAATTAGCTCTTCTCATTTAGAATAATAATCACTGCAAACACCATCAACTGCTGAAATAGAATCATATATCAAAGCTGAAAAAGTAACAAAAAAAATGCTTCAGTTTTCAAGAGAAATACTGAGCTCAAATCTTAAATAGTCTGAGGTTATTTTATATCACTTGGATAATGCACAAGTGATATGAATTGCTCATTACATTCACTCTGTTTATACAAGTCCAGTTTTTATTATGGTACGGCTACAGAAAGTCTATAGTGTACTATAAAATGAGTGTGTCTATGTGACATAAGTTTTTCACATTCTGAGAGCATGCTTAGGTTACATTTTTACCAAAAATGAAGCTTTTTTACAGAAGGCTTCTGAAAAGTGAGGACAGCTTTTGCAACCAAATCACATGCAAACTAAATTGTTCATCTTTACTAAATTTTGATATTACAGCTCAGATATTTTCTGTTCTCAGAAAAAGTGATTTCCAGAAGAGACACATTTAAAACATTTCCTTCTGAGTAGTCAAGCTGCTTTGATTAGGTTGGTGAAGATGCAGAATATGTAAGACTGTAGGTTAAAAACTCAGCTGAGGCAAAATGAGATATACAGTCACTATGGAGTGTAGATTTACTAATAATTCTTGGAGTCTGAATAGCACATAGTCCACCCAGAACCTAGTAGGAAATCAATCTTGTGGAAAGACAAAAATTAATATATATATTTCCCCTTAAAGTACTTTCTCAAATAGCCATCACTAATGAATGGGGAAGAGTACAAAGAAAATACAGTATTTAAGCATTACTTTTGTGGCTATTTAACTGGCATAAGAACAAGAACAGAAAACCAGTTCTTACAATCTGATGCAAACATAAAAAATGACCACAATGAACATAATGAATATATAAGAAACACTGAATTAGAATTAAATAAATTATCAAAAGAGAGAATGGAATTTTGGTAGATATTTGAATAATCTTAAGTTTAAATCCAGAATTAGCAGGATGACTTTTTGTCTAAGAGTTTTACAGGAGATTTACAGTTGAGGAAAAGGAAAAGAAGCTTGAATGAAACAGCCAGGATGTGCAGACTAAAACAGAGAACTTATGTAGCTGACTCTGTGTCACCCCTCCTGATTTTGTAGGATAAGGAGGTGCACTTTTAAAAGCATACCTTAACTTTTGAATAAGGCTGAAAGAATGTTGTCTATTCCCAAGATTTTTTTGGTAAATTCTGGGACTGGTAAAATCTGATAGAATTTCCTTCTTTATTTTTTTATTTTTTTTCCACACACACTTTTCCTTACTTATCTCCCAACATCAGGTGTCAGGAGAGGTGGGTGATTTTTGTTTGTTTGTTTGTTTGTTTGTAGTGGATTTGGGGTAAAGCAATGAAGATATATGCAAAGCAATATAAAGGAATTATACAAGCAAGAGAGCTACGAAGCTTGAAAATAAAACTATGCATTGTACCAGTAAAACACCAGTTCTCTAGAGTGTTTTGTTTCTTGAAGAGTATTATTAACCTTCTACAGGAAAGACAAAAGAAAGAAACAGCTATTTGACTCATTAGGATGACTTTTCTTAATTATATTTTTAATTTTATTTTTTCCCTGTACTTTTGTTTATAAATAGACATGAGGAGAAAGGGTTTTGTCTTGTGAGGACATATATGGCAAACAGTTTTGTCTCCAGATTAGAAATATTGTTTCTCACTTCCCATTAAACTTCTTTAAAATAAGAGCCCTTCACACTGGAGAGTTCCCAATGTCACTTCTTTCTTAGGATGTTCACGTGTAAGTCAGCTGACAGGCCAAAGATTTGAAGGTGATCTCTTCCAATAGAAAAGTCGGGAGATTAATAAAAAAATAAAGAGGTTATATTGATGCTATATAAAGCAACCCCAAAAATTGAGGAGACACTATAAAAAATGCAATTTCATGTCATTTAGACAGTGTCCCCCATGATATCCTTATCTTCAAATTGGAGTGACATGGATTTGATGGATGGACCATTCAATGGGTAAGGAATTGGCTGGATGGTCGCACTCAAAGAATTGCAGTCAACAGCTCAATGTCCAAGTAACATTAGTAATGACTGATTAGTAACGAGTGGTGTTCCTCAGGGGTCAGTATTGGGACTGGCGTTATTTAATTTCTTTGTTGATGACATAGGCAGTGGGACTGAGAGCACCCTCAACAAGTTTGATGATACCAAGCTGTGTGGTACGGTCAACATGCTGGACAGAAGGGATACCATCCAGAGGGACCTGGATAGGCTTGAGAGGTGGGCCTGTGCAATCCTCATGAAGTTTAACAAGGACAAGTGCAAGGTCCCACATCTGGGCCAGAGCAATCCCAAGCACAAATAAAGTCTGGGCAGAGAATGGATTGAGAACAGCACTGAGGAGAAGGACCTGGGGTTGTTGGTTGAAGAGAAGCTCAATATAAGCTGGCAAGGTGCACTTGCAGCCCAGAAAGCCAACCATATCATGGGCTACATCAAAAGAAGTATGACCAGCAGGTCAAGGGAGGTGGTTCTCCCCATCTACTCTGATCTCTTGAAACCCCACCTGGAGTACTGCATTCAGCTCTGGGGCCCTGAGCACAAGTAGAACATGGATGTATTAGGAGGAGTCCAGAGGAGGGCCACAAACATGGTCAAAGGGCTGGAACACCTCTCCTATGAAGAGAGGCTGAGGGAGTTGGGTTGTCCTGCCCGGAGAAGAGAAGGCTCTAGGGAGACTTTATGGTGACCTTCCAATACCTAAAGGGGGCCTACAAGAAAGCTGGGGATGGACTCTTTGCCAGGGACTGTAGTGATAGGTCAAGGGAGAATTGCTTTAAACTAAGAGAAGGTAGGTTTAGCTTAGATATAAGGAAGAAAATCTTTACTCTGAGGGTGCTGAGGCACCAGAGCAAGTTGCTCAGAGAAGCTGTGGATGCCCCATCCCTGGAGGTGTTCAAAGCCATGTTGGATGGGCCTTTGAGCAACCTGATCTGATGGGTGGCATCCCTGCCCATGGCAAGGGGTTTGGAATTAGATGATCTTTAAGATCCTTTCCAACTCAAACCATTCTATGATTCTATCCAGTTGAAACCGAGTGTAATAGTCTGCCTGCATCCAAAATGCTGAGGCTTTCATAAGAGCCTTCACAAGGTAAAATAAATTGTATGATGATTACTTGATAGTCCAGCTGGCATCATTTGGAGCACTAACCTTTTTTCTAACAGAATGTGGAAGGGTAAGAAATAGGTTTCTACTGATTATATTTGATTTACGGTCACAGAAAAAGGATACAAATGAAATGACTAAGACTTTTTATTTTATTTTTAATACAATATCTTGTATGAGCATAATGTGTAATAGGCCATCAAGCAAAGGTTGATTTTTATAGAACTTGTTAATCACAAAGGTCCAGAACTTCAAAAGTTATTGATTTCATTAAGAATGAGTCATTTAAACACCTTTGAACATGTAGTTTTAAATTAATGTGGAATGATATCTTTAATTCAAACTTAAGTAGAGAGCCCATTGATTGATTTGAAAATGTAGAACCAAATGTGTTATCAGAAAATTAATGTGACCCTCTGTTCTTGTACCAAATCATCAGTAGTTTGAGTTATTCGTAATGGCATAATAATTAAACATTTGGGCTAAAAATTTCTATTTCAAAAAGGTTTTGTCCCCTGAGTTTACATGGTTCTGTTTAGGTAGGCTAAATCACCCTCAGAAAATCTGTCTCTCTACATTGACTTTGCAAAAAAACCCACCTAGGATGTCTTTTGTAGAAAACCTAGGATGACTAAATTCCCACCTGGATTAAATGGAGTGGGATTAATTAGATGAGATAAATTGAGTACTGAAGACCTCAGCTGTCTTTGAAACTCTCCAGAGATTCTTCAGTTGCAGAATCCTAAATAGGTAGCTTATTCCAAAACCTAATGACATGTCCTTTCATTATTTTATTTTATTTTATTTTATTTTATTTTATTTTATTTTATTTTATTTTATTTTATTTTATTTTTAATTTTTCTTCTATTTAAAGTGTTTCCATTTGCTTTTCTTTATACCATCCCTCAGTTTAATATAGATTTTAATACTGAGGGCTAGACAAACCATTTTGGAGAGAGTGCAAATACATCTGAAGGAACTGAGTTCAAGTCTATCAATTCATTTTACAGGTTCTGAATCAAGAGAAAAAAGCACTATAAGCACCACCACGAATAAGTGATTACAATAAAATCCTTAGCAGGTCTGAGATCAACTTTGTGTCTAAATTCAATCACACATTATCTGCAGGAGTCAACCCAGAGCCCAATTTATGGCAAATAGCTGAATGTCAAGGAGAAACCCTTCTTGAATTTTGCTAGCTTTAGCATTCATTTTAACATACCAACATGGCTGAAATTAGGTTTTCCATGCTAACACTAGTTGCCCCCAGGCAGCCCACTTTCTCTACAGTGATGATACATGGCCAACATCAAGCAGACCAGACTGCCTGGGAATCTGCCTGAAGGGCCCCAACATAACTTGCCAGAAAAGCAGTGGGGAAAGAGGTAAAATTTAAGATTACAAAAAGAATTCTGATTTGCTTAAAATTGAGTCTCAGGAGTGCACCCAGCACTGTCTCTTCTCAGGTCAACCCAGATGACTGAGGGCTCTGAAATATAATGCTGTTCTGACCTCTTCCAGGGCTGAATTACAAATTCATGAAGTCAAAGACACAGTGAAATGGAAGGTCAGTTAGCACAACATTGGGGCAATTGAGAGCTGTATAGAGATCTTGTCCTTTACCTTCAGAAAACAACAAAAGGGACTGCTTGCAACAATTCAGCTGAAAACAAACAAACAAACAAACAAAAACACCAACAAAAACAGGTAGATGAATAAAATCAATCTGATATAAAATAAAGAAATTCACATGTAAATAAAGAAATTTATACATGTGCCTTCTAACGAGAAAGTAGAAATTGTACAGCAAGCATAAGGAATACCCGTTTGATCACAAAGAGGCAATATTTTCTAATATATTAATAGAGTATCATATAATTGAGTTTTGTAATTCAGTATGATCCTGACACACAGTGTCAAGACAACACATGGCTCTGCACTCCAGTTCACACAGAAAATTTCCTCCATCCTTTCTACAGCAAATTTGGCAGAATCAGGGCATCTTGGAAGCTCTCCTTTACAGCACAAAGCATTAGATCTCATCAGTATTTGTCCTCAAATGACAATCTTAAGGAAAATTGTTGTGGTTTAACCCGGCCGGCAGCTAAGCACCACACAGCCGTTCACTCACCCTCCCCCCTCCCTCTCCGGGATGGGGGAGAGAAATGGGAAAATGAAGCCTGTGGGTTGAGACAGAGACAGTTTATTAAGACAGGAAAAAAAAATAATGATAATAGTACTACCAGTAATAATGTGTACGGAACAAGTGATGTACAATGCAATTGCTCACCACCTGCTGACCGATGCCCAGCCTATCCCCGAGCAGCCGGCCCCCCCACCCTGGCTAGCCACCCCATATATTGTTTAGCATGACATCAGATGGTATGGAATATCCCTTTGGCCAGTTTGGGTCAGCTGTCCTGGGTCTGTCCTCTCCCACCTCCTGCTGCACCCCCAGCCTGCCCGCTGGCAGGACAGAGCAAGAAGCTGAAAAGTCCTTGGCTTGGTGTAAGCTCTGCTCTGCAACAATTAAAACATCAGCACGTTATCAACACTCTTCTCATCCTAATCCAAAACATAGCACCCTACCAGCTACTAGGAGGAAAATTAACTCTATCCTAGCTGAAACCAGGACAAAAATGAAGACAAATAAGCAACACATGTACTACTATTACATTGTAAGCTCTAAAGAAATGCTAAATATCTTGAACTCTTCAGCATAAATCTTCAGCACAGTACAAAGAGCCTAAGTTTGTAGTCTCCCCTAGAAACATAAACAGCAATATGCTCTCCAGATGCTGAACTCCAGAAGAAAGCTGGAGACACTCCAATGTTAGCTCTTGACAATTGCTTAAAGGCTTTTTCACATTTCTAGTGCTAACTTGAAATATTTTACAGCCTTGGTTTCTCTCCAAATTGTATCTGTTAATCACAACAAACTGTCACACATTGTCAGTCTCCACCAGTGGAAATGATAATGAGCAGCTTCACTTTACAAAAACACATCTAACTGATTTCAGATTGATGGGGATGGCAAACAATTTTGCCCCAGTCTTTGATGAACATATTTGTGCAGCTTGGAAATTCCATCCCAAACGAGTAAATGTGCTCTTGGCAGTGGGAAGACAGATAGCACCAGGCTCTCTAGTAGCAGTGAACTAATCATGGAGCAGATGTTGATTTGCTGCACTTCATGCACTGTTCCCTAAACTTTGGGTCTCCATTAAGGCTGCAATCTGTGACAGCCTCTTCCACGTATAGTTGTAGACTCCTGCGTAACAGCTCCTCTCCTGGTAATGCTGTCTTAAAAATGCCATAGTTTCTTTTCCAAAATTCAAAATGTGGCAAATGTACTTGTTGATACTGCAAGTATTCTACCTTTTTACCTTATTACTTCTGGAAAGGCAGTACATGGCTAAAACCTCCCGCCAAGTTGAAGCAAACAGACCCTCTTAAAGGGTACGCTTACCTCATTGGCACATGTTCATGAGTCATTGCACTTTCTCTCTCTGGTGAAGGGGGAACATATGAAACTTGACACCCAAATAACCACTTCTGCAGTAACTGATAGTATGTTATTACCCTCCACAACAGCAAAATGATATTTCCTATAGCAGCTCAGAGAAGCAGCTTGTTGGTTATACATTCTATACTTGGGCGACATCTTCCCCTCAGCCATGTAACAGGAGCTAGAAGTGATGTTTTGTATAGCCCAGTGGTAGTGCTCATCATTGTATTTTAATTCTGTTTTAAGCAGCAGATATGACTTGGGTTTCAAACTCCTTCACCTCCCTCTGAACTTCAGGCTTTTATGATGTTTTCTAATAGCTGGTAAATTTAAAAGTATTATTAAAATACGAGTTGCTGACAGATCTTGATGCTGCCCACAGGCACGTTTGCATAAAATATGGTATGGAAATCATTCCACTGAAGTCTCAAGAGCTGGAAATTTATCATGGTAATGTAGCAGAATGCAGCCATGTTTCTGCTTTGGACATAAAGAGTTAAATAAATGATTCACAGAAAGAACTGTCAAGGACTTCATCATGCAGAATACAGACCATATTGGAAACATGAAACACCTGCAGAGGACGCAAGGCCAAGGACCCTACCTGCACACTGTTTCTATCTGCCCTCTATTTAATTCTGTTTGCGAACAAAATCCCATATTATTAAGGACTCTCTATGGAGTCAAAGTAATTCTTTTCTTTAATGCTCATAATGAACAGGATAATACATTTACTACACTCTATTCTCCAGTAGATTTTTGCAACTCATTTACAAAATTATAAATATTAAAGTAATGAAGGCTTTTGGCACTACACAATGGATGGCAAGTCTCTAATTACATTTCCTCTGTAAAATTTGATTGTTACAAAAATGCTTTCTTCATTGAAACTAGATGCTTGCTCGTTTGCCCACACCATGGTATAATACTACAGAGATCTCAAGCTGCTTGACTTTTCAAAGGTATATTTGAAGGAAAATAATGATACTATTTCTGCATATATTTTTTATTTTTATATTTTTGTCATTTGAAGGAAATAAAAATTGAGCTTCATACAGGGACTATATGAAGTAGAGTCTTTGAATTAGTCCCAGATAAATTACTTTCTGAAACTTGAAAAATGAGCAGTAACAGTAGCAGTAACTGCAGAAAATTTAAGTAACTTCACAAGAACCCAGTAACTAAGTCCGGTGGTATCATGAAAAATTCAGCTCTGAGCTCACAGGAAGATGCTGTGAGCAATGTAGAAGCTACTACAGCTACCATGCACACTCAGACAGGCAAATGATGCTCAGAATGATAAATAACAGAGAATGTTATCATCATCCTGTTAAATTATGTCAGATTACTGATATTTACAGCCAACTAAACTATCAAAGCAGTCACTGTATAACTACACTTCCAATACTAACACTGAGTTTTTCAGAGAGATTTCTGTGCAGTGGAAAACAAAGTCCTGCAGTACATCTATGAGATAATTCAGGTATATTTATTTATGGAGAAGAAAAAAGCTGCAAAAATGTATTTTCAGAGTGGCTGAGTTTTCTTGTGCAATATAGAATAGCTCAAGCCTGTTTCAAAAAGTACAGGATTATGTAGTTTTTGACTGTAGGTGGAGTTGCTGGTCATTAGCCCTTCTAAAACTGGGCATATACACCCATAGTGATGACTTAAAATGATGGATGAAATGTAAAGAACATGTAGCTTCTGTTACGGAACCTATCCATTTGTTAATAACGATCTGAGGAACGTTAGTATAGCTGTACGCTGACCTACTTCAGTTACTGTGTACAGATTTGGAAGAAAGCAACCACGTTTGCAAATTCAATACTACACAATCAGACTTCTGAGGATTACAGGCAGTTAAGCACCTCTAAAAATCCAACCTCTGGTGATTTTCCAGATACCTTGCATAAAATCAGCCACTAAGTCATGTTTAGCATTCAGACATTTGTGGCTTCTAGTTCACAGGCTTTTGATTATTCTAAATTACTGACTTGAAAAATTAATTTGAATGATTACAGATGGAATACAAGACAGCTAAACAGTATACACCTGCACATTTTATCCTACTGTGGGGACATTTGCAACTAAATCTTCATCATATCTACTTATGTCTACATACTTACATCCATCATCACTTAGTAGCATTTGATCTAGGGAAAATTTGCAAGTGGAAGAAATAGTCTCCAAATTCACTACAAGAAGCCACATCTATGCCACATCAAAATCTGCTGAATGAGGGGAACTTGTGCAAAGGATGAAGCTTCAAGGAGCTTCATGTGAAGCTTCATCACTCACAGAGGCTGGGAATCTGCTGGAAGCTGGGAAGCTGCTGGGTAGCTGGGAAGCTGCTGGGTAGCTGAAACACTCCCTTGAGCACAGTCAGATGACCTTACCATTGCCCTGCTCTATTGACAACAACATGACTAATTCATTATTTAGCTCTTAGCCATGCCCTTACCAGGACATGTGTAGATGCATATTTTTAACCACAGTTCAAGCCAGGCTGCTGTCATGGTTTAAGTTAATTAATAGCAAACCAGCAATAGCCCCAGGGGGTAATTAGATGTGAGTGGAAATCCTCTCCCTTTCAAGCTTCCTCCAGATTTCATCACAGATGTATAATCCTGTTCCTTAAAAGCTGCAGCAGGAGCTGTGTTTGGGCGTTTCTCTGATCAGCACATCCTGTACCCTCCGTTCTGCTGCTTCTGCCACACCAATAGGAGATTTCCTGCCTCCCTGCAGACAGTGATGAACTTCCCTTCCATGAACTAGGTAGTGGCTGGAGATGCACATCGTCTTAGCAGCCCTTTGAAGCAAGAAGCACATCTAGCTGGTGTTGCTGATTTAGTGCATAACACCATATGCACCTGCAGTGCTATATTACTAACAAGCGTCTTCCAAGTGAAGTCCTTGCCTCCCCCTTCAGTGCCTAGTTTTGCTACACAATGCTGTCTAAAAGATTAATTTCTTCCCACTGGCAGCATGTATTGGAGATATTTAAATAACAGACATGCACTCTATCAGGTTCTGGATGGAAAGCTGAAATACGGATTTCTAGCTTTTTTTCCATATTCAGCTACAGCACCAGGAAACTGAGAAACCAAGAGAGAAAACTAAATGGTCTACAGGAATTTTACTTTATTCTAGTTTGTTTTTAACTGTATATTTTAAGAGCAGCTCTCATACTATACATTAATTTTGGTTTATTTTTAATCTATATATGTAATATATATCCCAATGCTTAAAGAGAATACAAACATTTTCCTTTGGTAGGACTTTTCCCATGCAAAATTATTCTTTAACTTTGTTTTGGTCACTTTTTCTTGTATTCTAGATTTATAAGACAAATGAGGGCAGCTCTTTTCTTTGATGTGAAATTCATGAGTATTTCCAAAAATAATGATAATACAAAAAGTGTCTTGATTTTATATGACCCTAATATTTAGTTGCTTAACTGTCGTGGAAAAAATTCTAAAACCCTAAAGTAACCATGAAAGGAAGATAGCCTGGCTGTCTAAAATTCAGGGCTTACCTTCATCTCACTGGTTTTCAGGAACATACAAAGTTATTTATGGTTAATAAGTTTTTTTTTTTTTTTAACAGTTTTTACATTTTTTCTCTTTTACAGTTTTATAAGCTACTACATCATAAATACTAAGAAATATAAGAATTGCTGAATTCATTCTCTACAGTTATGTAAACAAGTTTTGCTTAATTATTAGTGAACATTTTTCATAACTTGTAAAATATGCCGCTAGACTTGTTGTTGAAATTATTCAACCCTAAATATCAACAGAAATTTTAACAACAAAGACAAGTCTAATTGTAACTATTTCCATATGATCACTACACAAGTTGTGGATTAAAGAAAATTATGCACTTATTAAATTAACTCTTGCATGCAGAGTTTTTTCTTATAAGCTAAATTTTGTAGGTCCACGGTCCCTGAAATATTTTTCTATCTTTCATATTTGTTCCTTCCAAACCCATCTGACTTTTATTTCAAGTCACATCACATCAACGCAAACTAAAAAAGCAAAGCACAAAACTATGACACCAATTATTTTCTTCTCAACTGCCATTTAGTAACAATGAATGCTTATTTTTAAAGCACTTTGTCACCCTTAAAACCCTAAAATTAGTATGAATGTATATATATAAAAAATAATAATAATAAATTGTTCCCAGAAAAAGTCTTTGGGTCTGTAAAGTACATACCAAATTAAACATGACTTTGATATGTTTATCTAATCAAAAGCAAGATATTTCTGTCACCTCATTATAGTTACTACTTATAATCATAAAATAAACATTATTCTAAAATGCCCTTGAATATTTTTAAACTGTAATTTTAAAATGTTATCTTTCTCATGTCTGTCCCTTAATAAAAGTACTTTAATGAATGGTAGTATCATTTCTTACCTAGTTCTAATGACTAAAATCTCAAAAGCAAGTAAGAAATGAGAGTACGACACAAAGTACACTCAATACTGTGAATTATTCTGTAAGCTGTTGTTTGTTCTGGAAATAATTTTAAATTGTGCAATTGCTGATGCCAGAAGACCATCTCAGATTATCTGTACCACCATGTTTCTTAGTTTTGCAATAATTGATTTCCTTATTTCCTTACTATTTGCATGTACACCAAACAATAATGTACTCTGAACAGTAACATGGAGAGTGTGTTAATGAACAACATAAAGCTGTCTGCTGCTTGTTCATCTTGAGGACAGTTCAAGAACTGTAGTCAGCAAATGTAATTCATTGCAGGCGGATAATTTTTTAAATGATGTCAAATAATTTTTTAATAAAAAGAATCTAAAACCACATTACAAGATCCAAAATACTACATATGGGCCTAATTTCCACCTAGACATCTAAACTCAGAGAATCAAATTAGAAAACACTTACTTTGCTCTTCCACATCTTGAATCAACTCATGTACCTGCATTTCTTCGGTGAAACCTGCTTTGTGTCTGCAAAGCTGGGCTTTGCACACACCAAAAGAATCTGTTGCTTAGGCTGATGAAACCTATCTCCTGCTTACAGTTTTGTGATTTGAAAACTAGGTGATTCTTACAGTTACATCCCTTGAACATCAGGAATTTGCTGCATTCTGGGTGCCAATTCTGACAGCAGAGGAGTCAGCAGTCCTGCTCACTATCATTTAAAGCAAACAGTAGATGAGGGATGATGTTTAATGGTTTCAGACGTAAAGTGTGATTTAGTTCCTCTGACCTGTCAGTTTGCGGGATACTGTCCTAATCAGCCAGTGATACACTAGACAGAGGGAGACCTTTCTACTGTTCTTTGTTGCAGCTGCACAATTCTACAGACAGGGATGCAGAGAAATCCAAAATCAGAGAGGAGATATCTGCAGAAGCATGATTTCATACCTTGGCAGATGAGCTCTTGGAGAAGAATGGTTCCTGTCCTCCATGGTACTTCTGTGGTTTTACCAATGGAAATATAAATATAATATAATGATATAAAAACAAACAAACAAGTAGAACAGGTACTAGAAGCCCCTCATACCCCTTTCCCCAGGACGCCTCTTCCTGTTTATACTGAGCAAGCTTTGCAGAGAGAGACAGAAGGTGCCTCCTGCCAGAACACTGCAAAGCCTCCCAGCTTCAGCTCTTGGTACGATCTACAAGTTCATCAATTTTCTCTTCCTCCCTCCTCCAGAACTGAACTGGGATCCAACTTTCTTGCTTCTTAACCAAATGTTCCCAGTAACCCAAACAGAGAACATCAGTGTGACCTCCTTCACCTGTGATCTGGTAGGAAAGGTAATCTAGAGGTCACCATATGTCAACGTGAACCAGGGACATCCTAGCACTGCAGGTTCACTTACTCAGAGCACCAAGTCAGACAGTAAATCCACTCGGTGAGGCTCAGATGGTGCTTCAATTGCACCATTCTCTGAAACAGGTCCATTAATTTGGCACAGGCCTTGTTGTCATTGTCCTGCCTGAAACTCATTTAACATAGAAAATATCCTAAATTCCACCCCAGATCATGAAGTCTTTCTTTTAGACCTGCTCTTTTTTTCAGACTTTCTAAACTTCAAACTATACACAAACCATTGTTACACAGTTTCATTACGTCATATTTCCAGATGATATAATTGGAGTTGTTCTGTGGAGTGTACTTGTAATAATTCCTTGCGTCTGAGTCCCAGTACCTGAAGTGCAACCCTTTTAAACAGTATGAACAAGTTGTACCACAGACAATGACTCAGGGCACGGTGTGCAGAGCTTCCCACATCAAAAACACCAACCACTCTGAAAGACTGGAGTTATTTTCACTAATTGCCAGATTAGTCAAAATACTTTATCAGTGACTCCTCACATTTAACAGAAAAATTCCATGCTCAGCGAGACTTCTCATATTATAATCCTGCCATGCTCCTAAATTTGGCAACTAAACAACTTCCCTGTCTGTGTCGTACAGACAAACGGAACACTTTAATTGTGTAAGGGAATTGAAACGTAGACTTAGACCTCCCTGGTTTTATGTTCAATCTTTTTAAATAGAAGCCTATTATTTATGAAAATGAAAATATTTCATTAACAGAAAATGCAAGTACTTCTAGTCCAAAACAACAACAAAAAAGCATTTTATTAGCTGGAAATTGCTAGATCAATGACCAGGTTACAAATACACCTACAAAAAAAAAAAAAAAAAAAGCAATACTCAACAGCACTTTCCAAGAAAAATAAAAAGGAACCCAGATTATTAACAGGCAAAATGATTTCAGAATCCTTTATGCAGTAAATACATGGTGTAGCTGGTAGGTTTCCACAAGGAGAGGTAGTGCACAACTGTCCAGTCGTCAAGGGGAAAGCCGACCCCAAAACAGGCAATATTCCCTGCAGAGAGAGAGATGAGTGGCAGCAAGAAGTGACCAGCAAGGCTCCCTGCAACTGCAGCAGTTATTTTCTCTGGCATTATGAGTGTCATTTAGATAACACAAATATAACTATCCCATTACTCCCCCAGAACATGCTCATAGCTGAACCATTGAGGAACTGGCAAATTGCTTTAAATTTGCTTTGCTGAGAGCTTATTGCTCACAAGGGACTGGTTCTTCCTCTGTGATTCCAGCTGTTAAATTGCCTTCAAGGACACTTTTCCACACAAGCATTTGCTGCAGTGACTTTAAAGGAGTGGTGAAGTGATGTGGAGACTGTTGCTGCAGTAAATCTGGAAAAATCCCATTTTAAAAACACTTTCATACTTGGAAAGTCAGGAATTAGGAGTACATTCTTTACTTTTCAGTCTTTTTGAGTGTACTTTACAAACAATCCTACCACTCAGAGCATAAATTCATCCCCTCAAATACAGGACCATATTTTTAACAATAAAGAATGTCTGACTGTGACTCCTCTGAAAAGCTGACAGGACTGTGTTATCTCCTAACAGGTGGTATGTGGGAACTATCATGAATTAATGATATGGTATGTGGGTACTATTATGAATTAATGTGGATACATCATGAATTAATAGAGTATTTGATTCTTGGAAAAGCAAGGAGAGGGGTTAGCAGAACTGCCACCCTGGACTTCTGGAGGACAGACTTTGGCCTGTTTACGAGACTGATTGGTGGAGTCCTTTGGGAGTCAGTCCTGAAGGGCAAAGGAGTCCAGGAAGTCTCTGGACACTCTTCAAGAAAGAAATCCTAAAGGCAAAAAAGCAGGCTGTCCCCATGTACCACGCCCATGACGAAGAAAACTGGCATGGTTGAAGAGAGCTTTGTCTAGAGCTCAGGAAGAAAAAGAAGGTTTATGACGTTTGGAAGAAGGGGCAAGTCACTCAGGAAGACTACAGAGTTGTCGTGTGAGGCTGTGCAGGAAGAAAATTAGAAGGACCAAAGCCAAGCTGGAGCTCTAACTGGCTACTGCGGTTAAAGATAATAAAAAATGTTTTTATAAATACATAAACAAGATGATGAGATGTAGGGAGAATCTCCATCCTTTATTGGATGTGAGGGGAAACACAGTGACAAGAGATGATGAAAAGGCTAAGGTACTTAGTGCCTTCTTTGCCTCAGTCTTTAGCAGCAAGACCAGTTGTTCTCCGGGTACAACTAGCCCCCAAAGCTGGTAGATCAGGGGAGCAGAATGAAGCCCTCATAATCAATGAGGAAATGGTTAGTGATCTGCTAAACCACTTAGATGTAAGCATGTCTATGGGGCCAGATGGGATCCTTATGATTGTACTGAGGGATTTGGTGGAAGTCCTCACTAAGCTGTTTTCCATCATTTATCAGCAGTCCTGGCTATCAGAGGAGGTCCCAGTTGAATGGCGGCCTGTCATTCTGACTTCAGGAAGCTCATGGAGCAGATTGAGTGCCATCACGTGGCACCTACAGGACAACCATGTGATTGGGTCCAGTCAGCATAGGTTTATGAAAAGCAGGTCCTGCTTAATGAACCTGATTTCTTTCTGTGACAAGGTGACACGCTGACTGTATGAGGGAAATGCTGTGGGTGTGGTCTACCTAGGCTTCAGTAAGGCTTTTCACACTGTTTCCCACAACATTCTCCTGATGAGGCTGTCTGTTCATGGCTTGGATGGACGTATGCTTTGTTGTGTAAAAAAATGTGTGGGTGGCTGGGCCCAAAGACACTTGGTGAATGGAGATAAATCCAGGTGCAGGCTGGTCACTAGTGGTGTCCCCAGGTCTCAGTACTG
Organism: Cygnus olor; assembly: GCF_009769625.2. Lineage (NCBI taxonomy): Eukaryota > Metazoa > Chordata > Aves > Anseriformes > Anatidae > Cygnus > Cygnus olor. Next base: position 33,705,325 of record NC_049169.1, on the reverse strand, counting down.
GGGCCAATTCTCTTCAATATCTTTATCAATGATCTGGATGAGGTGATTGAGTACATCCTTAGTAAGTTTGCAGAAAACACCAAGTTAGGCACAAGTGTTGATCTGTTCAAGGGTAGAAAGTCTCTACAGAGGGATCTGGATAGGCTGGACTGATGGGCCAAGGCCATCTGGATGAGATTCAACATGGCTAAGTGCCAGGTCCTGCACCTGGGGCACAATAACCCCATGCAACACTACAGGCTGGGGGAAGAGTGGCTGAAAAGCTGCCTGGCGGAAAGGGACCTGGGGGTATTTGTCAATAGTCAGCTGAATATGAGCCAGCAGTGTGCTCAGGTGGCCAAGAAGGCCAACAGCACCCTGGCTTGTATCAGACATAGTGTGACCAGCATGACCAGGCAAGTGATTGTCCCTCTGTACTCCTCCCTAGTGAGGCCGCACCTTGAGTACTGTGTTCAGTTTTGGGCCCTTCACTACAAGAAGGACATTGCCGTGCTGGAGCGTGTCCAAAGAAGGGCAATGAAGCTGGTGAAGGGTCTGGAACACAAGTCTTATGAGGAGCAGCTGAGGGAGCAGGGATTGTTTAGCATGGAGAAAAGAAGGCTAAGGGGAGACCTTATTGTACCCTACAATTACCTTAAAGGAGGCTATCACGAGGTGGGGATCAGGCTCTTCTCCCAAGCACCAAGTGATACGATAAGGGGAAATGGCCTTAAGTTGCACTAGGAGAGGTTAGGTTTGATATTAGGAGAAAATTCTTCACTGAAAGAATTGTGAAGCATTGGAACAGGTTGCCCAGGGAAGTGGTTGAGTCACCGTCTCTGGAGATGTTCAAAAAACATGTAGATGTAGTGACATGGTTTAATGGTGAACTTGTCAGTGCTAAGTTGAAGGTCGAACCTGATGATCTTTCCAACCTAAATGATTCTGTGCTATGGTAATTGACTCCTGGGCATTCATTCATTACAGAGGCAACACCAAAACAACCCTGTAACCATCTTTCTCCACATGCCCCAGATATCGACACACTGAAAGAATCCAACTTCAATGGGAAAAAATTAAGCTAATACAAACCTTGTTTTGCAAAGAAGTGAAGATTAAAGTCAGAGATGAAACTATACTTCTATATAAAAACAACAACAACAACAAAGTTGAACAAAACCAAAAATGCAAAATGCAGACCCTCAACATGTGGATATAGTCTTGTGTTTTCAAGTGGCCATTACTCATTTGGAAGAGGAAGGTGAACTATTTGGAGCTTAAAATTCTCATGGTACTTTTACACTGAATTCAATATTATTTTTTACTGGCAAAAATAAAGGATAATCTATTTAGAACAGACTTTTAAAAGATTAAACATCATTAGAATAAATGACTACCCACATGTAACATAAAATTGATACCCTAGTGCTATGTAAACACTAATGTTCATCAGTGCCTGAGACAGGAAGGTGAGGAGGTAATGCCCACAGGCATCAGTGTCACGGTCCTAACACTAGTCGTGCATTCATTATGTTGATGAGACATTAGTATGTAATGCTTTACAGGCATCGCAAATCAGGCTAGAAACCTGAGATGTGCAAGGAAGAGAGCACAATGCACCTTGGAAAACCTTTTCCTGAGATCTGCAAATTTCACAGGTGCCCAGCACTGATTTCTCCACCAGTTCGCCCTCCAAACACCTTATGATCCCATAAGTAATGAAAAGCACATCCATTGGCCAGGGAGCATGTTGAAGAAAAGTCAAACCTGTGGAAAACAGTGTTGTTCCTATAGAAAATGTTAACATTTTTAGGTCCGCAGCTTGGAGGTAGAAGTAAGAAAGAAAAGACTGAAAGTAACTTTTCACTTTTGGTCTTGCCACAGTAGGGTATATCTGGCTAAACCATTAGGCAGCACATTAGTACAATATTCAGCAAAGATTACCATCAGGGGTACCTCATTTGTGCATTCAATTGCTAAATAGCTCCTTCCACTCAGCCATATGGACATCCTACCATGTTTACGTAATTTAGGCACAAATACACAGTCTTAGTGTGAGTCACCACAGTCTCTCCAATGTGTTATGAAATTCTTTGACTTTAGTCCCCAGCTATAAAACAAAGCTAATACTTTGCTTTCAATCAGCATCTTTGATTTCCAAGCTCACTAAGAGGTGTCCTCTAGCCTTCAGCATGGCCCCTCCAACATGAGGACCTCAGATGTCACTGAGCTGTCTGCCAATCCCAGAAACAGCCTGAAGACATTGCAGTTTCATAGGAAAGTGAAGTAAGCTTCAGTTGTCCCTTAAGAATCCTCTGATATGAGGTATCTCCTGAAATGTTATGCTCCTTCCCAAGAGAATGCAGACCATGATGGGCTGTGTAGGAGGCAGTGGAACAGCATCAGCTTAAATAAGCCAAGGCCTGATTCTTTGTAACAGGGTTTCCATTGTTTTTCTCTTTCTTCTCTGTAGTTTCCCAGAGCAGTAAGCTCAACACCACTCTGAAATAGTCGCTGATCAGAGCCCCTCGGCTCTGATGCTTGTAGAAAGCTGCCAATAACCTCTGAAGAGTTTATTGTAAGCAGACAGAAATTCTGCCCTGCAGCTCTGAGTGCCCTTACCTTTCTGCATCGCACTCCGGAGGGCACGCAAATTGCTGCTGACCTTCCTGAGCTGGACTGGGACTAAGAGCAATTTAGCTGCTTTGGGGGTAGCACAAAAGCCCAGGCTAATCATATCAGAAAATGTAGCACACAGGGCCAGTGACACAGTGATACAGCAAAAATTAGGGACCATGGTGTATCCAGGGTTCTTCAGACAACCATCCTGAGTGTCTCTGCACTGCATTCAGAACCTGTACAGACAGCTTTATCCCCCAGCTAGGCAGTCTGGCTGTCAGAGTTGACTGTATTCATACTCTGAAGATAAAGATAATCCTTTTGCTAAACTTCATACACTTTAAAATAAATTAGTAGGAGTACTTTCATCTCTGGTAATGATTTGTAGTTGAGATTAACAGCCTGATTTTTAAAAGTACTTGCCAGTAACCATGAGCTCTCTTTATTTACAACAATGTGTGAGCTTCCTGAATAGATGGAGAGGCTGGCTGGATTGCACCTCTTAACAGCAACAAACATCCTTGGCTTCCTCGCCCATAAATATTCTTCACTCAATATGGGCACATGATCACACACTGACTTGCAGATCAGTGTTACTGTCTTACTGATACTTTTTAAATATGTCATTACATTTTAGAAAAGTGACATTTTCATCTTCTCAATTGCTTGGGCACTATATGAGTGTACAATCAATCATTTTTACTGTTACTGCTTAGGTGCTTTCTTCAGGTTTCTTGTTGTAGGATCAAATGTTTCATACAGAAGTGTGATTTTTTATACCTAAATGCTATCTGTTTTTTCAAAAACTGGGAAGCTCAGTCTCACTCTGCTATTGGATGCAGAAGAGATAAACCTCAGCCAGTAAACTCAGAAAAGATTATAAACTTCTCCCTCCAAAAAAGGATAGTAGCAATACTCAGGAGTGTTATTTCAACATGATTATAAAGATGAAGACTATATTTCATTATTTTTAATACCCTTTTTCAGATCCATTTTCAATTTTCCTGAAAAAAACAAAAGCAGTATGGTGCTACAAAATCGACATTTTTACATATCAGCTTGCTACATACCACTGCTCCCAGATTGCTGCAGTAATTACCTTTGTGACATTACAAGTGCCAATTTAGGAAGAAAGCAAATGTAGCTAGGAGCAAAAGGACTTGAAAAATAAAGATTTAGGATCCACCTCCGATACTTTTTCTATTCCTTGACCAAGAATCTTTCCTTTATACAAATGTATATATCCCATGCTTATGTATATATGAAATTGTTAAATATCTATTGCAGTCAAGTTCTGGGTCATCATATGGTTAAGAAGGCATTGCTGAAGAACCATAAGAAGGACCCAGGACTCTGTGAATCAAATCATTAAAAAAAAAAAAAAAAAAAAAAAAAGGTAAAAGAACAAGTAAATTAATTGTATAACATACTTCCTGCTTTACTTGGACATTTTCAGGGAGTTTGCATTGCACTCTTTATTGAAAGTAGGTAACTGAAGCATGCATGCTGTTAGCGTATATGGTAGGGTGAATATTTTGGCAGCCCCAGAGAAGCCAAATGGAATCTTCAGGAGCCACAAATTGTCAAATAAATATGTTGCCAGAACATTCAAGCAGAAGTGAACAATTAACAAGTTACAATTAATAATTAACAAGTTATCAGACCTCAAAGTGTTGCAAGTATTTGTTTATGTGGCATCCCACCGATGTAAAGACAGCAGTTGCATTTCCTGAGGACAACTGTTTCAAAGTGATGGCAGCACTGCAGTGTCATGGGAACACTGTGGAGCCCTGAAGGACCAGCAACGTAATTATTTTAAATGTAATCATTAAGTTTAGAAAGCTAAGGACACTAAGTCAATTTTCTGGCAAATTCTATGCCTTCAAGACAACAAAGACTACAAGTCACACGTTAAATTTATCACATTACATTTCTTTGAGGAAGTACCTGCTTGAGGGAAACAAGTTGGCAAGGAAAATCTTAGAGGAGAATCTCAGAGTTGATGATTTAGGCTTCATTCCTGGGGGTGGAAAAAAATTAAATAAACATGGACAAGTGTTTTAGACCAACAGTCCAAAAGCCTTATATTCTGTTTCAGGACATCCATAAAGCAGCACTACTAGAGGAAGGACTGACATAGGGGTGGAAGACTAGACACACAAATAAGCTGTACTTTTAGTCCGTCTTTCTTACTCAACCAGGCTAGAAATACAACTCAGTTGTACACAAACCTCTGAGTTTCTTTTTGTGTCAATATTTATTTAATGGGTACAATGTCTGTCTGCAACCAGGATGATGCCTTGTTACTCATTTACTTATCTTAGTGTTCATTGAATCAGCTCCCATTATATGAAACCTAGGAAGTTTTTCATTAAAAATCCCAAATCTTAGGAGACAACACCAATAAAAATAGACTTTTTAGACTCTTCTTCTATGATGTTTTTGAGCAGAAGGCAAAAACTTCCACAAAATCACTCAGCACAGCTTTCATTCATCTCTTTCACAGCATTTTACAGCTCTGTGGGCTATGTGAAGCATTTTCATGGTATCTGCCATCTCCTGTACAGCAGGTCATTTGGGGAGGCCCTGTGAAAAGTGCATTGTAATTGTGAAAGGAAGATGTCATAAAACTGTGAAAGTAGATCCCTTCTTTTAAATCCATGTAAATACAAATCTCAGCTTATTTTTTTAGTAGACAAAGCGTACTTGTAAAATTTGGGCCTGAAAACATACTGAAACAAAGTAAAAGAAACATAAGCTAAAGGTTGAAATTTGGCCCTCCTGTTAGAAAAAGATTGAAAAGACCGAAAAGACCATAAAATGGAGCCTGAGATGGAAGGGGAGAGACACTCCGAAGACATCTGGCAGCACAGGTGAGTCTGGGGGTGTGGGGACACTGGGCAGGGGCCAGCAGGGCCTGATGCTTTCTTGGCTGATACATGTCTAGTGCATTGTTGTGAGCACGTGCTCCCAGTAATGAGTGATAAATCGAATAAAGAGAGATACAAGTAATGGCCAAACACAAAGCCTTTAGGCGCTCCATCTGGTAGGCAAAGTAGAGATTGATGAGCTTCATTAAATGACCAATTTTAGCATACTCCAATGGGGAAAAGCACACTATGCCTAGGGGCTGCAGACAGATGGGCAAGCAGGGGCGCGAAGGTGAGGAGCTGAATTAAAACAATCCTGAGATTAATAGTAACACAAGAAATGTCCTGATGGGCATCTAGCTGTTTCCATTTCCAGCTGTATTCCTTGCAAGAAGGCAGGAGCAGGCAGAATGCCATTTCATTCCTGGTTACTTTCTACATCAGAACAAAACCCTGATACTCTTCGGTGCTTTCAAGAAATATCCATCTTTGTATTTAAAAAGGGAGGTTTTTGTATTATTCTCCTTCTCTCTCTGCATCTCTGTCTCTCTCCTTTCAAATAAAAATTGCTAGCATAATGCTGGTCTCAGAATTCTTGCCAGGAAGATAAAAAGAAGTTGAAGTCACTGCGTCTTCATGAAAAGCTTTAGCTAAGTCGTGTGTTCCAGCAAAAATACATTTCTCTGAAAATGTTGTAATTGACTCAATTTTTCTTCATCTGTCCAAAATACAATGGATGGCTTTGACTGACTCTGCTCCCAGAACGCAGCAGCGAGGGAGGAACTACCCTGACAAGGAGTGGAGGCAGGTCTCAGTCAACTGGAAAGGGCCATAGCAAAGTTCAGGACCTTCACTGAGACAAGAAGGGGTGAGAAGAAAGGTGAGAGCCTCTGTGGAAATCTCAGTGAAGACCCAGCTCTAAGATAGGTTAGAGAAAAGTTTATATTTGTCAGCAAAATTTTGCCTTTAAATATTGTGGCACAAGCTAGAAATAAAGGTGAGGCAAAGACAACAGAACCCTCTCCATTGCATGGAAACATGTCATGCTGTATTTTCACATACTCATGACTAACTCATCTAAGACACAATTCAACTGTGTAAAGAATTTTCAGGAAAGTCATAAGAGACTTAGTTTTGAATGATAGTTTGAGCTCCTTTTTCAATGGCCAAAACAAGAATGCATTTTTAAAAGGTTTTAAAAGGGGCCCAATGCTGTAATCACTTTAGTTATTAAAATCATAGGCTTTGACTCTAATGAAAGCAGAAATTATCCTTAAGTGAATGATTAAAATTAAATGATGAGTTAACAGTATTTACAGACTCTATTATTACTTTCAATGGGAAGAATAAGAATCCACAAGATTGGATGGCTGCAAATCTGTCATTGAAAAATTTTCCTTTCTTCTCCACCAAAACAAAACACAAAACAAAACAAAAAACATCCTTAAGGTTTTCCCGTGAAAGAACTCTGGTACACTTACAGAGTGAAAAAGAATAATTTTTCACGACTACTTTATATAGAAACACCTATTCAATGGTTTAAGCGGGCAAGACCACATCCATTTCAGAAGCTTATTTGCCAAAGTGAGTTTTTTCTCTTACAATTTCTTACTAGAATGCTCTTTTGAGAAGATATTTTATGAGGGGTATTTCCAGACCTGTTTGTCTTTCTGCTGTTGCTTTGGCTGCAGGATCTGCCAGTAACGTTTCATCTTCAAGTTTTCCACATTGTCTGCTGCTATTCCTGTCTTATGGTAAAGAAGATCCAATGGGAAAGGAAAAAAAAAAAAAAAAAGAGAGACTGGCATTTCAACAGACACATCTTGACATCCACAAAAATTATATTTCTTATAGGTACAGTTCTTTGTACTTACGATGTCATGTGTATGGCAGCTGCAACAGATCTCCCTCTTGATCTCCCTCTGTGTGCTACAGGATGTCATAACAGTCCTCATTTTCAGCCTCATTCAGAGCATCCTGGCTGCCTGGACATATACTAAGACCAGTGGAGCTGAAGCTCTCCCCTGGGGATTTAGAGGTGCAGAGCTTCACTGCTATCATACTGCAGTTGTCCCTGTTACATCTCCATCACTTGCAGCTAGGTCTGGATTGCCATGTAGATGCGTGTTGAAATCAGAATCTTGTAGAGGTGGAGTAGAGTTAATGTTATTACATTATTTTATTAATTTATTACATTATTTAATGAAAAATACTTGCATTTTTAAAATAAATAAAGCAGCCATTGTGGTTTGAGATTTATGATATTATATAACGGGTGATGAGGATAATCAAATCTGGTGTGATGAAGGACCTGGTTCTCTAGGAGCAGCCAGCTGTTGTGGAAAGAGTGAGTGCTCCACAATGACACCTTGAGGTTCCCAGCAATTGCTGAGAACATGCTCAGAAATTCCCAGTACTGAGCAGTAGAAGAGTTGTTCTTGCTAGGTACCTGCACAGGAATAGCTACAAGTAGTCTGGCAGCACTTAGACATTGAAATACTGTGTTGAGCAAGAGCCTCATCAAATCCTCACAGGAAAATAAATAAATAAATAAATCTGGAAAGCTTTTAGAGCTCACAGGAAGACCCATGACTTGGGAATTGTCCATTTGTTCTAGGTATTCCAGAAAAGCATCAAACTCTTCATTCTCCTGAGGCTGTAATTCTTCTAATAGCCAGTAATTCATATTTAAAGACATTGCTTATTATCCTTTGGCTGAGTGCAAATATAAGTCCCTTTCTTTTTCTTTTTTCTTTTTTTTTCCTCTGTATCATGCACAATAGAGCTGAATTTCCTAGGCCTTACTACAGAAAAAAAAAAAAAAAGTGGCCTGTTTAATAATAGATTATTCAAAATTTTGAGAAAAAAATAAGATTTTTTATTTTAATGCTTATAATAATGTGAACTTTGATTAGGTCTTTGGGAAAAATCTGAAGTGCTATCTGAAATGAAGAAATTCAATACTAAAAAATAAATATATATATAAAGTGATCTTGGGCTGATGAAGTTAGCCATACAGTGGCAGTAGCTACAAAAAGACTCTGACATAATTTTGTGGTATGTAAAAAGAAGAAAAAACTAATAGCTGCTCTACAAAAGCTTTTATCCAACCACCCCATTAAAAAGCATTCAGTTTGAGGCATCACATTTGAGCAGAACATAGTGAAAGATACTTGCAGAATTAATTTACCATTTCCAGGCATTCCATATCAATACTTAGTGGACAAGAAAATGAAGTTATAAGAAGTCAATACCTATTATTAGTCATTTAAAAACAATTGCTAGCCCATGTTTATTTTCTTCTTTGATACAGAACATTCGAATAGTACATGTAATATGAAATGTTGCATTCAAATCTAGAATTAAAATACATTTAAGCTAAACCAGATAGAAGTACTATCTACATGGAGTCATGGAGTACAGTATTATTAATATTTCAAAATACCAGACTAAAGTAAAGCTTCTTGAAGGAGTAACTTGAGTAAAGCTTCTTGAAGGAGGTGCTAAGTAAATGGAGGCAAGTTAAAGCTGTTGTACGCTGTACAGAGGTATTACCTTAGTACTGTAATGTAAAAACCATAAATGTGAGAAGTAGAAAAATCTCAGGAAAATAAGAAAAAAAGGGGGGGGGGGAGGTAAAAAGAGAGAAAACAATAGCAGAATATGAAAGATTTAACAAGAAATATGTGGCATGACAGTACTTTGACTGGTCCACTGTTAATCATCCCCTAATTACTATAATCAGCATAATTAAAAGTACCATAGTTTTTTCACCTTTCCTCACTATGAAAAGTAATTTTTCAGCTAATGTGGGAACCACAGAACAGGCAATGCTAAATTGGTCTATTGGCCTTTGATTCTGAGTACAAATTTTCTGAATCAAGCCTGATTTTTAGGAGCATTTCAAGAGAGTTTGAGAGCTATAATCAATAAAATAATTGGATCTAAAAAGCCTGGTTTCATACATTTAATACATTCAGGCCACTTTGTCCTAAAAAGTGCAAGCTTTAGAGATTCAAACACTTGTGTCTAGTGAGAAGCTGGTAGAATCAATACGGATCTGATTTTACTTTGCCAAGTAACAAATGTTCAGAAAAAATAAGTTCTAAATTATAATTTGATTTACATCACAGTGAGCTTAAGCAAACTGTTGTACCTGGTTGCAATCAAAAAGACCACAATTTAGGACATTGAATTTTTTTAATTTGTTACAGATTGAGATCAAGAATGAATTCTCTCCGTAATTCACTGTGCTCTAAAGGCAGAAGGTAAATTTTCATTGCTAACATTAATTTTGGGCTTCAATGATAGAAGAAATGGCAATGCTGGTTGTAAGGAACTAGGATAGACCTTAACTTTAATGAGCCCTTTATGAAGGTGTGATTCAAAATATTCACATGGTTTCCTAAGAAATCTCTTCTTTGGTTGTATCTGGGGCACAAAATCTGCCTTTATAAAAACTGAGGTATTTTCTTGACATTAAAGTGTGCCTTATTTTTCCATATTAACTAGAGGTTAGGGTGCTTCTGAAAAAGCTATTTTCTCTACTATGCGAGTTCAAATCTCTCTATCAGCTCTCCAGCTGGGAGGAGAGTAATCTATCCCACCTGGAGATGTCCTTGTTCATGCTGAAGTTGGGCCTCAGCGCAGAAAACAAGTCTAGAAGGTGGGCTAAGTCAGGATGGCTTCACAGACGTCTGTAGTTCACAAAGCAAATATATTTTGTGAGAGAAAAAAAAATCCTAGTGAGCTCATACTACAGACGGGTCAAATAGAGTCAACATCCACTTTCTACATGTTCTGTGTAATATTTTAGAAACGGGTTCATGCTGTTACAGAAGGCATGCCTGAGGCAGAAGATGGTAAATAGGTCTGTGAGGTGATGAACCAAACTCTCAGGCAACATGATCTAGGGTCGCTGAATGCAAGCCAGGTATGGATCTGGGTTTAAGTCCTAATGGCAAGAAAGTTTTATTGCAGTGTGCCTTGAGTCTTTTTACACATTCTCTTTAGTGGAACTAATAGAAAAGGGTTGGGTTGCCTGTTTATAAAAGACCTAAGCCCACAGACCCTCAAGACAGTGAAAGGTTCAGTGTGCTGCCCCTTTGGCAGGAAATCCTGCAGCTGCGTTTGCCTGCTGCTTTGCTTGGGTCAACGAGCCCTGTCTGTTATCAAAGGAGAGGCATATGGGGGGAGAGAGATGGAAGTTAAATCAATGTAAAGCCTGATATTACACCTGGACAAGAGACAGGAGTGTGTTCACTTCTTATCGTTCATAGGTGCTGTCTTTTAAGTTTCCTTCCTTTTCCTGCTTTCCTAAAGAGAGTGTACATTTGTTCCCGCTTTTGTCGGTATGTGTCCTGTACACTTGGCAAGAAGCTCTGATCGTCACCCAGATGGGTCAGAGCCAGATATCTGCTCCTCTAGTATAAAGCAAAGGCACTCTTTGTCCTCAGTCCAGTAATATAGGCATTTTCAAATGATGTAGGAAAGCAAGAACAGGCTACAGTAATTTTCAGAGGCAGGAAAGATGCTAGAAGAGTGAGCTCCACAGCTACATTTCATGGCAGTCCTGTTGTGAGCCTCAGAGATTGTCACTTAGGAGGAAGCTCCTATTTCCCTGCACTGCTGGATACAATCTACAGGAATCTTCTACTAGCAGGTTTGTTCGTTTAACTTTTTTCAATACAGCTCTTAATTGGTGAAACCCTTATTGTGCCACTCATTTGACAAAACACTTTTCCACAGTTTTGTAATAGCATTCACTATTCACCACAGAAGGTAAGCTCTCTGATGTCATACACAATTTATCAGGACAGACACTATATTTCCTAGCTCACAACTCTGCTCCAGCTCTTTCCTCAAATTCTTTCCTATGTCATTTCCTCCTGCTCCAGAGTCTCTTCCTCCCTCTCTTCTTGACTTCTCCCATACTGCTTTCCTTGCCTGAAATACCCTTTCAGATACATGGTAAAAGACAGTTGCTTTGTCTCCATTTAATTCCTATCAGACAGGGCTTATATATTTACAGCAGAAATGCTGCACAACCTTCATTTCAAAGAAAGGCAAAAGCCATTACTCCCTGGCTAAGCTCCTTTCCAGGTAGACAGCTCTGTGTTGCTGTTTGTCTTGTCCATTGCTGACAAACTGGGATTGAACCTTCCCTTCCTGCCCATAATGTCAGCACTGAATCACATCTGGAAGCACCATGCTGATTGTATTTTAGTTTATTTTCCTATAGGAGAAAGCACAGTTTGTTACATATTTGTTTTGTAAATTCCATTTCCATTTTAATTAGAAGACAAGTTCCTGCAATTTCCATCATAATTACCATAATCTGCTTAGAGCCAATATGATGAGTACAGACAGGAGAAGCAGCTGTGGTACGTTTGTTTTATGCTCGGTGGAAATCTTTAAACAGATAAGTATTGGAAATAGTTCTACAATCACTCTTTTTGAGACAATATCCATGTGCAGGAGTTACTTGATGGATGGTGTATAGTAGAATCTATGTAGCAGGGAAGAAACAGTTTAAAATGTGTCTCTGGGTGTATAACAAAGATTATAAGCAGCACTTATTTTTCTGGTTTTGTTGTTTATGGAGGAGATGATATTGAGGATGCTTACATTTTCTTGGGAAATGACTTATATGGGTAGGCACATATTATGGATTTATTCACTATTGAATTTTATGCCTGTGTAACTCAATTGAGTCCAGAGTTAGAGCAATACAGCAGTAAATCAGACTCTATTATTCTTAGCCACTTATATGGAATCACAAGCTAAATTCACTGTGATATAACCATGAAGATGTGTGTTGGAGGATGCTTTAAAGAAGCCCTTCAGAAAGCACCATCAATCTTTCTGATTGTACTCACCTCTGCTCGACAGCACACTGCAGCCAAAGGAGAGTTTCAGTGGGTACTTCTGCAAAGCATCCTTGTCTCCTTAGAGCAGAGAAACTGCTGCAGAAAATGTGGGAGCTCTCCCTGCACTTGCTCACCTATACTGGCTTCACTCTTCATCAACATCACAGAACTCAGCTGTAAAACTGATCTGGATGAAAGCAGTGTAACAAAACTAAAGGACAATGTTAGGAAAGTGGGGCATGGTCTTATTTTACGAAATCTCTAGGCAAATTCGTAGCCTCCTTTCCCTCATGCTCTCACACCCATGTACTTACAAGCCCCAAAGTGCGTGTGCCTGGGTGGTCTGTCAGGATCAGTCGTGTGCAATAAAGAGGACAAGAGGCTCTGGCTGTTGAGCCTTTACACCTTTTCAGTTCCTCTTGACTGATGATGACAAACCAGCCGTCAGACAAATCTTCTGTATTCTTTAGGAGTTGCAGATTTTGCACGTGGCCCTTTGCTTCAGAATTGCACATGCTTCAGACTCCACAAATCTTAGGCAGGGTTGCTGCTAACCGTTTGCTCAACCTTCTTTGAAATACATTTTGTAAACATATACATCTTTATGGCTATTGTCCATTTTCCCGTTGGGCTAACACAAAAAGGAATGGCATATGTGGTGTGCAGTAACCTTGCTGCCCCCATCCTGTGGTCAGACACCAGGGTCTTCCCCTAACAATACATCTCTGTTGGGCTCTCAGCAGAGTGCGAGCCTCTGGGAAATGAACGAATTCCATGTTCCTCAGTTTGATTGACTGGGAAGAGTCAGTGCCAATAAAGGTCAGTCTTTCAACACTCACTGAAACCTTAACATTTTTTAAAGTCCACCCAAACACAGTATTTCCAAGGCTTGAGCCCTTGATTTGCACTCAACTTGATTTTTAAGAAAAATGTTTTTTTTTGTTTCTGCTATAAATGTATGCAACCAGAGGCAAAGAGCATTTCAGTTTTATTATAACTATTATTTTAAAGAGATTTTAATAACATTTGAGCACAAATTTAAAACAAACTAAATCTGAGGTGTTATTTATGACTTTTTAAAACATGTTCAAATAGTCACTTCCATGGCTTGTATTTCTGGCCTTAAATTACTCTATGAATGTGTTTAAGTTTCATTGTTATTTGTTTCATGTTAGCTGCCATTTGCTAACGTTAAATTTTAAGAAAGTTGTTTATTAATTGCATGACAGTATGATTTTAGCAGTATCCTATTAAAAAAAAAAGTAAAGAAAACATTCTAAATTGCTCTGGTTACCATTTACATGATGTTTTCATTGCACACACCATTTAAAGAGTCATGATTTGTTTGGAAACCTCTTTGTGCAGATGTACTGAAGCAGCTAATGTGAAGTTAACCACATAGAAAGTGATTGTTTAATAGAATAAAAGGTGTAAGGTTTTTTATCAGGATTCTTCACCAGAGAAACGTGAAGTGTCCAAAACTTTGTTTATCACTGGATGGGCTAAGTTAAATTAGCCCAGTTTTCTTACTACATAAACTAAAATCAATTTTCTATGGTTATTGATACGGGATTTGTTTACTACCAACTCACTTAGAAAGACAAATATGCTCTGCATTAGACAGAGGCAGAGAACTGCATACTTAGTTATAAACCTTATAAAAAATATTTCAGACTAAGTATTGCCTTCTGTCCCATAGCTTTCACAAAGGCATGAAGTTGGCATTAAGTGTTGGAGCCAAGCTAACAAACTCCACAGCGTATGGGAAATATCCCCAGCCTTGCAGAAGTCCCAGAATGGCTGAGGTTGGAAGGGACCTCTGAAGATCATTTAGTCCAACCCCCCTGCCAAGCAGGATCACCTAGAGCACATTGTGCAGGATGGACAGGCAGTTTTGATTACTTAGTGTCATAAATCTGGATCCTACCCCTGCACTTATAAAGTATGTGTGGGTACTATGTGTCCCAGATCTACTGATTAACTAATTTGATGATGAAGTCTATCTTGTGCACAACTTTTGACCTTCTGATGTATAAGGATAGTGATAAACTCTACCATCAGGAGAAATTAAGATATGAAGTATCTTGCTGTCTGAACTTCCCTATGTTATGAAGGAGGAAATAAATATAATATATAATCCTTTAAGTAATGTAGATAAATAAAAAAACCACAGTTTTCAGATACACTGCAAACATGCCTGTCTGCTGCCATAACACAGTAGAACATCAAAAATAAGCATCACTCTGGTTTTGACTGCATCCAGAGAAGAGGTCAAGCACGTACTTGGGTATGCATCTCAGCTAAGAGACACTCTTGGCTCCTGAGCTTCTGTAGCTTGAAGAAAAGAAAAGCCTGACTTCACCCTGAACTATGATTTTCTTGGGAAAACCATGTTGGTAAATTCCCCAACAAAAGAGTCAGAGGAACACCTGCCAAGTGTTCAGTGTGCTGCTCCCTCTGCATGATTTATCAGTCAGTTTGCTACTGTCTAAGCCCTTGACTTGGCTAGAAACTGTAAAACATTAGCCACACCATCTGGGTCTGATGAGAATGAAGCAGAAGGCAGCATTTTCAAAATGACAGAGTCCTACCCGTTCAAATGCTCAATCACTCATACTTTTTCAGTCTCAGTCGTTTAGGTGAAGTTGATTTTTTTTTCCATAAAAATCTCTCTCACAAATTGATGCTATTCTATTGCTAAGTGCTTTCCCCTCCACACACACCCTGAGGCATCATGTGAGTCTTGAGCAAAACTGATGAAAAAAGCAAGCCTGTGGGAGCCTCTGATCGGGCAGAGCTGGTAGAGGATTTCCGGAATGCTTCTCAGAGGCATGGAAGAGGTTAATTTGTTGAAAACTAAGTTTCCCAACAAATTCTCATTAAACTACAGGCAGAGTTTGGCTGGAAATCTGTCACAGCTTCTGCTGGTGTGTCTCACAGATGCTGGCTGTTTCAGCATTGCCTGGACCCAGGGCAGTCTTACCATGTGTCATGCTCTAGCACTGGAAACCACAAACTTCCACAGTTTTCATGCACATAGCCCATCCGCCACAGGGTGTGGGAGCACTGAGATAAGAAAGGTAATGTAACAAGGTGTCTGGGGTACCCACCAACCCCAGACCAAGCCAGACTGCCCTTCCATCTGGAGGAAGTGGCAGAAGACTGAACACCCTCAGGGCTAAGCAGGTTGGTTGCAAAGCTACAGGCACACTCATTGCTCCCCATGGCTCCAGGACTCCCAGCTCCCCAACACCAATAGGGTGCCAGAATTGGCCTTTAAACTCCACACAGCAGACTCAGATTCAATTTCACCTTTTCAATGTTTTAATATAATATTGTCATTAAGGTAATAATAATAACAACAACAATAATAATAAGCACACACACACACACCAAAAAAAAAAAAAAAAAGGAATTATTCAGAATTTTAGAATTTCCTAAAGAATATAATCTGACTACTTACTGACTTTGGACCAAAAGAATGAGAGATGAGAGCTCAGCACTATTCATTCCATCAGCAGCACATAGAATAGGGAGAGGAATACCATCCCACTCAGATACTAGCTAACAGATATTCTGGCTCTTCTACAGTCTCCATCATAAAACTACAAATAAAAGGAAATAGAAGAAGGAGAAGGTGGCTAAACATAATAATAATAATAATTATTATTACCTAAATAGAGGGGTCAATGTCTACAGTTTGAATAAAAATCATTGCCTTTCAGTAAGAGAATCCTAACAATGTCCAATATCAAACTTTTTTTTTTTTTTTTTTAATAAGACAGTGTTGTGTGTTTCATAGTGCAAAGCGCTGACTTTCTCCTGTGCTTTAAACAAGCTCCTTTAATGCTGCCTTGTTGTGATTTTCCACTAGAGGATGAATCCCTGGCATATATTTTTTTTCACTCTTCGTAAGGCCATATTTGCTTGCAGCAAGATGAGAATTCACTTTCAAGGTGGCAGCCCACAAACTTTGTAGAAAGTGATCTTTAAATAGGATTCTGATGAATTTATGGAGGCTTGGAATGAAACACCACAAAACATTTACCTTGAAGAGCTCCAGTTTCTTAAATCAGTTTTCCCAGAGTACATTTACAGTAGCTGTCACCAAAGATAGCTCATTGCTGATGAGCCTCAAATGAGCACTTCAAGTCCATGAGACAGAAGGTGCATAAGCAATCACATTAATGTCATCTAACCAAGCTAAATAGCGTAAGACAATTTTAATTTGCATGTGACAAGAGCTAAATTGCAGGGTTCACCTGTAGCAAAAATAAATACGATGGTGATCATTGCTTTTGCTTTTCTTAAATTAGCATCTGCCAAGTACACAATAAAAATTCAGGTCACCAAAGGGAAAACATATTCCAAAGCCAAATGTCATCATTATTTCGAATTACTGTGACTTATGATACAGAAAGCAATATTTGGTAGCCGCTAGCTATACAGTGGCCTTTTCACAGTCATCTGCAGGAAACAGTAATAGTGTTGATAAAATATGATACATTTTTGTAATGTCACAGGCTTTCAAATACTCGGAAGAAAATCCCTGATAACAGATGGAATTTTTTTTGACATTCAAATATGCATTTTTATACATGGGGTAGTCAAGGAGAAGTGTCAGCTTAATAAATGGTGGTGCTTGTGGGTATCAGATAGTTTCAGTTGGCTTATTTTCTGTGAAATATTGTGGCTTTATGTTATTAATATCAATTATAAATGACTAGTAGTTTTAGCTCCATACATTGTTGTGCATAAGAGTCTCTTCTATAACATGTTAGGATGTTCAGCTGTAGAATATAGCACCACTGACACAGAAGTATACATTTACATGTTTTAATGAAGATGCTCCAAGGAGCTCTAAAAAAATGTCCATCACACTCTGAAAGTGTGAAGATGCTGAACATAGTTTTTAGAAGGAGTGGGTTTTGGGGAGGGAGAGAGTTGAGGAAAAAATGACCCTTAGAGTAAAAACTTTCAAGAACAATCCTTTTTGGTTAAATGTTCCCTCCACCAAATATTTCATCAGATCAGAGTGGAATTTCCCATAGAAATCAAAGAAATACAGCTGTCTGTATGCTAAATTCTCTCTCTCTTCCCACAGGATGTGTATCACAGTTCATTTAGCTAATCTCCTGAGATTTCCTTTTCTTTTTTATTATTTTCCCAAGGAAAAAACAAAAATAAACAAAACAACAACAACAACAAAACAGGTTTTATGGTTTCTCCTTGAAATTCGAGCTTTGCATAGATTAGCTAAATTTCTAGCCTCATTCAGTTAGCAAATCATCAGAGAAAATACTGCAGAAGCTGGTACTGGCTCCTGTACAACCTTTTTCCTGTCACATTTTGTGGCTTTTTTGTAGTTTAATCACAATACCATCTCTTTTGTATTCCTTGGCTGAGCCTTATGAAAACCCTGAACCTCAGTTCTCATTGATGTTAATGTTGTAGTCACAGCCATTTCAAGTGACAATGGACTCCAGAGTGCCTAGGGAAAATAATCAGATAATACATGAAAACATTAAAAATGTGTTGTTGGTTTTTTTTTAATTTGCTTTTTTTTTTTTTAAAAAGCATTAAAGGCAAACATTACTCTGAGATAATTAAAATAATTCCATGAATTTGAAGCAATTGTGCTGTTACGTGATTTCATGTTGCATAATCAAATAGCTTTGTACTGAAATCACCCACTTGATTTTTGTGTGATGAACCCCATGGCAAAACAGAATCTGCAGTGCAACCTCCTACTTCCCTCCCCCTTCCAAAATAAAAGTAAAGAGAATCAGAAGTTCCTAAGAAAAAATCTGGCCTAAATAACAGAGAGAGACTGTATCACAATTTACAATTTAATCATTTTTACTGCAGAGTGGTTCAGCTGAAAGGTAATCCATTTAAAACAGAAATTGGGTGTTCTTTGTAATGCATTTCAGAATTTGGGTGCAACAGAGATAGAAAATCTACCATGACATAAGGAGAAACCACACAGTAACAAACGTGCATATGGCAAATCTAACACAGATGTAATCATACAGATAAAGCAGAGGCATTCAGTGAAAAGCCAAAAGGCTAGCCTGATACTTCATCATTTAATAATATAGATATATATATAGGTGCAAGAGAGTGGAGAATCAAGATGATAAGCATTGTATATTCTAGTTAGAACTGTAGCATTTGTCATAAAACCATTAGTTCACAAGATGTGCTTCTTGGGATCATTTTCAATTTACCCTAAATCTACACGTATATACCCCCCACCTGCACTTCAGCTCTTTCAAATGTATATAGAAACTGAAAAATGCTGTGCCTAGGTTCTTCTAGGAATCTGAATCCAAATAGATGATAGCAGAGACAGTAGAGATTCAGTCTGTCCCTGGAAGGATTTTAAGCACAACTCAAGTTGCTTGATAAAGAAATATATTCAATTTTTTCTATGCCAGACTCACAGTATGAGAATAGATACTGGGTTAATGAAGATTCAATGCAGCAAAATCGAATGTAGGCATCAAGAACTTCCTGTAATCAGATATTAGAAGTTATTGTTTCGTTTCTTTTCCCCTTCAGCAGCAGTGAGACAGAAAGAACAGGCAATTACCATACCCTTTTCTAACTGCCTCATACAGCCACAGCTGAGCCCTCACATACACAGCATTAATCTCCTTTTTAAAATTAATGAAGACTAATTAGGGAAAACAAGACTCCACAAGGGGAAAAAGAAAAAAAAAAAAAAAAAGCATTTGTGTAAAGATAACTATAGTAACTGCCACAATGCCATTCTATTGAAGAAGGCCATATACAGTGACCAGCTGTAATATGAACTGATAAATGTTATCTCTTTAGAAGAAGGTTGGATATGTGAATCAAAAGTTACGTTCAACTCTTATTTTAAATGAGATTAATAGTAACAATAATGGTATGAAGCTGCTGGATATTCTGACGTGAGTGAAATACTGTGCAAGAACAGACAAAAAAACACACATTGAGTTTTAAAGAAAATGTTACGTTTTAAATATATTTTTAAGATATGTGCTGCTATTATAGGGTGTAAATTCTGAAATTTGGAGAGACTACAGGATAATGAAAAGAGACGTGTTTTCTATGACTATATTGAAGAAGACATTTTTAGGAATAATATGCAACTGTTGCATACCAGTTATGGTATAGACCAAGATTCAGAAATATTCAGCTGCTAAAGCCTGTCCCTACAGAAAAACATGTCAACTAACGAAGGGGCGCTGGAGGCTGTGTAACTTCTCTCAAGTAATGCTGAGTCATTGTATTTCAGGCTGATATTCAGGGCAAAATCCTCATCTATAAACCCCTTTTAAATATATATTTAAGCTCATGTCAATCTGTTATCCCAGTATCTACCATGTAATCTTTGTGATCTCATCTCATACTCAAAGACAAATGTGAGAGAGAAATTGTTCCCTGTTCATCAAGTAATCTTCCCAGAACTAAGTCTCTGCAAGTGTAGGGACAACACTACCACCGCAATATCACCCACATCAGCTGTAAGTGTGTTGTGATTACTCACTATCATTTGATGTATGGCAATCTCTTCCTCCCCATAAATCAGAAATCTGAGCATCAAATGTGGGATCTCTAAATGTTATGTGGGTTTACCAGAGATCAGTCACGCCAGATCAATCTGCTGAGATAAGTGAGTATCTAGACTAGTGAGAGATGGAAAACTGCACTTATGTTTGGTATTTGGCCAGGCATAACATAAAATTTCACATAGGGAATTATCACTTATACTACGGAAAATTAGGAGAATTGTGAGGTCAGTAAGGAAACGGTTCAAAAGAAGACAAAAATAGTGATGAATGGCAACTACTAGACTGAGTGAAATGTTTCGATGAATTTTAAAACAAAACCAGCAATGCAGACCAGGACTCTCTGGGCATCACTTTGTGTCACACAGACAGAGTCAAAACTGAAGACATCATCACCATGATTTCAGGGGCACAGAATATTTTACAGGAAAAACTATATGACTTCATTGTATTAATTATATAGTGTTATTTTACTAAACCTTAACTGAACTGAAGTTTCTTCCATTCTGCTGGAAATAACAGAAGATTGAAACCCTAGGAGCTGATTGTGGAATAACATTGAACTACACATATCATGAAACAAGTTCAATTCTAAAATACATCCAGTTTGCTGCAGATGTGCAACTGCCATTGGCATTTTACCAAAATAAAATAAAATAAAATAAATAAAATAAAATAAAATATCTGATCTGGGAAACTGTGTATGTTTCTGACTGCCCATTGTAAAAATAATTTAAAAAAAACAGAGAAGGGTTACAAGGTTGACTAAGAAATCAAAAAAGGATCATAAGAGGACATCAAAAGAGATTTCCTCTGTTAACCAGAACATAGACTGGGAAAAAATATAATGTTTGTTTATAAATACACTAAGATGATTCAAAATTGGAGGAGAAAATGCTTTATGATTTAAAAGGCATCAGCAATTTAAAAAAAAAAAAAAAAAGATTAAAAATATTTAAGTTTTTAAAGCCTCAGCATTTGACTTTAAAATTGCTTCTAACCATCTGAGAAGTGAGTTCAACAAATGCAACTTTCCAGGTGAAGCACTGGAAACAATCACATCACATTGATTTTATGAGTGATGTTGTCTAATGTGTCCATCTATTTGTGTAATAAGCAAATAATAAAAGAAAAAGGAGGATTGCACAGGGCTACTCTGAAGTAAGAATGAGATTAAAGGTCATCTAGATATGGTCACTTTGATTTGATTAACTGCTTCTATGCCAAACCTGTTGGACAGAGACTTAAAACAAACAAACAGACAAAAAAAACACAACAACCAACCAAAAAAACAACAACAACCCTGGTATCTGATTCTGCATAATGTTACTTCAGCTGGGGGATTAGGCAACTATTTGCTACAAAACAGTATGAATTGAGTGCCTGCAAATTGCAACCAAGTTAAGAAAGCCAAAGCAGATTTTACTTTGATAAAAGTTTGCAAAACAGTTCTTGATAAATTAGAAGTCTTCTGGAACTAAAGTTTACATAACATTCTAGATTAAACGTACAATAAATGGATTGAGTTTACTAAGCTGTTAATATATTTTGAAGTAAGAGGAATGTGCTTAATGTTAAAGTAGGTGGAAAAAAAAAAAAAAAAAAAGAGGATAAATTTACTGTATTAATGGACTGGAGCTAGATCAACAGGAATGCCTCCTGCTGACCCATGTGCTGTGTTTATGACACAGGCATTTGGCCTGGTCTTGCAGAATCTTAAAAACTATACCGCTATAGGAAACTTCAATTTAATTTTAACCATAAAATATTGTGAATAAAGTAGAAAAGAATGCCATAATCCCAAATAAACTAGAGGAAAGCATGAGGCAAACACACACAGACACAAAAATTAATTACTGTCAGTGATTTCTGTGACTCTCACACAGTCATAGATTTCCTCAGTGACAAGGGGCAATCTTCTCCTGGGAGGCTGGACTGCTTTGTCGTCTCTCTAAGGACTAGCTGTGATTTTTAACCACACAGGAGATCCTCTGTTCATTTCCTATATACTGAAATTGATTAAAAGATCCTGTAACAAGAAAGATTACTCAGGAAAGACAGAGATACTAGAGAGCAAGCTCTATTTCTGGTTTAAACCTCTAAAAATGGGCTAGGCCCACAAGTCATATATTTTGGTTCCCTAGGGTGCAGCTCTCAGATCTCCTTGTAACTTTACTATTCCAGTTCTCTTAGAGAAAGGGGGTCTTCTTCTTTTATTAAATGAGTTAAAGGGGAAGGGGGTTACACAATATTTGCCTTGGGGTGTGAGTAAAAGCAAGGCACTCATTTATAAAGTTCCTCATGGAATTTGGACACTGAAACATTCTGTGTGGGATTAGAGGCATATATGTTAGCACATGCAAACAAACTGGAATATGGAAGCATTTACTCAAACTGTGCTGATGGCTGACAGTGTTACATGGGAAATATTAGTTGGAAAAAAAAAATAAATATGGACTGTATAGAAGAACTGAAAGATTAGAGGACTTGAACTGCATTGGATAGGAACAGGATCTTCCTGGAAGGAGATTCACTTGAGGAACTAGTTTTAGTACCAGAAGTTTGCCCAGAGAGGTTGTGGATGTTCCATCCCTGGAGGTGTTCAAGACCAGGTTAGATGAGGCCCTGAGCAACCTGATCTAGTGGGTCGTGTCCCTGCCTATGGCAGGGGGTTGGAACTAGATGATCCTTGAGGTTCCTTCCATCCCAGGCCATTCTAGGATTCTAGGATTCTATGGTCCACAGGCAGTGTTCAGGCACATGGGCTCCCTAAATATTATCTCCTGCTGCCACTGCTGGAGGCACAACTCTGGGCTAGATGGACGACTGGTCTGACTCAGTGCAGTATTTCTTATGTTCTTACAACAGCTTAATTTTTCATTACTGACTGCAACATGAAGTTTGGGAAGTTGCTAATGAAATCTGCCAGTAAAAGAAAGCTGCCTGCCAATGTAGAGTAAGAATGAGCAAGAGAGACCTGGATAACCTCAAGGACATGAGCAACAGAAGTACTATCAAATTTATTAATGCAATAATGAAAACCCATGAATATATTGCTAAGGATTTTTGCTTTAAACAGTAGCTGAATATTGGTGAATGACAAAGTGTCCTGGAGATTAAAGAGATCAACATTGTGACTAGCAACTATTAAGCAGGTCTAACACTTATACCAATTTTAGTTTAACACACTCTGGTCAGATCTGTCATTATCTCAACCCTTCGTGCCCCACGTTGGGCACCAAAAAGGACTGTTGTGGTCCTCTCTGGGATGGGGGAGAGAAACGGGAAAATGAAGCCTGTGAGTTGAGATAAAGACAGTTTATTAAGACAGGAAAATAATAACAATAATAATAATAATAATGGTAATAGTACTACTAATAATAATGTGTACGGAACAAGTGATGCACAATGCAATTGCTCACCACCTGCTGACCGATGCCCAGCCTATCCCCGAGCAGCCGGCCCCCCCACCCCGGCTAGCCACCCCATATATTGTTTAGCATGACGTCAGATGGTATGGAATACCCCTTTGGCCAGTTTGGGTCAGCTGTCCTGGGTCTGTCCTCTCCCACCTCCTGCTGCACCCCCAGCCTGCCCGCTGGCAGGACAGAGCAGGAAGCTGAAAAGTCCTTGGCTTGGTGTAAGCACTGCTCTGCAACAATTAAAACATCAGCACGTTATCAACACTCTTCTCATCCTAATCCAAAACATAGCACCCTGCCAGCTACTAGGAGAAAATTAACTCTATCCTAACTGAAACCAGGACACAAAGTAATAGATAGACAAAAGGATGTGGCCATGAAAATGGAGAAGCACAGCAAAAGTATCTTCAATGAGCTCATTATTTTCATTTTATCTGTACTTTTGGGGAATATTTTTTGACACTCTGGACACATTTTCAAGAGGCTTTACCCAAATTATACCAGTTTTAAGGAGGAGGTTGTAGGTTGCTCAGAGGAACAACACTCTTATGAGTGATCTTATGAGAGAGTCCAAAGATATCTCTGAACTACAGTCACAGTGCTACATAGAAATACTAGCTTTAACCTAGCAAGCCTGCATACTGTCATCAGCCCAACTCCAACAATAAACAGTTCAGTATGGGCTAAATTACTGTCAAGATTGCTACCCACATTCAAGCTATTTAATTAAAAGATGCTCACATATCTCTGCTCTTCACCTTGGTCACAACAACAACAAAAAGATAGATATCAGGTTTTGCACAAGGGTATCATTTATAGTGACAACATAAAGCAGCCTAGTTTGTGTGCTTATTACAAAACTCAATAAAAATAAAAATAAAAATAAAAATAAAAAATAAATAAAATATAAAAAATAAAATAAAATAAATAAAAATAAAAATAAAAATAAAAATAAAAAGGGAGGAAATAAGATCTCAAAAAATACAAAGCAAGCATCAAGAGGAGAACTTGACATTAGGAGATATTTAACTCACTATATTACCTCAGGGGAAAAAAAAAAAAAGTGTCCATGAATATATTCAGCCTGGAAATGAGGAAAATTTTCTAATTAACCAAAGGGTGAGATGTTAAAACAGAATTTCAGTCAGAACTGCAGGTCTAAAACCTAACTATTTTTAATATGATTACAAATAGGATTTAACATTGAGATTATTTGCAGTAACAGTAATCAAAAAAGTTTCAGGTACTGTTATGACTGAAAGCATTTATAGATTGCATTACTTACTTTGCTTTTCTTTAAATAAGGAACTAGCTCTCTCCCTTTTATATGAAAGGTGAGATTAACCCAAAGTCTTATAGCTAGACAGTTCCTTTCATCTTCTCAAGCATTAATCCTTACAATCAAGATTTTGGATGCATGCAATAATCTGTTTACTCTTTAAAACATTGCAAATTACATGGTACAAGTGAAGATTTCCAACAATTACAACTTCATTTCTCATTCAAATTCAAAGGACAGAAGAATGCAGATTTGTATTCGTTCCTTTCCAGTCTGTGCATAAACACTTCATTTAAAAAAATACTTTGCTATTCTGAAGGGAAGAAAAGAGAATAATTCCTTCTTATTTAGAACAAATTCTGATATCTCATTAAGATCACAGCTCAGTATCTCTCCAGATACCATTGTGGCCTTATTCCAGTATAAGTATAATTGATCATGAAACAGAAAACTCTTAAATTTCTCTTAACATGGGAAAGCAGATGCAGAACATAGGTGTACAAAAGACAGACCTTATGAGTAATCTGCACATTTGAGTAATTTATTTATTCTATGAAGAAGTGTTTGAAAGAAAACTACACTCACTGACATAGAGAATATTAACTAGGAGGAGATGCCAAGCAACAGTACTTCTAGATAGAAGGTCCCTGGAGCTCATGAAAAATTGAAGTGTATGAATTTCACAGGAAGCACATTTCATAACTAGAGAGAAGATTCTGAGATAATGGGAAAAAAATGCATCATCTACACGAAATATTCATATCTTGTCATAATAGAAGAGAAAGACAAATAACAGTTTTCATACTTTCAGAGGAAAATAAAATTTCTTGTTCCTTGCTACAACCTAACTGCAAAGGGAAAGTCTAGAATGAATAAATAAATAAATAAATAAATAACTTTTTTATATAAAGACTCACCATCTGTCATTGAATAACTCTTCTCAGCTAGTTTACACAAGATAAATTACTTTAGGCTCTTTCAAATCAGCAACTGACTGTTCTGAACAATGGATTGATTGAGGGAACAATGCTATACTTGCAATAAATGACATGGAAGAGGTCAAAACAGACAATAAGCAAACCTACTAAAACTGAAATAAATGTTAAAGTGCCAGCTTTGAGGTAAGGAAAGTATATATGGATATGCATATGTATAGATACATTTCCCTCTTGCACGTGTTAGTGATTTAATCAGTGTCTAGCAGAAAGTCAATATCCCCACCACACCCTCCCCCCAGAAAAGGAAATTAAAGTGCTTTTCAGGGTAAAGAAATGTGGTGGTGACAGTTTCTGTTTTTAAACTAGTAAAGCCATGAGGACTTTCTGAGAGGAAAATAGATTTCATTTGAAAAACCTGCCATCTGTACTATTCTGGATTTCTTTATATGGATTTTCTTTCTGAGATAAAGTCATCTGTACCATAACAGAGGATCATGTTCTCATTTACAACAGAGCCCCATTACACAGCTCAAAGAACCTTTCCCATTCATTTTTAATCCTGGCTGCGAACAACTCTAGCTGAAACTGGGTGAGAATCAGTCCTAAGAGCATGTACCTAAAGAACAGACAAAGAAAGATAACTAAGAAAGAGCAAGAGAGCTAAGCTCAATGACGTTAACACCATAACTTAAAAGTAACTGTGTTTTGGTTTTGTTTTATTTGAAAAGAAATACAAGGAGCTATAATGCTTTTTTTATTCTTCTGTTCTCTATGGAACATGAAAAAAAAATGTGTGCATCGCTGGGTTTTATAAGCTCTAAAAATAAACTGGAAGAAAAAGTCATTAATTGAGGTAGGAAAGAAGAATAACAGACTGGGAGTCTGGCCTTTGGGATTCATTAGTCTCTGCTTCTGTATCAAACATCTAGGGAGCAAGAAAGTATCTTTAGATAACATTTCACAAACTGATTTGGTCTTTGAGCTGTGCATTTCATCCAGCTGAGTAAATATTATTTGCAGCCAACCAACTAAGTCATTACATTACCTGTAGTGAAATTGCTGATTTTGAGCACTTAGAGTGAAGAAGGTCAATAGCAACAGAATGAATTAATAGGCATGTGGCTTTTATGAAGTTCCACAAAGTTTAGCCTCCCCTCATTTGAAAATAGTGCTTGGTTTGAATCTGGAATCTTCAAAGGCAAGGTAAATCTTGCCTTGGGTTGCTGTGACAACCTTAACACAGTCTCTGTGAGCAACCTGAAATTGTATCTGAGAATACTGTACAACTGCAAACTCCCTGCCAGACTTAAGGGTAAAGGGAGAATTAAAGGAGAGGATGATTTTTATGGCTTTTATAGTCTTTGCTAAGAGAATTTGGCAGGTTTAGGAACAGCAAAAAAATAGAATTTAACTTCCGTTGGTTTGGGTTTATTGATTTTTTTTTCTGGTATTATAGGCTCAGGGTCTTCATTACCCTGGAAGGTTATGTCTACATTGAAACATTAGGACATCAAACCAGTAAACTCTACAGTTTGCCCTGGAGGCTCAGCTTAGCTATAGCACAGCCTGGCTCCATTTAATGCAAAATAACTCTATTTTCTTCCTAAGGAAATTAAAACTTCTGAAGGAAGAGAAGCAGAGCAGAGGGGAAGAAAAGGGAGTCCAGATTTAATTGAGATATTTACCCTGGTCAAGAAGATGGGAAATATTACTGAGGCATCCTTGTTCAAGAAACTTGAGGGTGTTTCTATTCACCACTACAATTACTATTTCAATTCCAAGGCCAGGCAAATCAGAAGAAAGGACACATCTAATATCTGTTCTGTGACTCTGTTTTTACCGAAGGATTAATACACCTAAACATATGAGTCCTCTGGCATGTCAGACAAAATCCTTAGATAAACTTATTGTCAGTAATACTAACAATTCCAGAAGAAATTATACAAAGAGAGGCAATGAAGTCATATTCTGTGTATCATGAAGATGCAACAGTGGGCAGAGATTTTCTTTATAAATATACATAAAATAGAATTTTTCATAAATCACTCTTCAGAATAACTTTGGTATTTGGAAAGTCTGTTCTTCAGAGAAGCTAAACATGCAGACTTTACTTTGAGTAGATGAGTGCGTCATGAATTGATATTTTGAATGTAGTTAGCTGTTTGTTTGGTTTTTTTAAATCAACATTGTTTATTTCCATTAAATTTGGATTAAAACCAAGAATAATAATAACAACAACAACAATAATAACAACAATAATAATAATAGAATACATTGTCTACAGAAAACACTCATATCTGTCATAGTAGAATAGAAAGACAAAACAAAACAACAACAGAAAAAAAATGTTTATAGAATAAGAATCTTCTTAGATATCCTCAACAAATCTGTTCCAGTTATCACCCCCCTGCCCTCTCACACACAGCACACACAGAAATGCACTTCTGAATGAAAGAGCTAGATACTAAGATCATCATCAAAAGAGCTGATGTAAAATCAACATTGCTGAATAAACACAGAAAAGAAAAACTAATACTGTATATTGGTAACAGAATCCTAAGCTTAAAATTGCAGTCCTCTAACTAGGGAACAGAAAGCTTGCCGTTCACCTTGTGTATAATAAAAGTCAGATAGTCCTTGACCAGATTCCTTATCCTTCTTCACATTGGTTTATTTTATTTCATATGCATTCAATGAATATAAAGATAGAATCATTAAACTGTGTAAGACCAGATATGTTCACACATTTCAGTTCTTCAGAAATGTAGGGCTTGGGATTTACTCCTATATAAATGAAGCATATTAAAAGGGCTAAATGAATTAGCAAGATTAACTTTATTTATGAAAGACACTGTCACACATTTCATACAAGCATACATAGACAGCACTAGATTAATGTTGCAAGCTTATTATCTCCAGAAATTTTTACTGAATTTCAGTTTCCTGATGGCAATTTCTTGTAATAATAGGGACTGCAGGTCTTCAGAAGAATTGTCAACATAATAAGCTTTATTTCAATGAATAGCAGTTCTGCTCAGAAAAAAAAAAAAAAAAAAAAAAAAAAAAAAAAAAAAAGGCAAATTCCTGAACTGTTCTACAAACTTAAAAAAGGTACTCTACAGAAAATATTTTCAAACTCCAAGCAAAATTTTAAGTTTTTTTTTTTAAAGTATATTGAGAAGTACTTTTGTATTAAATGTATTTTAATAAAAGTAAAATGCATTTTTTCTTTATAGAAGCTAAATAACAAAGATCACAATCTCTGTGGAAGAGAAAAAAGTCCATCCTGAGAGGACATGATTTCATATGATCCTGAGATGTTCCATCAGACAGCTGTTAATAATCTCACCAGGGATCACGTGTAACTCCTTTTGTCCGTAGTTTTTAGAACACTGGGTATTAAGCACTCTCCTTCTATTTCTCCTCAAAGCTTCTGTGCTGGCTGCAAATATGTGAGGGATGAATCAGAAAGAAGGAAGCTGGGAGAGAAGCTACTTCTGTTTCTGGCTCATTGTGATATAAATAGTGTCCAGAGCCTGGTGCTCTGCCAGCACTAGGAGCAAAGGAAGTTTTCTCCTCCACTGTGCAAATAATGCTTTTATCTCAATAATTCACAGATGGTCTATTAGTATTGAGGAAGTGTTACCTTATAGAAGAACCCTGTCTTCAAAGAGCAGATCTATCCAGGTCTTTGTTCAGCAAGGTACCTAGTCACATTTCTGACTTAAACACATAATTATTCAATTCTATTAGTAAGTGACAGCAATAAACTCACACAACAGGGTCAAGGTGAGTCTGATAACCTCTGGATTATGAATGTCAAACTGCGACCATGTGCTCTGCTGTCAGCATGAAAACATTGGGAAACAACAACAATCCAGCAACTTGATAGCTTCAGGGAATGTAGCTTACTCTGAGTGCCTGCTTATTCAGCCTGCATTGTGTCTGGCTAATGTGTCATATGTGGTCTTGATCAAAAGCCAGCAACATACCATTTGCTTAGCAGAACTGTTGGCTAACGCTCACTTTTTTTTGTGATGAGTAGTGTGGTGTGTGAAAAATGTGAAAGGAAGATTTTACTATTTGTGTGATGTCATTGAAGGCAGAGAGGAACTGGCTGAAGTGGAAATGCAAAAGACATCCTACCAAGAAGGTGACTCTGAGGAAGAACTGTCCAGGATATGTCATGAATACCAGAAGAAACAAAACTCTGTCTCTGCACCCCATTTTCAAGGAAAGCAAGATAAAAGCTGAGACAATCTAAAGTCAGCATTCAGAAACTAGGGGGTGTTGTTTGTGTTGAAATTATACCTCTAATGGTAAGACAAGCGCTGAGGATCTTATCTAAGCTAGCAGGAGTATTAGAAAGAGGACAATGAACTTTCAAAGGTACTGAAAAGTTGCTGAGGTTTCCCTTGGGAGAAGATGGTTACTGAGTAAGAGATAAAACCATTTTTAAGTTATAGGATTTATTTCCACTTCAGATTTTCTGTATATTTTTCTTTATTGCCTTCATGAAATTTCATTGCTATACTCCTAACATATTTTATGTGTAAAAGTAAATAATTAAATAAATAATAAAGAAATAATTCAATTAGCTAAAAATTACTAGTGCTATTTTAAGAATTGGCAGAGCAGATTCCAAAGGTTGTTTTGAAACAGAAATCTTTTAACCATATTATATCACCCATGAAGACAGCCTTAGTGTTTCACATGAAGTGCCATTTCCTAGTTCCCCTATCAAATGGTTACCAAGGCTTTTTTAATTGTATCTGCTATTTGAAACCAGGGAGTATGCCACTTGAATGAGTGGAAGAAAGGCAGAATGAAAAAATAAAGTTATCTATGGCCTTTAAACAGTTACTTATAATTTATTTATATTTAGCAAGAGAGTACCCATCTATAAAATGCACACATATAATGTTTAGATTAAGATATTATCTTATCTTCTTTTTGTTTATTGCAAGCACTTCAAACATTGTAAATAATTAGTAGTTTTAAGTTAAAGAGTATTCCCACTGACTTCACTTGGGCTGCTCTGATGCAAACAGGTACAAGTATATGACAGGCTAGCAGAGCTGGAAGCTGAGCTGAGTTAGAGAAGTGAAAGGCTGTATAGGCTTGATTAAGAACTTCTCAATAAAACATTAAGTCAGAAAATGCTGTTGCATCAAACATGATTTTTTTATTTTTTTATTTTTTTCTGGTAATGCATGAGATTTCTCCACCTGAAGCAAAGGAAAACTTTACAGTGGAAGAGTATAAGTGAAGAAAAATTCACTCCCGAACAATCAGAGCTCTTATCTGGGCTGTGAGTGTTTGATGTTTACAGCTCTTTTATGCCTGATTTAAACTAAGAGGCTTTAGTTGAATCCCCATCTAAAAACTAATTTCTCAGCAGAACTTGCTAGAGATTTCATATACTTCCAAACTTACCTACATTTATTCCTGCATACAATCTCTATACCACAGATACCACAATGAATTCTGAACTATAAGTGATTACTAGTGGTTATTTATATCAGTGTTTCTAGGACAATGTATTATAAACTGAAATCATTTTCTTTAGCCAGAAAAGCCAATGTCACTGTACAAGTCATAGTTTAATCATTTGATATGCTTTACCCATCTTATGCTTGCAGCAAATCCCAGTTTGATTATATGGTCAGCTGTTTGCCCTTCTTTCTCTCTTGCTTGAAATGTATTCCTAGATGCTATAATTTCCTGAGAATTGCACTTCTGAGAAATGTTAAACAATATTGTCTGAGAAAACAATAAACAACATCCCCTCCAAAGCCTTTTCAGTTAGCACAGTTTCCTCTGTCCTCCTTCCTGAGGAATGCTCGTGGCAGGACGCAGCTCCCCATCAAATTTTCTTCAGCAATAAAGCTAATTAAAAAGCTAGCTATATCTCCTGGAGTTTATCAGCTCTTTCCTGAGCTAACCCTATTTGTAAGACTATGCCATAGAACAGATCTGTGAAGCAATTCCCTTAAAGCAAAAAAGGATTTTCCACTCTGAGAATATGAAGCTATCATACCCCACAAACATAATGGTTTTGCATTTAAATCATAGAATCATAGAATGGTTTGGGTTAGAAGGGACCTTAAAAGATCATCTAATAAGAGCTGTTTGCTGTAAAAACCTGGATGAAGTCATGTAAGTATACCATCATTCTGGTTCAGGGATTATTTCACCATTTTATATATGCTTATTGAACTATTTGTAGATAAGTATAGACCTTTAAAGTTATATATATATACAGAGTACAGTTTTATATGCATGTGTAGGTTTTCGTATATATTACCCCATTACAGAACCGTTAATGATCTTGTTTATTATTATTTTTTTGTTGTTGTTTTAACAGGGTATCTACTTAGTGCTACAGATGTCAGGGAGGAATTAAAGCAATACTGTTACAGATAAATTAAACACTGCATCACTGCTGTCTCATCTATTCTATGAAACGGGAAGCTTGGCGTTACGTGCAAGCATACTCACAGTTTTCTGTAATATACAGTAAACCTCCTAATGTCTCACTTCCTATTTAGCATTCTGCTCTATTATGGATAGAATTAAAGGAGCTTGTCACCTCACTAATAGTTTCTAATTCACAGTGACTTATACTTGGATTAATTTTTAGGCTTTTACTACATTGTTTTGGTACTTGTCTATTTTTAAAATTGAGCAAGCATGGTAATTCAACCATAGTTGGTCCACTTCACATGAAAGCAACAGTTTTTTTTAGCTCGAGTGATGCTTTGTTTCCTTTTTGCCTACTGTGTGATAGTAAAAGATTACAATGGCAATTTTCTAGAATATTTAATGCAAAAAAAAAAAAAAAAAAGGAAAATTCATGTAATTAAATTTAGGTGGCCATCTTGATGATACAAGTAGAAGACTTCAGCGAGTTTCAAGTTTTCAGCCATAGCACCATAAATTAGAGCTGTAATGGCTGTTATCCTTTCAAAGAAAACAGATAAATATGGCCTGTTTAGAATCAGATTGTGATTTTCTCATTGTATTAGTCCACGGTTAATCTTTTCTGAGAGCAATAATTACGATTACAGTTTACAAATTGCTTGGAATATTTAGTAGAATATGCTGAACAAGATAAATTGTTTAGAGTTGTTTTCAACAGAAAGCTTATCCCTTTCTCTCATAACTAATTTAAAACAAAATAAGTTCCAGAATTTAGAATTTGGAGATAAATGCCTTTTTTAGCATAATAGGAAAAATGGTACATTTAAGCAGGTTACCATTCTTAGGAAGTAAATATATACAGCATATTGATTTGTTAAGTTCTATTGAATACATTTTTAAATATCACTCTTTCAGATTTATGAGCTTTATTTATTTATTTATTTATTTATTGTGAAAGAGATATTAAATGACCATTATGCTTTGCCTAATGTTAGCAAGACAATACTAGATAAGTGGCAAGTTCGGGGCACCACACTTTTAATAAAAATGTGAATAAATGGAGAAAGTCTAGCGAAGTGCAACAACAGAAATCAAATTCTAGAAGAGTGGGAAAGAATGAGAGATTGGGGGTTATTTTTCACAGCAATAAAAATCTGACTGGCTTCAAATGTATGAATACTTTAAAAAAAAAAATACATAAAAGACTGTTCCAAAGAAGATTACAGTAATTTGTTCTCTGTGTTCGTCTTGCATAGAAGAAGAGGTAATGGTCTGAAATTGTAAAAGAGGAAACTTAAACCTCAGAGGGAAAACAGGGAGAGTTGGGAGCTGCAGTAGGTTGACTAAGGTGGTCATTGCACTTCCTAAAGTTGTCTTCAGGACCTGACAAACACCTGTCAAGAAAGGTGTTGGAGTCATTGAGCCTGTTGCAAGAAAAAGAACAATGGACTATATGATATTTCAGGGTCTCACCAAATTAATCTTACACTTGGCTCATGTTAACCGCACAGCAAAATCTAACCAACTTCTTAGCAATAGTAAAGTCACAGTGATACAGACTTTACCAAACCTTTACTTACCAAGGTTTGTGACTTTACAGCACTTGCTGTACCCAGTCCTTTTGCCATTTGCCAGCACATGTTGCTGCCTTCTCCTATTTTTATTTGTGGTTGCTAGTTTCAAATGGTACAGGTAACAATTGCCCCTGAGTTTCTGAGAAGGCCAACTCAAACTATACTGATCTTATCAAAAGCTATCGTATCTAATCTTACACTTACACAGATTGATAGCTACAATTTGCAATTTCTGAATCAAAGTATACCTGCTACTACATGTACCCTTAGAAAATTATCCTGCCATAATTCTCAAGGCATCACCCCTCATGGACAAGAACTGTTCTAAAGTCAATATTTCTGCCCCATACACCTTACCCCTCTCCCCACAGTTCCTAAAGAATACAAAAAGCTGAATTACATCACCAAAAATGTTTTGATCCCTCGAGGCTCAGCTTTGATTGCTTGAACAATTTTCCCCTCTTCTTGTTGCCATTAAGAATTGGCTTTCGGCTCACTCTGTCCTCTTACACGGCTCCTGAGTTCCTCAATAAGCAGGATGTGATGGTGCCTAACAATCACAGAATCATAGAACGGCCTGGGTTGGAAGGGACCTCAAAGACCACCCAGTTCCAACCCCCCCGCCATGGCAGGGACACCTCCCACCAGACCAGGTTGCCCAGGGCCTCTTCCAACCTGGCCTTGAACACCTCCAGGGATGGGGCATCCACAGCTTCTCTGGGCGACCTGTTACAGTGCCTCACCACTCTCTGAGTGAAGAGTTTCCTCCTAACATCAAATCTAAATCTCCCCTCTTTTAGTTTAAAACCATCCCCCCTTGTCCTGTCATTGTCTGTCTGAGCAAAAAGTTATTCTCCATTTTTTTTATAAGCTCCCTTTAAGTGCTGAAAAGCTGCAGTAAGGTCACCTTCTCTTCTCCAGGATGAACATCCCCAGCTCTCTCAGCCTCATAGGAGAGGTGTTACAGCTCTCTGATCATCTTTGTGCCCTCCTCTAGGCCCATAACCCTCCTCTGAACAATTGACTATCCTAAAGGCTGCTTAATCTGTGGTTGGCATGTAGTTAACACAGTTTTTGGCCTAGGTTAAAACAATATCTTTAGAAAATGTCCCCATCTCTCAGGTCTAGTATTTGCCTTTCAGCCTTTCTGTTGAAACTGTGGACTGGCAGAGACAAGAATATACGTTTCATGATGTCAGGGGAGAACTAAACAAAGAGAACCAACTTGTTGCTCCTGCTCAGATTAAACCAAACAAAATTTCTCTTCAAGTCCCTGAATGATACTACAAGAAACTAAGATGATATTCAAACAGAAATATAATCTTTTTTTTTTTCTTATGCTAATCTACTTATTTGCAGTGAATAAAAAAAAACAATACCAGAAACCAAGACTAAACCCCAACATTTACCTCTTCCAGCTAGTTGTTTTAACCACTACCGTCTCTCTTTTGCTCTTCAGGAATCAAGTTGTTTCCGCACAGGAGCACAAATTCAGCATTAAGTGGGTGGTGAAGGAGAGAGGAGGAAGACTGTCTCCCAGTCAAACCAGCCTAAGTCTAATCATAACTTAATTCTCCTGTAGGTATAGACTAAGATCTGATTCGATGCCTTCAGTTTCCTGAGTGAGAACTACAACCAGAATATAGGAAACTTAAGAGGTAGAAAATGCATTCTCTAGAATTTCTTCAAAATAAAAATTACGTGAAATCCACTTCTTCCAGTTATAACATCTCCCCGAAAGAGAAAGATCCAGGATGGAAAACCTAATTGAGAAGGGCCAATTTTAATACCTAATGCTAAAGGAGAGGCATAATTTACGATATTTTATTTTTTTTCTTTATTATGAGATATTTTTTCCCCCTTAAGGAAAGCCTTGAACAAAGACATTCTATTGCCTGAGGCTATCACTTTCCAGATTCAAGGGACTCACAAGGAACATTTGTCTTTTCCATGACAGATTTTTTTATATATCCTGCAAATATTGCAATATTTCCTTGAATGAAAGTAATGATACACAAGCAATGAAACTACTTTGTCCACAGGTCATGAAGGAAAATAAAGGGAATGAAATGGGAGAAGGAGAGGTATGGTGTTTAAATAACAGGAAAATCTTCACTTCATGCTTTTATTCTTGGATCAAGTTTCTGGAAGCATCAAATGAAAGAATAGATTATACAATACATGGAGGAAGCTTCTAGGAAGTTCAGATTTGTGGGACTGGAACAGCAGAGAAGGGAGATGGAAAGACAAGAGCAGATAAGACTCATGTCCTGATTGCTTATATTGCTATCTTTCAGTTAATAAACTGCTTAGGATTATGGGGACTATTTATGTCACTGGATTCCTAAACAATACTAAAATCTAGCCCTCAGCAGGGCAAGACCGTTTCTGATCATTGTTTTGGAAAACATCACAAAAATAAAACTTTCCTTACCAAACCCTAAATTTTCCTGCAGTCATGGCTGCTGGATCGCACACACACACAAGATAATAGCAGCTGCCAGGGTTTAAACCAGCCCATCACAGAGAAAGGCTTTGCTCTGAGCAGAACAGGATAAGACAGAACTACAATTAGGCAACAGCCTTTCCACACACTGGGCTTGAAACTGTGGAGGCAACAGCAGGAGTTTTCATGGAGATTATCCAGCGCAAACACAGCTTTCTGTTGCCATAGTAGATACAGAGCTTCTATCTTCTTAGCTGCAGACAAGGGTTGGGAGAACAAATCATGGCCTATTATAATATTTATATTCTGAGGCAAACACAAAAAAATAACCTAATACACATACAGCTAGACTGGCTTATCATGGAGTTAGCCGTTTTTTTCTTTTTCTTTTCTATGTATCCTTTGGGGAGGGGGAGGGGGGTTGTTTGTTTTTCCACTGACTTGCACTGCCTATGACAAAAAAAAAAAAAATTATTAAGCATACAGGAGCAAGTTCTCTTTTATATTAATAGGCAGTTTTCATTTAGCAATAAACTGATGACTTACATAGACAAACATTTCAGTATTTAAAAAAGATATAAGAGACTTGGAAAAGTCACATCCTAAGGAAAATAAATGTTCCTTGCTTACGTTGCTGTATATGGATATTGAGTAATATTGGCTGAGGTAGTAACTTCCTCATAGGGAAGCAGGACCCCGATTATGCAGAATTTTACTGAGGCATTTGAGGCACTACTGCCTCTAATAGAAATGTTTTAATAGGTCTGGGAGAGTGTCCAGGCTAAGAAGGGTTAATGCATGTTCTGAAATCACTAGTATAGCTGATGATTTTGCTAAATTGTGATGTTTTTCTGTCTCATCACACACACCTCAGATCTACCCATAGGACAGAAGCTAAAAGAAAGAGGGAAGATTGCCATCCTTTCCACTTCCAAGGATTTTGACCCTAATATTTAAGTTTGGTGTAGCAAATATGATAATTTTTACCATTATTTCAGACTTGATGACTACTGTCTCCAAACCATTCATTTTAGTTGTCCTCCCACTCTCACTGCTCTTTGCTCTCTCTGTATGATGCAGAAACAAAAGAACAGAATATATGAGAGATGATATGCACAGTAGCTTACTAGAACAAAAACATTACTCATCTCCTGTGGAGAGCTTGGGGACTCAGAGAAAGAAGACTAGCTTTCACCCCTGTTCAGAACTTAGTTGAATCTTCATCCATGATCTGAGACGGAAGTGATTAGGTAGGTTTTGCAAAGACCGTCACCAGCACCAGAAGGAAAAACAAGATTTACTCCTCTGGACCTTTTACATAGCATGCAGTTCTCTGCTCAGTGTACCTTTCGCTAACATAGGAAATAATTTTAGTCTTTATAAAATTTCCTACGATAGGACACTTTGTCTACTGACTAGGTGAAATGCTGCTGGTTGCCCTGAAGCAATCCCACAACTGATGGCAGCAAGGAAAAAAGGCACAAGACTAAAGCTGAGTGATTTTATTTTTAGCATATACACTAAAAAGCTGTTCTGATGATGCTGAAGACACTCACAAAAGTGGGCTGTATTCCTCATGTCCCTTTAGCTCAAAAACTTTTCCAGACAGATCCAAAGACTGTGCCAAAAGCTAAGGAGTTAGGCCTCTCAATAAGTGTCTAGAGACTGAGTCTCTCTGTGGCTGAGGACCTGGAAACCACATCTTTATTATATGAAGATAATTCTGGGTGCTCTCGGTGTCTTCTAGTCCATGTCCTATTCTCTATTAGGTAGTGCCATCTTCACCAACACAGCCATGTTCCCTTTCTGGCCCAGTGGAGAGTGTGGGTAGGCCACAGCACCTTAACCTTGAATACAAGGAGCTTTTGCATCATAACACCTAGCTGAGCAATGCAAAAAAAAAAAAAAAAAAAAAGAATAAATAAAAAAACAAAAAACTGAAAGCCTTCAGCCTGACTTTGGATGAAGGGCAGTAAAGGGGTAAGTGCCCTTCAGGCAGTGAGAGCCACTAAGCCTGGAGCTACATCTGAGCAGTGCGCAGTCCCTTTCCTCAAGCCCACCTTCCCCAGTCTGAGCATGCTGGCTGTGGGAGACCAGGAGAGGCAGGAGCTGCTGGTGCTTTCCTCCAACCCTCTGTAGATAGAGATCATTGTTAAACACTAAACCTTTCTTTTTTTTTTTTTTTTTTTTTTTTCTTTTCCAGTCCCTCCCTCTGGACAGAAATCCTGAGGAATTCAAACATGTGGTTTGAGCCAAGTCACTCTTCTTTCCCTCCCCCTGCCTTTGTATAGTTTGGCTGACAAAACAAGAAAAGCATAAATGTTTACTCAGTTTTTATTTTATGCTATTCCATCCATTTCTGCCTGAGCACTATTCACACAGCAGTATCCAATGCCATCAGCACCAATCTTTGTCATTTAGTCACCATGGCTGAAAACTTTTCTGTTTGGCTAGATAAGAACGAGTCCTAAAGTAATCCTAAAGCAGCAGCAGAAACCCTTTCATATTTGTCCCTCAATTTATCCTCAAAGGGTTTATAAACATCTTGTTTTGTAGCTGAAGTTGAGATGTTTGTCTATCCATAAATTTGTGATATATGTCACTGGAAGAAAGCAGAGTCTGACAGCACAACAATGAAAAAAGAAAGGCTTTAGTAAAAGGATCTGCAGTTTTGCAGCTTGTTCTCTTACTAAAACCTCAGACAGCTGAGGATAATAACTAAATAAAAATTAAGACCTGACATTCCCAAGAAAATCCAATCTCAGATTTTCAGGAGTTTAAAGAGTAAAAGAAAATAGTATTGTGGAAGTCAAGAGGAAAAAACAAACAAACAAAAAGACAAAGTTTTAAGATACTTTCATGCTTAAGTCCATACAAATTTTCAGAATAAGTTAAGATCCATTAACAAAGAAATAGACAACAGCACAGTCAAAAAGATCAAAAAAGTCAGTATCACACAGAGTAAATGGACCATATTCTTCACT
This sequence comes from Cygnus olor, assembly GCF_009769625.2. NCBI lineage: Eukaryota > Metazoa > Chordata > Aves > Anseriformes > Anatidae > Cygnus > Cygnus olor. The sequence continues at coordinate 33,666,363 of NC_049169.1, read as the reverse complement.
GGCTTGAAACTCAAATGCCAATTCATTAAAATAGTATTTTACATAAATTCATTTTCCCTGGGAACACAGTGGTTATTTCGATACATTCAAATACATTTTATATGTTAGATTTTATCAAAACATGTATCATATATCTGTTTTCATCATTTTAATTTTTACAATTATACTTTAAAAGTGCTCTCAAAAATTCTTAAGATTTAATTCTTCCATTTTCTGTACGATTGAAGGACAGCATATAGATGCCAATGAAGCTGATATACCATGGTGGATCAGCTGAGACACAGAGGAAAAGGCTTGTCTATCCCAGATTTTAAGAGATTTCACATCTTTCTCCTATCCCAAACTGGAATAAAAAGATGAAATACACTAAAAGTTTATGGCTGAAGCCCTCACCCCCAAAAAATGTGTTTTAGGTCCAGCAATTTGCTTTCATTGATTTTTTTTTTTTTTTTTAAGATTGGCTTCATTAGATTTTATATTGAAAAGTTCTTTGTGACACCAAAAAACTTGGAATTTGTAAAATCTCAAAGAAGAATATTTGTTAATTTTGTATTTTTCTCAAATTAATTTTCAGAACATGGCATTTTGTCAAACATCTCTATTATTAACTTTTTGCTCAGATGAGGTTTTGGAAAATACTGAGGAACTTTTCAACTCATGACATTTATGGTGTTTTGCACACTGGGTGAAGGCCATTCTTTTTGACCTCTTCCAGATTACTTTTTGACATAGAGAATATTTTTTGCTGTCATCATTTCATGCTTTTGTACAAGTGCACTAAAAAATCTGAATAATTTCATCATGCCAGAAGCACAGGAAAAGCACAACAAAACAAGACAAAGTTCTCATGGGCTATTTTATGAATTTGTTTAAGCAATATAATGAAAAATTAATTTTTATTTATTTTTTTTTTTTAAGAAGGTATTAAAATAAATATACAGAGAATATAAGCCTTACCCATAACACTGTGAGAGAGCTGGGTCAACAAAGCACTAATTAACAGCATGAGGCTCTCAGCAGGAAAAATAATGTGACTCAAAAGGATTTACCAGTCTGGAGAAAACATTACTACTTTATGAAAATTCTTATAAACACGGTGAGCTAGTGAATGTATTTTCTCAAGAGCAGCATATTCATGCAACGTGTCATCAAGCCTGTTGCCTGGATTCAAATGTTTCTGTACAGTACAAATCAGTAAATCTTAAGAAGAGTAAAGCATAAGGATGTAATGTGTAACTAGGTACACAGAGGAGCACACATCTATCCTATAAACCCTGTTCTGAGATTTCAGGACTTAAAACCCCTTCAAAACAAAGTTTATGTGATACAACCATAATAGATGAAGCAAGCATTCCTGGACTGTAACAGCAGTAAAGACTTAGAATTATTGGTTTTAAGGAAGTTTTGATATTATTTCATTCCAGTTCTGAACAAATACTGACGTTCCTAAAAACACACGGAAGATTAGATAAGGTTCAGCTACAAAAAATGAGATGCTGTACTGGCTATGTGGGTTGAATAACTCAGAACCGCCCATGGTTGAAAACCACTGTTCCCAGTGGGGAAAGGATGGGAATATTCCTCAGAAGACATGTTTTGGCTAAGCCTAATCCAAAATCTAAGGCAGTGGGATAACATATTACCTCCTTGGCAGGCCATAACCAGTTTCTGGGAGTAGAAACTCTTGTTACACCAATCTCCATTCACTGATGTTTGGGGTGAAAGCATTCAGTTTGCCCACCTGTGCATTGACAGCAAGAGTACCGGCTGCAATCCAACCCTTGTACCAGCTCTCTTTCTACATGCTTCACACAAAAACTAGGCTTTAATGTTTACAAAGCACTTTGAGTTGAAAATTGCCAGCGATAACACTGCAAATGGTTTGAATGTTCCCCTGGGATGTTTTAATGTACGCTCTCCAGCTAATATTCATGAGCAGAGGTTGATTGACTTTCAAAACAGAATCAAATCTTTGTCATGAGATTACTCAAGCCAAAGGTAAACATTTTCACCCAGACCCCTTCTGTGTCAGCAATCTCCCTTAGCACCTCTCCAAAACAACTCAGAATGTCCCAAGATCAAAGATCAACTTTCACAGTACCTGACTGTATTTGTGGTGTGTGCAACAGGAAAAAGGGGCTTAGTACTCAACCAGAATCTGAGGGCCCCAGATTTCATTTTGTTCCTGAGGAAAGTTCAAGCCTGGCTCTTGCAGGAGAATTTCCAATTATACAAGTTATTCTAGGAGTGGAAAACATACATCTCTACTTTGCCCCTAGAGGTCTTTTCTCCTTGTCTGAATTATACAAAGACTTCATAGCCTTCATAAGCCTATAAATGCACATCTACTAACCACTAACATAAGGTCAACAATCTAGGTACTTGGGGGAAAGGTCTTAGACATCTGCCTTGCTAGCCACTTAATGCTACATTCCCTAAGCTTTCCTGACCAAACATTTCATTCAAAGAATCTAGATTTTACTAACCAGCCCACCTGCCATCCTCTGACTGCAGCATCTTCATGGGAAGATGGCTTTGAAACCTCTCAAACCAGAGTGTCAAAGCTGTGTCTCCTTCTTGCAAGTGTGACCAGATCATTTATCAAGTTTGCTCAGAAGATGGAAACCAAGTAACTCATCATTACTTAACATCATTAAGTTTAATAATGTCATTACTTAATTTTCAAGGATGCACTGAAGAAGGGTCTGGGGAACAGCAATATCAAGATGCTAAGTGCCCCCACAGTGCAAACACCTCTTGTATTGCACAGCACAGATGGAGGTCTAACGGATGACAACTAAACTGTCTTTTCTGGACCAGGTCTATGTTCTTATTTTCCCATGTTCTTCAGTATAGTCTACTTAATTCATATTTCCTGTGATCAATGATTTTTTTGATTGAATTTGGAGTTGCATGCAGTAGAGAAATTGGACGTAGAACTGACCAGACAGAAATACACCAAGAGAGAAGTGTTTGCAGGTTTGAGGAAACAACTGACTTACTTTCAGGGGCAAATAGTTCATTTACAAGCAGTCCAAGTGGACACTCATTGGAGTGGTTTTACATACGGACAGAAGGAGAAGGGCTGCAGCCTCCTGTTAGTATTGCTTGATGGTGCTCAAAACAACATGATGAGGGAAGTACTATACAGTCTCACCACAGAGATATTGCTAGCCCTGCCTACAAGCAGTTTCATTTTTCAAAGCTGTTCCACTTACTATGCTTCAGAAGCATTCCTGATACTGAAAAAAATTAAATCACACTGTGGAGTAAGAGAGTGTTTTCTTCCACAGAGCCAAGAATGACAAAGTCACAGAGAGGATATTTTCGACATATAAGGGTATGTTTTAGACATCCTTTCATACTCATAAGTATTATTATAAGTAGCTGAAAGATTTGCTTAGATGTCCATGCTTCTGAGCTTTTAATAGCAACTAAAGGAAAGATTTCTCAGTCGCTAACTTCTGGATACATCATTTAAAACAGAGGATATCAAAAGACCTTGTGAATAATTGAGTGCAATACCCTTTAATAGTGCCATCATATAATCCTAATCTCAACAGTTTAATGAGTCTGTAATATTTTATTTCATTGATCGATTAGTAGTTAAGTTTCAGAATTATTTCCCTTATTGATCCTCAGCTGTATAAAGTAATCATATCGTTGAACTATCTATTCCTTGGAGAGGTTTATGAAGCAAAAAGTTAAAATTGTCTAAAAGGTCACTAGAATTTATAGACTGTTCAATTACAAAGAAGAAATATTGATAATTAGTTAAACAAGCTTCTTGCATCTTCACCATCAAATTTATAGGAGATAAGTAAGAGCTTCATTTCTGGCTAACTTCATCTCTCTAATTGTAAATACTTTGAAACTTCTATTATATTTAACTTGGAAAAATAAAGAAGCAAATGGAAGTGTGCTTAGGACAGGCTAATTATAACTTTGCCCATCAATTTTAGAAAAATTCAGTCATTTAGACTGTATCTCACTGTAACTCTTAGCTTTTAATTCTCCAATAAACAAATAGACATAAGAAAATGTAATGATATTTCCCATGAAACATAAAAGCAAAAAAAAAATAATTTAAATTAAAATCAGAAAAATGATATAAATTTACAATATAATTGTAAAGAATACCGTAGGGAAATTATTCTTAAAAAGATAAGGTGACTTTAAACAATATGTAGCATTTATAACCACTGTGCTCAAACTGAGTCTTATGGCCCATGTTTAAGAGCATTTTTTATTAATTTGCTCAGTGATGGTTCAGACTGAGCAACAACTTAATTAGTTCAAGCATAGTGTCAATAAGAGAACAGGTGTGGATACCATTATACCAAAGAAACAGGGATGTGCTGCTCAAGCTAAAAAAGCCCCTGCTTAAATCAAACTTTTGCTTAAATCAAGCCCTAGGGTCCCTTATGCTATGCTCTTCTGTTAAAAAGGAACAGGAACTGGTGGTTTCCCATCACTTATTTCACAATAAAACAAACTGGAAACTCCCGAGCTGAGAGCTATCAAGTCCTAAATAGTCCACCTTATCTGAAAATTTCAACTGCCAACAGGCAATTGCTCATCTTAAAATGTTTGTCTAGTGTTTGCAGTACTTCTGGGGATGGTTCAACAACCATTAGTTTCTTCAATTTTTCCATGGAATGGCATGTGGATGTCCATGGTGTGAAGCAAGTTCTCCCTGAAATACTTGAACCCATACACTGAAGTTGCATTACAGATAAAAGTGCTTACATTTCTAATAATTAAGATGCCAAAATAAGTTTAAAGAAACATTGCATTACTATCAAACCATGAACAGATATCAAATGAGACCAACAATCAAATTGAGTTTGCTTTGGAAATAAAGACATTACAGAGGAAGCAGAAGAACACAGAATCTTGAAAAACATAAGGGGAAGAGAAACTGTACACAGCAATCAAAAGAAAAGCTTTCCCATCAAAATGAGCTCTGCACAGTCTGTCAGTATCAGTGTGACCAGAAAATCCATTCTGATCAAAATAGCCATGAACAGACATGAATTGACCCCTTGGGAATTTCTTCAGGACTTTAGAAACAACCCATGGAATGAGTAATTTTCTTGCATTTGTGTTGTTTTCTGGGACTTGAAATTTATCCATGTATCCTTTCTGAAACTTCTCCTTCCTAGGAATAACATCAAAAGAAAAGTAGATGTAGATGGCCTTCCTCAGCCTGCCCTGGAGCTGACAGCATGACCCAGAGGATGTGCTTACCACCACACAAGTAAGCAAAGGGAACAACCCTTCCTCTCTCTCTCTTCCTCCCTTCCTTCCTCTAATACTCCACCTGTAGTTATATCATTTGAGAACAGCAAAAGAGGCAGGAGAGGAAAGGCTGGAGAAGTGGTTAAAAGAGGCAGAATGGCATTGGGAGAGAAGAGTTTTGGGATAGGAAGGAGCCCCTTTTTCTGGAATGGCACACTGGCAGGAGATGAGCAGGGACTCACAGCAGGAGAGGCCGGGAGCTGAAGGATCCTGTGCAGATGACACCACAGAATGGAGCTGTGGAGCAGGAAAGGCAGGCAGCCATGGGCAGGTGGCCTCTGGGAGGATATGGCATCTGGCATGGAAGGTGCAGCTCTCCTCAGATGCTTCTGCGTGGAACCATGATTTGAGGCCAGACATCTCTCCCCTTCTGCCCCTGTATCTGCACCAAGAACAGCAGAGCCACCATGGCTGCTGCTTTTCTGTGTTTTCTCTTCTATTCTGCTTATAAATGTTATTTATGGCTGAACCAGGGCAAATTGCACTTCCAAGATAATGACTACAGACAGATCAACAGAATCCATTTGCATTTCACTGGTTTTTGGCTTCAGTCCTTGTTTATGCCCTGAGGAAAATGTTGGTAAATTTGGGGAATTGTCTGCTATTGAGTAGACTTTGGGGAAAATTTATGTCATACTAAAAGAGAGTTGTCTGCTCAAAGGAAGGATTGCTTTATTATTATTAATTTTATTTCTCTATAACATTAATTCTGTAATTCATTTATTTTCTGAAGTAATAATGCCATGTTGGTCATTTGCCACAGTAATAGAGGGTGATGTCATGAAAGTTACAGATTTTTGATGCTTTCCTGCAGGAAGCTGGCTTGTTAGAGGTGTTCACAACAAATGATGAAGAAAAAATCTAATGGAAAGAAATCCTCCAATAGCATGGGATGTGGAACACATGGATTTTTTTTATTTTTTTCTGGAAAAGTTTTTAGGTGTAACAAACAAGTAGGAAGAGTGGAAGGAGGATGAATATTATCACAGAGAAATGCACAGACAGTCCTGTCAGTGGGATGCTTTTGCACAGAGCCCAAATAGCTATTAAATATTTCCAGTAAATTTCCTCTTTAAATGATTACTCATTTTCTGAGACATTCAGCTCTGAAATGAGTGATTTGAAGACAGATATAAAATAAAGAATTACACATGGCAAAAGGCAAAAGATCTAAAAAGTTAGGCCAAGTAGAGACCCATTATTATTTTGTACTTTGTTGTACATTGCTTTTGCAATTGAACAAGCAATATTCAAAATATTTTATAGAACACAGCACAAAAAAGATCATGGAATTGGAAATGGAATAAAAAGATAAATGCATAACTTTATATAATGTAAATATTTTATAGAAAAAAAATATTATTGGTAGCTACCTTGGATTTATACATGAAAACTCTTTGTTTATTCACAGTTCATGCTCACTTAGGTACCACATACATATGGCCCAAAATATTTTTCTATAGTCAGGATTATCTTGTGGGCCCAATAATAAAAGTATTTTGAGTTTGATAGATAAATTATTAAGACTTGGTCATCACAAACCCTAGACTATCTTCATCAGCCATACCATGTCAATGTAAGAATTTGACAACAGACATTGCACACGCTTTTGTACTGAAAGTCAGAATCCTCACTGAAGTTAGCATTACAATGATTATTTGCATGAAGAATTTTATTAACTACAGCTACATCTTTTTTTTTTCTCATCTCTTCGTACTGTTAAATCTGTTGGTAGGCTGCTGTAGAGCCATAGCTACAGCAGCCTACAAACCTTGTCTCAGAATGTTGTTAATGTTGGACTTAGAGGGATTTTTCCCAGATTCCTAAGGAATGTTGAATTATTCCAATCCTGCTCTGATCACCTCCTTCTAGGAGTTATTTGTTTTGTTTCTTCTCAAGAATAACTTAATGGTCAGCAAAGTAATTAAAATATCAAGCACATAATGTTGTTTTATATATATAACTGCCTTAAGGTTTAGAGTGGAAAAAAGACTGATGAAAGAAGACATGAGCCACCAGCTCATGTGCCAAAGTAAGCATTTCTATTTAAAGAGTACCACTACAGCTCTGTCTCTGCTGACAGCATACACCATACGCACAGTGCCTAATAAGAAAATATCAAGCACCAGAGGACTTCAGATGGGATTAACACACATTATGGTCCAACATAATCATTATGATAATCTCAACCGATCCCTGGAACTACAGGTCATGTAATAAAAACCAAGCAAACAAGCAAATAAACAAAAAAAGCCTGTTCTACTCCAAGGTTTTGAGGACAAGGAATTAAGACAAAAAGTTTTAAACTGCCCTCCCGTTGGCATTCTGGTATGGGGATGCTGTATTTAAACATTGTCTCTACCAGCATAGTAGGATAGAAATAGCTCATTAGTTCCTGATTATGTGGCTTTAAAGTAAGATTTTCCAAAGTCTTTCAAATGTAGACACTTAGATCGCTTTGAATATGAAGGAGATATCTACATATCTTGAAGAGCTTTAGGCTCTTCAAAGCTGTTCTCTGAGAAAAATAAGGGATTTCGAAATTTCTCTGGGTCTTTTAAGGTCTTTTATTTTTTAATTTAATAAAAGTTTTGGATATTGCTTCAATATTCAAGTCAAGATATTATTTAAATTAGCCTTATCTTAAACATATATAATTATCTTAAGGGCTTGAATATTAAATGCCTCATGTGCATCTATGTGCAATACCATACGATTTTCAAGCATGGCTATGAATGTCTTTTCCTGAGAGAAACACATTATCTATCCTATTATCTTTTTTCCATTACCTTCCTGTAACATGTGAACTGTTTGGGGAATGAGGTGAGACTTCATGCAAAGCTGAATGTTACAGAAGGGAAAAGTCAGTATTATCAGATGATATTATTGATGATATTCTCTATAAAGCTTATGATAAAAAAAAATCAATACTAATAATAAATTTTATCATAATACATTTTATCTTCTGCTCCAAACAGAGCACAGACCAATAGATTGGCTTATGTGTACCTCCTGATGCAGGATTGATTTTATTTGGCTTTTTTTGTTTGTTTCTGGACCCTGGGTCCATGAGCCTGGCTATTTCCAGACTGGTACATATGGGATGGCCACAAAACAACCTCTAGTGTCTGATTTTTCCTTCAAAAGATTTCTGTTGTAATGCCAATGAAACTTGACTGTGTTCTCTGGAAAATATAACGACATGAAAGCCTAGGGTAGATCTATAACTGCAGTACATTAGACCTTCCCACAGCAGATCATCACGTCTTACTTACACAAAATATAAGTTTCTCCTACAGGAGTTCCTACTGGTTTTATGTTTCGACACACCAGTCTGAACAAGCAGTTAATATCCTGCCTTTCTGCAAAGACAATTTAGAATTACCAACAGCCTTTACTTCTTCCAGTTGTTTTGCCCTCACTGTAATTTGTAAATATTGGTTTGAATACTGCCATAAGTAAGGCAAAAAGCATTTTTGTTGCATGGAGCAACAAAAAATGGAGTTGTGGGACTGTGATAAAAAGGATGAGGGGTTCATCTGGGAAGGCTCAGGGAAGACTGAAATGGCTGTGACAATAGTAACATTGAAGGACTGGGGAAAGGAGTTGGAGTAAACATAAGGATCCTGGGTATATTGTTGAGGACAGATACATCCAGGCTGAGGGGAAGCCTGGCACTGAAGAGGCTGAGCAGGAAGGACGGAGGAAGAAGGACGTGTCCTCTCCCCCCTGTCCCCTTTGCAACAAGGATACATGCCTGGAGGAGATGAAGCATGCATTGACTTCAGCCACAGTCCCTCCACTCACCTGCACTACTTGTGCCAGGACCATGTCAGCTGTGAGCAATAGATATGTTCGTTATATTAATTTGGCAGGCTGAACACAGAGTGCAATCCAGAACCAGATGCTGCCTCCAAAAGTGGAAGCAGTAATGAGAGCTGTTTGTTGGAAACACCATGGATCCTTCCTCAGAGCCCTGTACTGGAAAAGTGATGTAATTTATTCTCCCATTTCCAACACAAATGCATCTGGACTATCAACTCCAGATTTGCTTTATTTCCATTTTCTTTGTTTCTGTTTAATTAAGCTTCCTGGTACCTAAGGGGATAGTAAAAAAAGCAACAACAACAACAACAAAAACAACAATCATAACTATGAAACAAAACAAACCCAAATGGCTTCTCAAGCAAAGAATTAAATGTCAGCACACTTACCCAGAAATTAAAGTCAAAGACAAACATCTTCTTAAAATTTGCAGTGCTGAAGTTTTCATCTAAACTATCTGTCATTGCATAAGTAGATTCAGATCACACACACACACAAGAAAAAAAAATCAACATTTTCTATACGGTCTTGTATGATGCTTGTTTGTTTCTTAAACAGGTTAACAAACTGCCTTCTCAAATCTATAAAATATGTAAATGAGAAGAAAGAGTAGAACTTGGATTGCTGCCCTTGAACCCAATCCAGTCTGAACTTCATAATTCAGCCCAACACAGATTTTAGCTTTCTTGATTTTTTGAGACATTTGATCCTTAAATGTCAAACCATGTTTAGCAGTATGAGACTACTTTTCCTACTAATAAAAGAAAACCAAAGATGCCCATATCCTGTGGCTAAAGCATGTTCCTCACAGGGATGGTCCTTTCTCCCTGGATCTGCCACAGAAGGGATGCTCCCCTGAAAACACAGGCACCACTGCTTTTCTGTCGAGGCAACCATGCTCCTGCAAGAGTTTTCAGCTCATGGATGACACTGTTCTCCTGTTCCAGTTCTTCCTCAACAGCTGTTCCAGTGCCTCTTTCTTCTCTACCTTTCTGATTACTTTTTTCTGGTTTTCCTCCAGTAGTTTACTACTTGATAAACAACCTTTTTTCCTCTAATTAAAAACCTCTGTAGATGAAATACTTTCTGTGAAAATGAAGCAAGTAAAAAAGATTTTAAGACTATTTGGACTAAAACTAAAAGTATTTTGCTAGTAGAAGAAGGAATACCAAACTCAGCCTCATCCTTTCAGACCTGTGACACGAATTGTACCACTCATATGTCAGTACTGGAGAATTTCACACTGAGATGAAACAGAAATGAATGTGCAATAAAGTATAAGGAATCAACAAATGGTAAACAAACAAACAAAAAAAGATCCCATTTGCAATATGCATGCAGTATGGACTACAATATGTAATTAAGCACTAAGAAATAGCAAAAAATAGCATTGAGAGTATTCCAATAGAATACTAATATATATGGTACCTACCCACAGACTGAGCCATTTATAGCATCAGTGAGTAATAAATGGACTGTATAATGAAACAATTATCCCATTAAAAATTGTCTACTTAGAAAAGGTAGAGACTTCCAAATTACAGACTTATTTTGTGGAGGAACACATCAACTGCTTATTCTGTAAAAACTAAGGTTTCAGAGTCAGAGAGCCAAGAAAAAAAGAAGCCACCATCTTATGTGAGGGCTCATGAGTCAAGCAGTGGGAGCTAACTAAGATGGAAAAAAACAAGGCAATATACTGAAACAATCCAAACAGCAGAAATTTTTGCATTTAGCTGGAGTAATAGATAGAGTCTCCTTTAGACCCAGTGAGAAGGTGCTACAATACTACTCTTCATGAGTCTACTTACAGCAGATGCAGAGGTGTCTACAACAGACCAGAAGCAATGCTCCTCACCTGCTTTGACCTCCTGGAAGGGCTTTATGACCATTTCTCTGTGTTATATGGTCTCCTTCTGTGTCAAGGAGGAAGAGGAGACATCTCCTGAGGGTGTTAAATGCCATCCCCAAAGGCCTCAGGAGGCGGTTCTTTCTTTCTATTCACTGCAAAAGTAAACTAGACAATTGCCGTCAAGATGGATAAATTTAGGCAAGGATTCACAGAAAGAGAAAATCCAGTTACATAGTAGATGAAAGCTTTCACAATAAAGGTGGCCACGCATTGGAACCAATGTCCAGAAATGGTGTGCAATCTCTACCCTTGAAGATATAAAATTGTTGAAAAAAGCCCTGAGCAACTTGGTGTAGCTTTGAAGTTTGTACTGCTTTGGGTAGAGTGGTTCCACAGGTCTCTTCCAGCCAAAATTATTCTACGATTGCATTAATCCTTTCTGCAGAATGCTAACATTATTTATGCCCCCAAAGTTCTTCATGCCTTCATGACTTTTTCTCCTTGTGTCATGCTGTGTTTTCCCTGCACACATCCAACTGAGAGAGCTCAGAGTGGTCCAGACATTGAAGGAAGCATGACACAGGTCTAGCTTGCCTCCACATCATACACATTTTTCAACCAAATATTTTCATACCATATTATATCTGTATTGGATTAAAATAAGGGAATTTTATTGAATATTTTCAGCTACAGATACTGTCATATCTATCTAAACAATTGCTAATGGGTATACAATTTTAGAGGGTTTTTAGCAAGTGAAAGCATATTAGCTGAATGTTTACTGTACAAAACAGATGTAGCATTCAGAAATGAATAATCCAGTGATGCATTTATGAATGCATTAATTAAAAAAAAATATTTTTGAACATATTTGAATGCTCACTTTGACATAGAAATAGGAAATCCATGGATGCATTTCCATCTGAGCTTTTTTTGACCATACATGATAATTTAGAAACCCTTAACAAAACCTCACTTTTATCTGTATAGGCAGTCCTGCACCATTTATATATTATAAATAAATACAGATAAATACAATGAATGTTGAAGAATGAGGCACTGCTGAGAGAATATACTTTTTATATTTTTCATCTTTCATGTTAGTCAGTTTTAATTAGCTCCAATTAAGTTTCTATTATGCAAACAGCTTCAATACATTTATTCAAGGATCCCATGTTTAAAATACTGATAAACAGAGCCCAACAAATATCAGATTAAGAAAAATACAGTTCCAGATTCGGTCTAGCTTGAAATTGCTGTAAACTATATGAGAGCAGACTGTGAATTTAGGTGATGTGTCATGAACACAAAGAGGTTCTGTCCCACAGAGGACTTGTTGTCTACAGGACTACTGAAAGAGCCTGTACTAGTATTAATCTGAGTTGATTCAGTACAGGTGGCTATTAAAGGCAATGTGAACCCCCAAACCAGCTGCTAGAAATAGTTGCATGACTGTCATCCTCAGCTGTTGTTCTCTCTCCCTCAAGCCATGCCCCAAGTTGTATTGGGTTTGTGTGGTAAAGTTGTGGTAACACGGGGCTGCAGGGGTGTCCTCTGTGAGAAGAATCCATAAACTGCCCCATGTTAGATAAGGGCCAGCTCCAGATGGCTTCAAAGGGAACTGCTTCTGCCCAGAACCATGCCAATAAGTGATGTTGTTTGTGCCTCTGGGACAGCAGATTCAAGAAAGGGAAAACAGCTGTGCAACAGCAGCTGGGAGAGTGAGGAGTGAGAAGCAGCCCTGCAGACACCCAGGTCAGTGCAGAAGGAGGGCAGGAGGTGCTCCAGGCATGCAGCAGCAGTTCCCCTGTGGCCTGTGGAGAGGCCTCTGGTGGAGCAGGCTGTCCCCTTGCAGCCCATGGGTCCCACATGGAGCAGATCTCCATGCTGCAGCCCGTGGAGGAGCCCCCGGTGGAGCAGGTGGATGTGGCCTGCAGGAGGCTGTGGCCCATGGAGGGCCACCGCAGGAGCAGGCCCCGGGATGGAGCTGCAGCCCGTGGAGAGGAGCCCACGCAGGAGCAGGGGGTCTGGGGGGAGCTGCCACCCGTGGGGGACCCGTGCTGGAGCAGTTTGCTCCTGGGGGATGGACCCCGTGGTACGGAGACATGTGGGAGCAGTTCTTGAAGAGCTGCTGCCTGTGGGCAGCCCCCGCAGGCTCAGTTCGGGAAGGATGGCATCCTGTAGGAGGGACCCCACGTGGAGCAGGGGCAGAGAGTGACCGTGAAAGAACAGTGGAGAGGAAGTGTTAGGGACTGACTGCAGCCCTCATTCCCTGTTCCCCTGTGCCACTCAGGGAGGAGGATATAGAATAGGGTGGATGGGGGAAGGTGTTTTCAGTTTGTTTTCTTTATTTCGCACTTCTCTAGCTTGTTAGTAATAGGTAATAAATTACATTAATTTCCCTACTCTGAGCCTGTTTTGCCCATGATGATAATTGTTGAGTGATCTCCCTGTCCTTATCTCAACCCTTGAGCCCTTTCCGTCATATTTTCTCCCCCTTTTGAGGAGGGGGAGTGAGAGAGTGGTTGTGGTGGAGCTCAGCTGCCCAGCTGGGTAAAACCTCCACAAAAGCCTCACCAAGGAGCAGCCCTGTCCTTCTTCTCCCCATGCACCCATAACTGGGGCTTCTCTGTGGTGTTGCTCCATTTGCACCAAGGTGCAAATACTAGTGGACTTTGGAAGTGTTTAAAGGATTCTTATGGCAACTCCATCAGATGAGCCAGTATGTTTAAGGGACATCTTTTTACACCGTTTCCAAGCACAACACCTAAAACTCAAAGTTTAAAATTAAATAAACTTAATTAATTAAATTAAAAATTGGTTAACCATTAGACTATTAGGGTTCAGGTACAGTAGCAAAGAATTTTTTTACCATGCTTGTGGTTAACTAAAAAATTCTAATAACTGATATTGAGCTTGCAAGATGATTTGATCATGTTTTCAATCTTTGTAGAATTAAACTCCGTGTTACATATCAAATAGGTTAGGTCAAATTCCTAGAAACAGAAAAAACAGTATTGCAAATACACTTGGATTTCATCAGCTGAAATGTATTATCTCAAATATAAACTGTTTTCTAGGCAGTACACTTAGGATGCTCAGATATTGAATCTGACACAGAAGTTCTCATCAAATCTGATATAGATAATAGATAGGAAATAGCCTGATGAATTGAAATGATTTCACATCACAAGTGTCCAAATTAATTCTAGGAGAATGAACTGAGATTCAGCCTACAGATCCCTTTCTACTATGCTTTTTTTTCCAGAACTTTTTCCTGTCACATGGAATGGAGTAACCACCAAATAACAATAATACAAGCACCCCTCTTACATAACAGGTCTGAAATGTATGTCTGGGCTCTCCCTATTTTCTAACACAAAGCTGGATAGATGTCCATCAAGTAATGACCAACGTTTTGGTCACGATAGCCATGCTTCTGAGTACAGAAGGCTAGACTGGCTTTGAGTGTCACTGTAAATATCCGCATGGTCTGACCTCAGAAAAATGTAGCCACTTTACATAATAGGATTGTAACAATAATTTGTTGAATCCACACTATCTTTGTTATTCATTACTTCTAAAGGTAAACATTAAATCTGAATAGAATATAGTCCCACTTAATAATGGGGCATTTCAACCCGAGGCAGAGATCGTGATACACAGGGAACTAATTTAGAGCTGTCCGGTAATCTGTATTTGCTAAATACTCCCCAGGGCACAGCTGTGCTACTGGCTGCTAAAAAAATAGAACAGTCCCCAAGTTAATGTGCAGCTGTGGTTTGGGAAAAACAAAAACAAAACAAACAAACAAACAAAAAAAAAAAAACAGGAAACGTAAATCCTGTACTTGATCTTTTTGGAAGATATATCTATTCAAAGTCCTGTAGAAAATCTGAATATCCAGAAAATCTACAGAATATAAGCACAAATAAAATAAAGCAATTAGGAATAGTGTCTAAATTTGCAACCCCCCCGGCTCAAAAGTTTTTTACCATTAGCCAACATTCCCGCTAAGAAAATCAGTAAAGAATAGGCATGTGTTCTGGAGTATGGCATGCTGTCACACCAGAAGGTCTGGCATGTAAAGTAACTCTAGGCCCAAAAGCCCAATACATTTTATTTCCCTTCAGGCAAGCAGAAAGAATCCTAGCCAAAGTTATCAGACACCATGACAATCAAAAAGAACAATCAATCAAGTCAGGCTCTCTAACATGAAAACTTCATATGGAAGGAGGTCACGTTCTTTAGACAGATCCTCTGTTCATCAGAAATGAAGACTTTAATTAATCATAATATGTGAAAGTTCATTTTGAATTATTGAATAGTTCTGAAAAGAGAGAAAGAGAATGAGAGAGAGAAAGACTATCATAAAAAAAATCATTCTCATTTTTTTAAAACTTCAGAATTTATTTTATTTATTTATTTTTTAAAGGCGCTACACTTTGGAATATATATATTTCCAAAGTAAAATAAAATGGTTTATTTTGGGTCAAGTACAAATCAAACAAAAAAATACTTGTTCTTCCAGCAAAACTAAATGTATATTAGATATTCACTTTGCTCTAAACTATAGACTAGTACTTTCAAGCAGAAACAAATTGGAAAGCACTGAAATGAAGGAAAACAGGTGCCTTTTGCAAGAGAGAAACCAGCCCAAGGCAAATCAGCAAGGAGATCATGAACATGATGGGGATGAAATGCACAACATCTAAATATCTTCATGACAGCCCCTGCCGGTAATGTTCCCACAGAGGCCAGGCTGTTATTGAAAATGTTTTTCTTGGCAGAACGATAAAATAACACCTGATCTCTCCAGGGATGGGGTTGGTCCCAGCTGGATCCCCAAAATGCCACTTGCAGTGGCCTGCATCAGCAGTGACAAATAAGATGCCACACTAAAAAAAGAAAAAAAAGTCTTTTTTTTTTTTTAATGAAAAGCTACTCATAGACTTTTAGACCCACAGCTTTAAGTTTTGTTTTTAAAGCCCCCTTCCTCAGTTGTTTAACACTTACCTTATTTACATTCACTTTTCAGAGCTGGAGTGGCCATGCACTGAGATGCTGGAAGGAGAGACCCTGCAGCACAGGGAGGTAGGAGGTGAAGCTGTGTTAGTCCTGTCCCTCCCCACAACTATTCACATCTCTACAAACAGAACAGTGTAGCTGGTCTTACTTTTCTTCAGTCATTTTCTCTTCTGTTTTCTCATGGACTGGATCAGCATACTTTTCATTCAAAAACAATGACAAAGTTTCAGGTGACTTTTCCATCTTTAGGGTCAGAATCCAGACCAATTAATCCATCCAAATGAACTTCAGACTGGCAATGGTTTCACCACAATTAGATCATTATTTTCTGATAAAATCAGGAAGGGCTCTTGCATCATGAAGACCAGCCCTCCTTCAGCCAGGCTGCAGTATTTCACTCCTGTAATAGCCCAAAACAGTGTATTGAAGGCACATCTTCTTAAAAGCAGCTTCATTTTAACATTTATCATTGTTACTCTAAAAGGCAAAACAAAATAAATCCTGTTTTCCTACAGGGCATAAATGCAAAGTCTCAGAGGTGTTTTTGTGGGTTGAGGTTTATAAATGCAAAGCTGGTTTCTGTCAACCCAACATTTTGCCCCAAACTGTCATTTTGCTGGTGGAAAATCAGTAGGTGGAAAGCCGAGAGGAGGGAAAAAAATGCATTAAGAAAGATAAAAACATTTTTCGGATTTTGAAAAGAAGTATGTTTTCTGCTTCTGTATTTTATTTTCTACTGTATTTTATTACAAATGGTGATTTTTTATGCACTGTATATTACCACAGAATTTTACAACATCATTAACAGTCAATGCACAGCTTTCAATGCACAGCTTTCAATGCACAGCTTTTGAGGCTGATGTATTCTGCTGGTCAGCATTGATCATGTGTTAATATACTTTTTTTTGGAAGCAAGTACAAGCAAGCCATAATTATATATTCCTTTACACCAGATACTGTCTCCCCTTGCTCCCCTCTGGCAGTGGCTCCTCATCTTTTGGGTAGCCCCCTGAAGTTGATGTTGGTTAGCTCAGAAACAAGAGGGTTTGACCCAAAGACTTTATGACCATTGTGAAGAATCTGCATTCCTGAGCTGGGTTGTGGGCGGCACCCCTGGCCACTCCATGCAGAGCAATCACTTCTTCCTAGTTCCGTGGAGAAAACAACAGGGCAAGGCTGGGAACACCAACACCAGCACCAAGACAGGTGAAGGACAGTGGTGTGCTGTCACCTTTCTCCTCCCACTCCCCTGCCCCAAAAGTCCCATCCAAAGATGTGCGGTGAAGAGAAGAACAAGTAACTGCACTGCTAAAGATCATATTATGATGTGTACAAACGCTATTGGGGACGCTACAGTAAAAATAATAATTGAAGCCTAAGGCAAGCTCCTGCCTTTCTTTCAACCCACACAATGAAAGTTTGGAAAGCAGTAGAAAGTAGGGAGTTCTTCACAGTGGACAGCTGATAGCTCCGGTTTCTGAGACCAGGCCCAGCACACACATAAAATTATTGGCTTCTGCTTCCTTAAGTATCTCTTAATTAAAAGAACTGAAAAGAGCTGGTTCTTGTGTTATAAGAAAGTGTAATTAAGCATACTTGAGGGTTTCTTGTAAGTTCTAAATTGAATAAAAAAAATAATTACAACTGAAGACCTAAGACTGAGGCAGCTAGGTCAGCTCTCACACTCCAGTTGTGTTTTCCAAATGGTCATCCATGGTCAAGCCTCAACACTGCACTCCAGTAGGCAGTTCAGGGTAGATTAACCCAATAATTAACACTTTAATTATCCTGCTTTTCTGTAGCAGTATACTGATTCGCAGTAGCTTCAGTAGTGGAAGAACCCTGGAAATATTTGACACTTCTCTTTTATTAGTGAAGTCTGCCTTTTATTTTATAGTTGTATATAAAAGTATTATATAGGTAGTCTATATACAAGTATATATAATTATATATATATATGTATACACACACACTGTTCCCCAGTAATTATATCTTTATAGTTTAATTTCTTGTCTAAGTCCTCACTGTATATAAGAATTCGGAGAGGTCAGTTTTAAAGAGCTGAAAGACAGGTGACAGGTAGCCCCATCTTTCTTCCTGAAGGCTGAAGGTATCAGAGGAAGATTGTTTTCATTTCTCTCCCTTTCTTTCTTTTTTTTCTCTACCTCTCTTCTCTCCCCCTCACCCCAAAAATCAGACCATTACCCAATTCAATCAAATGACCTATGGGGCTCATTCTGTGTGCGTTTAAGTCATGAACCTCCCACTGCTTTTGATAAGAAATCTGCAGAAGCTGGCATTACTAACCCGTGTTTGTATGATGGGCTTGGGTCCTCACCCCACAGCTGTGCTAAATGCACCCAAAGAAAACACAAACCCAGTGCAGGACTCAAAGCCACATGTCCATCATGCAGCCGTTCAGAGCACCCAGTCTCAGCCTCATCTAATTTTGTATCAGTGAAACTGCGTCACTGCTCCATAGAGGACAATATGTTCCTTGCATTTTGCTAGAACTGGGCTGATCGTAAATTATTTTGGGACATATTTTCCCTTGGGTAAATGCACTCTCCAGGAATGTGCAATATACTTGAGAATATGCTTCTGCAGCTTAGCAAAATGAGCAGGAACACCAACTCACTCACCCATTATTGTATGTAAAACAGCTTTGTATTTGCAATTACCAGGAGAAGTGACAGGACAGTACCCAACTGGGAAAAGTGGAAGCTGCTGAGATTAATTAAATGTTCCCATGGCAAGAACTATTCTGGAGTACATGCCAGGTTTCAAAAGAAAAATCTTTTGTGTTGCTTTTTTGTTTGTTACTATACAATATGTGGTTCCCTCTCCCCGCCCCCTCCCTGCCTTCTTTCTGTTTTTTGACAAGCAGACACTCTGAAAAATGAAAGCTTAAAAGGTCGACTTCTACTAACACAAGTACATTCAGTGTTTGTAATGTCAGGTTTAATTCTAAAGTGAACACTAGCAGAACTGATGAAAAATACTTTTAATATGTGGCTGAATAGAGGAAAAAAATCCAACGTAATAATTTTTAAACTGTATTTTAGAAAAGGAAAAGCAGGAATCCTTTAGGTATTCGTAGCTTGAGAAAAAGTCTATAAAGCTTTCAAAAGACCAGTGTTGATCAAATGATTACTGCCATGATAACACAGACACGGTTTACATTTTAGACTGCTGCTTCTGTAAAATTATACATACTAATTGCACAGAGTTGAAAAAGATGCATTGCTCAAGACTAGCTGAAACTCTGAACTGGGGACCAAAAGATGCCATTTCAAACAGTGCTTATACACCAAAAAGGGGTTTACTTCAAATCCGTAAATTCATATGGAAGCAGCTGTAAAAATAGAGTTCCAGCTAGCTAAATCTTCAAATAGTTGAAACCTTGCCAAAGGTTGATTCTACTCACAAATTGTTTTGATTGGAATCGTGCCTACCAGTTGAAACAGGCTCAAGATCCAAACATGGTAGATACCATGCACCAGATTTTGAATTCCCAATATTTAAAATGCTTCCTGGTGTTTTTTTCCTTTAAAATACTGAACACTAGATAAATGTTTACCAGGCTAAAATGTTGAGAGTGTGAGTGCCCGGGGAATCAGCCTGATTTTCTACTACCATGTACAAAAGATCTGGGCTGGGTTTAGATCCATATTAGCAGAACTTCAGCACCAGATGCCTCTTTCCCCACAGCGTAGTCCTGTAGATCCAGACTAAGCAGGAACATTGAAGTGAGAATGAGGGAAAAGGGAAGGGGATGGTGGTACAGGGCATAATGCAGGTATACCCCAACAAGAATGTGAGTACAAACAGAAGTGTCATGTCAAAGCTTTTCAAAACTGGATCATCCCAGTAGGGTACCACAAGAAAAAAATCAGAGATTGTGGTATGGCAGTCCATACAGCACTAATTTCTTATATCCTTTTCAGCCACTTCACCCCAATGCTGTACTCCATACCATCATAAAAGCCTCTTTGCAGTCTTCCCATTTCTCCCAGCTTATGAAAGAAAAAGCTCCTCTGTATTTTTCCCTCTTGAAAATGTGCATTTAATTCTTTCTAAGAGGGTGATTGGATGTCTTGTCAGCAGTTTTCTTGGAGTTAATTTTTGGAATAAGATGGAGTCGCCTAATAGACTTCAAAGGGTTTCTTCAGAAATAGAAGTTCAACTCTTTCAAGGAAGAATATAAGGGGATTTAAGGATTTTTGGTAAGGGATGTTCTCTCACAGTTCTATTCCAGCCGTTTGAAGCCGGAATAATCAGCCATATTTTATTCCCAATTCATTATATACAATTTTGTTTCCTTATTTGTAAATTCTCTCTGCATTTTAGTGCAGAATGAAGCACACTAAAATTCCGATTAAAGTCTTTATTAAGTGACCATCTCATTATATTTCTTAAAAGTCTGGGTTCAAAAGTTCATGTGACTGAAGATTTACTGCATATTTTCCTGCAGGCTGCAGACTGTGCTAATTTTAAGAGTAATTAGCAGATTACTGGAAGCTGAGCATGTGTACAAGAGGCGACTGGAGTTCCAGTTTATTTGCCGGAATCTTTAGAAGTGACTTATTCATTCTTGATTCAGAGCCAAACAGCTTCTATAAGAAGCATTTTCTCGTAGATGTTTATAATTTGCAGCATAGCAGTGCCTAGAAATTGCAGTCCAAGTCCAGAGGACCAACCTTTCTATATATATATATATCACTGGAAGACAGAGCCTGTCCTAAGGATCTAGACGTTTCATTTAAACAGCAGAGTAATAAAATGTTGCCCATGCACTTTCTAACAATTTAAAGAAATAAATCAATTCATTAAATAGTGAAAGATTAGCCATACTTCTTATTATTCTTTTACTGGAAAGCACGACATCTTCTACATGTCAGATATCATTCATTGCATTTTATAACCTAAATAAGGTCTTGTCTTTCTCCCATTACATTCTATAGTAGTTTTTCCAAACAGGAAAAGCGGTACATTTTTGTTTTTTAATTAGCTTAAATTGTCTGATTGCCATCTAAGACAGATATTAAATCATTTAGGTAACTACAGTGTCATTTAATAACATTTGTGTTTAACAGATAGGATTAAAAGACTAGACATTTTCTACTTCTAATCATGACATTTCTTTCAGTTCAATGTTTAGTACAGTATTAAATTGTACATCGTGAAGTCTTGTGTTTTGCTGAATACCACCAGTTTTTTTTTCTACAAATCTTTAGAATAATTTGGAAGATGCATTCTCAAGCTTGTGCAACATATCTATGTGGAGGTAGAGACCTTGTCCACTTGCATCTATTTTTCATTATATACAAATTTGAAGAAATTCTACAGGTGCTCTGTTTAGAGACAGTAGTATCATAAATGCATTTCTTTAAGTGCATGTCTACTCAGACACCATCCAGGTGTGTGGAAAATAATAGAATAGCCCAAATTATAAATTATCAAAAAAAAAACAACCAGCCTCTGACAAAGTGTGGCTCTTTGGATCAGGTCAACCATGTACCGTAGTATAAATGAAGTTTCCTCATTCTACAGTCTCTAAGTTCTGGTATGTGACAGTTAACTAACAATAAATAAATAAATAAATAAAAAAAACTAAAAAATTCCAAATATTCAGCCTTTTAGGTACCTCAAAAAGGACTGATTGGAGATAGAATTTTGTCTATTTCTATTCTTTCTATTTCTTCTATAACAACCTCTTTAACTTTCTGTATTTGGTATGAAGAAACAGTCTATGTAATGAACAGCCATTATCACAGAATAATTCACACAAATATGCAAAATAATTACAGGAATCTAGGATGGATATGGTGAGTCTTTCACAGGCCAGTCTGAAGAAAAAAATTGATGTAGGGTGGATTTGAATGTATAGGAAAGGCTGAAATTTTAAAAATTGATAAAGAAAGATGAGAGTACATTGAGAGAGGTAAGATGGAGATGTCAACTGCAGTAATAAGGTAGGAAAGTGAAGTTGGACTGTGCATCTATTATAGGCAACAGCAGAAAAGAAAGGTTAAAGGAGAGATGAGAAAATGAGTGTCCCATTGCCCTAAAAAACAGTATTTCTTATCAGTATAAAAGAAGCCTCCTTCCAGCAAAACACTTAACCACATGTTTGGCTTGAAGGTCATGAAGAGGTTCATGAAGCGAAATGAGCTAATGTCTTCAGTAGGCAGTTCTCCAGTATTCAGCTATACAGAGCCACCACTACACCAGCAGTGGAACAGACAGGTATCTAGACAGATAGTTGTATTTACATTTCAGCTTTACCTTGGTTCCTTTTAACTCAGTTTATAGGGTAAAGAGGGAAGTCAGTCACTAGAGCTATACCAAGAAACCAACCAGGGCTCAGCAGTGCTCCTGCACGTAGCACTGGCCACACAGCTTGAGGGTTTTGCATGAGATGGGGACTACGCCTGACAGGCAGAAAGGGCAAGGCAAAAACAAGTTTATCATACGGACATCAGTTATGCCATGGACGTTTGTCCACATGACCAGAGAGCACGCCTTGTCCTCTTTTATTTACTAACACGAATGTCACCAAAACAACCCAGAGCAGAGATATCCAAATTAACTCTAATTTGCCACCTCAGCTACTGGCCTGCGTCTGTACTACATTCTGTA
The DNA here is from genome assembly GCF_009769625.2 of Cygnus olor. NCBI lineage: Eukaryota > Metazoa > Chordata > Aves > Anseriformes > Anatidae > Cygnus > Cygnus olor. The sequence goes on along the minus strand of NC_049169.1, from coordinate 33,643,715 downwards.
GCTTAGCAAGGGAGTAATTTCTGGCACTGCACTGTAAAGAAAGCTTCATATGGATATACACACACCATGGGCTGTGTTTACACTATAAGCTTTCACCATTTTGAGAAAGCAAGTCTTTTCCTGCATAAAGCACAGCCATGATATGTTTGAACTAGCCCTTTGCCCCCCCTAGAGTATAGGCAGGCCTACAGCTGCACAAGTTTTAGTCCTTGCTTGCTTTTGCTTTCCTACCACTCCAGTATTTATTGTGCCTCTTACATTTCTTCCACTTAGAAACCAGTTGCAGCAGTGCTAAAATAGAAAGCTCAGTGGCAGTACTAGTGTTGCTCCTACAGGGTTTATAAAGCCTGCTTCACTGTTTCACCGTCCTCTCCAGACCCACTGAAATAACAACTACAACCCCAATGCAAGCACACACAGCCCTAACAGTTTTTTTGATGTTTCAGTCCAATTATTGTGCACAAAAATACAATTTGAGCATTTGCAATGATATGAACAGCTACGCAGAAGAAAGGCTATTATCCTTGTTTCAGCTAAGAGTCTTGGATAATGTGCCATCATTTGCTTGCAGGGAGTTTTGCTGAATTGCTGAAAAGACAGAAAACTAAATTTAACTTAGTTGTTCAATGGAATAACCTCAATGGACTTCAGACCTACTCAAAGACTGTGTTTGGCCTATTTTACACCGAAGTGCTTGTATATGCACTTTGCAAAAGGTATGTTTCACCATAGATGCACCCATATAATATAGAGCAAGCAGGTTTGACCATATTCCAAGCGGATAAAAAGCAGCTGTGTGGTCATAGCCATAGGGTGGTAAACCCATGCTAGCACACGTTGCCTCTTCAGATGGGTTTCTTTGGACTGAATAGCAATTTAACGGAATCACAGGGCCTTTCAGCAGGAACTAGCTTGTAGAAAGACCTTATCAGGCTTGCAGACATACCTTACATCACTGGAGATTAATGTTGCTTCTTCACAAGGATTGCAGGACTGGCTCTGTTGATTTTGTGGACTGCTATTCCTTACAAAACTCTGAAAGTACATGAGAAGAATAAATTCTTTTCAGAAAGTGCTGATTTTAACTGACTTATGCTTCTTAAATTCACCTTTGCAGTGGTTGGGAATTGCTTTGCTACTAAACCCAAAACGATTTGTTTTGATTTAACTCTGTTATGTTTAGAGAATCTCTCTTTACTTGCATTCTGTTTGATAGACTGCAATATTGTAGTTAAAAGGAAGAGATTAACTAGGACTGGAAAAGAGGAGTAGATACTATAAGTTTCAGATACTATAATAGATACTATAAGATCAGCAAGTTAATCACAATATTAGGTACCATCACCTTTTCCATTCTCATTGCTGTCAATGATGTGTTAACCATTGCCGTATTGATCTGCAAGTTGTTGAGATCTAATTGTGCCAATTTAGAAAGCTAGGCTAAAGAGTATGTTATTATAAGATAACATAAATATTACCATAAATATTTTATTTCTACCTTTTATAGTTTTATATATACTTTTATACTTCTATTGGCTTTTTAGGCAATACAAATAAAATACCATTATATAATATTATATTATTATAATTATTAATTAAATATGATAATTATTAATATTATATAATAGCATTTTTACAGACCATCTAGTATAAAGTCAAAAGCATAACCAGTAAAATAAATATACAAACAAACAAACAAAAAAGAATTCAAACCTTCCCTAAAATCCTTTTTCCTGTAAATTCATAAAAGGCATTGCCTTAAAATAAATAAATAATTTTATTTTTTGGGGCGGGGGGGAGAAGAAAAAAAAAAAAAAAACACCTGAAAATGTTTAGGGAGAAGGAAGAAATCTATTTAAGATCTCACAAAACTGTGAAGTTTTTCATTATTTCTCTTTTCCATCATACTTCTCCAAACAGACACATGGATTTTCAGCCTTGTAATTGTGTTCCTCGGATTCCAAAATCATGGTGTTAAGCTTCCCCTTCCAGTGCTCTGACCATGTCCATATGGCACCAAGTCCACAAAACCACGTCCTGACTTTCATCAAACCTTACATCAACCTGAGCTCAGTGTTGCTCTCATAAAGTTAGATGGCTTTTTATTCAATGAGGCCATAAGTATCCTGATGAGCATTAAGTCTTACTCTGTAACTCTCAAGGGCAGTAGTCATTCTTATGATGTATGATCTTGGTGATTGTCATGCTTATGATAATTAGAAAGAGTGATACCTTTCAGGTCTTTGCTTATACAGTGGTTGTTGCATCTTGTCTACAGATGTTTCTCCTGTGCAAAAATCCCCTCAACCTGTACTGGCTTATTGATACAGCCTCAGCTCTCTCTGATTTCCATATTAACCCTTCTTCTTCTAGTACATGACTCTTCAAAGAAATTGCCTAAGGAGAGGAAAAGAGACAGCAAAATACGATGATCAGCAAGTTAATCACAGTATTAGGTACCATCACCTTTTCCATTCTCATCGCTGTCAATGACGTGTTGGCCATTGCCATATTGATCTGCAAGTTGTTGAGATCTAATTGTGCCAATTTAGAAAGCCTAGGCTAAAGAGTATGTTATCATAAGATAACATAAATATTTTATTTCTACCTTTTATACTTTCAGTTTGCATAATAGCACACTTCTGCCCAGTCTCTGCTCCTTATGGCCTATGACTTTGTGGTGCTGCTACCAAGCAAGAACATTCATATGCAAGTCATACTGCAGTCACACAATAGCAAAGCAGCTTTCAAAATTACATAATTTTTGTCAGTATATAATATACAATTTTCCAGTTGGATTTCAATTCATCATTCCTTGTGAACCCTAACCTCTTGCAAAATCTGGAATAGCATTTCAGTTTTCATTTGCTTTCTTTGCTCCATATCTTTTCACTTCACTGCCACCAGGTACTATATCAACTGAGCCAAGTTGATGCTGTCACATTTCCAGTTATTCCTACTCAATATAGTCTTCTTATGATTATTTTTCAAACAGCATGGAGTGATTTGGGAGCCTGTTTGATAAGCTGGTAGATAACTGACTGGCTTTAAAAGCCAGAGAACTTCAGCTGGCTCTGCTATTTTAGGCTAAATTTACAGGAAAACCCTAGAAACTAGCTGCTGAACAAGCTGTCTCACTGATCCCTTCACTTTTCTCTAGTGTGTACTTCTCAAGAAGTGAAACAGTCATTGAAGCCACCTCCACTGCAGTGTGATAATGCAATCACAGTACTATCATAGCATGTTTACTATGCTTTTGGAGTGCATGCAGTCAATTACCAGGGCTTAGCTGATGCACAGCTCCCCTCTCAGCCAAGGTGACACAGACACCTGTGACTGTGTTGAAGTTAGCAACAAATTCTGCTGAAATTCTTGTAAATCAGTAATCTTCTTAGAAAGACACAGCAGAAGCTACCACACAGTGAGATTTGAAGTACTCAGCCTAATCATTACAGAACACTCTTTTTTAGCTTAAAAGAAATATTCCATAGTCACAGTGAAAGACCTGTTTACAATGTATGACCCCCATCAACAACAACAAAAAAGGCCTTTACATGGCAATATTGACACAATACTAATGTTCTTCCACATATATCATTAAAAGACTGGTCTCTCAGCAGAAGACGCAGCTCCTGCAATCCTTACCCTAGGTTTATGTTTGGAGAGACAGAGAGACAGAGAAAGATACAGAGAGAGAGTTCATGAGACAAGATTGCTAACAACTTTATTCTTTTGTTTTGGGCTGCTTTAGTTTCCGACATTCCCAGAAACTAACCAGCTGACAGCATAGTTCTAACTTTAGAGCAAAATCAGTTATTTCTTCCTTCCAAGTGCATTGTATGTCTAAGTCATATTGAGAATTATATTGTTTAAATATCTTCACAACTGTTAGAAACTCACATAAATATTTAATTTAAACAAGCATCTTCAAAGTGTCTCCTTACAGTCAGTAACAGACCCTTCCCAGACAAATACAGCTGGATGTTTTGAAATCCAGCATGATGAACTGTGGAAAAAAAATAATAAACAAAAATTGTGAACTGCGCACTCTTACAAAACTGCATTTTTAAGGCAGTATCTTTGTCCTCTGAAACATGAGCTGTTTATACTGCAATGACTGTAGCAAAATGTGCAGTCCTTGGTGGATGGCTGAATGTTGAGTGATGATCATTACACAAAGAGATTTTAATTCTCAGCCTGCTGGAGCTGAGGTGAGGATGAAGGATGGGAGGTAAGACTAATCTTACTTTATTTTAGCTGTCTATAATTTATGTCTTCATAAGAGCTAGTTCTCATCCATTGTGTTCATGAAGAGTTCAGCCAGCAGAACCTGACAAATTATTGCTCCTGCCCATAAACAGGTGTCTACATTTGATCAGAGGGATCTCATCTTGAACCCTAGTTGGGTAAATGTGATCGGTGATATGTGTAAACCTGAGACATGAGTCTGCTCTTTAAATCATTGGCATTTTTAGAGATTTAGAGAGAAGCAGGATCGATGATTTTCAAGACATTGAAAAAGTAATTATACTATAAAATCTTATTTAATTTCTTCTTAGAAAGCAGCATGTCTAAAGGGACATTAGGTAACTAAAATCTAAGTTGCAAGACTATTCTAGATTTCACTGTATCAATGGTAAACATTGTTACATTTAAACATTTTAAATGGGGGTTACATATATATATCTATTTTTTTTTTCCCTACGTACATGGAGAAAAAAAATACTGGAAAACAATAGCTGGGTATTATCTTATTACCTCAGAAAAGTTTGCAGAATTTCTATGACAACTGCAGAGTACAACAATGCATAAAATAACACGTGATTAAGAATGACCTAGGACAAGTTACATAACAGATGTTTTAGCTAAAGTAGCATATGTATTATATATTTGACAAGTTTCTGTCTCTATAAATCAGTACTTGTTTACAAAGCCATAAAGAAATAATGTGTTAGGATGCAAACTGATGTACAAGGAAAAAAAAAAAAATCTTCAGGAAAAAATAAAATGTTTATTACGTAATTTCAGCTGTCAGAGAACAACTAAACTTTAAATATATAACAGATGTAAAATATTGCTTTCTTTGGAAGCTATTAGTATTATCAATGATTAAATAACCAAGGCACATTTCAAGTCATTATGCTGAAATTTGTATTTGCAAACAAATAACCACTGTCCCATTACTGTTACAGAAGTGCTCCAGCATGCAGGTAACCTCTCACTGAGCAGCACCCGAGGCAACACCGGAACAGTTCTGTCAACCACTGATGAATTTTAGAAAGTTACATGATCATACCTGCACTGTTTAAAGTTCTCCTGCGTGATCTGGAACAAGAAAACATCACAAATATCAGCACAGTATAACAAATACCAAAATAAATGTGAATACTAAAAGTCATGAATGTTGTATGTCTATGCCAGTGGCAGCTAACTAGATCGATTTATTTCTGTGGGGTATATATTCTTTACTGCCACAGATGATCACCTTTAGATTTACCACATGGCACTTCATGAGATCTAAAACTTCTGCATTGCTGAAATCTTTCTTGATGTGTATTCATATCTGCAAGCAATAAGGGTAGTGCAAATTTATTATTTTCATGAAGAAACAAGCAGAACAGGAACTCTAGTACTAAAGAGTGGTCAGAAGTGATACTCAAACTGTGCACATATTGCACTCGTGACCCATCATGGTAAGTCATAAAGCCCTCTTTTTATCCAATACTGTTCCTTTTGTCTGGTTTTAAAGAAAGACATGCAGGTGTCTGGATAGAGCCAGTCACTGATTTGCTACAAATACCTGGCAGCTATGTTTTTTACTGTAAACACCAAACCATTGCTCAACTAGTTGTTACATTAGCAAAAATGGTCCAAACCAAAAGGGCAGCAGCTGTGGAACCAGAGAGAGCCTTAAACGTTTTCAGTCAGACCTCATTAGCATTACCATTAATTCTCCTTACCCTTTGCCAGAGCAGTGACATTGCTGCTAATTGTCTGCTATGTGCTAATATTTAAATATAAACAAAACAGAAATTTGCTTAGGACTTGCCCTATTATGCTGATCATGGACTTCAATGGTCTATGAGCGGCACTACAGATATATATCTAAAATTTAGGATTTAAACAATGTCTAAAGGGAGCAGGTTACAGTTGGACCAACAGCTTCTAGCAAGAGCTCAGCACACAATGAGAACGGACCCAAAAGGGACAGTACTTTTGCCATTTGTACCCAGATAACTTTTATTTAACTAGTTATTTCTCCTGAGCAAACACTACTCTGGTCCTAGCAAAAGTTAGAGCTACTGTTGACCAGCTTTGACTTGTTTCAGTTTGCCATGACCCCACGAGGCTGCTCCCACTGATTCGCCCCCACAGGAACACCTCGTGTGCTGGGCAGCAGGAGGAAATCTGCTGCATCCTCACCTTGTGCTTTCTGGAAGCATCAGTCCCCAACAGCAGGGCCATATGCATCTTCACATTATATCTCAGTGTTAAGCCAGTTCTCCAGCTCTTTTGTGCCCAAAGAAAGAAGGATGGCCAGTGACACCATAGCTAAATAAAAGCTCAGAGTAAATAACTGCCTTTATTTTCTTTGTCTATCAAGATGCTACTAGGCTCCCTACCAGAGAATTCAGTGGATCATGGCTAGAGTACTGAACAAACCATAAAATCTGAAACTAGCAAATGGAAACTGTAAATATCTAGTTATGCATGAAGGAGTAACTCAACTGGAATATGCCAGATACTAGGACAATGCCATTCCTTTTAAACTAACAGATAGTTTGATAATAAATGTTGATATTAAAAAAGACATCAAAAATAATGAATTTATATAAAGTTGCTAAAGCTTAAAGATGTTTTTAAAGTGATTGAATCAAATGAAAGCAGATGCCTGTCTGCATATGTCCAATATTAATACTGAAGATTTAATAGCTACATCTACTTTATTCAAAAAATATACCTTTGTTTCAAATAAATTCAAGCTCTTTTATGTTTGGTTTTAGCTTTCCTGAATTGCAATCACAACAAGATCTGAGTGTGTATCTGTTTTTTTCAGGCTTGTTTTGGTTTTAATGTTATTATTTAGTAATTCAGCTGAGATGGTTTGAAATTAAATTTAGCTAAAATTACATTAAAGTGGAACAACAATCACTAGACAGTATAAAAAAAAAAAAAAGAGTGATGCTTGTTGGTTTTGCTTGAATTACAGCAATTACATCAGCCTATTGAGATTAAGAGCAACTAAACAGAACTCTGGCATAAATGTTGTCTGGCTGACTTTAAATGGGGGCCATGAATTTTCCCTGCTAGTACATACTATATGATGTTGCAATGAGGAGTAGAACAGAGAGTCATAAGCTTTACAACACAGGTGACATCAGAAAACATTGACTGTGGGCCCTCTTCTCTACAGATCATGGCAACTGCAGTCATCAGTTATTTTAACAAAAAACAAGTTCCATCCCTTTCATAGCTACAGACTATGTTTACAAAGAAAGTAAGAATTGACTGACTTCATTAAAAGTAAGTCATGGCCTCCCCCTAATTTCAGTAATTTCAACAGCAAAAAGATACGTTCTCCTTGGTCGTCAGGCCTACTGGAGTGTGTGCTTACAGAAGGCTGATCTACATGTAAGCTCTATTTTCTTTGTCTTTATCACAGCATGCAGGATTTAGCCTTTGAATGTGATTTTTTTTTTTCCTTTTTAATTTCCTCATTATTTTCTTCTTAAAGCATCCTTTAAATATTAAACAGCATGAAGTAATTGCCATAAAAGCACAACTGATTACTGGGTATTAGAAATCGGATGTTTCTTCACAATTTCAGTGCAGCAAATTGCAAAACAACCCTGTTAGGATGAACAATTCTCCAGGACTCCCTTGGGTTTGTTATAGTAAAACTAGACTGCACTGGGAAAGTACTGACAGGTTTTTAACTTCTTTTCATGCAATTAAAGAAATGGAAACAAAGTGAATGAACACTACACGATCCCATGAGCTCTCCAGAGAGCATCCCACAGAACATTCTACAGAAGACTGGTGGCCCACAGAGCACAGTCAAGGAGCTGCTGAGAGTGTCATTGCAATAAGCCTGGTTTGCTTGCAAGTGAGTTAAGTGTGCATTTTAAAGCACATTTTACTACCACGTATTTTACATTCTGTACAAAACTCATGTAGACATTTCCTTAATTTAATTTTATTGCATCTGAGAGGTAATAACCAGGCCATCTAAAGAAGAAGCATACCAAAGTTTCTCACAATGGGACACTCTAAACTCAAAAAGTACGATAGCCCTATTTAGCATTAACATTGACCTGAATATGACAAGATAGAAGTCTTCAAATCGTCTTCCATTTCCTAAGTTCCTATCATATTTATAAACTATTTTTAGACTGTACTTCGTAATCTAATTTACTTGTTTATAAGAATTCAAAATAAAATTAGTCACATTGCTATTTAACATTGATACATTTTTCCACACAATCAATCAAGGGTAGACTATGTTATGCACTTTCTGATTATAGATATAAATGGGCTGGAAATTACATGGCATGTTACACAGAAGAGAAAAGGGGGAGTAAAGCAGAAAATATAGACAGGACCTTTCAACACCCTTGATACAGAAATACACACCTTTCTCTGAATAGGCTTCACACTGTATGTTTTTGTTTGTTTGTTTGTTTGTTTGTTTTTAACACTGTTATTCTGAGAACAATTTTGCTAAAGAAACTACCCCTAAATTCTGGAAAAAAAATGTTCTTCCTTTCAGCTCTTTCTTTTTTCTTTTTAAGGGAAATAAAAAAAAGGAAAACCTATTTGTCCAAGAGTTATTTTAACTACTGCAATGATCCATAATCAAGTAACCAAGCATCTGCAGATCTAAAGATGAGCAACACAGAGAAATCTGATGCTTTATGAGACTTCGGTTTGCTTTCACATATACAACATTTAGTAAGCATGTCCCCCTTAATATACTGTTCCTTCAATATAAGACTTTAATTTAACTGCCCTCTCAGATAATGCGCAGAAATAATAGGCAGAAGAATGACTGGGAAGATGAGGTAACATTCACTATAAGTAATCCATGTACACACAGTTCATGGGATGATTTTTAAAGGCAAAAAGATAATCCAACAAATGTATAAAAGCAAATGTATTAGTTGGTTATTTGGGAAGGATATGTCTGTGAAAATTTTTTCTTTCTTACATCTTTTTCTTGTCCTATCAAAACAACAGAAAGACTCAATTTCTTTTACTCTTACTTGGTACAATATAACCACTGTGTTTTGCTTAAATTTTATTTTATTGCTTGAAGTATTAGTCCTCCATCAGTGTTTATGATTGCAAGCATTTTTAGCCATGTATATAAAGCCCCAGTGCAGGATCAAGTTGTGAAAACTTAAGACATTTCACAACAGTTCACAAACCAAATCTCACTAAAGGAAATGCACAGATCACAGTGGACATTGAATCAGATACACAGTGAATGACCTGGTGCACAATAAGGACACTGAACTCCATTAAAGAATTAAAAATACTATACACGGCATTATATATACATACGTATGGCTGGTGGCCAGTCACTAGCAGTGTTCTTCAGGGATCTGTTCTAGGGCCAGTTCTATTCAACATTTTTAACAACGATCTGGATGCAGGAGTCAAATGCAAGTTCGGTGATGACACTAAACTGGGAGGTGTTGTTGACTCCCTGGAGGGTCAAGAGGCCTGAGGAGGTGTCAGGATAGATTGGAGCATTGGACAATCAGCAACGGCATGAAATTCAGCAAAAGAAAATGCCTGGTTCTGCACCTGGGATGGGGTGAAGCCAGACACAGGTACAGACTGGGAGACGAGTGACTAGAGAGCAGCTCTGAAGAAAAGGATCGGGGGGTGCTGGTTGGCAGAGGGCTCAGCAAGAGCCAGTGGTGTGCCCTGGCAGCCAAGAGGGCAAAACACATTTTGGGGTGCATTAAACACAGTGTATCCAGATGGTCAAAAGAGGTGATTCTCCTGCTTTGCTCTGGCCTCACCTTGAATATTGTGTAAAGGTCTTAGCTCCACAATAATAAAGGACATTAAGGTACTTGAAAGCGTCCAGAGGAGGGCAACAAAACTGGTAAAAGGGCTGGAAGGCATGTCCTATGAGGAGAGGCTGAGGACTCTTGGGTCACTTGGTCTGGAGAAAAGGAGGCTCAGAGGCAACCTCATTGCTCCCTACAGCTTCCTGAGGAGGGGAAGCACAGAGGGAGGTGCCAGTCTTCTCCCAAGGAACTGGTGGCAAGATGCACGGGAACAGCACAAAGCTGAACCCAGGGAGGTTCATACTGGGCATGAGGAAAAATTTCTCTACTGTAAGGGTGGTCAAACACTGGAACAGGTTTCCTAGAGGGGTGGTTGATGCCCCAAGCCTGCCAGTGTTCAAGAGGCATTTGGACAATGCCCTCAGTAATATGTTTTAACTTTTGGTTAGCCTTGAAGTGATCAGGCAGTCAGGTTCGATGGTCTTCATAGGTCCCTTAGAACTGACATATTCAATTCAATTCAACTCAATTCAATTCTATATATATATGTGTGACTTTAAGACTGCCAAAACATAGCATAATTGTTATAACTTTATCATAATTATTTTTAGCGACATAAGTTGCTAAATATGGCATGAAATTAAATTAGTCAGGCTATTCAGGCAAACGTAATGAAACCATCTACCTTTGGGAAGAACTAATTTCTAATTTAAAAAAGAGAGAGAGAACAAGACAACTGTTTAAAATCAACAACACTGAAATATTTGCTTTTAACCACGGAATGATTTACCTTCTTTCATTCAAAGTTGTTTTCCCGGATGTGTACTTAACTGTGTTTATGTCATGTTTATTTTAATAGAAGAAAGATTAATTTTTTAGACATTAGTACAAGTGTAAACAGTTTAGACATAAAAGACTTTCCCAAGACTTCTGACTAAAAAAAAAACCAGAAACTTACAACTACAGGACCTATATACATTATATACACCAAAATGCTCTGAGAGTGATGTCCCTAAAGTAGGGATTGCAATGTCTAAACTGAATAAGCTTTTAATATATCGAGTACATATATGTGTGACAGATATTTGTCTGCTGAATCAATAAGCATATTAGACTCAACAAGATCTGAAAGCTGATGTAAGATACATTCAGTTTTAATATAAAGGTATTCTTAATAGTCAAAGAAATTATTAAGAAAACAAAATAATTATGCATTTGATGTTTTTGCAATTGTTTTTATTTATTTATTTCAGGGTGTTAAGATTACATGTTAAGATTAATGATTAAATTCTGAGCCATAACATCAATAACAAAGGCTCTGCAACGTGCAAATCCCCTAAATAAAAAGTGAAGTAGTTTACATCCTTCAAATCTAATTTTCCATTTCTCAGATATTTGGCCATTTTCTTCTTACTCATCCACTTATTCATCCAGAGGGACTGTGGTTCCCTCTCTCACCTTAAGCACCATCTCGCTTCAGAAGTTCAATAACATGCAAATGACTGAAGGGAGGAGTGCCAACATGGGTGTTTTGCCATTACATAGGCTCAATAATATCAGTGGACTTAATGCTAGGAGCAGCATTTGGGGGATGTACAAGACACAACCTAAATTCTTCCATATTCTTAAAACACAAGCTCCCCATTTCTTTCAGATCCTGCTATTACAGTTCAGAAAATAGTACTGAACAAAGTAAAAATATTTGGCACAGTATCGTAAACAGTCTCTTATATTTAATAGCACTGATAATACTGCAATTGTCTTTTTTAAATTTACTTTGAGTTTAATCCCAGTTGTCATATCTTGAGAACTAATAAGAAAATGTGGTGCCAAGAATCTTCATATTATCCAGTCAAGCTCATTTAATGAACTCCTCAGCAAAAATAACCGATGATAAAATGCCAAAGTAAATAAAATGTCTCAATGTAAATGGCTTGCACTTTCCAACATGCAGTTTTCACAGATACGGCCAATTCAGCTTCTTATTCATGAAGATTTGAGGATCGAATATTGCTCCAGGAAGACTTCCAACTAGCTGTATAGGGGCTGAAAGATGTGAGTATTTATAGTATCACAGACAATGAACCAGCTGATCAGCACAAGCAAGAACATATATGAAAGGAAAAAACAATAAGCTACATAATAAAGCATGAGACAGCTTCTCAGATACTTTTATGATCTCTAATGGGACTGTTTAGTATGGCAGGTGTTTACTAAATGACAGAGATGCAATGCCTTCAAAGTAGTAAGACATAAGAATTATCTTTTTGTTGTCATTTAAAACAGGAAAATGAAATGAAGTGGATAAAAACTGGGACAATGTATAAAAATAATTAAGCCAGCAAGTTTTTCCTCAGGGGTGCAGAGGAGATGAAATTACAGTCATTTATATTAAGTGCTAAGAGTGTGCATAGGGTTATATAGACGTGGGAGAAAAGATGACATTTCCAACTAGTTTTCTAATCAGTGATTAACAGAGATTAGTATATGCCACTATATGTAGACTTTTCAGTAGACCTACTCAACATTTTCCACTAATGGCCTTATTCTGTAGAAATTCCTGTTTCTAAATGGGAATCATCTGGAGCTCTTCCACTTTGGGAAGTCAAGGTAAAGTAAAAGTAAGGTATTAACCTATACCCTACCACTGACATTGTTAGCCAGGTATGTTCCAAAGTGTTGCAAAGCTAGAAATATCCAATTCCATCCTATTTCCTGCCTAACAATGTAGATTTGCTTTCTTCAAGTGCTGGGAATTCAAGCTTTTAGGTGAAGGAGCTACCTTCTCCAAAGGTACTTCCTGCTGATCTGAAGTAGTTCTTACACTATCAAGTTGATACCCTTAGCATATGATCACGTTAATTTCCCTAAGCTGACAAGGTATCACAATAAACATTACCCTCCTTCAATGGGAAACAGTCAGTAAAATCACAAAAAGACACTATGGTCTCTTAAAAAGATAGATAGATAGCAGAACCATAAAATAACACCTGATCTCTCCAAGGATAGAGTTGATCCCAACTGGATCCCCAAACTGCCATTTGCAGTGGCCTGCATCAGCAGTGAAAAAAAAGGCACCGAGAGAGAGAGAGAGGAAGGAAGGAAGGAAGGAAGGAAACATTAAAAGAATAAGGAAAAGAAAGACAGAAAAAAAAAGAAAAAAATAGAAAGAGAAAATAAAAAAAGAAAACAGAAAAAGAATGAAAAAGAAAAAGAAAAAGAAAAAGAAAAAGAAAAAGAAAAAGAAAAAGAAAAAGAAAAAGAAAAAGAAAAAGAAAAAGAAAAAGAAAAAGAAAGAGAGAAAAAGAAAAAGAAAAGAGAGAGAAAAAGAAAAAGAAAGAGAGAAAAAGAAAAAGAAAAAGAAAAAGAAAAAGAAAAAGAAAAAGAAAAAGAAAAAGAAAAAGAAAAAGAAAAAGAAAAGAAAAAGAAAAAGAAAAAGAAAAAGAAAAAGAAAAAGAAAAAGAAAAAGAAAAAGAAAAAGAAAAAGAGGATAGGTTCGTGTTACCTTATGACAAAGGTTGTGTATCTATAGGCTGAGATTTCTTAAGGATATTCAAGCTTGTTTGTTTGTTTATTTTTTCATTTATAGAGCAGACCATAAGTATTTATTGTTAGAGGCACTGAAAACAACCAGCTTCTGGCAGACAAGATGTGACTGAACATACTGCATGAAAAGTGGTAATATTAATCTTTGTTGTTTAATACCACAACACAAAGAGGCCATCTGCCTGTCATTTGCAAATGTTTCAAAAAACCTACCGAAGCATAGATGTGGATGGCTTGTTGGAACTGTGATAAGACCCAAAACTGTATCACGTGTATTAATTATGTTCATTCCTAATTGCTCATCCCTTAGGAAATAAACAATACTGTTTCTACTGAACATGACATACGAACGTTTAAAAATGCAGATGGGTGTGTGGGCACAATCAGTTGCTTACTGAATGCTTGAAGAAATTCAAGCCTGACATGTGAATCCTTTATCCCATTATTTGTTCTTCCTGCTCTTAGCTTATGGTAACTGGGAAAAAAAAAAAAAAAAGTAATTTGATGTGCATACTTCATTACTGATAAAAGACAAAACAGGCAGAAAGATTTATAAAAATGATGTTTTATTAAGCAAGGCCAACCCAGTTCTAGCAGCCTGACTCATGGTCATGATGAGGAGTGGCACATCTAAGCACACAATACTGCTTCACTGGGTTCACTGGGGAAAAAGGCAGTACTCAGAATAAAAAACAAAATCAAGCCAACAAAAGAGCCAATGTTCATGAGTCACATTAGCTCTTTGCTCCCCGCAATTGTCTGCTGAATGAATTTCAGGTCTACATAAATACAAGGAGAAACTAAACAAAGATGCTTGCACTTCTAATTCTGAACTACTTATTTTTCTCTTGAACTTAAGAGTCTGTCATTTCCATTATACTACACTTATTATATTTTACAAGCTCTCTTTCAGTGAATAAGGTTGGGTAATTAGCGGTACTGTCAAACTTATCTACCAGTGGCTTTAATTACTTTAAGGGAGGTATAGTTCCCTTAGCAGACAACCTGGTCTGGGGCATGTTATTGTGATCTAAGTCTTCTAATACTTCAGTGTCAAGGTTCATATTATAATAAGGAAAATTGCTCCTAAACATTCAATGTCAACTGTTTTCTGTTACATTGATTTTCATTTATTTTTTATAATATCACAGTCCTTCTCAAATGAATGTGGTCAAAACATTGCATAGCCTGCCTTTTCCATGTTTTCTGAACGGCTGAGGAGCCTTTCAGCAGGTAGCTTCTTCCAGGGCTAGACAGATCTTTAGCCAGCTAGTTATGATCACACCACTAGAGGATATACCAGAGACTAAGATGATTACAGTTTCCCCTTTCTCTCCCACTAGCATTATTCAGCACCACTTGTGCATGACAGCCCCATTCACAGCACGTCTGGCTCAATCCCCAAATCAGACATTTTTCCTTAATTAATTGATGACTGTTCACAATATGTTTTCTACTGTTCTGGTTTCTTGTCTCTCATTAGCAGAAGGGGTTTTGATCCAGAGAAGCATGATTTACTTTAGTCTGCTACATTTGCAGACAGGTCCATTGCTGGGAATAGTCTTCTAGAATATTATCTATGTGGAAGATTGTGTTTTGCAGCAGTGGCCAAGGCCCATATGCTGCCTTACAATTACAGTTCTGCAGCACTCTCAGATGGAGGTAAACTATTTTAAGGGTGATTCAGGGTATACATACATGATCACACTAAGACACTTAACATGTTCCTGCTGATCAGCTGATCACCGATCCACAAATGAGTATGTGCATGTTCTGAGTTTATCCATTTGCAAAGTAAAACATCTGTTGCAAATACTAATTTTTCCATGTCAGACACTTCAAAAATTTGTAAAATACCTAAAACTACATTCAGTCTTTATCAGCACAAATATCCCAAAACAAAGCAATAACCCTAGCATGCTAGGTAGGTTCTTCCCAGTTGAATCTAAATATTTCCAACCTCTAAACTCATCACAGACAGTAAGTAGATATTATAAGAAGAATATTTTGGGTCATTTCCAGAAACTGTGATTAAAAGTGATGGTCCGGTCTAGAACTGATCCACACCACTGAAGTACAGCGTACAGTGGCTTTCAAACTGCAGGCCTTCAGGACAGGTCTACATCTTTGCCACAACACTGGAGATCAAGAATACAAAAGCACTTCTAACCATGCAGAATTTGATGGCTACTGCTCTCCTGCTAAGGAACATCTCCCTCTCTGACACTTTAAAGCTTTCTAATGAGGAAAACATTTCTGGAAGATCTTCTGTGAGATGAAAATATAACCTATTTTTCCACCTGATTGACTGGCCATGGATTTTTCCTAGGCTAACAGAAAGGTAAGGCATTTTAGAGACCCTCAGGACATAGGATGATAAACAGCCCAAAATTTCAAGATTTTAAAAAAAAAAATCATTTTGATTAAAGAAAACGTTCACAGCACCTGTATTAGCTGCTGTGAAGCTGAGGCATTGTACATGTAATGCAGGTTGTCTAAAGCACAGCAAGATAAACAGTATTGAACGTTGTGCTATTTTTACCTCCAGCTCATTGAAGTGTTCCATTGTTACTAATATATTTAAGCAAAATATTTCTAATATATTGTCACTACCAGTAGACAATAAAACTTAAATATTTATTATATACATAGTAATGTATGTAACACATGGCATATAATGCATAAAAATATTCCAAACTCTCAAACAAATAAATGAGAGTCTACACCAGCAAGTATTCACAGTCTACTTCAATACAGATGGTGCATTTGTGTACAATTAAGAAAAGATTTTGGCTCTGAAGATTAAACTTCATCATTCCTGCTTTTAACTGTGGCTCTGTTAGTAAATGTAGGAAAAATTCTACAGGTATCAGGTGACAAGCCCTGACTGATTTTCCCAGGAAAGATTATAAAACTAAGATTTTTTTTTTTTCTTAAGGGAAAGGAATTGTATTTTAGCAAAGTATCTCACTCTATTTGAACAGCTCTTCTGAAACTTTTAATTTATCTGTCTTTCCACACTTAACAGTATTTTCTATTGCAAATTTTACAGAATTCTGGCAGATTGTCCTCCTGTTTTCCTAACGCTTAGGTCACTGAACTCTTTTCAGAGGCCCATTGTCTTCCTTTTCCCCTAAAAAGGAAAATTTTCTTTCTCCTGTTACAAAGAAACTGTCAGTACAAGAAGGACTACTTAATAATGATATATATTTTAGAATATTTTGCTGGCAATATGTTCAGCAGGTTCTCCCACTACATTTTAGTAATACGAAGACAAAGGGATAAGAGCTCTCAGGTTGCAGATGGATAAGAGCTCAGTTTTTAGCTCCTATTTTTCCCTAGTAGAGCTCTAGATGGAACAGCTTTCATTTTCTGCTCATATTTAGCCTCGGAAAGGGCTCTACAAACCTACCTTTAATAACTATATGGCAATAGTTTCCAGCTTTCCCACAAAACATCTCACTTCATATGCCTTCTCTTCTTCCTCGTTCCCTCTCCCATTCCTCATTCCCAAGCTCACAGTTTGGACTCCAGCCCAAACCATTTCTCTCCATGTCAGAGTTATCCTTCTACAGTGTGTACAAAGGGCAGAGAGAGAGGGGCAGGAGAAATCCTGCAGCATTCACTGTGTACTGCAGAGTCTTACTCAGCTTGTCATACATACAGAAAAGCCTAAGTATAGCTGGAGCTACAACAAAGAGGGGCTACTTTCAGCTTCTGGTTAAACAAACCTCTGTAGATAGCTCTCCAGAAACTGCCTTCTCTGGATCTCCACACTTTTCCCACATGTATAGTGTTTCCAGTTGGAGAAGCCTTGAGAAACTCAGAGAAAAAGACATAAACATTTCAAAATCCTATATACTATAGGGTTCTGTTCCAGCAGAGAAAGCTCATATAGCAAGATTGTTACAAACATTCCAGCATTTTGGTTTCGGTTTAATGGACAATTTGAAATACATTTTTTTGTTGATCAAAATGTTTTATTTGAAAATGCAAATTTGAAAAGGGGTAACAGAACATTTTTAATATTTTCATTTTCTTCATATACAGCTACTGCAGTGTATGCTGCACTCAACACATAGCTTTAGCCAACTAAGAATTGCTTACTGTTTTGGTGTACAATCTATCTTTGTCCAGTTGTGAACTACACTTTAATAACAAGTTCAGTAGCATTGTGAATGTAATGCTGGTACCTACCCATAACATACATGCTGAACCATTCTACCTTGTGTTCATTCTACCTTGTGTTCAGTCAGGTCTCTCTGATGCAGCAATAAACTCATTCTCCTCAGTGGTTCATGAACTGTATACTGAATAGTAAATAACACAAAAGAATGCCAAGGTCTCTACTCAGGAAATTATTTACAGAAATGCTGTAGATGGAGAAGTCACAAGAAGTCAAGCTGTGTACTTGTATAGGTGGATTTGCTTTTGAAGTACTTTGTACAATCTCCTCTTTCTGAGTTCCCCAACAATTGTATCCTTGCTCTGCCTGTATTTTTTTCCATAGAGATGACTCAAAAAGAAGCGCTTACTCAAAACGAAGGCTGCAATGAATTGCTTTTCCTCATTTAGCCAATGCCAAATCCACCTTCCTAAATACACATTTATCCAAAGAGGTGGCTGGACACAACACCCTGCAGATTGGTTCTTGTCTCCCATCTAGATCCCAGTCTACTTTTACTCTCTCCCTCTCCATCTCATTTTCTGGTGCACTAGTTCCTGTCTGACTCCCCAGTGCAGCTCACTGAAACAGCAGTTTTTAGAAGCTTCAGACTTTTCATCCCTGGATTAGTTTGCTGATGGTTTGGGAAGCAGAACTGGCTTTCTAGAGGCTGGACAAGCACTAGACCCAGCTGGAGGGAAGCAGCAGGAATATACAGCCAGATAGGTGAGGAGGCAGGAGCACAACCGTCCCTGTAAAAGCAGGTAACAGCTAACAAGAAACAAGAAATCATACCTTAGGAGGCTTCTTATTCCCTTCTTGCAGCTTTAACCTCTTTTAGAAGCAAAGGAGAGGGTATAATGAGAGCTGCTCCCCCAGAATATTTTGTCATCATGTGAGAGTGTCTTAGGGACAAAGCTTTTTCTGGAAGAGATTGTTTACCTTGTTAGCTGCATGTATTATAGTATTTTGTGTATATCTAAGACAAAAAGATCATCTACTAACCTTTAGAAAAAAAAAAAAGGTAAAAAAATGCATATATCTTCTGCATTCTAGAGTTTAAGCTGGAATGTACATATCTAGTCAAGAATATAGAAAGTATTTCACCAACAAATGAATTCAATCCAACAACCAAAGTTCAATTTCAATATTTGAAATTAATAATGGCCCCTCACTGACCACATACCAAGAGGTGAACTTCCAAAAACCCCCATGCGTCTTACAGAATGCAAGTTTTTCATTGATGCTATCTGGCCCAAGTTGCTGGGCCATTATTTTTTTAGACTCCTAAAAGACTAAAATTCCTTATACATTTATTTAAATATTTTTAATGTTAGTATATTTTCTATTAAATAAATATGTTTAAAATGAATTTCAAATTATGATCGGTTTAAACAAGATGAAAGAAACTAAAATTCGTTAACTAATACATATCCTTGTACAAAGTATCAAAGAGTCATCCCTGATTGTCTGGATGGAGGGTGTTTTTTGAATTTTGTAAAGAATCAGTGGCAAATGTACCTTTAATCTCTTATGTCAACTCTAGCTTCACAAAAATGACACAGTTCCATGTAACTGATTGAGGATTTAAATCACAGTAATGGACATAACACTAGTATTTCTCCTTTTACCAACCATTATCATTTTTTTTTCCAGTTTAAAAGCTCACATTTATTTTCATTTCTGTTTTTTGTTCATTGGAGTCTCTTGTCATTCTTCAGAGGGGGTTCCTATAACACAGACAAATATCCATAAAGATCCTGTATGGAGAATTCTCAAGGAGATTCAATAAGTTTTGTTTTGTTTTCATTGATTGGTTGGTTGGTTGGTTGGTTTTGTGGTTTTGTTTTTTTGTTTTGTTTTGTTTTGTTTTTTTGCTGTCTTGAATTGTTTTAAAGAAAAAGAAGTATGCATTTCATTGCATAGCAAATGCAAATGTTATTAAAACAAGCAATAAAAATTAAATGACATTAGGATAATTATTCTTTTGAAAGCAATGATTTGGAAACAGTGTTAGCATGAGTGAATGAATTAAAAGAATTCCTTACTTATTCTTTATTATAAAGCATATTCATAGCTTTCTTCACAGCTACTATCATAAAATATAATATTAATTGAAACTTAATAATTGTCCTAAATCTATCTTTGTGTTATTAATACATATACTGGAAATATTATTAATTATATGTGTTACTTTAAAGATACTAGCTATTCTATATCAAAACTCCTTCTGAATTTCTAAAATAGTGCTTTACCATCTAATATTTTACTTACGACCAAACAAAGCTTTAGGTGATGGCTGGATTAATTTTGCTGAGAATGTTGCTGAGATGTGGAAAGACCTCCAAAAAATTGCATGAAGGAACTGCCAAAGTTTGACATTAAATAGCAGTCTGCAAAAAGGTAGATCAACAAAGCACTTGCTACTACTCCAAATATAAGGTACTAAATTAAATGTCTAAACACAAAAGGGAAAAAGAGTTCCATGTTCCTAGTCATTACCCATCAGTCACACCAAGCATTAAAATGTTAGTCACTGAAGTAGTACAAGATTTTAGGAAGTTTAAAGAAAATTGAAAATGATGGAATATATTGGCTAATTGCCTAGAACAGAAAGTGACTAAAAAGTTATCATTTTTTCAGGACATTGTCTTTTTGCCCATGAATCAGATTATTTGGTTGAGAAACCAAAAGTCAAGAAAGTGATAAACCCTGTATTCTTCCAGTTCAGAAATAAAAAAGAGACGCAGAGGATCTATTAATTCTAAACCTTTGAAAAACTCAGTCATCTCCTGATTCAGTTAAGCCAATAAGCACAACCAGTATTTCTTTCATATGACAGAGCAATTTAAGTACCTGATATTTTTATTGCTTTTATTAAAGAACTGAAGAAGAGTTTCTAATTCAATAGAAAGGAAATCTGGTTTACATGTAAGTGGATCCTAATTTCCAATCAAATACAGCTTGCCACAACTTGCAAACTGTACATTAGTTACTTAGTAAAGACAAAATGTATTGTTTGCATTTTTCTACTTTGAAAACCCTTTAAAAACATTTATAAATACATGCAATAGTGTAGAAGTTGTTCAACCTAGTTTCATTTTGTCTTTTGTACATCAAGATGAATCTTCAACTTAAGTGTAAAGGTCAAATTTAACTGAAAGTCAGGATTCAAATGAGTTATAGTTAGCATACTATTATGCAGAATCTTAATTACCATGTAAATATGCAAAAAAAAAACGTTAAAAACAAATACTTAGATTAAGTTTTCCTGATCATTGATTTAAATCATGATTAAAAATCAGTGAATTAAAATGCTTAGATTCAATTTGATTAATGGGCATAAACCAGACAAAGGCTGAAGCATGTATTATAATAACTGAGAATTTATCCTTAGACAAGATGTGAAAGTGAAACAAGCAGACTTTTCTTTGACAGTCCAAACACTGAACTGCTGTTTTAAAAATACTAGACACAATCCTCTGCTTAATCTTTCATTGACTTCTAAAACAAGTAATCAAATAGATTAAATAATTCAAAAATTGTGTTTCATTTCCACTTGCAATGTTATGATGATACGTGAAAGACAAATTATTTTTTCTTTCAGTCATGAATTAGATAAATTGTTCCAGAGAATCTTCTGGACTTCAATGTCAGTAGGTTATCAAATGCTCCAGTTTGTTGGAGATTAAACCAGTGACATCAACCATGGTCTTTTTCTAATTACACAAATAATGTAAGCAGTAAAGCCCTGGATTACACTTCTTCCTAAAAGTAAGCAATCTGCTGTTCTAATTCTGGCTTGCACTAAGCTTGAATCAAATTATATGCATGTTAGACATATCCAGGATAAACACACAATTTCAGAATCAAAAGGATTTCTCACAATTGCATGTTCCAGTCTTTTTCAGACAGACTCTGTATCAGTAATGTTTATCACTCCTAAGAAAAGCTAGGTCAATTTTTAATTAATCATAAAACAAAAATAGCTTTCTTATTTGTTACATGCAAAAGTATGTTTTTTTCCTACTCAAACATACACAAGCTTGAAGCTAATTTCCCAATCAGAGAAGGCCTACTGAGTCATGTGTTGGCATGATGTAGCAGAAAGGCATGATAACGGATTTGGGCATGGGTTTTTGTCAGGGTCATGTCGAATTATTGGCATCTTGGAAGGCCTTTGTCTTCCACACCTATCAGTGAAATGCATATGTTGAAGATACAAACGGAGCCAATGACTTAAAAAGAAACCATACCAAATCAAGGTTAAAATAAAGCAGGGGTTACTATGGGTGAGGATGAGTAAATACTGAAAAAAACTATCATGGGAAGTGGTGGACGCCCTATTTATTAATGTTGATAAATTGTGCCTGAATACATTTCTGAAAAACATATTGTTCAAGTATCTGTGTTATTACAAGGGGACCATTATGAATCTTAGGCTGCTTGCACAGACAACACAAGAAGGTATCACAACCCCTTCTTTCCCTGACGTGTGTGCAATGAAGAAGCAGCTTAGTGCTGAGTGTCACAGAAATGACTCTGCCCCTGGCTTTGCCCCTTGAAACTCAAACAGTTTTCATTTACTTCACTATTTGATCAGGTGTCATGTGCATGTCTGTATTCTTGGAAATTTATTGCTGATTGATGATAATTTTGATGATGGTAAATATTAGATTTGTATTTGGGAAATTAACTTTTGATTGCCAGATATTTAAAAGGAAATCAAGTTTTTTCTAATATATATATATATATATACACATATGCATTAAAGAGGAAGCCTGCTGTTTTTATTGCTGTGCAGAACTCATTTAAGACATTTACTTAAATACTGATTTCACTGCAGAACAGAGACACCAAAGCAAAACCTGCTCAGGAAAGGGATGCTACTATTTTTTTTGTGCTATATTCAAACTTCACTTTCTGGAATCTTTACCTCTAAATACAAATAAAGTGACAGATCACTTAATTAACCTGCAAAGAAAGAATTCACATTGTAACATATCATACATGGTTTAAAAAGTACTTTAGAAGTTACATTTCTTACCTCAAAGTAGAAGCAGATATTACATAAAATCTGGGGAAAAACTGGAGAGGAAAAGATAATAAAAGTGTATACGTCCAGTTTCCCCATTTACCCGAGGTCATTTAGGAAGTCTGTCATTAGCTGTCTCTGTTCCTCATGTTTTTCATCTGTGAAACGATAATAATCATAGGAGCCATCTTCATAAAGCTATTGCAGATCCGTGCACTAATATCAATATATGAGCTCAGCAATACCACCATTATACTCCTCTGTGCCCAACTCTCAGAAAGAACGAATGTTGAACTACACAAATCAAACAGCATTCATAAAAGTGAAGCAATTGATTCGTTGCTCATTCTTTCATCCCAACAAGTTGGAGAAGTTCCAGAATTATACTGGATGGTCCGATCCAGTATAATTTTAGTATCCAGTATACTAAAGTCTAGTACTAACACAGTACTTGTAAAGCACTTTGTCCTCTGTGACTGCCCATGAGAAAGTAATCCAGCTTTGTCAAGACAGCAGTTCCTTTGCAGCATTTTCTTTCTGATCTGATTGGGAAAAGTTGAGGGTTTTCAAGTTTGCTCACTTCAGATTTTTCCATGTTGTTTTCCTTTCTGGAAGGCAATTAGACCTGAAAGTGCCATTACCTAAGAGTGTGACTTTGGACTGAGGAGAAGGCAGATCCTCCTGCCTTGCCTGAACCTTGCATGGCTCCAAAGGGACTTGCCTTGCTTCTCAAACTATTATGAAGACTATGTGGAGAGCTCCCAGAGCTATCAGAAAAGGAAGTGGAAACAAGGCAATCTAATACCACAACACAACCAGAAATGATACACCAGTCATATCTGTGATCTTTTTGTGACAGAAGAGGAAGATGTTTTTTAAAGTTATAAGTGCTTACAAAGCATATAAATGTCATTGTAAATTAAGTGTTTCAGAATAAAAATTTACTACCACACAATGTACTAAATGGTTTGGAATGAGTGTACTGATCCCAAGCCAAACACAGGCTTCATAAAAGCAGAACTGTGCACTCATACAAAGTCCAGCAGAGTCTCAGATCAGAGTTGAGAACTGCAAGAAGACTGCAAGAATTGCATTTCATTGTAGGGGGTATCTCACTATAAAGCATCACCATAGTTTAAATTTGATATTTTGCTTTTAAATTACAAAGTATCGAGTTCTTTCAATGACAGAATTCCCCAGGCTTTGTTTCTTACAGACCTTGCAGCCCTGTCATAATAATGCCAGGTTCTCTCCTTGAGATGAGCCCCCATCACCTCCCCATGGTGCCACCCATCTCCCCCCACAACCCCTCACATCCATGTCCTCCAGCCTGGTGCTGGGGCTGGTTCCCAGCTCTTCTGTGCTCAACTGTTGTTCAGCATTCACCTGGTGACCAGCAGACAAAGCAAGCAACCTACAGGTTTTCCCTCAGGAAGGGTTTCTTTTACACAGTTTGATATGCAATAAATTTTAGTAACTTAATAACAAAGCATCTGTTCATCTAAGAAATGTGATTAACATTGGAGAGTAGAGTAAAACTTTGTTACCACAGAACAGAGATGCACACAGGGACCTAGGGACTGCGTAATCCTTATTGCCTTAGGAAACCTGCTTAATGATTCTGTGTTAATGAAACCCATGCAGGAAATCTGCATGCATCACCTTACACTTTCAAAGAGAATCTTAACAAAGTTTTTCCTCTTTTATTTATTTATTTATTTATTGTCTATTTAGACCCTACTGCCATAACCAAACCAGGTGCTGATGTAAGTATTGCCCACACTTGTAAATTTCTACAATATTTGGATGCAAGACATATACACATTCTCTTTTATTTAGGAGGCTTGGAGGCTTTGTCATACAACATTGAAACAATCAAATACTGCTAATTAAAATATCAATGTAGATTTTCAAACATTCTTAATTAGGTTGTACAACTAGGAGAGAGACAAAATTAGCTTTTTTTTTTTTTCCTCCCAGTGTACTTTTGAAAAAAATATTGCTACCTGGCAGCATTTTGTGATATGCTTGGGTGGATGTAAGGATAAATTGTAAAGCTGATTTCCCCGAGAACCTTAAGTTCTCCCAGGTTAAATCCTCAGGCTGGATGGGGCAGCTATTGGGAGCAAGAGGAGGTTCTCTTAACCAGTGCTGAATGCATGCAGAGCCAGACTTTACTGAACAAAAGCTTAGCTTCCAGTAAGATCTCCTTCCCATTAGATTAGAAACACATAAACTGGGGGAAGGGAGAGAAGGCAGAGAGAAAAGTACATTTCTGTCTTCTGCAAAAATGGTGGGAATACAGAGAAGAGCTCTGTGACTCCAGACAGATGCTGTAGAGTACCCATATGCTTCACTGTATACAAGTGGTTGTCTTAGAAAATTGCTGTCAGAAAGCTCATAGAAAGCTGCTAGCCCCTGCAAATACCCACACTGTAATTAACATTTTTAACCAAAGCAGCACTGACTGATTCAGAGGTTTTCTGCTCAGGAGAAAACCTGTCAGTCACCTCTGCCAGGACTCGGGATCTAGGATTTCTCATCTTGTACAAGTTGAAGCGGGACACAGGAAATGGTTGCTCAGAGAGGCTGGAAACTAGGCCAGAGAAATATTAGGCCAATGTGGAATATTGTGTCTCCAATTGTGAGATTTTCATAAGGTAATAAGGAACTGAAAATAGTGACTTGCAGTGGTAAGTGCTTCGTGCCCATAACAAACAATAGTTTTAATAGTTTTAATTTTGAATAGTTTTATTTTTTTTTTAATTTTTAATTTAATAGTTTTAATTTTGCAGTCCTTCCAAAATTAATCCCTTGTCCTCTGCTTACTAATTGATAGGACAGACTAATAATGTAGACCATAAGTTCACACGAGAACATACTTTTTCTATAACTTCAAGTATCTACCAGCTACATGTTGTCAGTCCAAACCAAACTGAAAATCAAGTCTGGCTAAAATTAAATTTTGATATGCCTTCATTAAATGAAAGCTCTAAACAGGAATGGCCACATCTCACAAGCACTGTCTTGGCTCAGGTAATGTTAGCAGTTGCAGTAGCTTTGCTAAACACAGAGCTTCCAGGAATAGTTTTTTTTCTATCATACCAAATTAAATTCCCCTCAAAAACAACTGAACTATTCCTCCACCATTATGACAGGGTCCAGAACAGTCTGAGAGAAGTAAATAACTGCTGGAAACTCACCACCAGAGGTGAATAGGCAGGGTCAGAAAATAGAGTGTTGACTGTATCCTCCCAGTTTCCCAGCCAAAAGATCTGAAGAAATGTAAAGACAAAATCATCCTGCAGCTGCTAACAGCACTACCCAAACTGTGGAATAAACAGCATAGATGACCTGACAGCTTCAGTAAAACCATTCATATGTACCAGCTGAGGACATGCTTTGATGCTTAGCTGGGTCCAAGCCACGGGTCACATCATAAATCTAATAACAAAAAGATAAAAGAAAAATTGCTGGTGCTGATGACTCAAGAAAAGACAGGTAACAATGACCAAAGATGAAAAAGACAAAGTTGGTCCAATATAAAAATCCATCTCACTCTCAAAATTTAGCTCTATGAGTTGGGAAAATTTCCCTCATTTCAGTTAAAAAAAAAAAAAAAAAAAAAAAAAAAAAAAAAAAAAAAAAGGAACTACAAGGAACTACTAGCAAAATCAAAATGAAACTCAGATTCTTACCATTGTCTCTACCCATACCAGCTTTCATGATGTCCTACTGAATGCAAACACAACTACAGAAATTAGCACTAGCAAATCCAGAGAGAGAGGTACTAATGGATCTATGTAAGGCAAAGAGTAACCAGAAAGGATTCCCAGGTTGTCATCTCCTTGCAGCTTCTCCCAAGGTGTATGATCAGAATTGTTGTAGCTATGCCATCAAAACAGGGAGTTATTTTTAAACTCCAAAGAAGATATTTGGAATTCAAACTGCTAATCATATTTGTGTAGAAAGGCAAGGAAAGTTTGTAATAACATACATATGTATTGTACTGCCTTATTTGTGTTCATTAAAAGCAAATGCTCTCTGTAGCCAAAAGAACAGAAGCTTGCAGCAATAGAAAAGCAGGCTTGGCTGGTTAAAGCACAGCAGTTATTTTACTTCAACATGTGTTGTTTTTCAAGCTTCTAGCAGTCAGTTCTCTGCTGGAAAATACATGGTCATCCATGAGGGCACAGGGAGTTGATCAAGTAATAAAGGCTTTGCCTGATAAAAGCTGATCTAGTTCTAGGGGCAAAAGAGCAAAACTCCTTCTACAGGTCACAATGGCATTTTATTTCCACTGCTTCAAATGCAGGATTCCTGTTTAATGTGTTTGATTTAATAATACAAATAAAACATTGCACTGTTGTTTTTTTCTTTTTTCTTGAGCACAGTAGAACATGCAATAATAAACTTATAAAAATCAGCTGAAGGCAGATCTGACATTCTTCCAACATCAAGATTTGCTGCTTTATAAATCTCTTCCCTCTGGTTACTTACTGACACGAATGATAGAGATGTCTGTGTCCTGGGCAAAAAAATGGCATCTTAGATACCATCATGATCTTAGACAGTCTCAAATTTTGCATTTTAAATTTGTGGTAGATCTCAAAAGCATTACAGATGAAACTATAGTCCAAGAAAGGAAAACATAAGCTGAGTTCAGGGAATAGTGATAATGATGGGATGAGTTTACCTGAATGAATAATGGATGGAGGGATGTCCATTCTGCCCTGCACTTTTAAAGCTTTTTGAGTTGAGCAGGCCAGAGGACTGTAAAGAGTTGTTTACCAGAATTATCCAATGACTTTTTAAAATCAGAAATATCTTCCACAGTAACTCTGTTTCGTCAATCAGATCAGCTGTAAATGAGGCTACACTGGCTCCTAAGTGAAAGTACCTACTGAAATAAATTATGCCATATGTATATAGCCATAAACACAGCTGATTGCAGTCCACCACAGTTAAAGGCACAAATGGCAGAGATGATGCACAGGGTCTTCCACTTTCTCTTCTTCAGGCTCTGGGTACTGTAGTCTTATGCTCATTTGTTCTGTTTCTAAGGCAGTACCCCAAGTAAATGAGGTTTATGCAGACAGGCTGTCTGTCTCTGTAGCTTTCTGTCTTCCTGGGGACTTCAAGTTTCAGTCAAACTTACAAAGGAGTGGAAGCCTCTGTCATAATGGTAGACCTACAAGCCTCATAAAAATAATCACCTAGATAAAGTAGAAATAACAAGCAAATGCTCTAATTGTGTGAAAAAGTACTGAGCGAGTCAGTGTGAGCTTTGTGACTTTACTAGCAACTCCATATGGACAGGACACATGGCAGATGCTCTGATCACATGAAAAGCTTCAATTGGAGCTTGCAATCAAATGTAAGACACAAAGATTAAAAATAAATAAACAACTTTCTTGTTTCAGGTGCTGAAAGAACTAGTTCCTTTTTCAGGACACCAAAATGAGAATAGAAATGGGAGGCAGAGAAAATCAGTCTCTACCATATGCTCTTCCATGTTCCCAAACATTTCTGCTTTACTTAATGTTATCACGGGTGGCTACAGCAGTGGCTTGTGGAAGCTTCCACTTGCAGCAATTTCTCTTGCACAAGAACAAATGGTGCTTAATATTAATCATTTTTCAAAATATTATTTTCCCTCATTTAAAATTTGATCTTAAGTCCTAAGCTTGTCAAGTTTTTTTTCCAACTATACTTGGAGTTGAAATGACAAGCTGTTTCTAAATATTTTGAAATTATTCTGAATACGTTATCTTTTTCTCAGTTCTCAGTTTCTCAAAACTAAAGTACTCAAATGCCATCAGCCATGTATGCACAGGGTATGCTGTCAAGTCCACAATTTGGTCTCTACTTTTGCCAGATCATATGCCTCAAAACACAGTCAAATAGTACCTATATATATATATATATATATATATATATTTCTTGCCCTTTATACCAATAAAAAATTTAGAGGGCACGTAAAGCCAATCCTCATTATGAAACTTTGCCTAGATTAGATGCTGACAGTGATTTTTACTTCAGTGCAAGACACAAGGCAGACCAAGAAAGCAGGGGATTCCAGTTGCTGCAAACTCGAACTTTGGAATAAACTGTTCTGAACAACACTGTGACCATTTCATCCCTGAAATCTAAGGAGCAGGACAAAGAACAGAAAGGTCCTCTGCAAGGTCTGAAATGGGTCAGAAGCACGCTTAATGTGATGGGGCACACCAGTACTCCTATGGACATTGCAAATGAACACGGCCATTATGGAGACATCTTGTTGTGCTGGACCATGTTGTTTATGAGCAGCACACTCAGCACAAAACTGTAGCCTTACAGTAACCCTTGTTGATTTCAAGATGTTTGGCTACAAATAATGGGAAAATGTGTTGGTTTATTTCAGCTCATATATTGCCAAAACAAATAAGCAGGGAAGCTGCTTTCATATCCAGGATCACAGTGTCAGTTCCTGACTTTATTTCATATATCAAATTTATTTATTTTTTCCAAAAGTGACTAATGATAATGGATGGTTGCTCTCATCCCTGTTATTAGTTTAAGTGAAGTCAAATCAGTTTTGGCTTGGACTAGTATGGATCATAAAAGCCTTTGCAAAGTATGTGTTGTTCACCAAAGTACTATATATTTTTCTTTATATCCTGCATAGTCTTCCTATGTTATTTGGCAAATGCTTGCTAAGTGCTAGGAGTAAAATGTTTGCTTAAAAAAAAAAAAAAAAAAAAAAAAAAAAAAAAAGAAGTACAAAAGGACACCAGCTGGCAGAAGATGTCATAGTAATTGTTAGGAATTCCAGTTTGTTGCTTTGCAAAAGGTAAAAATATGACATTGGTTCACATCTCCCAAAGAGCATTTCCAGTCCCTTACAGCCATAGTGCATGATTATGAGGAGTTACAGATCTATAACTGCCTTTTGTAGAGATTTGTGGGCAGAAAATTATCTGTCCTTTGCAGCCATATAACTACATCCCCCAGAGCAAGCTCACAGCGCTGATGTACCAGACCTAGAGTCGTCGCATCAGCCTCCACATACCCGCAGCACCATGCTCCCAGGCAAGTTGTGCTGGTCACAGAGCGGTGGCCCACGTCTAGCACCTTGAGTCATATGATAAGGAAAAGATGCAGAGGAAGGCTGCAGGGGGGGACTGATCTTGTAGACAAGCTTTTAAAATCCTTTTTTTTTTTTTTCTTTTGCATGGGACCCTTGTCTGCAACGTGTCACCTCCTGTGCTCTCCCCTAGGCTGTGAGTCCAGGCTCAAGCCAGAGTCACCTGAGAGATCAAACTTAAGACTGACCATTCCCGAACTGCCATAACCAGCATGTGGGGTCTTGGTGTGGGAGGGAAAATGTGCAGAAACTCCATGAAAAGTGTGAGGGGGAGCAGGAGGTAGGAGCTAATTAAATGAGTCACGCACTCAATATGAGACACTTCACAGAACCTCCTCAAGTTTCCTACCAGTGCTGCATATCCACAAGATGGGTTTCCACTGAGAAGTGTAGCCACTCGAGTGCAAAGAAGCCCATTGCTGCATTCGTGAACCATTAAAGTCAAGAGGGGGAGATCTCCCATCTTCCTTTTCCCCGTGTCTCATATTGCAAATCTAGAGGTTATTCACAAATACTGCATATATTGCCACAGGGTAGTATTAATGTTTTAATAAAAAAATCCACTTGCATATTCTCTTTTTAGATGTTGTTTTAGAGTTACTGTAGTAACTCACTACAGCCCATTATACAGCAAAATGAATGGTATTCTAAAAAGCTTTCCTGCTTTTGGGTATGAGAGAGACATTTGGTGTCTCAAGAAATAAGTAACACCTGACTGCATTCAAAAATCACCTTTTTAAGTCCATCAGCAAAGTTTATTTGCATGGAGAACTGCATTTTAAAGGTTAGGTTACCTGCCTGTTATCACACAAATGCTATCGTACTGCTTTAAAAGAGAGTGCTCGAGGCCATGACAAATTACTTTCCCAAATGTTCTTACTATTAAAGGCTAAATTCAGTGAACCAATAACTTTCTGTTAATTTGTAACATTTTCTGAAGTGCTGCCTTTGGAATAGAAAATGAAAATAAATTATCCTCCAGTGCTTAAAGATGCCTTCCTTGCATGTAAATGCGATCCAAAGACTTGAAGACTACTGAACAAAGTTTCTATGTGTGTTTGAGATCTGCAGACTCTAAGATTCAAGGACCCTAACAATCCATGGGGACACAGCAGCCACTGACACTTACTCACCTGTGTTATTCCTAAACCCTCAGGTTTCAATGGCTAATCTAGTCCAAAATAAACACATCTTAGAATTCTCATTTCTTTTGATAACACACAGGAAGCACACCTTTGTATTGTGAACACCAAGGTACAAGCTCTTTGACTGTTTTAGAAATCAACCAAGATATAAACTGTGTGTTCTGTAAGTTATACAGATGGGACTAGCACACAAGACAACCCTTAAAGTAAATCAATTTATTTAACTGACAGAGACATCTAAGATATATCTGCTGGTCTTTTTCCCATCCTCAGTCTTATGAAATCCTAGAGGTAGCAAAGACATCAGAGAAGACTGCAAGTGACAACAGCAAATCTGCCCAACTGAGAAACTTGACATTTGGGGTTCTAAAGGAACATCTGAATGGAGAAAGGGCAAGAAGTCAGGGCCAAATCAATAAACAGAAGTACTGAAAATCTTTTATCCTGCAGCATACTCCCCCCAATGAGAACCTCAACTTAATGCCAGTCACTGTCTCCCTGTTCAACAGTATTTACCAGCTGGTGGCAATTCTGAGAGCAGAGTGGGGAAAGATGATAGTCCAGACAGATGATACTCCATAGCTCTTTGAACATCCCCTCCAGACCTGCAGATCTATAAACCTGAAAATAAGGAGCAATAGAATAGGTTTGAGTGACAGAGAGGAACAAAAGGCACTTCTGAGGATGTAAGGATGGGGAGCAAGGAATAGCTTGAACCTCTAGGGAGTGAGTACAATCCTGCTAGGTAAGAGTTCCAGTCACAGGGCTAAAGAATCAGTCTTTTATTTTCTTTCTCCTTAGTCTAATGAATAGCAGTTATTCACATGGGGGAGTGATAAGGACCTTTTCAGCAGGAGAAAGAAGAAAAGAGGCTGAACCCTTAGAGACTGAGAAGGCTGGTGAGCAGTGGTGGAATGGAAGAGCTGTGCACTGGGCCCAGCTTCAAACCGGACAGAAAACGGAGCTGGAAAGAGCGGTTACAACCCCCAGGTGACAGTCCTGCTCATCATCTGACATACACTGACAGCCTTAAAACCCAGGCCTGCCTCTGCCATTGCTGCCAGACCTCTTTGTTCTCGTCAACCCCTGAGGCACGGCAGTATTTGACCCTCCAGTCTCCAGCTCCCTGGACATGACAGCAGTCATGTTCTGCTTCAGGGCATGCCAAAAGCATTATGGTCCTGACAGGACCCAGTGCCTGTGCATGTATCTCACACTGAAGCCCAGACAGGATCCATGGACCCAGTGTTCTCTCCCATGGGGCTTGCTCCACTAGGTGTTGTCCGAGCTCTTTGGTTTTAGACAAAATATATTGTTAGATATTGCTTTCTCCTAAAACATGGCTGGGGGAAGAGGAGATACTATTCCTCTTAGGTACACACAAATCAGTGTTTAAGTCCTCATGCGGCAGCAGCTCTGAGTTCATACATGTGGGACTGCAGCCCCCAGCCCACTGAATTACACTGACCATCGGAGTGGGCCTACACTGAAACAGAATTAATTCAGGACTGAGGCAGAGGAATCACAGAAAGAAAGATGGCTGTCTAACCCTTTTTACTGCATGTTACCCAGTGGCTGTAACTGTATATAGCAGACCTTAGACTGGAGACTGTCACTCTTTCTTTCTGTGTGAGCACTATGGTAGAAAACCATGCTCCAGCCAGAAGGAGAGTGTGACAGGAGAGGTGGAAGATATTTCTTTCTTTCAGCAGCCCCTTGGCTTCTCCTAGTCAGTCCCTAGCAGAACAGTTTTGTTGCTTGCTCATCAAGGGACTGTAAATTCCCTGAAGTCAAGTCGAATCAGGATGCTGCTTTTGAAAAAAGTCCTTTAATGATCAGTTTAATGATATAATTGTAATAAAGTTGCTGATTTACTAAAAAGAGATTTTTTTTTTTTTAAAGATACTACAGGCATTTATGTATTTGTGGGGCTTTCAAGAGCACAAGGAAAATATTGTTATTAAAAGCCCATCTCAAGCCCGTCAGTCTCCTTAGTACTACACAGGACATGAAAACAAGAACAGTTCCGTCGCTGAAAAGCTTTGACTCTAATGGATAGTTTTGTACAGGGGCAGGGAAACACAGGCAGGATCCTGATGGTTTTGGAAGAAGGAGACAGCTATCAGCAATTCTCTGCAATAAAAATCTCTACTGGTGATGCCAGAAACCCTACATTTGTAGAGATTATCACAAGAAAGGCTTGGTGTCCTAATTAATGGACTGTCAGCTTCACACAGCTTCTGCCCACATACGATCAACAAAGATTTTGGATAGGTACTGTTTTCACACCACTACTGTTTGCTAGAAGAAAGCTAATTACCAATTGTTCCCATCCAAGTTAGAATTTTAAAAACAATATTCTTTGTAATTTAGTATGTAACAAGTGTCAAAAGCACCTTTAGGCTGTGAATTAGCACAATACATTAGATTGCATCATGCCATGAGCAAACTTGTCAACATTCAGTGGGAACAAAGAATTGCTGGGCTCACAACCAGCTGTTGCCAGACTTACAAGAATTCTGTAGCTCTGAACTCCCTTCAGACCGTTCGATGTATCGCTTGATCGTGATTTCTGTGCAAAGTCTGCTCCTTGGCAGATGGCCTCTGTTCATAAGCTAAGCAGGTCATGTAAGGATCATCACAACTCCTGTTGATTTCTTGAGCATCTGGGCCCTGACTTCTCCGACACAAAAGTAAATCCATCAGCATTCATGAGAAAAATAATCCTGGAAAACAACATCTTTATTGCCTTAAGTATTAGGCACTTCACTATGATTTGGATCCTGCTTCCCCAAAGTAATTATCACTATGTCAAGATTTCATGGTAGGAATCTAAATAAGTTGGCTACAAGCAGTGCCATCACTGCACCTACCTGTGTTTCACACTTATCATGGTCTGAACAAACTGCAGTTAAAATTGTTTATCATTTTAAAACCAGATTATTTAAAGAAAGTATGCAAAGTACAAATGGATGGCTACTCTGTATGCTATCATGTCACCATTCCACAAGTAAGACTGTAAGAAGAATTCAGGTTTAACATTTTCAGTTTTGATAGCAGGGGAAGGAAACAAAACACTAATATCGCCTTCCTCAGAGTCTGTTGGCAGTGTGAACAACTCAAATTTTACCCACTATTTTATATATTGAGGCAACTAGAAATGCTTGATGGTTTACTCTAGATGAAGACGACTAGCTTCTTTAAACAAATGAATATTCACCTGGAGTGTCTGAAACCAATCAGTGTCAAATCAATAACCTGGAGTTTGAAATTATTTCACCAGTGCATCATCTAAATACCCAGAAATGCAGAAAATAAACACAGAATATGAATGCCTAATAAAAAGCTGAATTTTTATCATAAGATAGTGATCCAAAAGTATTTGAAATCAATAGCAGTATCACCCACAGCTCACCAGGCTTTAATCTGAAATGAATCCCATTTTTAACAGATTCCTTGTACTATACTAAAAAATTTCAGTTTGCTTGTAGCATGAATTTTAGAGCAAGAAGGATCCCTTGAGCATTACATGTGGGCACGAACCCTGTTATTAAACACCGGCTCGTTATGTGCCCTTGCAAGAAGAAGTGTGATTTACAGCAGCTTTAATACACAAGCCCCCTTTGCTGAGAATTTTTCTATAAACTGTATGCCCGGATGATAATAAATCCCCAACCCCTGCTATTAGCTAAGCCAGTCCCTGTTCAGCTTCAGCCTCTACACGCAGGGCGCTCGAAACGATGAAGGAAATTTAGGCAGCAACTTCATAGGGGAAGGTTAACAACCGCCCAGGATCAGAGGGAAGGCTGCTTGGATGCTTTCAGCTTGCAGCTTTCCCTCTCCCTGACCTGGCAGCGGCTCTCGCACAGCTCAAGGCAAGCCCGAAAGTTGCCGGGGGAGCCGCCGCCGACTCGGTGAGGAGCGGATCGGATCGGAGCGGATCGGGCGCGCCCCCCGGCGCAGGGCCGCGGAAATCCCCGCGGATCGGATCGGGGCGGATCGGATCGGGGCGGTGCGGAGCGGGGCGGAGCGGAGCGGGGCGGGCGGCGCGGCCCTCCCCGGGGCACCGGCGGCTCCGTCCCGCTGCCGTCGAGGGGAAGCGGCGGCGGGGACCGGGGGCGGGGGCAGGAGGGGATAAAAGCCCCGGCCCGCGCCTTGCTGCTGTGGCTGGCAGTCTCCTGCCTTCCTTCTTCATCCTCATCATCTTCATCCTCCTCCTCATCTTCTTCATCATCATCATCATCACCATCCTCAGCCGTGCTGCCGGCGCTGGCCGCGACCCCAAACTTCCCCCAGCCGCCGGAGAGGAGAGGAGCGGAGCATGCGGGGCTGGCGGCGGGGCCGGCACCGGCACCGCGTTCCCCGGCCATGAGGCGGCCGCCGGGCGCTGCAGGTAACGCTGCCCGCCGGGGGAGGGGGGGAGGCCGGAGGCGATCTCAGCCCGCCAGGCGGCGGGGGGAGAGGAGAAGAGAGGAGAGGAGAGCAGGGGGGCGAGGGGCTGCGGGGTGCGGTGCTCCCCGCCTGGCTCGCCTCCGAAAGGGTCGCCGAAACTTTGCCCCGGGTCCCAGCACTGGTCCTCGGGGTGCTGCCCCGAGCCCCCGCTGCGCAGGAGGGGGGCTCTGAAGTTTACGCTGTGGGAGAAGCTCCTGGAGGCGGTGGGGATGCTCCGCTGGGCAAGTAAACTTTCGTGGGATCTGGCATCGCTTGGAGACTGGTTGGTGGTGCTGGACGTGAGGCACCGCTGCTTGTCACTGCGTTTTTCTTAATTATTTGGCGATCTCCTTAGCAACTGAAGTCGTCCGCGAGGTTGGAGCTAGGACGCAGCTTGATTTACAGAGTAGCATGGCGAAAGGGGTGCCTTGCTGGTCCACTGAGCGTGTTTCCCTTCTGCTCTTAAAGAGGGGCAGGAGCTGCGGGATGCTGACTTCACGTAGATGGTGGTGCCGTAGACACGTTGCCGCGATCAGCCCAGCTCAGTCCCTGTGGCACGTCACCCTGCTGCTCAGTTTTCTTTAAGCCAAGTGAATTACCATGGGCGCAAAGAAATAAATAAGTCTGTCTTCAGAGAGATTCGGTCCTTAGTGAGGGATGTGTGGGAGAAAATAGTTTTAGTTGGCCAGGTTTACTGGGACAAATTCCTCCCCGATCCAGCACTGCTGAGATCTGGCCAGGTGCTGGCCAGAGAGACCACTCCATTTGCCAGGCTGACCTCAGGATCAGCTTGCTGCAAAGGTGATGTAAAGCCATTTTTTCATCTCTGTTAGGTCCTGCACCAAGCACAGCTTAGCCCAGTTCAGGGATTTAGTCCAGTATATCAAGGCATCACCCAGACGTACTTCACCAACAGGCTCTGCTCCCCAGTCTGTCATGTCACTGAATATCATGGATTATGATGCCTGGGTAATCCAGATCTGCTCCGTCAGAAACGCTGAGCACAGCTGTCAGAGGCAGGTTCAATGCAGAGTGCCTTTGCATCCTAGAGTGTTAAAAGCAGAGTGAAACCTGGAGATGTGTGAGGTGGCCACTACAGTGATGTTTCCTTGGACTGTTTCCCCACTACACACAGAATGGAAGTCTGTGCAGACCTTCCTAGTAAGTCTAACATTTAGAAAGATTTATTATGTGAGATGCCACTAGTCTGTTTGCAATTAATGGTTCTATCGTGTACTTAAGCAGGATTTGTAAAGTTAGGCTTAAAAGTATTAATAATTGTACTTCTATAATATTGTTGCTATAGATGACTAAAACCCCATTTTGATGGTCTTCCCCCCCCCCAATTGTTCATGATGAAAGCTTTCTTAATTATTATTTTTTTCATAAAAAAAGGACTGTGAGGAAACAGTTTTAACACCTGTGCCATCACCATTTTGTTTCATCTGTTATTCTATTTAACTAATAAGTCCTTGATTCATCTGATATCTAGACAAGTGAAAGGGGGAGAGCAACTGTGCGGGCATGCAAGTCAATGGGAAGGTGCAGAGGTGGGTGAATGACTTGTGGGCTGGTGAGATCGGCTAGGGGACTGTATAAAGTGGGAGGATGTGGCACAAGAAGAGCTAGGAGATGTGGAAATAGTGCAGACCTGTTGGAAGATAGACTGAGGTCTTTAATATTTTTTAGTGTTTGAGCTTGTGATTCTATAAACTCAACATTGGGGTGGGGGAGTGGGGGGGTGTATACAAATATTTGCATTTTCACTGTGCAGAAAGTGCCAGCCAGGAGTGAGACTGTTTGCATCACCAGTGTATAGGAAGATGTTATTCCTACTGTAAAGCAGATCGATCCACTTTAACACTGAAAAGACTAGTGGTAGTGTTTGCAAAAGCATTCAGGTGACTTGTAATTTCCAGTCCCTTTCACTACTTAAATTAAAAACGGTGCCACATATATATTTTTAAGCAAAGTCTTAAATGAACTGAGAGAAATAATTTGGTATATAGGTTTTCCTGGAAGAAACAGAAAGCTGGTGTAGAGATTACAAATGTAACATTAATAGGAGAGAGAACCCAGAGAAAATGGTAATGACTGTTTAGGACATTAGTTGATTTTTGCAGTGATAATTGATAGTGAGGAAATTCACAGGCATCCAGCATTCCCATTTTCCATAAGCAGCTCTGGGTGCTTGTTAATTCCGAAAACCTTATAAAAAAAAAAAAAATCAAAACCAGGAGCCAAATCATCTAGGAGTTGATCTGTTGTAGTCAACTGTTGCTGACAACAGAGAATATTCTCCGTGATATGAGAATACATCCTGCATTTCTTCTTAAATGGTTAAAAAACATGTGCACCATTACTGCACAGATGATTCATCTCAGGAAGTACTGTGTTTTTGGCAGTGAACTTAAAATATCACACTTAACACCACAAAGAAATGATTTCTTTGAAAAGAATTCAAGTGCAAATCCCCCCACCATGCCCTTCACTCACAAAAAGCCATTTACCCAGCTCATTCAGAAGAGAAGTGAAAATGGTGAAGTACTTAGCCAGAGCCTGTTGGCACATGTTAGCTGCTAGTATTTAATAGCATTAATTCTTGAGAAAATATGTAATATTGAAGTTTGCAAAGTGATACTTTTATAAGACCCCAAGTCATATTGGGATGAAACAAAATGCTTTTAAACATAAGGCTAATTGTAAGCCTTTTTCTTCCTTGCCACTTAACAGCTGCACATAACCAACAGCTAACTGTTTATGCAGCCATTTTGAATGGGTTCAAATGATCACATAGATTATGAATATTTGTGTTCAGT
The DNA here is from genome assembly GCF_009769625.2 of Cygnus olor. Classification (NCBI taxonomy): domain Eukaryota; kingdom Metazoa; phylum Chordata; class Aves; order Anseriformes; family Anatidae; genus Cygnus; species Cygnus olor. The sequence goes on along the minus strand of NC_049169.1, from coordinate 33,605,423 downwards.
ATGCTTAGCTTTGCTACCAGCAAGTGTAATTTATGCAGAAGTGTGGAGGAACACAAGTACTCAAAGGATGGAGCAAGCTGCACCTCAGCAGCCCAAACCTCCAGAAGGGCAAAGGCCCTGTTGAGGTTAAAAGCACTGCACTGTGATTTGGGCACAGCAAGGAAGGTTTCTGCTTGGTAGGGTGCTCTCAAAATAACCTGGTATGTGTATGTCCATAATTTGGCTTTGCCTTGACAAGCAAGCCAAGTTGAAGCAGTTCTCATTTGGCAACTTTAAGGAGCTTTGGAAATGGACAAGCAAGTTTTCAGCACTTGTAGACTGGTTTTGCTCCTTGGAATTCAAAGTTATGCTGATTTACACCAGCCCCAAATCTGCCTTTGGGACTTGGTTGCAGGCGATCTCACAGTTTCTGGGGAGTTAACTGTAGGTGTGGACAGAAACAAACATGCAAGGCTATTTAGTGTATTCAGCTTGGTAAGCCTTCCCAAACTGGGCATTGACCTAGTACTTTCTGTTTGGAGTATCTCCAGGATTGCAGTTATATTCAACACAGGAGCTGATTTTGAAAGTGCCATTCATCTTTTTGCAAGTGCAGTTCCATGAAAAATTAGTCTGCAGAGGCTGCAAAATCAGACAGTCAAATATTAGTGGAAAAGGCAACCTATGCAACATTAAATTATCCCCCATTTTGTGAATGTGTTATAATTCAGTCTTTATGCACCAAGGTTTTATGATATACAGTTTTCACATACCTTGTTTCGAGCAATGTGCTAACTAAATGAGCAGTTATGAAAATCTTTTTACATCTTTCAGTGTTTCCATTGTGCCTTATGTACTGCTTGCCATACAAATCCACAGTGGAGTACAGAATCGTTTCCTGATGTTCAATTCTTTAGCGCTTTCATAGGTCTCACCCTCTAGATGAACTTATATCTATTAATTGTTTCCATAAACGACTAGCTAGCTAGCAAAAACACCTCAGCTAGGTGCTTAGGATTGGTTAAAGCTAATTCCTCTTGGTTCCTAACTTCCCACTGACAACCACACGTCGTTAGATACTTCAAAATGACCTAAAAACCTAGAAGACTTTAGAATGAAAGCTTAGTATCAAGATTCATAATCAATTAATTTATTTTTACAATATTCTTATACTTAACATTATGTTTCTATATTTCTTTTATACACATGGGAGCAAGGAGAAAACTTTATAGTCAAAGCTCTCAGCTAGAGTCGTATCATTTTGACTTTCATCTAGACACTTCTTCAGATCAGTCCTTCCCAAATTTAACATATACAAGCTCCTTATTTTCTGAGTCTCAAGCTGATGACTGTAATAAGCTCATGATTTTCTAACAGTCACCAGTTCACATAATTTGCTTGATGTCACAGGAATTCTGTGGCAGAAGCTAGGATATGTTGCAGTTGTCATGTACAGGCATTTACTTAGCTCTTGGTGTAATCACCCTTTCTTTTCCATGTTCTTCAACAGATCCTGTGCACAGTATGAGAAAAGGCTTTGGGAAGGGAGAAATCTAAGTGATCGTGTAACTAAGGGATGTATATAAAAATTTAAATGGCACAGAAAACCTTACTTGTGATGCTAATTTTTGAATATTTGATTTGGCTGCCCTGTCACTCTCTTAATATAGTTTTGGGGAATGCAAGCATTTAAACCCAATGTATATATAAATTCTCGTGCAAGGTGAATTCTCCCCTCCTGCTGCCTTCATATTTCTTCTTTTGATGGGTCATTTGAAGGTTCAGCTCTCTGGATTCATACCGCAACCTCTACCATTTGACTTAAGAATAGAAGACTTGGCAGAAGACAGCAGCCTGTCAGCTTGGCAGCGTGTTAGAGAGGAGGGGAATAAGGAACTGAGGGGCAAGTGGAAATTAGTGCATTTCACATTAATTAATTGATTGCATAGGTAATCTTAGACTCACAAGTAGCAGATGCAAATTCTCCATAGAAGTGTGTTTTAATGTTCATCTCTTGATACACTTGTCTTTCTTATGCTTAACCCTTTTATGTCGTTTATCTCCTCCCCGTCTGCTTTCCCAGGCTTATCGTACGCTTTAGCTTTCTGTGCCCTGATGGCATCCAAACTATCTCATGCTTGCTTCATTAGCTACAATGATGATGCTCCATTAGCATCCTCCTTTCCTAGTTTTGCCCTTCCTTTCCCATGCATATCTTATCTTCTCTTTCCCCTTAACCCCTTCTTTGCCTGCATCTCTGCATTAGTCCTCCACCTTCTAGGTCTTGATTTTAACATCCCTATCCTTTCTTCATCCATCTCCCCTCATCAATGAATACAACACCTTTTATTCTGCTTCTCTCCATTTAATTTCCATTTGATTCTCCCTGCTGCCCTCTGGCAGCCTCCCATCTCCCAGCTCTGGGACATATCAGTGTCAGCAGCCCGGAGGAGCTGTCAGTGTGGGGTTGCCCTGCTCAGATACTGTACCAACGGGTGGGTGAGAGTGGAGGAATGAGTTTGAGTTTAATATGTGGGAGCTGAATATGCTTGATCTGTGAAGGGGTGGGGATAATCCATGCATATGGATTCACCTGGGAATTTACTGGCAAACTCTTAACAGGTATCCAGGGAGAGCAAGAATGAACAGAAATGTTCATTGCTCTGCTAATTATGTGTACATTTTCCTAGGAGATGGCAAAAAACATATACCTTGGCATGGAACCACTAGACTGACAAATTTTAAGTCCCTGCTTCAAACTATAGTGACACTAAAATATTCTCAGAAGAGTATGGCAGGTTTTGTTCTTATTACTTGAGAAGGAAAATTAGCAAAACATTTTTTTCCCTTTAATGAGTTTTGAGAAACGTCTGACTCATCCTAACTGAAAGGTCCCAAAACTTCTGCTTGAGGTAGGCACAGGCATGAGAAATTTCCTCCCCTACAATTTTTTTGGCAAAGGTAGAAGTAACAGAATACCAAGCATTCCAGTTGAACACCTTGAATAACTTTAAAAATGGACTGTTGATACCTGAACTATCAGTTACTGAATTAAAAATAAAAATAATAATAAATCATATGACCTTTAAAGTTAAAGAGGCTGATAAAATTCTTTGCTTAAAAATGTGAGGCATTCTCTGGGAAGAAACACATATCGTAACTGCTCCCTGCTAGACAAAGCAATATTTTTGGATAAGATTTTTTGTTTGTGTTTGTTTTCCTCTTCTCTCTACCAGAATTTTTTTGCCTAGGCTGATTTGGAAACAGCTAGGAGATGCTTTTGCCCATTCAGGTTCCACAGATGAGCATTTCTGATTATTTTTTTTCTGTAAATTGTCAGAAATTGCATTCCTTAGTCCAAGACTGAAGAACGGTTGCATTTTTTTTGAAGAGGAAAACGTGTCTCTAATGTGAATGTTTACAGATGAGTGAAGAATGTCATGTTTACATAAAGACAACACTAAGCTAAAATCATCTAAGAACAACTAGATTTTCTAACTAATTGTATGAAACATTGATTAATTCACTGTATTTGTTCAGAAGGCATGCATAAGAAATCAGGCAGGGTATGAATGTTAAATGTTAACGTGCTGTACCTCTGTATTCCTCTTTTGACAGCGATTAGTGCAAAGCTAGCTGCACATGTAATCTGTGTCAAGGAGCACTGGGATCCAGCTAAGAGCCAGCGACAATGTCTTTAAACTGTCGGACGCTTCCTACTCGACTTGGAGTTTGTAAGGTGAACTGCAGAGGGCTGGCATGCCTCTTGGTCTTCACAGTGAGTCTCTGTGGCAGTGCCCCGGGGATGTGTCCAACAGCCTGCATCTGTGCCAGCGATATCGTAAGCTGCACCAGTAAGAACCTCTCTCGGGTGCCAGGAAATCTCTATAAAAGTATGAAAAGGCTGGATCTGAGTTATAACAGAATTGGATTCTTAGAGCCTGAATGGGTCCCGGTGCTGTTTGAGAAGCTGAACACTTTAATAATCAATCATAACAGCATTAGCAGCATTATCACTGGAAGCTTTTCCACAACCCCAAACCTGAAGTACCTAGACTTGTCGTCCAACAGCCTGAAGACGCTGGGCAGCGCCGTGTTCCAGGAGCTGAAGGCCCTGGAAGTTCTCCTGCTGTACAACAATCAGATAATGCAGATAGAGTCTTCAGCCTTTGGAGGATTGTACAAATTACAGAAATTGTACTTAAGCTATAACTCACTCTCGCATTTCCCGCTGGACTTGTACATTGGAAAACACAAGCTGACAGAACTCATATTGCTGGATGTTTCCTATAACCACATCCAGTCGATGCCTATCCAGCGCCTGAGTTCGGTGCCAGCCAAGCATCTCAGTGGAGTTTATCTTCATGGCAACCCGTTTTACTGTGACTGTACACTGTACTCCATGCTGATCTTCTGGTATCAAAGGCACTTCAACTCTGTCGTGGACTTCAAAAGCGAGTACACTTGTTTGCTGCGATCAGACCCAAGAGGTTACAATAAACTGCCTTTACTGCACGACAACTTTCTGAATTGCTCTGAAAGCACCATCAACAGCTCTTTCCAAGCCTTTGGGTTTATTCATGATGCCCAGGTTGGTGACAGGCTGATCGTTCACTGTGACAGCAGAATCAGTGATGCAGGCACGCACTTTGTTTGGGTTAGTCCAGACAATAAATTGCTGGAGCCAGACAAGGAGACAGGCAACTTTAGGGTGTTTCATAACGGGAGCCTGGAGATAACAGATGCCCAGCTAGAGGACTCTGGGGTGTACTCCTGCATTGCAATAAATAAGAAAAGACTATTGAATGAAACCATAGAGGTTAGAATAAATGTGAGCAATTTCACAGTTAACAAGTCCCATGCTCATGAAGCATTTAATACAGCTTTTACGACCCTTGCTGCCTGTGTAGCCAGTATTGTTTTAGTACTCCTCTATCTCTATCTGACCCCCTGCCCATGTCAATGCAAGACAAAGAGGAGGAAGAGGAAGCTGAACCAAAGCAGTGCCCACTCATCCATACTGAACTCCACACCGCCTCAAGAGCTGCCTGCTGATGAGAAGAAGGCCAGCACTGGCAAACGAGTGGTTTTCCTGGAACCTGTACACGAACCAAAACACAATCAGAATGGGAAAGTAAAACTGTTTCCTAATGACAATGCAATAGCTGAGAGCATCTTAAAAACCACTCGAACAAAATCCGACTCTGATTCCGTCAACTCTGTGTTCTCAGATACACCTTTCATGCCATCAACTTAGTTTGCTGCCTGTGTTTGTATTGTGCAGTCACATTTCTGAATACCTCCTTTGCTTGTAGCATCCATCAGGAAAAAGAAATAAAGAGAGAAAATGTTTTAAAAAAAAGTATCTATTGTCAGTCCTTGAACTGCGTCTCCTCTCTTTTGTGAGTGCAGGGCCATGCAACAGGGGTACCTTGCTTGAGAAAAGCAAACAGCGTGGCATTCATGTGAATGCCTTCGGTGAAAGCCTAGCCTTGGTTTTTACTCTCTGGGATGTATGCAGCCATCTCTCGTGCTTATTTAAAGGTGCTTTCAGTGCAGACAGCTGATTTCTCAGGGCAGATGCTGACTCCCACACGAGACTCTTGGTTCTTCTGAGTGCTCCCCTCCTCTGCGAGGAACATACGAGCAAACTGAGGTGGCTACAGAGGAAAGTGCCCAACCTTCCTGCAGTTCCTTTCACAGGTCCATAAAATCTTCACAATAAAATCATGGAGGAAAAGAGTTTTCCTGGACTGATCTGAACAAAAAGATTAGATTTGCCACCAGGATGCCTAGAAGTACTGGATAAAAGTTTATGGCCATAAACTGATAATGTGTTTTCCAAGAACTGTGTGAAAACTTTAAATGTGTGTGTTCATTTTATTCCAATCTCAATTGAGGGATTGCTTATGAAATGTAGTTGTATTTGTTTATAAATATTGACACATAAAGAAAACTGGTAAAAATTAACATGTTACCTTTGTAATTGCCTTAGGGGAGTTCTCGGTCATGAGGACTCGAGCTAATCTGCAGTAACTAATTAAGCTGCAATAATGTGATTGCTCATTGTCATTTGTCTTAACCTTCAGTGCTCACAATATGCTTGGTGTCACATGTGGTGAACAAGCCCAACACTGTCACCACGGCTCCTGCTTCATCTTAGGGGTGGGCTGCTTGTGTTTAGGGGTAACCTCACAAAAGGGAGGTAATATCTCATTTTATCCTTTCAGAGTACTTGGTTCCAGTAATCTCACAAAATGTGCTTCTTAATTTTTTTAACTTTTGTTTTTTTATTGAAGGAGGAAATAGTGCTTGGACAAATTTCTGAAAGTGCAGAACACTTCACACACAGTGAATTCAGAAATTGCAGCTTTTCCTCCGTGCTTGGCCCAGTCTTATACGTACTGCTTCCCTCCTTGCCCAAATGTATCATTGCCAAACTTTATGAACTCAGTAATATTGGCCTGGGCTGGTCATTCAGCGTTGTTTGCATGAAGTGTCATGTTATTGTAGAGAACTTACACTTATAATTGCTATTTCCATTTATTTATTTATTTATTTATTTAAAGTTTGCTTACGTTGGGATTGGGCTGGGCTTTGCCAGTCTTTCTCGCATTGAATGCTACCAACTTCAAAGGAGTTTTACAAGGAAATACAGCTTACCAAAGAATAATTGGAGTGTGTCTGTTTAATTAGGCTTTTGGGGAATATACTGAAATGGAGAAGGATAAATAAAATCGGAGTCAAAGTGCCACAGGACATGGCAACTGTAATTTATTTTTGTGAGGCTTACTGTAATAGTTGTTTGCCATTTTTCATGATTTCTTTTGAGAGGCCTGTTGTCATGCTCAAGCTTACATCTGGCTGAGCCAAAGCTATCAACAATTGATTTGCTACACGGAAGACTTGATGTAGCTAATTGTTTGAAAGCAAGCTGGCTGGAAAACAGATAAGATCAGGAAACGGTGTTGCTGGGTTGTGCACAAAGTACATGGAATTAAAAAACTGCAGGAGATTTTCATTCAGATATTTAGGGAAATGAAAGATAGGAATTCTTTTTCTAGGCTTAAAATAATAAATATTTAGGAGAGAAGGATCACCAAAGGTTTGGGTCTTTTGCTTATGCCTTTATCTATGTAAATTTAAAACTAGCTTCCACTATCAAGCAAGTCAGTGTCCTTTTTATAAAGCTCTTTTTTATCTGTAAATACACATTAAAACAAAATTAGTAAGTTTACATGTAAGGTCTGATGGAAAAACTGAAATGAGTGCTACAGTTGGGTCATCTGGCAGCGAGGGAAAGGCCTGACTTTTAAGACACTGACTCCTTTTTAAGATTATTTTTTTTTTAATTGAAAAGACTTAAATAAGCTGCATGATCTTCTGATTTGCCCCACTCGTGCTGCATGTCCTCCAATTTCTTCAAGGAGGGAATCAGGGACTGGGCTGAAATTGTGAGGAGACAGAGTAGGAAACTGAGATGCAAATATTCCCGGGGAAAGCTGTGTGTCTCAGTTACAGTGCTGGGCAGATGTCATGGTCCGTTGTCATACATAACATTAATTGACCCGGATTTCCATGTTTACAAGTGTGCTGACGGTCAATTCCAAATTGGAGTGGAAAAGCAAGCAGCCTGGTGCCTGGTGGCTGAGTGCCAGCTGCACTCATCTCCTGCACAGCTGGGGCTGAGCAGGTGCCCCCTCTCCAGCTCACAGGGCAGTGACACAGAGCATTGAACTATTCTTTTTGAAACTCTATGTAATCTTAAAAAGTAAAATAAAATATGGAGAGATCCTACACCCTTTGCCCATGGGGCTGTTATCCTGCTGGAAGAGCATAAGGCTTTGTGGGATCAGAGTAACGCTGCCAGATGAGTGGAGCAGCTGAGTGTTGATCTAAGCTGTGGATATTTGCTGTCGTTATTAATTGACTGTATTTCAGTGACTGCTTCAAAGCGCTCAGAGTTGCAATAGTGATTTATGAGCAAGGTGTTAAAACTGAATATTTTGGAGGAGCTGTTGGCTTGTTTGCTGCTGCTTTAAATATCACAGTCTCTTGAGTTCAGTAGGTGCAGCTTTAATAAAGATTTCTAAAGTCTTTAATGAATATTCATCATACCGCAACAATGCCACGGATATACAATCCCAATCTTTTCCTGGGGAAAGCAGCTGTTCCTCTTTTCCCACCAGGAAACCAGCCCCACTGAGGCTCCTGAGCTGGGATCCGACACTGTTGGGCCATTGCACAGCCTCACGGCACCCAGGGGAGCTGCAGTAACAGGAGGGCTCAGGGCCGGTGCCACCCCAGCAGCTCTGGTGTGGTCTGGCAGGCCTGTCCTACTGCTCTGCTGTCCCCATCAGTACACATCTTGGTTTTCAAGTTACTGTTTCCAGCAAGCCCCAAAGAGCTGTATGTTATTTTTAATGCAGAGTGAGCTTAGTTCTGCAAGGTGTCGAGTGCTTTGGCTCCAGTCCAGCCATGCTCTTTAATCTCATTTGCAGTAAGGCAGAGGTACCAACCCACTGGCAAAATGCATGGCTGGGCGTGGGGTTGCTCCCTGCCTGTGCTGGATGTCCAGCAGGAGGTCTTCCATGTGCAGCTCAGATAACCTTGGTTGAGTTTTTTTTCTCTCTTGTCTACTTCCAGTGCCTGATTTTGCCACAGAAGATCGTAGGAAAGGGCTCTAATCTATAGCTGAATACAGGATCTTTTCTTGGGGCTCCCTTGAACCTAGGTCCTCCATTACTTTAATTTTGGTGAGTGGCTTTTCTTTTACTCAAGGATCTCTTGCATCAGCTCCGGCTGTCTCACAGATCAAAAATAATTAAAACAGCCGCAGGTGGCTCTCGGAGGCAATGTCATTGCTGCCGTGTATTTCTAGTACTGCCCATGTCTGCAAGTCATAAGTTTTTGTGCATGTGCTGGAAAGCAGTTATGTGAGGCCAGCATGGAGCCTCTCCGGCCTGCCCTGAGTGCAGTAGCAACTGCGTAACTGTACCAATAACTGCATAGCAAGCATAACAGTAACAATACCACCTACTCAGCACCTAGAGTAGCAGGTGAAAGACTGCTAGTCTTCTCCTCTTGACCTCAAAAAAGTATCTGAAGGCGACCACATGAAGATGAACACATTGTGGCCTTCTCTAAAGCAATGTAGAAGTGACAGTCCTCTGTAGACAGCCACCATCCATTCCTCCCAGCACATTTCTCTCTTTAGTGAGGTCAGGGGGCTTTAGAGGCTGATCAATTGGCTGCGTATATTGGCTGCACCTTGGCTGCGGCAGGTGCAGGGACTGTTTCCAGCCTGGTCCCTAATAGTTCTCTATGTCAAGACTGATTTCCTGACAATATCATCTGGACCTACTGCAAAGTTGCTGGATCAATTTAATTGATACTTCCAAACAGTTATTTCCAAATGGCTTCTAAATGATGGGAACTGGCATTGATAAATAGAAGCTTTTAAAAATACAGGATACACTTTTCATTTACAGATAGGACAATTTAGATTTTACTGACTTTCTTTTTGCTCTTTTTGGTAAATGATGCTTGAATCATTATATATATATGGGAAAAAAAGTGCATGTTCAAGTCATTTTTTGTGTTTCCACTATGTTTATATCTTGCAATTAGTCCAATAGGGCTCAGATGTGGATAAGAGAGAATTTGAGAATTAGGGGGATAAGAGCAAGAAATAATTTTGGTCAAAGTTAAGTTAGTATTTTTAGAAGGGCTGATATCTGAATTCTTACCTTCAGTGGGTACATGATAAAATCATCAGATTAAATGCTTTATGAGTTTGCCTAAATACAGATTTTTTTTGGTATTCTGGAGGGTCTTGGTGTTTCTAACAGAGTTCTGTCAGTAATACACATACGAAAGTGATTTGTAAAAAATCAAAGTGTAAGAATATAAATGTTTGTTTCTGAAGAAAAAACATCCCAACTTTGCTGAGGAGATCATGTCATAAGTAAAAGGACTGTGCCTCTCTGCCTTACTGAATATAAAGCTCTAATTTTAATATTAAAGAACTGAATAGATACAATGGAGAACATTTTTCTTTTGAACTACTGTTTTATTCTCCTATTAGGTAGATTTTTTTTCCTGATACAAATAATATCTTCCTTTGCAGAATAACTTAATCAACTGGAATAAATATCTTCTCGTTTGCTTCTTCTAATGAAGTGAACTACATTTGGTGTGTGAGGAGAGGACAGTCAAGAATGGCACAATCAGTTTGGTGACACACAGGTATCAGGAAAAGTCAGTTGGCAACTGATTTTTTTTCTTTGCCAGGCATCAACCTGAACTTTGTGTTAATTTAACTGAAATTTTCTGTCTCATTTGACTAACTTACTGTGGGTTATTTAAGTCTCTTTAAGCCTATTATTTTTCAGGTAAATAAGACTATTCATGCAACTTTTTGCATCAACTTCATTGATTTAAAAACAACAATAATGTGAAACAACTCTGTTAACGTTTATGTTAACATTTATTATTTTTTGCAACTCTGGTATACAGAGAGACTGTACAGTCTGCATGAATATTTCTGAGGACAGTCAAGGATCATCTGAAAGTATTTCCTTGGCAAGCTAGAGCCAGATTGCATCATGCAGACCTTTCCTAGACATGCGGGAAGATGCTTTCTTCAATCAGATTAGTTCGATCAACAAACTCAATTGAAATCCTCATTTAGCCCTACCACAGATTGCCTTTCCAGTTCGGTGCCTCTGTTTGCACTTTTGAACTATGTGTGGAGCACTACAGGCTGCTACAGCATGTATCCCTGATGGGAAGGTCAGTAGATGGGAAAAACATCAGGGAGGGAAGGAATGTGTTTTTTCAAGAGCTGCCAGCTTCTCTCCTCCAGGGTTAATAGCCAGTGGAGTCTAAAACCAAAATACTTACCAGGACCAAAGAAGCCATAATCAACAACTCCAGAAGGGGTTAGCAGCTCTGATGTGTGCTCCTTCTGCAGAGCACAGAGCCTTGGCTAGTGTAAACACTGCCCTTTGCATAAGACACAATGTCCTTTCACAGAAATGAAAGGATTTCTAGCACTTTCCCTGGTAGCTGAGGTGCTGTCGGCAATAATATACCACAAAATAAATTAACTCAGATAAGCACTGCTGTTGCCTGGAGCAGTTCAATTAGCCTTTTGCACTTGGAGTTGAAGGGTTTTATAGCACTAGATAGAGCTTTAGACCAGACTACATCTGACTTTTGCCCCCTTTGCTCTTTTTAACTGGCACCAGAATCAGTGAAAACCACTGTATTTATATATATATATATTTAACCATTTAAGACAAGTAAAATCTTAAGTCTTTCCCCAGGCAGTAAGCTATTGCTGAAACCTCGGTGGAAAGGAAACAAAGCTAGGTTTCTCCTGTTTTAGTGCCAAAACTGAGATTCTGATTTAAGCTGTGGAGGGAACAGTATTGGTCTGATGTTATTATTGCTGCTAGCACACTCAGGTTTGTCAATCAAGGCTGAGTCCTGCTGAAGATGTTTATCAAAGTAGAAGAGGGTATAAATGTTTCTCAACATTGTTTTTTAAAGCAGAAAGTATATTTGACCTATTGCCTGAAATCCTTTCAAACCCTAATTTTTAAACTAGCATTTATGAGGACAAGTGAATGACATTTATTATCGCAATCCAACCTGGTTGTACTGATTTGTAATTCTGGGATGAGAGAACTTTCCCTTGATTTTTTCTCTTCTTCCCTAAAGAAGATAGCTTATCTACTTTTCAATGCATATGCCTCCCCTTGCTTGTTTATTTTCAAGCACAGATAATCACTGCATACAATTTAAGCAATATGATCGTATTGCTGTGAATGGTATCTGTGATCCATATGTGCTGTAGAGATAAGTTGATTTGTTGAGTATGTTGTCTTGTGCATCGTTTCACATTTTAAAAATATATTTAGACATGCAGCTATTATTGTTGCTACATTTGTGGTATATAATTTTCTTAAGATTTCTATCCCACTACAGATATATATATATAGCAAAATGACAGAAATCATGGTATTTACTAAAAACATCTTTTTTGTCCTTTATTGTTGTAATGTCTTTTTCTTTTAGTAGTCCCAGCTATTAATTTGCACCTAATGCAGAGTCAGTCTGGCTTTCAACAACACCTACTTCATATCAGTTGTGAAAACAGTCTTCTTCTCTTAAGCTAGCTAGGCAAACAGTTTTTCTTTCTGAATACCAATATTTTAGCTCACATCTGCAAGGCCTGCAATAAAATTTCATCTTAGGTGGAGTCTATGTCTTGTTTAAGAAATGTTGCAGGTTTTTAGAAGCCATATTCTCATCATTTATTCTGCAAGAATTTTATAGGGTTAGCATCGTGGCTGCTGACATTATTGTTTTGTACTAGAGAAAATGAATTCTCATCGGTGCTCCATCTGTAAAATTGCCATTGCAAAGTGCCGTTTGCTTTATGCAGAGTCCTCGCGATGAATTCCTAGCTCAGTCATGTGCCTGTCATGGCTTGTAAGTGCCTGGGGATGGTAAGAACACAAGCGGCCAGACCCTGCTCCTTCCAGCAGAGAGAAATTGTTGGAAAGCAAGCCAGAAGGATCAACACGCTGTTTACTTGACACATCCATGGTGATTTGTAATTGTTTCATAATAAAGAAATGTAACAGAAGGAAGTTTTAAATTTCTCATCATTGTGATGCATGGTTATAAAGCTACCCTGTTATTACTGTGCCATTTTCATATTCTTTGAAAGTTTAAATAGAGCTCTCTCTCTCTTGTATAGACAACAATATCAAATTAGACCTATGCAAAATACTACACTCTCTGGGAATAACAAACTTCCCACAGCTCTTGTACAGCCTGGCACTGTAAGTTATAAGCATTGCAAAGGGTACATTCAGATATTACAAAGAATTATGGACTATTTCTCATTATTGCTGCAGGCATGTCCTCTGCTGTACCATGTAGGATGCATTTCATTAGGGTGAGGTGTGTGAGTAGTCCTTATTATTGAAACGGTGCTCAAGGGGCAGAGTGAGGCCTGGGGCTCAGGGATGGCCCTGTTCCTTTGTGGCTCAGAAGCAGTGAGCTCCGCTTGGTCCCCACGCTGCCATTATTATTATTATTATTTATATCATTATTATTATTTATATCATTAAAAATAGAAACACCATAGAGGGACCTTTCTGCCAGAGGAAATGCTACCCTTTGAGTTAAAGGTGAGAAAATAACATGCAGGGATCAGGTGTGAAAACTGGAAAGTAACAGCAGTACCTAGGGAGGAACTCAGGCTTCTGAAAATATCTTAAATCTTAATACTGCCTTAATGATTTCCTCCTGTATACCAAACTGAAACATTATTTGTTGTCTCAATAATGCAGATGCAGATCATTTAATCCCATAAATGAGCAAACCTTATACTTTCTGGGTTTTATCTTTAATTGTCATCATGTCATGGGTTTAGGCAACTTAGCTCACAGTAGGAAAATGACTGTAATATTAATCCATTATATCCCTAAGAGGCAGTGGATAATTGGAGTGATTTGTAAGAGGTGGCACAGGACTAATGACCTAGGTGTTTCCTTAAGTTTCTGTGCTTTTGAGTAGACCTCTAACTATCTTCAAGCTCTTGCTTATAAAAATAAATAACTTTCAGGAGAGATGCTAAAATCTCATTAATGAAGTAGCAGTTTTTAGGATTTTGTTTTCCATCTACAGAAAACCAAGTAACTACCTTAATTGTGCCCTAAAGACAGAATGTAACATTTTCTTCTTTAAAAATATATTCACTAGAGGGTGTGACATTGCAACAGGTTATGTGTGCTGCTGTCAGCTTCACCAATTAATATTGCACCCTTGTGGTGGGAGAATAGCTGACACATTAACGAGGAAACGTGTGTACATCCCTGGTGGCTAAATATAGAAAGGTAAGGATGGCTCTCTAAGGTTCCCCAAACAGCCAGTGTGGGAAAGCATGTCCTCATAAAGGCCAGAAGAAACACAGCTCTTCTGTCTGATAGCTTTGCCAACTGCAGCTGCCACCAGAACTGACAGATGCCACAAATTTCAGGTATTCCAATACAGTGATATAAAGCAGACTAGGATAAGCCTTATCTTTCTGATAAAGAACATTTCTCTTTGCCAGAGCTTGTGAGAGGAGTTTGATCAGGCCTGTAAGATTTGAAAAAGGAGCTTCATGCATGCATAGGAAACTGTAAGCCACAATTTATGACTCCTTGGATGACAACAGCAGAAGTACTGTGTAATGGTATTTTGGTAATGCCTGCTTTAATATCTGACACAGAGCATTCCTGTGGAGCTTGATTCATCAACAGCTGCAAAATGTTTTGATTTCTTGGGTCAGAAAGCATTACAATAGCTCATATTATATTAGGATCTGTCCACACCATGGACCCTTCTTGAATGTCTCCTGGCACCACAGTAAGTTTGCCTTCTACTTTACAGAAAAAATACTTTCACAGGTAGTTATCAATTTCATGGATGGTTACCTTTGTTACCAATATACAATGACTGTATTTTCAAATAAATGATGACTACTTGCTGTGACCATAATATTTTCACAGAGGCGAAAACAGACTCTACTGTAGCCTGCTGCCATCTGCTTAGGTTTCCAGGATAGTTAAAGGAGAGAGGAAATCTAGGGAGACAAATGTCATTGAATGTACATTAGCCTATGGAAATGATGCTATAGTCTAACTCTCTGAATCCTCTCAAAAGGTCATGACGCTGTTGGCAGCGGCATGTGTGTTTCTCTAACATCTGTGCTGGAAGACTCTCCAAAATCTGACATATGAAGCCAGCCCTTGAAGTCTAGATCTGTGCTGTAGTAGCCAGAAAGGAGCCCTGCTGATCAGTGAGGATTTGATGCCAGCTGACCTTTCCCAGCTGCCAAAAATGCTGATTTGCACTACAAGGATTCAAAGCCTTTCACTGCTGAGAAAGAGCGGTCAGTACTCACTGCTCCATGGAGTAGCACTGGTGTGTTACTGACACCAATCTGCTGAGACAAGCTGGGCTCAGGCTTTGCTTTCCACCAGCTCTGCTTCTTTCTGTGAACAATAGCAGAATCTGGAAGTACTTTTTTAAGCTCTTGTTTTCACTTGATTTCTACATGAATTCATGAACATAAGTCAGACTTACTTGCATGGCTCCTGTGCAGCCTTTTTCCCTTATCTCCTTTTCTCTGTATCTCATGAGCATTGCTCATGGTAACCTGAGGCTGACATGTGCACCTAGCAAGAGGTCCAAAGAGAACCCAGGAGGTCCAAAGAGGAGACCCGAGGAGTCCCTGAAAAAGTGAATAATTTGGAAATATCCAGGTAAAGTCTGGTAAAGTCTGGCAACATAGAACACATCATTCTGGATTGAAGCCAAAGCCTAAATTTATCTCTTAATATTCAAAGCGAGGTTCTTTGAATGTTTCAAAAATCCTCTGAAATTGTCAGATTGACACGAACAATATATATAAATACACTGTGTCTGTGAGCAATTTTAATTTTGGCAGCTGAAGCACAAAACCACTGCAGTTTTCTATCATTGTTTCCAATTTAAGAATATAAGTAACAAAACCCTCCAATTTAGTCACCCACTATCTAGCAATCACAACATCAGCGAAGCTGTTAAAGCTAGAAAAGATTTCAACTGTATTTTAGAAGAAAGGACAATAAGAGAAGCCTAGAAATCAGTAAAATTAAGTGTGACTTGAGTCTCTGAAGTAGGTAATCTGAGGGATGGAGGACATCAGGAAAGGTAGGAATTGCTGATATCTACATCAAATGCACAACAATAAACTTAGAGGAGACAAGTTAAAAAATAGGGGGGCAAAGTGCATTACATGGCACCAAGACCTTGATAAGAACCTGAAATCAAAAGGAATCATAAAACAAGTAGAAATAAGGAACATAATTAGATATGAATTTAAACAGAACATAGAGAGATCACAATGGTTAAGGTGTTGACGTTGTTTTGGGACATAAAGGCAGCAAAAGTCTGCAAGATATAATAAATACATGAGAAACAAAAGAAAGGAAAAGTAAAAGCTCTTTGCTTAACAGGCAATGCACAGAGTACTGAAGTGTTCACTGTCTACACACACAAAGATTAATTTCTGATCAGATACTTAACCACATTTAATGTGAGAATAGGAACATAGCCAGAATAGGGAGAAATTAGGTGAAAAAATGTCTGAATAAGCTAAGTGCAATTGAAACCACAAGGGCCTGATGACATTCACTTTTGCTTGTTTGAAGGAATAGGAAGAAATCTCTGAAGTACTCACTATTATCTTTTTGAAAACTCACAAAACATGGGCAGCTCCCAGATAATGCAAGAAGAGCAAATACAATACCTACCTTTTAAAAAACAGCCCAGGAATTATAGATTATTCAGTGTAAAGCCAGTTCCTGGAATGATTCTGGAACAAGTGGTTAGGTAACCAATTTATAAGTGCCTGGAGCATACTAAGATGATAAAAGCTGCTGACAGATCTGACAAGAACAAATTGTATTGACCCGATTCCTTTCTGACAAGTTAACTGGCCTTGGCTGGATAATAGGAACAGCTTTCGGGCCACCTGGACAGTAAAACAGTGGAACAGGATATTGACTGAGGCTCTTGCATGTGCTGGAAATGCTGTAGGCATCTTTGATCTTTCTTCAGTGTACGGTGTTGGTCTAGAGGATCTGTAAGGTCATTTTTGGCCCTATAGCTCTATGTAAGAGATGTTTGTTTAGGTCCCCCTAGCCTTGCCCCATGACTTGTCCTGCAGGTTTCTTGTCCTGGATGCTGGCAACAGAAGACTGTCTAAGATTACATAGAAATTCTTTTGAATAAAAGTGACTGGAAATTGAAATAGTTCATGTGTGCTGCTTCTTCTTCTAGAAATATGAGCAAAATGGAAGTATCCTTTTTTCCTTTTTTTTGGTTTTGGTTTTGCTCTTTAGGTTCATACAAATGGTAATTCAGAAATCTCCTCTGTCCCAACAGTGCGTTTGAAATAGTACCAGAGGATGCTAAATAAATTAGTTGTCAGACAAACTGTGGTCACTCCGTCACCAGAGCGAATGCAATTCTGTCCTGAAATCGTCTCGCACTGAACATTAGGCTTCTGGGAAAGGCATGGGCCACCATGGGAAGCAGCTCCACAAACCAAGTGTCATTTGGGTTCACATTTCAAATGTTTCCAAGTCACTGGACCAAGATATTGCTGTGGCTGAGAATGCTGATCATTCCAGGTGAACCTTTCTCTGTTCCGTAGCCTCTGTGAGAGCCAGCAGGTTTAACTTGTCTTTGGGGTACAAAGATGGGAAAACTTGTCAAACACTTTGGGGACCTTGAGGAAGTCTGGAGTCTGCTTGCAGTAAAGGAAGCATAGCATGAAAGAGTGGTATTGCTGGTTTGGTTTAGTGCCACTCAGCAGGAGGAAATGCACAGTCTGGGCTGGGCTTCTGAAAATGAAAGAGGTTCACTTCCTTGCTCAGAAGATGAGCCTGTCACCATAGATGGAACAGAAATGTTCCTTCTGCCCCACAAAAAAAATTATGTGATTGCAAAAAGTGTTCAAAAACAATGTGACTGTAGGGTTGCCTTCATTGTGTACAGTACACCTCATTTAACTGCTGACTACTTACTGATATAACCTGTAGGTGTATTTTCAGGTATTAAAATATTTCATCCTCAAATCCTATTGCATTTCCAATAGCACTTCCACTGAAATGGGGCATTGATCTGCTGGGTGAGCAAGGCAGAGCCACCTCACTACAGCTACCTCTTTACCACTTTTTCTGCCTTTTTTTTGAGGTCCAGCCTCTGTAGCAAAAGCCACCTTATACTCACATCATATATTTCTTTTTACAGTGTGAAGTAATGAGGAACCACAACGGAGGTAGAGATCTCTCACCACGTCAGTGGAAGACATTAAGATGTCCATAATAAGTGGCATGTATAAGGAGTCAGACCTGTCTCAAAATCTTATCAGCTAACAAACACAGAGCTGGAGTCTGAACAAGCTTGTGATTTTAAACACATCTGAAAACTTAATGTCTGTAGGTTTTTCTATTAAAATAATGAGACCTTATTAAAAGCTAATTGCTGTATTTCATTTTGAAGTGGAAACTCATAAAGAATACAAGACATATTTTAGCCTCATGCAGATTTAGGGCTTGACTGTTCTCTTTCACATGGTTGCATCAGAAGAAACTACTAAACATAATAAAATGACAATAAACTAGATTGAAAGCAGAATTAGGGCCCACTGTGCAGTCTGTTTTCTTCTGAGATCCTGACAGCAAAGCAGCAATGTGATGGAGATTTGCAAAACTAGTAATATTCTTCTCAATTTTTACCCCAAGTGTGAACTTTGACTGAGACATTTTGGATTTCCCACAGTATTTATATCCTAGTACACTGAAGTATTCAGGGCACATTCAGTCATCAGAAGCATGACACTGGGCTCCTTAATAATTTATTTTTCACATTTGATGGAGTAAAAAAAGGCTCGGAGTTACCAACATTCAGCTGAATGATGTCTTTTTATGTGACATGATTTTTTCTATCTTTTACATTAAGGACGCTTTGCATCTGTGACACTCTGGGACACTTTTGCAGAAAGCTGTACATGAGCATGACAGATGATAAAGCCAACTCTGGAGAGCACAAAATGGTGCTGAGTGGACTCTATTTTGGTCCAGGCTTCTCTTTAGACCGGCACTAAAGCTGAAACTGTATTCTAAGCAAGGAATGAGCCTTTTTACCTTGAGAAGATCTTTGTAACTTCAGACAAAGTTACTAAATTTACCTGTGCCTCAATTTCGCATAGATAAAATGTGAAGAATGTTCATGTACTGATTCACAGTGGTGCTGTGGGTATAAAACCCTAGTAAGGACTGTCAGACCCCAGGAACTGAGGCAGCAGTGCGGGCACTGGGGCAGTTATGCAGACAGCTGCTCTGGGGCCACCAGCTACAGATGCCCTCAGCTCAATCCAAAACCAAAGTGGGACCCAGACTCAGAATTTTCTGCCAGCCGCCTGGAAGTGTGTACCCCATGTTGCATGTCTTCCTAATCCAAATGCAAAAGAGCAGAAGAGCTGCTTCCTGGTGTCAGGTAGGTGGCTGGAAGTTTATGTTCTGGATAATTTTTCAATTTTCTGTCTACTTTGTAAATAAGTAACTTTTATTTTAAAATATTCATGTTTACCGACTCACCTTGAAAATGTAACACTTACAGAAAAGGGCAACACTATCCTCGGGTTAAAAATGGTGTCAGACTCAGATTCCATTTTCAACAGTACAGTCAAATAATTTATTTCAGGGCGTGCAGGTGTAGCTGAGATCAGACTCCAGCCTTTCGTAAGTAATCCATGCTCCTGTGGTTGAATGTCACTCACCTTTATGCACATTGGATGCATCTTCCAGGCAGAGAACTCATCTTGTGAGAGATGTTTCAGTTCACAGAGCAGCATTTCACAAAATATTACAACTGTCTCTTGTATTTTGCAGATGCAATTTCCATTCTATTATCTTTTCTCCTACACATTTTTTTCTGAAAGAATTATGTAAGGAGAAAAACCTCATCAGTAGCCTGACACAAAGAAAAACTATTTGTGATCAATGTAATGCGTGCATTGATTAAGTTCCCTGTGGAACCTTCAGCTCCGCGTCAGCTTTCTGAACGCTAGATTTTGCCTTTACATCTCTGGTGTAGCCAAGATGTGTAAAAATTAATGTAAGCTGACGACTTCTTATTAGTTACACATCTAAAGAGTCTCAAGTGGATAAGCTATTCCTCCCCAAGTCAGTTGTGACTTATACTTGCTAATTGGCTCAAATCTGCCTGTTTTAGATACTAGCATATAAATAACCAAGGGCAAATGGTGGCTAGAGCTAGGGCTTTTGAGTCATATCATGCCACAACTATTTTCATTAAAGCCATCTGCTCTCATTGTATCTCCTCAAGCCCAAATCTTTACAGAAAATATGTTTCAGAGCCAGTCCCAATTCTCTGCTTTGTAAAGCGACTGTCAGAGTTCCTGTCATGTGCTCGAAGATGGCATCGTTGGCTTCCTATGTGAGAAACGGGGCAGTCCAGGACTGCACGTATCATTCTGCCAACAGCCACGGGAGCAGACACCAGGAGGAGAGGCAGAGACAGCTTGGGAAAAACAAATAAACAAAAAGAATAAAGCTATCATGCTAGAAGGAGAGGAAATGTGTGAAGTAAAGCTGCTCAGAGAAGGCCTTGCTCAAGCATGAGCTCCAAAAATAACTGTTCCAGGTGCCTGAAACTGTGGTGGGGCTCAGGCTTTGTTTTTATGCACAGACTCAGTCATCATGCCACTGTACAAAAGGAGCTGTTTTTGTGTTGTCTGGAGTTCTCTGTATGAATTTGGGTAGCTATAATTTATTTTAATTTAAGATTAATTTATTGTGCTATTTTTAAAATACTTTTGAAAATATATAATACTATTTAATAGGAGATACAGATTTCATGCTACATTTTTATATGCACAAACTCCAAACCTACAGCATATTTGAAATGAAAATAATGAAGCACAAAAATCCATATTTCCACATAACCAGCAGAAAACATTTTGATGTTATTGTGACTGTTTTAATTTTTTTTCCTGCTACAATTCATTCATCTTCTGATGCATTCTGGGGAAAGACTTGTTCTTTGGAGCATTTCCAAAAGAAAATTATTCACTAGAAAATTCTTCAGCCACCTTTATTAAAGCTAGCCTTCTGTAAATACAGTCAAAACTTAACTGGCTAAAATAAAATGCATTCCCAAAGGAATAAGTCTGAAGCTGTGAAGGTTATGGATTAGAAATAAAACGCTTAATAATAATTTCATCTTTAACTGATCTGTTTTCACCACAAGAGGAAAAGCTGCATAATAGGCTGTATGGAAAGGAGAGAAGGGAAGATCTATAAATAAATACAAAGAAATATTCTGACAAAATTATTTTGTACAAAACTGGTACTTAAAACAGTACATTTATTGACATGAACATTTTTTATTGTTTGTAGTCAGAAGGTTTTAGTGAACATATGAGAAATAGGGCTAAAATAAATAAATAAATAAATAAGATCTCCAGGACCTCTAGTATGGTAGTATGGAACAAAAGGGGTGTAGGGGCCCAGACTTTACACATATTCTGATACATACATTTGTGGCAGAGCATTTGAGGCTTCATTTTAAAAATATGGTTTTGAAACATTGAATTGTCTTCTTCTCACCATAGGCTGCTTATTCTTATACTCAATGCCAGGTAATAAAAAAACTTGGCAGGATCTTATATTTCGAGCACAGGCAACAGTAATGGACATTTGACTCCTGGATGGTGCTGAAGGACATCAGGTTTGCATTTGTCTGCCACTGGGCATGTAGGCATTGCCCAGCAATACCCATGCACCTTTAGTAAAACAATCTGGAATAAAGCATGCCAGATTAGTGTCTGTGTCTTTTCTTTAAAAATATTTCACAACTTTCTAAAATTCTGAGGACATCCCTTAAATGGAGAAACATTTCAGTATTCTCTTTATGTTATCTTCTCCCTCGGCAAACAAATGGCCAGTAACAGCTCGTGGAGATGCCATCTCTGAGATTTCAGCACAGGCTGAGTTACAAATGTACAAACCTAGAGCAACAGCTGCACAGTCAGTGGTGTTACTCTGCATTCAGGCTAGTTTAGCTGAGATTGGATTCCTGCCAAATCAATCTGTATGTGCACAGAAAATGTCTCCTTTTACAGAACTGCCACTGCGAATATGAGGTATGTGTGAACATGAGGCCAATTCTGCAGGATTCCTGTGCAGCATAGACTGTCAGGTATTCCAACAGTTAATTTATGACCATTTTTTGTGGCTGCATTCTGTCTCCTGAGACAAAAATCAATCATTCCCTTTGAAAATCCAGAAAAATAATATGTGAGAGATGAGATTATATGGTTTACAAAAACTGCCCCTTCTCTGATCCACATCCCTGTGATTTCAGTTAAGGTCAAATTTTACAGATGAAGTATTACCCTTCTAAAAAATGCCTGCCTTACATGTCTTGAGATCTGGAATTTAAAAAGAAATCGGCTTAGCTTAGTCCCTCAAAAGATTTATCTTTTCAAAGAAAGTAGGCCATGTGCACCGGATGGACAACCATGCTCCAGGACATGGTTGTTCAGAAAGGATTTGGGGGTCAAGGGAGGCAATTACTCATTCTGAGGTCCTAAAGCAATACCCTAACATGATCCTTACAATTTCAAATGGAAATCCCAAGTAGGAGAAGGAGAGTATGGTAGTATGTGGGAAGAATGTCCAGGTCTGGTGTCTGCTCTTCAAGAGTTAAGAGTTCAAAGAAGAATAACATAACAGACCAAAGAAGAGAGGAAAGAAAAAAGAAAAAAAAAATTCTTTAAAGGCTGCTTTCACCAGCTTAGTCTGTTTAATTTAGTGAAGCAAAGGTCAAGGATACCGTGAGTGCATCTCAGAGAAGAATTTATTCCACCTGATTTTAGCTGTTTAAAGCTAGTCATCTCTCATAAGCCACCTGCTACAGGCCCCCTCCATAACCAATGGAAAGAGAAAGTATCGTCACCACAGAATGCTTTTCCTCCAGCATAAAATAAATTTCCCAAATAGGTTGGGTACATCATTATCTGTCTCCTTCGGCTAGTGGGGGAAACTAATGATTTGTTCAGAGTAGGCACCTGACTCTGAGACAAGTGAATTAAGGCAAGATTAATCCCCACTTCCACTCTATGGGAACAAAGCTATGCAATAGCTCACTGGAGCAGGCCAGGCTTTAATGATGTCTATCAGCTAAAATTTGAAGCTATACTAATTTGAGCTACAAATACAGCAAAAAGCTTTAAACTCAGTATTAACATAATTAACAGCTGGATTGATTTACTAAAAAAGATTATTCGTTACTGATCACTTTAAAGTCAAGATTTGGTGGTGGTGGTTTGTTGTGCTGTTTTGTTTTGTTTTGTTTTGTTTTCCATAAAATGCTTAAGCTCAAAAAATTAATCTCAAAGAGATTCCACATCTCACATTAGTTTAGTGGTGGGATTCACCCCAAGTTAAGGATCTAAAATAATATAATTTATAGCTAAATTCATTGTCTCATAGTGTGGTACTTTCCTTACAAAACTTAGGCATCTCCAGAGAATGATACATTTAATCCTAAAACCAGGGAAGATAATTTGTTTACTGGAGGCACCTGTCTCTTCCCATTGCCCAGTGCTCCCTACTGAAACAAATCCCACTGACACAGATATTTAACTTCCTACCATCCTGTCTGAGTGAGATGATTGTCATGCTAGGTTGTTTCTCCCTGCCTGACAACTTGTGGTACTCTGACCAAAATGATGGGCAGCACTTTCATGTCTGGTCAAAGTTTGCACATATTTCTTCTTGCTAGTGCAGATCTTTATATAAAACACCAAATTCCCTCTATTTTCCCTGTCTCTCAGTGCCTTCATATTTATATGCTAACTATTAAAATATAATTCTGTTCAGTTACAAGACTGTGTAGGAACAGTGATGTTTTATTCATTGATTTGATTCCAATGCCCGTTGTAAGCAACATTAACTTATTTCAACGCATTTTTATGAGAAATAGATAAACCTAAGCTATTCCAAATTTCTACTTCAGAAAGACCAGCAAAGCAGGATAAGCAGAACATTTGTATTAATGTATTCTCAGCTGAGGCAGTTCATCTGAAGAATAATTAAGCCTTGGTCATAATAGCGTGAGGACAAAATAATGGTTCTATATTCCCAACCCACCATTTTTTCCACTTCAGCCCAGAATAATTTGAGAAGAAAGCCACTTAAAGACAATGCTGTCCCCATCCTAGGCCTAGTTTTCTGTCGTTCAGCCTTTTATTCAGAGGGAATCTGAAATGCTACTGCTCAGATATATCTCATGGTAATGCATTAAAACAAAATTTGCCTCTCTGGTCTCCTGTCTTTTAAAGGTACCCTTCACAGACCTATTTTCAGAGACTTGAAACAAGCCCAAAATTCTGTCTTATACAAAGCATTGATGACAGATGTTTCTTCCAACCCTTGACTAATAACAATATGTCTCCTGAAGTCTCCAAATAGCCTTTCATCTTCATTAAATGCAGACGTGGTTTCAGAGCTCTCCTTTTCACAGGTTTTGGACAAATGCAATGAATCAGTCCCAGAGATGAATGTGAAGGGCTGCAGATTCAGCCCCGCCATCAACACTGCTCTATCTTTCCTACAGAGATACTTGGAGAGAAGAGTTTGGTTTCCAGAGAGAAGCAGCACCGTCTGTGCAGCAGAACCACATTTATCCCTCTGCCAAAGTGCTTTATGCATCTGCAGTGCTGGGGCCAGATTTGCCTCTGCATGCCAACCTTTCAAAAGAAAAGCCTCTGCTTTCCAGATCAGTAGTGGAAGATGTTACAGCAAATCAACCAGGCAAGCAGACCAGATACACTTCCATCTGTACTGAGCCTGGACATAAAGCTTAAAAAGTCTTACTTCACAAAACTTTTGTGACAATTTATAACATCTATCTAACTAGAAACCCTAAACATGTGCAGAATTATGAAAAAGCCACTTTGTTATGAGCTCTGTCAAAGTCCTACTGACGCACACCACTCTTTATAGAGAAACTTTTGCAGTAAGTATATATTCAAATGTACCCCAACAAATCATCAGAGAAGTCAGTCTGTCAGCAGACCAATGCAAGCACTGAGGGCATCGTGTCTCCAGGGCCATGGGGTGCTTGTGCTCTGTGGGACAACTGAAAGCAAAGACACCATGGGAAGTGACTCTATTGATGTGGGGCATGTGGCTGGTTCACAGCTGTAGAGGCCGGACAATGATCAAGCAGGGGAGCACACCAGGACCCACACGCTGAGATCCAGTGGACAACCCCAGCCCTGTGTTTGACTGATGTCTGCATCTGAGCTGGTTGTCTAGATTTCCTTTATAGCTAGCGAAGAGAAACACTTGTCCAATGCAGATCATAGGTTACATTTGCTCTGCTGACTACAAAGTGCATCCCTTGATTAGGACACACGTAGACATCTGCACTGCAGAGGTCTGAACTTCAGTGAAACATATGCCAGTGCAAAAGTTTAATAAAGACACCAGGGTACAAAACTACTTATGGGAGAAGCATCAGCCCCCTCTTCTATTCTGTGCACAGGATTATGTCTAAGAGAGACTGTGTAACCTGTTCACAGACGGAGGAGGATTAGTCTTGCTGTGGTAGACATAGCTCCCTGATTTGAGGCTCGTCTATAGGATCAGGCTTTGGCACAGATCTTTTATGGGGTACATTCACTCATAATTGCAGAAGAACCAAAGTGTTTACACTAAAAAAATCCCAGATGTTCATTACAAAATACTGTTTCACCAATTGTAAAATATTACAGAAAACACAGTCATTAGATTGCAGAGAAGCCTCAGCTCCTCAGAAGTGCTGAAGGTCAGTTCTCGTGGTAGAAAATCTTCCCAACTCAGGAAACCTAAATGCCTCAGTTGTTGCCTAAACTTTCTACTTTACATTTATTTTTATTTTTTTTGCTTAAAGCAGGTAGCTGTCAAAAATGTCAGTTCCTTTTATTTGCTGCCAGAGTCTGGGGAAATATATGCTGCATGAAAATGCTTTAATGCTCTCTAAATTATAATATTAACAATTATCATATCTTTTTTTAAAAAAAAATTTGTGGGGGAAAAAAAAAGTCTTAAGAAAATATTCTCTTATTCCACATCCCTCAAGAGCAAAATCTGAAGAGACCAAACTTCCTAGGAACAAGAAATCCCAAGTTTTGGTTATCTCCAAGCTGAGTATATCTGAGACAATCTTCCAGAAGAATAACATCAAAGCAGGAGAAATGAAGGCTTACAGAATAGAGAAACAATTTCCATAGGCAATATATAACTTGTTCTTATACAAGTACTGTAAAATTTGTAGTGTCTTTCATTCAAAGAGACTGACAGCCAGAAAAATGTTTCATGCTTCTAAATGAAATTCATGTGTTAGGCAATTCTTTTCAGCTTAGTGGACTGACAATCTTGATTTTGATTTGATTTTTATTCTTTATCCTAACTTACATTAGTAAAAGACTCATCAATTTTCCACTGTAAACCATTGATATTGGCGACATTAGCACAACACATTTTATAGTTCTGGCTTGTAATTGTGTAAAACATCATATGTCCATTCCCTGCCAACATAGGATTTGGCAGAGAAGCAGAATAGGCAAAGTATGGTCAGGCACTGGAAATCTGTTGTACTTTCAAGATTCCCAAGTTCCATCCACTTGTATAGGCGACCCTGTTGAGCTGCAGTCTGTTTATAGATGCCCATAGGACCTAGCTTCTGGGTACGTGTTCATATCTAAATCATGATTTCCATTAATGGAAAAAAAAATAAAAAAATCCTTGAAAACAGAAAAGTCTTTCCTTGAAAATAAAGTTAGCAAAGTTGACAAGGAATTTCTATAGGCAGAAAGAAACAACAGCAGAAAGGTGGCAAATGTATGATGTATCTTCGTTAACTGCAGGACCATCACCCTCAAGGGATCACAGTAAAAGAATATGGAGGGACCAGTATGCCCAGCAAAGAAAGTAGGCATGCCTTCTGTTCTGAGATAGTGCAGGCCCTTCTGATCTCAGGGGAAACCCTCCTAATTACTAGAGGAAAGAAGTCAGCCCCTCTCTCCTCATCTGTTGCTCTAGAGGGAACAGTGGTTTTGTCTCCAGCACATTTGAAGACTGGCAGAGGAGTAAAACAGACATCTATTCTGTGTTTATTTTGGGGATATGATTAGGTTTTGTGTGTTTTTTTGTTTGTTTTGTTTTGTTTTTGTTTTTGTTTTTCCTAGTTATTACCACACCTCACGCTTCTCATGGCCTCTATAGAAATGTTTTCTGGATACTTGATACCATCACTTGGCAGGGTTACCCCTCTCATTATATTTGCTTTATTGGTTATTTCTAGCACAAATGGAAAGTCAGCAGTGTCACAGGATTTGCATACAGCTTGCTCTTCAAGTTTAGCCTCTAACAGAATAAAAAAACGACCAACATGCAAGAAGTGATCAGAGGGAACATAGAAATACAGCCTCCAAATGCACAGGCACGCACTGCAGCTTGATAGAGGGCAAAAGTCACAGTGCAATGCAGTGCTGAGTTCCTACAATTCACAGCTAATTCAATGAAATGTTACCCATAGGCAAGTTAGATTTGTGCCACAAAAATTTCTTATTGTTTCTTTCTTTTCCCCTCCATAGTCTCCAAGAGCTGTATTTAATACTCTCGCTACACTGGGGACCTCGCTTTTAAATAGCTTTCAGATAGCCTCCCCACACTCAAAGCAAAGATTTTCAGCCTTCCCATACCACAAACTGAAGCTGTAGAACTATCACCTTTCTCATGGTCTCAGCATCTCAAGTTCATCCAGATACAAAGATGAGGAATAACAATGGTTCCTTAATTCTGTTGCCAACTCTCAACTGAAAAAACAGTCACCAAGCAAAAGTAGGATTCTGCAACCCGCAGGATACCTTCACTGTACACAAAGCATATTGCCAAGTGAAATGTTATTTCCTAGAAACTGAGAATCCCCCTTGTTCCACTGGAATTTTCTGTGTCCTTTTTTAATATTTCTTGAATAACTCTTATCACAAATAAGCATTCAGAAAGTGTCCAGAGGAGGACAACAAAGTTCATAATAAGGCCAGAAGGCATGTCCTATTAGGAGAGGCAGAGGACACTTGGGTCATCTGGTCTGGAGAAAAGGAGGCTGAGAAGCAACCTCATTGCTCCCTACAGCTTTCTGAGGAGGGGAAGCAAAGAGGGAGGTGCCTGTCTGCTCCCTTGGAACCAATGAAGGGATGCACACGAACAGCACAAAGCTGTACTAGGGGAGGTTCAGGCTGGGTAACACAAAAAATTTCGTTACTGTGAATGTGGTCAAACACTGGAACAGGCTTCCTGTAGGGGTGGTTGAACTCATGCCTTTCAGTTTTCAAGAGGCATTTGGACAATGCCCTCAATAATATGCTTTAACGTTTATGAGATCTGAGAGGTCAGGCCGTTGGACTAGATGATCTTTGTAGGTCCCTTACAAGTGAACTGTTCTGTTCCATTCTAAACATTCAGTCAATAAAGCCATTACATTCTGAAACCATAAAATGAATATTTTATCTATACAGTACTAGATTTTATGTTGGGAGAAGGTTTTTAAACAAGCATTTCTGATTTCACTGCAGCTAGAAACCTCTGCCGCTGAGTCATGGTCAGTAATACGCTTTGATTACCATGCCCCATTTGTGGCAACCTCATATTCAGAGTTAAAATAAAATGCAAGAAAACAGCAGATATTTGAAAGTCTTCTCAGGTTACACATCAGCACTTTTGTGTTTCCTCCAGTCACAGCTAATTGGCTCATTCCTCAATTCTCAAGATGAGCCTTTGGCTTTTCACTTGCACCGATTCCCCCTTTTCGCATTAAACATGTTTCTGGTGTAACTCTGTCAATTTAGACACCATGGACAGATTCAAATAAACTAATTTCCACACAGCTTAGCCTTGTGTGTAGTGTATCCTATTGACCAGACAAGAAAATGAAAGAATAATATCTATGCAGAGGGACAGAAGAGACATTTTGACTTTGTGATTATGAACCATGGTACAAATACGGGTGCAGGATGAAAGATTGTAAACAGGTAAATTAATGACACACTTGTCCTGATCCCTCACAGCTGATTCCCTGATTATTTAGTACTAGTATTACCTCAGTGATTCAAATGTCATTACTGCTAGCAATGGCTGTTTCTAACTTGCCATTCTCTTGCCACTTGATCTGTTTTGCTATAGCACTGAGTGCTGATTTATTAAATCTAATTTAAATATGTTGATCATTTAGTCCAGGCTAATCAAGTGGGTTTTTTCATAACCAGTGAAGTATATCTAAAATATGTATATAAGTATTTTTGAAAGACTTGCTCTGTGAAGGTGTCTTTTTCTCTCCACTTTTATGATAGAAGCTAAATGACTATCTTTGTTAGTTTGGATCCTCTGTGTGTCCTTAATTTAGTTTTGACAGCTAGAGTTAGGCATGACAGATTCCATACTAAAACATTAAATTGACTTTTACTCTTATATTCAGTGATCTGTTATAATTAGCACATGTAATATAAGCTTTTCTTTTTTTTTTTTTCTTTTTCTTTTTTATTCTTTTTCCTAAAACTAATTATCCTAAACAATCAGTTGCTTGGGTAATTCATCCCTCTACATTGGTCTTCCAGAGCTATGCCACCCCTTAGTGAAGTCATGCAAACAAAGAATCAGGTCCAGAGGCATATTCTGTGATTCTAAGACAGAGACAGCAAAAATAGACATTAGACAACTTCTTGCAGGAATGCCAAGGGAAAATTCAGAGCAAAGAGTAGTTCAGAAAAATGTCTCCCAAAGGTGGGACCTCCATCAGCCTAATTTCTTCTCTTACTGCTGCTCTCATCGATAACATGAATTCAGACTAATATTATATAGAAAAAGTTTCACAGTATATGAAAAGGTGCTATATTATAGCTACTTCCACAAGGAAAATCACAAAATCAGTTGTGCTGATTTAGAGCTTCAGACATATTTTTGAGAAAGAAAGAACATTCAGATCATTTTTTTACAGCACTAAAATAGGCTCCTATGAAAATTTTCTCCCAAGTGGTATTATGTATGTACAAATCTGCATATCCATCAGTGTATTATTTGTGTGGTTCTTGTTAGTAGTATTGGATAGAATGAGTCAGGACTTACCCAGACTTCCAGTTGTTTTGGCTACTGGTCCTGGCTTCACCATTGAATAGGACACATTTGTAGCTATATGGGTAGCATGGATCCCTGCTAGATTTTTCTTGCAACATAAAGGGGTTGAAGAGCACACCAATCCAGCACCCAGCCAAAGCTCAGCTCACTTCTCCAGCCCCAGTCTTCTCTTTGGGTGGCTAAGGGGAGACCTGAGTTATCAACAACATCAACAGGAGACCTGTGAGCACAGCACAGCTACCAGAAAGGTTGCCACACATCAGGTTTCTAAAAGTCACAACAAAAACATGGCACAAGAGTAAGGCAAAAGAGAATGAGGTCTTCACTAATCCCTGCAACAGCAGAAAATGTATCAAGAGGGTTTGGGGTCATGCTGGGGACAGTTGGGATTGGAGATGGACACGGAATGAGCCTGATGTGAAAGGCTCCCTTGAGATACTACAGCATCACTGTTATGCACAACCAATATTTACCCCAAATAATTAGTAGGCATTAGTTAGTAATATATATAACACAATATTTCTATAGTAATAAAAAGCTATATTAATAATTAAACGTTATTGGTATTCCTATTTAATGCAAATAATAGAGTAAATGTTACTCATCTGAGATGTTTGCACGCCTAGACAGTTCTACCCAGGACTATTTTTTAAAAATAATTGTGTTACTTTAAGGAACACAGATGTAAAACCAAATTAAGGCAATCTTGGTCCAGAACACAGGGTGACTGGCCCTCTGGTCTTTGTGCAAGACCTTACCCTGCATTACAAATACACAGCTCCTGTTGCAAATAGCAGAGTTAAACATGTTCTTTGCAAACTCTGAAACAGCTGGACCATGGAAAGGTCAAGCCTGTGTGCAGTGGGCCTTACTGAAAGGTCACAGGAGGTGCAAATATGAATCGCCTTTAATGTGGTCCACACCATTTCTTCCTTTGGAAAATACTAAGTCCCTCTGGCAAACCTCTCCCCCAACTCCCCGTGTGCAGAGCAAGCAAGATGAGTAGTCTGTACACTTCTCAGGTGGCTTTTCCCACAGGGCAGTGCTCCAAGAGGTGCTTCACACCAGTACGGGCTGCTGGGAGGGTGGTATGGCACAGATAGGTCACGTTATCTGCAAAGACATTACAGGAGTAGCCAGTGTGTCTTCTTTATCCCTTTCCTGGTTTTCTTTACATTTTCACTTTTTTTACTTTTTTTTTTTCAAAATGTGTGTGCTACTCACATTCACTGAGGCTCTGAAGACAAGTGCATTCATACAGATTAATATGACAAGATAGTGGTGTTACACTTGTTGTGCTTTACCTCATTGCCTGCAATTAGTCATGCCTCTGATTAAACGCTCTAAAATCTAACACATGGGCTGAACAGTATAAACAATAAACACATGGGTGACTAGTTCAGAATTGAGGCTCAGCTCACTGAACTCTGCTGACCGTAGTTTTTCAATCATGCAGGAGTGCCTCCAAGCACTGCACATCAGTGTATAAATAAGAAAGGGAAAAAATCAAAATAGGTAAAGAAATATTTTTCAAAATAATATTGATATTGGTGAATTCCAGGGAATTTCACTTTGCTGTTAGAATTCAGTACCCTACCATTT
This sequence comes from Cygnus olor, assembly GCF_009769625.2. Lineage (NCBI taxonomy): Eukaryota > Metazoa > Chordata > Aves > Anseriformes > Anatidae > Cygnus > Cygnus olor. Next base: position 33,574,020 of record NC_049169.1, on the reverse strand, counting down.
AAATCTGCTTATTATTTTACTAGCTGAGCGCTTTAAAATAGGAGGACAACAAGCTACTGAAGTCAGATCTTTCACTCTATTTCAGCAAAAGTACCTGAAATCAATGACACTTTGTTCAGGGAACACAAAGGCAAACAGTCTGTGGTGCCCTGTGGTGCAAACACCCTCTGAGCCAGAGCTGAGCCTAGACCTCGTTGCGGCTGGGTGTCCCAGGGCACCAGGCGCTGCAGTCCCAGCTGATCCCTGGGCATTGCCAGAGAGATCACCCCGGCATGTCCATGGCCTGGGGCTGCTCATCACAATAACATTATTCTCCTAGCAAAGATGTGCTAACCCCACAGACAAGCATCACCTTCTGCATCCTATTCTGCCTGCTCATAGAGCCACCAAATTTATTGGCCCTTCTGCCTGGTGATCGCTACCTGTCCACACAGATGAGAGGGTCTATCAAGAGGCCAGAGCAGGTGCGAGTAATGGTACGATGGTCTTCTGTTATCAAAAGAGCTATTTGCAAATGATATTTTGCATCTGGCTTACTGGAAACGCAAGGTGAGCAAAAATGTCTTTGGAAGCAGCTGATGCTTTTTGATCTATTTAACCCTGCCCAGTGCTCTATAAGCACCCTTTCTACCAAGAAAATTCCTTGTGCAACCATTTGAAAATTAAGCTCTAAATGAGCAATTGTGAACTGACTTCCCTTTTACAATAGATAGAATTAAACAAAATATGTAATTATATATTACACAACAGTATATATAGAACAAACTATAAATGGTTGCATTGAACACAGAAAAATATGGAAATAGATAAAAAAAAATCAACCCCTCTGTGTTAATTAAAGAATTCCACCAATAAAGGAAGATTAAATATATATATATATATATGTATAAACTTTCTTTAAGTGCTTACAAAAAGCAATGCAAACCGGACAAATTTCCAAACAATATTTTCCAAACTAGTAGTTGTTCTATTCCCTAAGGCAGGGAGCTTGAGAGAAGAGAAGGAGAAGACTTCCATCTGAAGATGTAACGGAGCATTTCTGTCCATCTCCAAACCTGGATGTTGGGCAGGAGCAGCTGAACTGGAGGTGGCCCTCTGCTCTTCCCTGCACATCCAGTGGCACTTACACGAGCAGTGCAGAGCATCAGCCATGAAGCCCAGCCACAGCTCTGTGCCTCGTCTTCATCCCATTGAGCACCAGTGGCAGAAGAGCTATTTATCTTTACATTCCACATTCAGTCAACAAACATGCAGCTACTACATATGGCTCACAAGTTGGCTGGACACAGATTTTAACTTCATTGTACTAGATGGAAATGCAAGCTATTTCTATGAGCTGTTTTCAGCAGCAGACAGCCACCCCACATGCAGTCACAGCTAGACTTGTTTTTTTTTTTTATTATTATTATTGAATAAGGCCCTGAAAGATAAACAACTTTGCTATTAGTGCGGTGCAATGAAAATAAAATCGATGGCAGGTGGTCTCCAATGTGTCTTGTTCAGACACTTCAGATAAACATAGGGAATGGCAGTGAGACACAACAAGTGTAGAACATAAATTAGTGGAAATGAATAATGTTGTAGATTCACCTCTCTTTTATAGACTCCTTTAACCATGGAAAAGCCAAAGTAGTTGGAGATTTATCATTTTTCTGCTTTCTCAGCTGTCAATATATATATATTTAATTGTATACAATATCCTTTGCATACTAGATAAAAACACTGAATAAAGAAAAAAAAAGGCATATAGAAGTCTAGAAATGTGAAAAAGAAGTACAACATAATATGTCTTCTGCACAGAAAAGAAAATAATAGAAAAATGTGTATTGCTATTGTAAGAGTTTATTATTGTCATCTAAAATACTGGGGAGGATGTTTTTTTGAGTTGTCTTGTCCTATTGTTTGAACATGTATTTTAAGCAACAGGCTTGAAATTAGAGCAGAATGGAAAAATAACTATTTTTGTAAGCTTTTCACACAAACAAGGACTAGCTCCATCAAAGGGCAAACAAGGACTAGCTCCATCAGTCTTTTACTGATTTATTTTATTTTTCATTGAAGGCAAAATCCATTTGCCTTTGTTAATAAGGAGATTGTAAAACACAGGAATGTTTGATTTAATATTCACTAGTATCTATGTATTTAAGTGCTGATTTTATTTCAGCATTTTACCATCAGCTATCTCAGTGTTCCAGCAAGCTATGGTTAGTCCAGCCAAAAGCTGCCCATGATGGGGATCACGAGGAGTACAGGCCAACAGTGTGCTGTGTAACAAGTTTTATCTTACCAGTTTTAAAAAGGCTTTTTTTTTTCATTTTCACAATAAGTTTCCTTGTTCTTGTACTATAGAATTGAATCGAAGTGCTATTCTTGTACCTTGTGTTATATAATATTGTCAAATCTGTTCTTTAAACTGGATCAGTCCCACTCTTCTGAATTTTCTACTTGCATTTTCAGATTTAATTACATGTCAAACAAATTTCTAGATATTGATCAAAGATTTCTTAGAGTAGCTTTTCTTCCTGTAACTCCAACTTCCAACAAGAAAGTATATACAAGTATATACAAGAAAAGTATATAGGAACACTGTTCCTTCATTTCCTTCTTTGTCAACCTGCCCAGCTTTGTGTGGGAAAAATCCCATCAAAATATCCTAGGTGTTCCACTGTCTTATATTTTTAGGAGAGAAAAATCATGACTCTAGGAAAACCATCCTATACAGGAGGGAAAATTTTCTTCTCTGAGAATTATCTAATCTAATGTTACCTTGTAAACCATTATAATAATAATAATATATATATATAAATATATATAAATATATATATATATATCCCACAGGTTTCATAAAAGACCTAGCTGCATTAACTTTTCTGATTTCCCACAGGTACAGAGCACACCCATCCAGTCAGCATACAGACCACCTATGCCACTGTGTCACAGAAATAAGTAGAAAACAAGAAAGCCCAACAGTAGTGAAGGCTACTCACATAGACAGACAGCATGTAAGACTTCAGAAGACGACACTTCTTACACCACTGCTGTCTGATGTCTGTGCAGTGTAAGCTGCAGTGGTGGCATGCAGTGGGGACACTATCAGCTCTAGGCTGCAATAGGGAAACCACTTCCAGCTTCAGGTCCCTTCCCACCACATGAAAGGATGGGACAAGACAAGAATTTATTGTCAAGAGATCAGAGAATCCCAGAACGGCTGAGGCTGGCAGAGCCCTCTGGAGCCCACCTGCTCCAACGCCTGCCTGAGGTGGGACACCCAGAGCAGGCTACTCAGGGTCACGTCCAGGTGGCTTTGGAAGAGCTCCAAGGAGGAAGACTCCTCAACCTGCACTGTGCCAGTGCTCAGGAACCCACACAGTACAGAAATGAGTCCTAGTGTTCAGAGGGAACCTCCTGTGGTTTTTTGTGCCCATTGCCTCTTGACCTGTATCTTTCAAGAAGAGTTTTCATGATTTTTATTTTTTCATATTTTTTATTTTAGTTCTTTTTCCAGTGCTACAAAAATCCTGCAAAGGCTGTAGAAGATGGCCTTGGCTAGCAAATATGGAGACAGCTACAGAGAACGTCCTGAGCATTCCCCTTTGGACCCTAGGTCACAAAGCAAAGTTTTCTTCCCTGGTGCAAGCATCAGGGTCTAGGAGAGGTTACCACAGACTCTGTCCTTCCTCTTCTAGTAATACTTTCCTTATCTCAGGGTACTTTCTTGTTTTCACATTTTTACCAGTACTTTAGCCAAAACTTTAGAATAAAATTCCTAGTTCCTGGCCAACCTGTTAGGGAAAGTAAGAAATTACTGGTAGAAATGTTTTTCTTTTTTCTGTTATTTTTGTTGTTGTTGTTCTTGTTCTTGTTCATTTGTTTTTGTTGTTGTTTTTTTCTCAAAAAAAAGGATTGTTGATGTTAGTTTTGTACCACTTTTATCACTCTTTTCTTTATGTTACCTTCAAAATCAGTGCAACTGTTTTTCCTACCACACACTTGATTACTATCAGGCTTTATGCTGAATTTTTTCTATGTATTTCCATGTATTTTCCCCTTTTTAATTCTGAGTGTACCTTGTTTTATTCTTCATGACAATATAAAATGTTACCACCTAACATTAGCAGCTAAGGAAACAGCAGATTTACTTTTTTTAATTCATTAGCAGCTACAAAATGTGGTGTTTTCTGGCCAGATTAAACACTGAAACTTTTGAAAATGTTGCAAGATCAAGAGTTTGAATTATTACTAATTGAACAGTTATGTGTTTTTTTTTTCTTCCAGAAACAATAAATCAATGTGCTTTCAGTGCTGTCCATTTAAAACAATGTAGTGGTTTTGATGAAGTCAAAGGACAGAAAAATCATTTCAGCTTGGAAAGTAAAAGATTTCACTTTAAAAAAAAAGTTTAAATGAAGTATTGTGACATGTGCTTTTGATTACTGTTTCAAATTTGCCAAATAACACAAGTTCAGAAAATCTCACAATATCTCTCATTTCATTTTCCCTCAAGACATTTTTCTATATTTTTAATTCAAAACATATTCTATAACTCTGTTTCTGTATTCTTATCCATACAATTTATTGTATGGCTATTTTTCTCCTAGCTGTTGAGAGCAGCAAAGGTTAGCTATGGATGCCAAATGAAAAGCATGGGCTCAATAACTTTATCAGGAAAATTAATTATAATTGTTTTCTTACCTTCACGCAGCACTGCATTTTGTTAGACAAAGAGAAAAGAAATCAAACAAGCTGGTGCTAGTCCCAAATATGTTTTCATGATAGAGCACTGATACCATCAGTTCCTGCAAGTGAGGTGACTGTGGTTTGAAAAGCCTATGGTCCACGGCAGAAGCTTTTTTTTTTTCTTTTTCCTTTTTTTTTTTTTTTCTGTTCTAGGAGAAGCATTTTTCCACAATGTCTCATTCTTCAAATTACTGAAAAATTATATATTTTTTTTCTCAAGTTATAAATGTACTACAATTGACATTCTGTCAGGGAGAACTTTAAACCCCATACATCTTAAATACAGCTCAGACCCTTTACCATTATTGAACAATTTTCACTCTGTTGGACTATCAAGTTTATTTGTCCTTTGCTTTCCTGATCTTGCATCTCTGTTGTCAGGTCTCATAACAAGAAGTCCAAGCAGACACTAAGTTCCATGTAGAAACTTAGGCTTTCTTCCACGAAGCCTATTTGTCCTGCTGTTGTATCCATAAGCACCTAAAGTCACAGCCTGTGCACTTAGTATCCTGAGAAATGTAAACTTTGCAAATTGCCATATAAGCCCATTTCAAAGAACTCCCAGGGGAGTTACAAGCCCAGGGGGCTTGGGAATAAGCCCATAGGGTCTGCAGATTGGGCTGAGAAGGTGCAAGATCATGGCAAATCATTATCAAGGACATCTAAAAGTGGTCTGTAAAAGTAAATGCCTGCATGAGAACATTTTTTTTTACTAATTGTGCACAACAGTGACAGCCTATTAAAATCAATTGAGTTTAACAAAAGAATTAGACCACAGCTCTTTGAATACGATACTGCATACTTCAGTAAAATGTAAGAGAGATTGAAAGCATCAGTACATTTCTGAACATCTAGCTGTGTGCTCTACTTTAATAGACCACAGTTTCCATGTACATTATTTTATCCACTAAAGCACTTTGGGCCTCTTTTGTCTGCTATTATTCAATGAGACCACTTGAATAAAAACACAAATTTGGTGACACTGAAAAGTCTTGTGAATTTATATTGATTTTTCAGAATTTTGATGTCAGAATGTACTTTAGCTAATTTCTTGAAGTGTTTTCAAAGTGACAGTTTTTGAAATGAGAAAAAAAACCCTCACACGGACTTTAATAAGAGCAGACTCTTGTTCCTTGTTACTCTGCATAGTAGCAACTTTTTTGTGATTGTAAATTCTTACAGGTTTTCCTAGTTTACTGTCTATAGCCCTATTATCTTTACAGAAGCTACAGATTTCATTAACTTGGCATGTAAGTCTCATATCTCCTTCAGCTTTGTATTGGAACAAACACAGAAGTAAAATTCATCCTTCAAGGCCTTTATTGCCTAATCGGGCTGAGAGGAGAGGGCATGAGAAAGGGAGCTTCCTCCCCACATAAATTTTCCTCTGTTCTTTTTTTCCTGTTTTCATCCACTTGCTTTCTCCTACTTTCTTCAGGTGGCTGGAGGCAAAAGTGCCTGATGCTCTGAGGTAGCAGAGAAAATGCTTCAGGTGCTTGGCAGATGCTATTTCTTCCCCCGGAGAAAGGCAGATGGCCATGGCTTTGGGTCTGTGAGACTTTCCAGGGCTCTGTGGCCACGGTTCACCCCATAGCACCTCATGGGTGACCACGCTTCTACATTGCAGCAGTGCCTGATATTGCCCCCGGGGACAAGACCTTCCCCTGAGCTCTGGGAATGCAGCTGCATGCCTGGAGCAGGAGGTAGTTCTCCCCATACTTCTGGTGTAGCTTAGGGAGGGAGACAGCTTCCTCCTCAAGGAAAGGTGTCAAAGCATCCCAGTTAAGAACCTAGAGTGAAATCACCCTCCTAAGATGCAGGTACCACCTGATGAGGTGGGGAGCACAGGGACACCAGGGACTGGACAGCCACCAGCAATCTTCCCTTGAGGGGATTACTGTTTAATTTGGGCCACACACAGTTTTGATCTAACCATTGACTGTAGTCTTGATACCATGTTCCAGTAACCTCTAAATGGGTTTGGCAGCTTATTTGCTTCAGTACCGGTCACACACAACACCATGGGCTGTTTTTAAGCCAGTCTGAGAAATGTGAGTAGTTATGTGGTAGCACTTAAGACTAGGCAGCCAGCTTATAGGTATGTGTCAGTCTTTGGATGAAAAGTCCCCAGTGATCTTTTTCTGTGTCTTTAGTCGGAAAGTCAGAAGGAATTGTAGAGGATAGTGGGTTGGGGTGTTGTTAAGCATGGGGAAGAAAAGACTGAGGGGTGAATGGCAGCAATCTTGCAAAATGTGTTAGTCCCTTCAGAGGGAAAGTGAATAAACTCTGCCCAGTGACCTCTGTAGTGAGAAGTACCATTAATGGTCTTCTAGGGCCAACAGTCACAGAAATTTTATTTTGACATCAAAAAACTCTTTCCAGTTGGAAGGATCATTAACCACTTGAAACATTGCCAGGAAGAATTTAGGTACATCTAACACTGCCCTGGGGCAAAGAGACAGAGTACATAACCTCTGAAAATCTTATTTCACTATTAATTCATTTGGTCTCAGCATTATATGTTTTAACATACAGGGGATCAGACTAGATACCTATTCTGTCCATTCTGGTCTTAGGCTCTATTTAACTATGAAAAAGAGAAGATGTTTCTATCTCTGTAATTTGACATAAAACCTGTTTCAAAAACTTATGTCTGTGCAGAAACCAGAGCAGCACCAAAACTGGTTGTCCAGAGCCTCTCCTGGCTCTGTTAGAATCATAGAATTAGCAGTGAAAGCACAGAAGGGCTGAGGCTGGAGATGGTCTAGTGCAATCTCCCTGTTCAAGCAGGACAACCTAGAGCAGCTGTTCAGGACCATGTCGAGGTGGCTTTTGAAGGTCTCCAAAGAGGAAGACTCCCCAGCTTCTCTGGGCATCCTGTGCCAGTGCTCAGTTACCCTCACAGTACAGAAGTGCTGCCTGGTGTTCAGAGGCCAATTCCCATGTTCCAGTGTGTGCCCACTGCCTCTTGTCCTGGCATTGGGCACCACTGGAAAGAGCCTGTCTCCCTCTTCTTTATTCCTGTGCACCAGGTATTTATATACAATGATAAGATCTTTCTGGAGCCATCTCATCTCAAAGCTTAACATTACCATCTCAGCCTCTCCTTCTGTGTCAGATGCTCGCATCCCTTCAAGTCCTTTTGATGGACTCCCCTCAGTACGTCCATGTCTCTCTTGCACTGAGAAGCCCAGCACTGGATCCAGTACTCCAGATGTGTCTCACCAGCGGTGAGTAAAAGAGGAAGAATCACTTCCTGCCACCTACTGCCAACACTACTCCTAATGCAGCCCAGGATTCTATTCATCTTCTTAGTGGCAAGGATACATTGCTTGTATCCTTAGTCCATAGACTTGTTCACTGCCAGGTGCAGAACTTACAAGGTTCCTTTCAGCCAATTTCTCCAGCTGGACAAAGACCCTCTGTAGTGGGTTTACATGGCAAGGTTTTGGTAGCAGGGGACTGCAGGGGTGGCCTCTGTGAGAATAATCCAGAAGCTGCCCCATGTTAGATAAGGACCAGTTTCAGCCAGCTCCAAAGGGACCCGCTGCTGGCCAGAGCTGAGCCAATAAGAGATGCTGTTTGCATCTCTGTGAGAGCAGATTTAAGAAGAAAAGGAAAAGGGAAAGGGAAAGGGAAAGGGAAAGGGAAAGGGAAAGGGAAAGGGAAAGGGAAAGGGAAAGGGAAAGGGAAAGGGAAAGGGAAAGGGAAAGGAAAAGGAAAAGGAAAAGGAAAAGGAAAAGGAAAAGGAAAAGGAAAAGAGGGGAAGGGAAAAGAGGGGAAGGGAAAAGAGGGGAAGGGAAGGGAAGGGGAAGGGGAAGGGGAAGGGGAAGGGGAAGGGGAAGGGGAAGGGGAAGGGGAAGGGGAAGGGGAAGGGGAAGGGGAAGGGGAAGGGGAAGGGGAAGGGGAAGGGGAAGGGGAAGGGGAAGGGGAAGGGGGGGAAGGGGGGGAAGGGGAGGGAAGGGGAGGGAAGGGAAGGGAAGGGGAAGGGAAGGGGAGGAGAGGGAAGGGGAGGGAAGGGAAGGGAAGTGGAGGGAAGGGAAGGGAAGGGAAGGGAAGGGAAGGGAAGGTAAGGGAAGGGAAGGGAAGGGAAGGGGACGGGGAAGGGAAGGGAAGGGAAGGGAAGGGAAGGGAAGGGAAGGGAAGGGAAGGGAAGGGAAGGGAAGGGAAGGGAAGGGAAGGGAGGGGAGGGGAGGGGAGGGGAGGGGAGGGGAGGGGAGGGGAGGGGAGGGGAGGAGAGGAAAGGAGAGGAGAGGAGAGGAGAGGAGAGGAGAGGAGAGGAGAGGAGAGGAGAGGAGAGGAGAGGAGAGGAGAGGAGAGGAGAGGAGAGGAGAGGAGAGGAGAGGAGAGGAGAGGAGAAACGAGCGGAAAGGAAAGGAAAGGAAAGGAAAGGAAAGGAAAGGAAAGGAAAGGAAAGGAAAGGAAAGGAAAGGAGCGGAAAGGAAAGGAGCGGAAAGGAAAGGAAGGAAAGGAAAGGAAAGGAAAGGAAACTAACAAAGAAAACCTGCTTCACAACAGCAGCTACGAGAGTGAGGAGTGAGAACCAGCCCTGCAGCCCGCAAGGTCACTGCAGAAGGAGGGCAGAAGGTGCTCCAGGCACGCAGCACAAGTTCCCCTGCGGCCTGTGGAGAGGCCCCTGGTGGAGCAGGCTGTCCCCCTGCAGCCCATGGGTCCCACATGGAGCAGATCTCCACGCTGCAGCCTGTGGAGGAGCCCCCGGTGGAGCAGGTGGATGTGGCCTGGAGGAGGCTGCGGCCCATGGAGAGCCCCCGCAGGAGCAGGCCCCGGGCCGGAGCTGCAGCCCGTGGAGAGGAGCCCACGCAGGAGCAGGGCGTCTGAGGGGAGCTGCCGCCTGTGGGGGACCCGTGCTGGAGCAGTTTTCTCCTGGGGGATGGACCCCATGGTACGGAGGCATGTTGGGGCAGTTCTGGAAGACCTGCTGCCTGTGGGCAGCCCCTACAGGCTCAGTTCAGGAAGGATGGCATCCCGTGGGAGGGACCCCACGTGGAGCAGGGGCAGAGAGTGACCATGAAGGACCGGCGGAGACGAAGCACCAAGGACTGACCACAGCCCCCATTCCCTGTTCCCCTGCACCGCTGGGGGGGAGGAGGTGGAAGAGGGTGGATGGGAGAAGGTGTTTTTAGTTTATTTTCTTTGTTTCTCACTTCTCTAGTTTGTTAGTAATAAGTAATAAATTTCTCTAATCTCCCTGTGCTGAGTCTGTTTTGCCCACAATGATAATTGTTGAGTGGTCTCCCCATCCTTATCTCAACCCTTGAGCTCTTTCCAACACATTATCTCCCCCTTTCCGTTTGAGGGTGAGGAGTAAGAGAGCGGCTTTGGTGGAGCTCAGCTGCCCAGCAGGGTAAAACCACCACATCCTCTGAATGACAGCAAAGCCATCTGATGGCCATTTTCCTGTCATCTGCCAGCTGGCTGAGAGTTAACTCTGCCCCATCATCCAGGTCATCCATGAAGCTGTTAAACAGTACTGGCCCCAGTATAGGCCCCTGAGGTACACCACTAGTGACTGGTCTCAATCCACCTCACTGTCTACTTACCTAACACAGACTTCCTCAATGTATCTATGAGGATGTTATGGGAGACAGTGTCAAAAGCTTTGAAAAAGTAAAGACAAACAATACCCATTGCTCCCCTCATCTGCCAACCTCATCACCTCATTGTCAAAGTCTATCAGTTTACAGCCTCAGTGCACATTGCACAAAGACCACTTAGGAAACTGAGCCCCAAAATGGCAACAAAATCTGTAGTGTTGGAGATATGTGTTGCTCTCTCTCTGGCAATGAAAGAAATAATCAAAAGAAATGTGATGAGGATGTGAAGTTCAAGGAGAGACTAGTTTGTACAAGAATGTCACAAGCGTCTTGCTTACTGCATGGGAATCAATCAACAAGATTTAGCTGTGATGATATCATGTTTCTAAAGACACCTTTTGCCAGTGGAATATATTATCATTCATTAGCCTGAAGGAGAGTGAGACAAACTTCACTGCTATTTCGGAAAGCTTTCTCTTTTCCGGGAATGCAATTGTAGCTTTATTCAATGTGCTTCTGAGTTTTTTCTAGACATCCCAGGGGCATTATTAAAAACAAAACAAAACAAAACAAAAAACACAACACATAGTAGACACCCATTACTTGAAGGAAAATGTTGCTCCTCATACAATATTGAATGAACTATACAGTCAGCCACTAAACTGCAGTATCTTGCCCACGGATATTTTATGTTATATTTAATATCCCACTGTAAAAACACCTCTTCCATATCCCATTAACGCACTTGATGTCCACAGAGTTTTTTTTAGTTTGTAAACCACTTACAATTGAAATGACAAAATGAGTTCCTAAATGATGAGTGCGGCTTTCAAAAGAACACGTAATAGTTCCTAAAGAACAGGAAGGGGATCCCAAAAGCATATGGGAGCCTAGAGGAAGCAAGTCCTTCAGAAAACCCCTTTTTAAAATTGGACAAGAATGTTTAATTTTCTCTCAAGGATAAAACATTTTTCATGCTGTCAACTCAACATATGAGCTATAAAAATAATAGATATTCTGTCATCCTGTCTGGCTATGCCCCAAAACACAAGGTTTTTAAGAAGAAAGCTACTTGGAGCTAAGGCACATATTTGGTATGAACATCCCTCAAGACCCAAAAAGTGTTTGTGAAAGAAATCCAGAAGGAATTAAAATATTATAAAGCACTTTATAATTCCATTTATGCACTCTTTTTATATATATATATATATATATATACATATATATGTTCTGAATTACTGCTAACTCAAACCAATCCTTAGTAGGAAAGCTTTATTATTTTCAAAAAATACTATTTACTCATAAGACAAATAGAACAGTAGGGGACTAAACAAGAAAGGAGACAGTACACTAAACTACTCTCTGAAGAGTGACAGTCTATTTTAAACGATTTACCAGAGCTCTATTTCCATCCTTCCACTCCCTCCTGTGTCACCCTCCTTGCATACCATGTGTCCCAAGGCAGGCAGCTGGGCAGAGGGCACTCATCACTCCTTGAGGGACTGAGAATCCAGGTGGGATTGAGAAGGGCCATGAGAGGGAACCCAAAAAAGTGCCTGTGACATGAGAATGAGTTACCATGATCCAAGCCAAGCTTAGGCAGGTTCTTCTTAGGCCTCAGCTTGGCCATATTTCACCTGGCCACATAGTTCCTGCAAATACTCCATAGCTGAAGAATGATATTATGCTCCTGAATCTCCAAAGATTCCTAAACTGGGAAAGGGATCTACTTTGAAATAACTGAGCTCTACCCAAATAATCCCAGCAGCTGCAGTTTCTCCTAAGACCCTATTTGCTTTAGCTGCTTGTGCCTGTCTTTCCCAATTATTGCAGCTACCACATACACAGCACAGAGACTGTACTTAGAAATTTAACACAAACAAATATGAGATTTGCATGACCACATGGACAGGGCAGGTGGGATTCATCTTTGGCAAAGGTTAGATGTATATTATGACCAAACCACATAGGCATCTAGACTTCTTTTGTTGTTAAAGGACAGGAATGTGTACTTCTAATGTGTAACTACATGATGTATTTTAACCATCCACATTAAGATGAAGTGAATCATTTCTCAGAAGTTCCTTTCTTTCTATATTTACCATAGAAGGAGTCCAGGTGACTAAGTCAGATGCTAAAGTTACCTGAGATAAATCCCGTCCATTTTACCTTGCTGGAGAGTTAACAAGTCTTTGTATATGGTAAACAAGGTGGTATCAGTCTACTCACATATACGTGAGTGTCTTCCATATCACTGCTAATGAGGAGAAGATTTGCTTAAAAAGAACAGGAGGGGACTTTTATCCTTTAGCATGCATTCATTCATTATCATTAATCACAAACACTAGCCTGGCAGCCATACATTTGTCTGAAACGTACTTTCTTATGCAAATATGTAACTAGTTTTCTCTGGAAAGACAAAATTAACCCTGAGGGAAAGCACATAGTTTATGCCTCATTTGTATCCAGAAACATACCTCCAAGAAACTGGGCTATGTATCTACAGTATCTCAAGTGAATAAGTGAGGTTTTGAACGGCTACTTTTTACTCCAGGATGAAAAGGTCACTGGTATCATGCAGGTAATTTCAAGCAAAAGTCACTAGAGCCATTCTACACTGTAGTATGTCTCTTTATGTGTCACAGGCAAAATACTGTAGGAAGGTTTCTAGCAATTTTAACATTTTATTATTGGTACCTGCTTTGCCCTCTTTGGATTGTGGAGTCAGCTCCTTTAGCTATCATCCATCAGATGATATAGGTTTCGGCAAAAAAACATAAAACTCACTGTGACGTTTTTGTACTTCAGTGCCCAACACTCCAGGACAGGAAAGAGTGAATGGTTGGTCCCACTGACATCCTTTCTCTTCATATCATCCAGCTTTCAGTTTCAGTCCTGAAAGTGTTGCCAATAATTTAATAGCATTTTACAACTCCATCTAAATTTCTTAGAGCTGAGACCATGGCAAGTGAGACATCAGGCCTATTTAATAAAGGGGCTGGGAAAAAAAATGGAAAAAGGAATAAAAAGGACAATTTTCTGGAATTATTTTTAAACCATTTGTTTCTGAGAATGTTCAAAGGCCTGGGTGTTTCTCTGGATTGCAAGGAGACAGAGCACAAGGCAGTAGTCTTCTGACAAGAGGACCAAAGACACAGGAGAAATTCTCTGCTTGCATACATTAGCCTTTTCATTGCACAAATATAGAGCAGATCATCATGCCCACCCACCACATTCAGTTCTTGTTTCTTTAAGCATTCACTCTGTCCATTCCCCATGCTCAACAGCAAGGGCAACCAGACTTTTTTGCTCCTCCATAACCAAAAGACAAGCTATGGAGGAAAGACTCAATGTCAGGCAAACATCTTCAAAGGGAGTAGTATGAAACCAAGGGCCTCCTGCGCACACACAGAGTGTGCACTACTACACATATGTCTGGCAGTTAAAAAAGAGAAAGGACACAGGTGAAAGCCTGGTGCTGCTAAGAAGATACCTTCTCCACCAAACTCCTGAAAGACTTGCTCTTTCCTAGGGGGTGGAAGTCATTTGGTGATGCTACGTTCAAGGCATCCTTGTCCCTACATCCTTATTTTCTTGTAATTGTATTCACCCTACACAGCAACTGCGCTGGAAAGAGCAACCCCTAACCTCTAAGAGATCTGCACTTGGTTTTCAAATGGTGTTTTCAAGAACGCCAACTAGCCAAGCCAAGTTAAGGTGGACTTCGGGGCCCTCTAGTGGCTTGGGAGAGTAGAAATTCCAAGAGAGGAATGACGGACCTCCCAAAAAGCTGGACACATTTTCTACTGGTTTTGAGCCAAAACACAAAGCAGAATTCATCCATTTTTTCCAGTAGAACTGAAAGTCTACGTTAGCCCATTTCCATGCTTTGCTCTTCCCATCAACTTTTCTTCTGTGAAATAGGACTAAACTGGATTGCCATAATTTTCTCTTTAAAATGCCGTGCTATTTTGCAAGAAATCAGGACAGCTGACTTTGTTCACCCAAAAACTTTGGAAGCCAGTGTTTTAAATATTTCTGAGATCTTTTTAAAGACCTGAAAGTGATGTAAAACTGTAGGAAGACTTAAAAATACTCAGTGAGAATCTGAGGTAGTTTCCATAGAGCCAGTTTCAGTATTGTTCACCCAGAATGTCTGAAGTTCAGGGTAAATGTCTTTCACTGCTGAATCATATGATTTTTATTTAATCTTGACAGTGTAAGAAAGGCAATAGGGGGTTCTTTCTGCTTAATTTCTGATCTTCAACCTTCTCTATAGCACATTCTGTGTAGGATTTCCTTTAGATCCCAGGTGGAAACCTATTTTTATATAAAAGCTGAGATTTCCACAGGCCTCTTGGAGCCCTGAAGGAAAGTAGCTGCTAAGCAAGACTCACAAAAAAAGTCACAGTTGGCAGCAGAGTAATTTACTGTTGCAGCCTTGCTGACAAACATATTTGCAGCATGTTTACATGCAAGCAATCTAAGGTCTTTTTTTAATCAAGGAAAATTTTATGCCATATTTACTGTTAGGTTTCAGAAGATATTTTACAGCACACACAAGCACAGGCAAAGTCATACAGACTGAGAGACAACAGAGAGGTCATGTTGTGCTGCAGCTGAGTTTATGGGCTGTACCCAGGTGACTTTCAGCAAGTTTGCCACGACCTGAAGGGCAGGTACTTGAAGACACCCCAAAAGCTCTGTTGTGGTCTCTGCGAAGGGGAAGGGCATGAACACAGAAATATCTTCAGCTGACCAGTTCTGTGACTGCTCAGTAATCATCGCAGACTCTTGAGACCCAAACGTTTTGTTGACACGATCCCATTTAGAGTCCACACACTCTCTCTTCTTCTGTGAAAGCTTGATCTCCTGACTTGGCCATGTTTCAGAACTTAGCAAGCTGTAAACAGCAGCAGACAACACATCTAGACAACACAACAGCATGTCATGCCCCTAGAAACTGTCTAGCTGCACGTACAGTCTTTTCTTAAGTATCTGAAATGAGGCCAGCACTGCAGTAGGGCAGCAGCAACTGCTTCTGGTAACACTTACCTCTGCTGAGCACAGCGTCATGCTGGTCGTCTTACCTGAAGGGTGAATCAGTAGCTCAGGAGTTCTCCCACTTGAATAAAACATTATTCAAATTGGAGAATAAACTGAGTAACTGCTTCTTTCAATTCATTTCCTGTTCAAAGCCCAGTTTCCTTTGTTGTTGTTGTTGTTCTTTTTTATTTCTTGCTGATTTCACACCAATTATTTCCCCTATGTAGATAATAAAGCACGCTTGAAAGTTAAAGCAGATTTCTATTGAGTGTGAATTTGTACCACCACAATAGCTTTTTCTGAATAATTTCCTGTATAGACAGGCTCACTGCTATTATAGGGTACAGGTAAAAAAAACCACTGATCTCTTCTGAGTATTGCATCAGATCACAGTTAAACCGACTCATCCTATTTCCTGTAGGCACACAGGGAAGTAGTCTCCAAGTGTCCCAAACTACTTTCTTGAACAAGATACAGCTTAGGAAAAGGGCTGTAGCTAGAGCACTGAAGACACCCAAAATGTTGAACAGAAGCCACAGGGCTGTGATATTTGGTGCCTTCAGCACTGATGGTGGCAGCTGTTCTCCACCTCCCACCATGCTCCCACCACTCCTTTCCTGAGCAAAACCTGAACCAAGCAGAAGATATGGCTTTGTTTACCTTACATTTGATCTGCCATCTGAATGAACTTTTCTTCCCACATGCTGTCTTAGTGAATTAGCAGTTCATCTGTAAGTCCATTCTCACTTGCACTCTGATAAGCTGGAACGAAACATACTATGAAGATCCCCAAAGGATCAAATTAGTGGAGAGTAGATTAAATGTGCAATGTTATCTATTTCTCTAATATTCACAGGGAAAGAAATGCATCTGTGGGATATTAGGAAATGTTGTGCTAATTGACATTTCAACCTGCCTGTGACATTTCCTTTTAAGCCATCCTCTAAGTCACAATGTGCTTAGTCAGTACCTGTAGCAATGTACTGTTATTGTCACAATGCTTCAAATATTTCATCTGGAGCATGCTACAAGTAAAATTATTGCATCTGCTTGATTTTTTTTCCTGTATCATTTCATATTTTTTTCTAAGTCTCTGGTTTCCTTAGTTTCACCAAAAAAAAAAAAAAAATCGTGGTAATTATTCTAGGTGGAGACCTACAAATGCTAGGGTTTTATTTTACACTTCTCAAAGCTGATTATGGCATTTAAACCTAAAATAATTAAAGTGCTAAATCGAAGAAAAGGAAAAACTTGGTGAGTAGTAGAAATGATTTCTAGATAATTGGTATATTTTTTAAAATAACTGGCATATTTCTGAATAATATCCACTCTGTATGTTCTGGTTCAAAGCCCAGAGAAGTCAATTGAAATTCTCTTTTTAATTTTCTGCTTTTCTTCTCCAAGAGTCTCTGCCCAAAGTATTGTAGTATCCATTTTCAGGGAGAAGGTATCTGGTCAACGGCCTGGTGTTTTTAAAGACCCCTGTGTTTTTGAAAGTTAAACATTTGTATTCTGCTAAGTTTACTATACAATTTCTTCAGACACATGGTTTTCTGATAGTTTCTGAGCTCCAGCACATCTGCAATATCCAGCTGGAAAACCCTGCCCAAAGTGCAGTGGCAAGTGAAACACAAGAATGGTAAGGTAGTTAAATGGAAAATAACCTAAAAATATATTTATATGCCTCTATGCCACTAGACGTGTATATCTGCAATACAGGGTGTAAGTCTGTAAACCTCACCCCAGTAAGAAATTACTCATTATACATGAAGCGTGGAGAGGGATCATAAGAGGTAGCAAATAATAGAAAGATCTCAGGAGAAAGATCATTTTATTAGAAATAATTTAACGGAGACATTAAAAATCAAGAAGAGAGAAAAAAATTAACTAGACTTTCATGCTTGGTATTTTTATAATATAAAGATGTAAGAAACTCCAGTAAAATGCTACAATTTATAATGGAGAAAGAGAAATATTTTTATTTATTTACGCATTGTTTAGTGTTAGATGTCTGTCAAAGACCTATAGCTGCCTCAGCAGATTGGGGTGGGGAAAGGATTAACTAATGACTCTGGTTACGAGAGCTTTCCATCATACTTGTGAAATGATGTTAATAAAGAGATATAAAGACTTATGTTTTAGGACATAAGGCAACTGTTAATTTGTGTGAAAAGAACAGCTACCTTAATGGGAAGTTTTTTGTGTAACTCTTTATTACCCAATGTCATGCTCCTTCCTATAAAGTACATGGCATGAGATGGTTCCTGCGCCAGAATTCTGATGGATGGCTGCACTGGGATCTTTTATGATGACCCTGCACCGTCAGAGACTAAGGACCTCACACCAGGGCAAGGTAATCCTGAGGGTATATCATCTCATCAGTTCTCTAAAATAAGGAGGTGGGAAACTGAAGCACAGACACTGGGTGGCTCATTCAAAATCACCAAAATACTTTTCACAAAGTTGTGGAAGGCTGTCTTAAAGCTCAGGTCCTCAGAGAATGTGAATTTGGGATACAGAGGACCTTCCAGCTTCCTTAAAGCAGTCCAGGGATCTGACCTGGGGTTCTCAAGAGCTGCGCTAATTTCTCAGTTCATGGAATATCTGTTTCCCATTGTTAATTAAATAGGCAGTTGTTCACGGTGTAGAAAGGGTTTCACCAAAATTAACATGGGGTAATGCGAAGGGATATGAACACTGAACACAGACTGCTTTTTTCCTTGGGTTACATTTTCTTTACTCAGTAGAAATCTTTATTTCCTTTCATACCATATCTAGATACATAATTTGGTTTACTATTCCCTTATTCTGAACCAAAAACACAACTAAAAGCCTCACTTGGGATTGCTTTCCACCTTTGGTCATCTGTCAATCACTCTAATCCTTAGGCTAGTCCTTCAAACCCTTATAAATAAGTCACAGGCATGGAAAGGTGAAAAGAAAATAGCTTGGTGTGTGTTTAAAAAGTGCTTACCGATACACTTGCCCAGTGGCATTTCAGCTCAGAGTTTTTTTTCCTCTCATTTCTCCATCTTGTGGTGTTTTCCTGACAGCTATCTATGAACTATATGACTCACCAGTCAAGAATAGAAACTTTTGAAGATTTAAGAGAAATAGAAAGTGTCTAATGGCAGACACATGAATTTTAAATCATTTCTGCCAATGAAAAGAGTGTAAAATATAGGGACATGCACACACACAAGTAAAATTTAAAAAAATTGGACAAACAATAAGATTTATGCTTTGTGCCAGGAATGGAGCAGACAGATTTTTGCCAGACTGGACTATAGAGATTACAAATCTGAATACATGACTAAAAATATACATACAGATGGGAGGGTACTAGAATCCATGTTGCTTTTTTCAGAGCAGATGGAGACGATGTTGTATTGCAACTAATATTTGGGGAAAATACTAAGCTGTGCAACTCCCATATTAAAGTGTAAGTACAACAAAGCAGGCAGTATTTTTTGTGACAGTAATCAGATGCTTTTAAAGACAATACGTTAATAAAAATAACAAACAAAAAAAAAAAAAGCAGCTGAACCACATAAATAGTTCTGTTGCTTTCTCACAGGTGCTCAAGCTGCAGCAAAACAATGACTAATCACCACTTTCCTTCTTTGTAATTAATAAGACAGTCTAATCCACTTTTTCATTTTCAAAAACACTGTTCTGTGACTCAGAGTTTTCCTATAAGCATTATGGGGTAATTTTAGGGCATTCGGAATGATATACTTACATTAAGACAGGAAAAAAAAAAGGGGGGGGGGGGGAGGAAGCTCACAAATAATAATTCGGCAGAACATCAGGAAAAACTTCTTTATAACTCTTGGATGATTAGAAAATAATCACTCACTGGAAGAAGTGGAGATGGTATCCCTTGGGACTAATTCACTGTGATGCTGAGAAATAAATGACTTAATAGGTTACTGATCCCTCTGAGTTCTGTGACTCAGCAGTTGCAATTTCAAACTGAGCTTCAGTGCAGAGTGCTGTAGAAGTATTTGAACTCCCTAAAGATTTTATAATGAGCTTTCAAAGAAACCAAGGATAGCAGAATATGGCACAGATTTGTTTTTCTTTAAATCAATGGAAAAGCCCCTTTGACCCAAGGCCACCAACTTAAGCTGTGTGAGTCCTCCCAAGTGTTTGTCGCTTGGGGGTAAAAGTGTCTCACCAATACACTGTGATCAGGTATCTCAAGTTGCTTTTCTACTTATCTTCTTAAGAACAGTATTTCAGATTTACAAACTACTTAAGACAACTGAATACAATGGGGAAATCTGACAAAATTAGTCAAGGATTCCCAAGACTCCTCTCAAATAAACATATTGATATAGCTTCTGTTCTTTTCCATCATCTCTCTCCTCAGCCTGATCATTCCGACCATCTAGTGTAATTACAGCTTTTTTTTTTTTTTTCTCTGCCAATAACAGTGCTTACCACTGAACCACTACAAGATTAAAAGACACAGCTTAAGGAAATAGCAGCCCATGCAATTTATTTGTTTTCTTTCCTGCTGCTTTTCTTCCTCTGTAAGAGAGGTCAAGATGTATTCAATATTTCTTCAGTAATTCCAGAGTTTCAGTGTTGAGACATAAGCAGTTAGTAGGAGATGCACTCTGTCAAAACTTACAGTATTTGACTTGTATTAAGGCAGCTCATTGAGTAACGTAGGATGAGAAAGAATGTAAGAAGACAATGACAGACATAGTTCAGAATAGACATACTGAATTTGATAGCTCTACAGCCATTTTTAGCTGGGGAGTAGCAGAGTTAATGAATAAGTTATATTATAAATATGATTCTTCTCTCTTATAGCCTTTTGGCCTTTGTACCTGCTAGTTTCACCTTGAATATATTTCCAGTCTTGAAGGTTTGTAGTATAAAAACTTTAAAGGTTTCTACCTTATTCTCCATTTAAATTTTTGCCCCTGCACCGAGATAAACTGCAAATGGTGGTAGGTTTGGTTACTGTTGTAGCTAGTGGGAACCTGCTTTTCTTCCTCTGGGTAAGGCAGGGCAACCCAGCCCATGCAGGTTCACCTAGCTGCCAAATCAGCCAACAGATATAGTGCAATAATGTCAACCCCCTTCCTGGCTGTGGTTGTGAATCTGTTCCCTGCCACGTAATAGGTATAGCAGTTTTATTTTACTGTTTGCCCTTCACTAAACCATGGCTGTTATCTCAATAAATTTTCAGAACACTGAGCTCTCTCAACTGTGCTCTGAATATAGATATGGGTAAAATACCTTGGAAGTGTAAACTAAATGCCTTGTTCTTCTGTATTCTGCAGTTTCTGTGGTATGGACACCAAGATAAGATATCTTCATTACCCAATGCTAGATAAAGGCTCATTCATTAATCAAATATGCTGAGTTGTGAAGTTTGTGTGATCCAACAATCACTATACATCACAGAGAATTTTTCAGAAGAAAATGAAGAACGATAGTGGCAAAATGGAGGAACAAATTGCAAATAAGCAATGGTAAAAGAAGCATCTTAACAGTAACTAAACTACATACCATATAAAAGGTAATATATATGTGTGTTAATTATACATGGAAAAGTTTTTGTTTTACAAATGCTTTTTAGCTAAATAGAATCTTTGCATATTTAATATGTTGCCGTCATTGGCACCAATTTAAAAATATGTGTGCTTGAAAATAATGAATATACTTGGTAGCTCTGTTCATATGTCTGTTTTGGAAGTGACAGTATTGATTGGTCAGCTTAGTCATATACTGGGAATATCTCTAAAATACAATAATACATTATGTACAATAACCTAAAAATATACAAAAATAAATTATATGACTCCAAAGGAAACATTTTCATTTTATTCTCATTTCCATACTGCTATTTTCAATCAGGTGGAGAATAAGTCAAATGAAATCGGCAAAGGACAGGCTTTCACTTATTACCTTTCAATTTCCATCCTTTATGAGTGCATTTTGCTCCGCAAATCTCAGAAGCATTTTAAAAGCAGTGTAGAAGACAGTTATCAGTTCAATGCAAAAAAATTAAAAACAATTATCTGAATTTTTAAGAAAACTTCTGTCTTCCTCTCCACTAACAAGAATTACAAAAAAATCCAAGAAAACAGAATGAAGAAATTCCATGAAGAGGGTTTATACATACTTTTTTTTTAATTTGACCAGTCCCATTTTATCAATCAGTCTACTCATATGCCTAAAGCCTATTTACTAAGGTAAATACCCTGCCAAATGGAACTTTCAGAGCAGAGCCAGGTGGACAGATTTGTATATCCACACTCCAAGGTTGAGCAGCATAAGCCCACACCTCTCCAAAAGAAATGACAAGGAAAGCCCCATTGACCCCTTCTCTTTTTCATAAAAAGCTTGATGACTTCCTCAAATATCACTGTATATATATTTTTACAAACTTACTGTACAGGGAGGCCAATTAATTAATTCCCTTTTTTTGGGGAGAGACATTTATGCCACATATAACAGCTGCATTTTCTACCACTTCTTGCCATCACCAGCTCTTCCAGCTGTGCTCTGCTGGGATCTTGCCTAAGGGACCTACCCTAGATTTTAACACTGTTTAAAGTCGTTAGCACTGTCCCTTGTAAATTAGGGTATTTCTGATGGTGCTACATCAGTGTGGCAAGAAAAATTTTTACTTTCCATCTATCACCATGTTCCTTCTGTTCCTTCCAGGAAGAAATTGTGCCTGTGTTGAATCTGTTTTTCTTCTTTGATTGTTTTTTGTTTTGGTTGGTCGGTTGGTTGGTTCTCTATCTAAAATTTTGTGCAGTGTACTTCCCCTGTTTTGTTTATTTGTTTGTTTGTTTCCCTGCAACACCGTCTTAGTACTCAAGAAATGATTTGGACTGAAAAGGAAAAAGGAGTAGCATACCCCAACCAGTTTTCCATTAACACAAGATCTACAAACCATTGCTCTCAGCTCTGAAGCTAAATATCCTATAGCACATCAGTCAAACCTGTGTCTCCTTTGCCTGCATTACCACCAAACAAGTTTGAACTGTCTGCAATATTACTGAAAATTTCTTGTCCTCCTGGGTGGCTCAGACTCCTCAGAAACAGTCTTTCTGATGATGATGCTGCCATTTGCTCTTTCAGCCTTTCTCACTACACTTTAATTGCCCCTTTTAAAAGCTAACTAAAACTACTGAGGCAAATTCCTTTGTATAAAACCTGCAGAATAAATGAGCCCATATAAACTGAGTTTGTCACAGAACTGAAATTTTCCCCTTCACTTTACAGTGCTTTCCTAAAATGGCTCTTCCAGCTTCTCTCTTTCCCATCTTGCTCTCTAGCAAGTCCTTAACATGATAGAAATAATTTCATACAACAGACCTAGCATCACTTTCCACCCGTAGCCTCAGTTCTGCTGTTTACAAAACCAGTCTCTTCCAGCCCTTCCCGCAGTCAGGGTGAGAAAAGTAAGTTCTGCAGCTGCTGAAAATGGTTATTTGCCATTTTGGGTACAAAGAGATAACAACAACAACAAAGTCTCTCTCACCAGTTTTCCCTTCCCTGTGGAGTTTCACATCTGAGACTTTTCACAAAAAAAAAAAAAAAAAAAAAAAAAAAAAAAAAAAGTCCTAAGCAAGGTTCCTTTCTTCTTTCATGTCATTTGTTCCTTCTGTATTTAATCTGAAATGACTGGCTGATCAAAATTGCCTGAAGCTCTCAGTGGCCTGTTCAACTGAGCATACTGCCAGGTATTGAAACTCCTGTGACTTTATTTAATAAAATAAAATTAAAACTGAAGACAAAGGCTTCAGACAGTAACTGGCTGGCAGTGACAAACTGGGATTCTGTGGTCCATGTAACAGTAGTTCGTCTCTTCCCAGCAACCTATAAGTAGTACCAGCAATTACCATCTGTAGCGATAGTCCATGCACCCCTTATATTGGAAGGAGGAAAGGGTATGTGGCTTATTACAGGAGGTGAAAATATTCTTATCTTTCTCTTATGCTCGAGTGAGACAAAAACCAGGCACTACATAGAAGTGTCATCCAAGCCCTGAAATGCCTTTTTAATATTTTTCAGTTCCTATAACTGCAGGTGATGGATTGCCGGTTATGCCCAAACCCAGCTTGACTCCCTGCATGTTTTAACCTTCTTCAGACTGATCAGGGAAGCATTTGGCTGGGATGAGGTTCCAGTCCTACAGGCGATGGGATACTTGAAACACCGAAGAAGTTTATAAACTTTTATTTGCCCTTATGGTAGAAATTGTACTTTTGTGCATATATAGATTATCCCAGAGCAATGATCTTGGAAGAATTTTGTTTTAATAAAATATCTGTTCTCTAATGAACAGAATATACTTGAAGAGGTTGACAGTGAAATTAAACTAAGAAATGCAAATGGACCTTAAGGTCTGTGCAGCAGCAAGTTACTTGCACATACAAGACCAAAATCTGGTAAACTATATATGGGGTGTCTGTGAAAAAATATCCACACATGGAACATACAAGAGACTGTCAGAGGATGATCATAAGAGATTTTTAACTTTCCTAATGAATATTCATCCCTGAAAAAGGCATGCTCATAGTAGTCTTAACAAGACAGATAGAGAAGAGGGTGGTTTTTTTGTTGTTGTTTTGGTTGTTTTTTGTTTTTTTTTCCATGATGGGATATTCATTTTCATTTGGCTAAGTAGTGATGCTATGGTTTTTTTGAACCTATGCTTTGTTAATGACCAGTTAATTAGAATAAATAAATAAATACATTTTTAATTTCAAGAAACTGGTGGAGAAATTGGGGAAAATCTGTAAGACAGGAAAAAAATTATTGAGGATTTAAAGAAAATAACTTGTTAGAACTGTATCTAAATGTAGAGAAGAAAGGATTAAGATGCACTGTAACAGTTTATAAGTATGTAAAAAGTAGCTGCAAAATGGGAAGACATGCACTGGTTCTCTATGTGCATGATAGATCAAGTTTTACTCCCCACTGTGGGCATTCAGATGTTAAGATACACTTGCCACTAGCAGTGATTTTGATGTAC
Organism: Cygnus olor; assembly: GCF_009769625.2. Taxonomy (NCBI): domain Eukaryota; kingdom Metazoa; phylum Chordata; class Aves; order Anseriformes; family Anatidae; genus Cygnus; species Cygnus olor. The sequence goes on along the minus strand of NC_049169.1, from coordinate 33,549,669 downwards.
TGGATCTGTGCCACCCAGATAGGTTTATGAAACCATCAGAACCAGAAAATTTTGTGGAACAGAATGAACAATTATCTGTCGGGGGCTGCTCAGATCTCATTCATCCTGCCTTGACGTGCCTTCTCCTTGAAGGTCCATTGTCATACTCACAATGCTTTCTGATGTACCAGATTCAGATTCTACTTTTTGAGATTCCTCAATACTTGTATAAAAATAGGCAGGTTTGTTCTCAGGGCCTTACAGAAAACTAGGGTAACTCTGAAAACAATAAGGCCTAAGATGGAGATCAGCAGTTGGGTCTGTACAGCAGTTTTCCTGTGGAGTCTGAAAGTTGTCCACACCTTGATTCAGCATCTGCTCTTAAAGAACCAAGTGCAAAGTCTAGGAATAAAATGTTAATTAATGACCATTGAGCAGAAGGTATTGGACTTTCTTCTGCTAACAGATTACTAAAATCAATTAGCAATAAAATAAATAAATAAATAAATAAATAAAATTAGTTTTTGTTTTGGTTTGGTTTTGGTTTTGTTTTGAGGGATCTTTACACTGAGATGATGAAATATGATATAAAATAAGTTTTTCGGTATGCCACTAGATGGCAAACTAACAGTGTGATAAACATCAGACTTGTTATCACATAAATCTCTGCTTAGGCATACTGTAAAAAACGCACGCTATCTGTATGCAAATAAACAGTGGCTTAATGTGGTGCACGCTAACAGCAAACAAAGAATATTTCAGCTTTTATGTTTCAAAATAATTTGTGACCTCCCAAGGTTGGACAATGCAGATCTTGTTGGAATCACAGAGGTCTCTACAGCAAATGCTTTACACAACTTTCCTTCTCCTGCCTACAGCACAGCCATGCACCCCAGAGTTGAGCAGGATGAAATGTCAGACAGCTCCATGGTGGGCTTCATCTGGAAACATGGGGGGCTGTTCAAATAAAATTATCCCAAGGCAGTTGAAAAGGCACTGTGACATGGTACAGAGATGTAAGGAAGTACCCAGAGGAATGCTGTCAGTCTCTTTCATAAAATCAAAGAATCATAGAAGGTTTGGGTTGGAAGGGACCTTGAAGACCACCCAGTTCCACCCCCCTGCCATGGGCAGGGACACCTCCCACCAGACCAGGTTGCCCAAAGCCCCATCCAGCCTGGCCTTGAACACCTCCAGGGATGGGGCATCCACAGCTTCTCTGGGCAACCTGTTCCAGTGCCTCACCACCCTCACAGTAAAGAATTTCTTCCTAATATCTAATCTAAATTTTCCCTCTTTTAGTTTAAAGCCATTACTCCTTGTCCTATCACTACACTCCCTGACTAAGAGTCCCTCCCCAGCTTTCCTGTAGGTCCCTTTAAGGCACTGGAAGGCCGCTGCAAGGTCTCCCCGGAGCCTTCTCTTCTGCATGCTGAACAACCCCAACTCCCTCAGCCTGTCTTCATAGGAGAGGTGCTCCAGCCCTCTGGTCATCCTCACGGCCCTCCCCTCCGTTCACTCCAATGGGCCCATGTCCTGTCAGTTCTGGGAACCCCAGAACTGAATGCAGTACCCCACGTGGGGTCTCACGAGAGCAGAGCAGAGGGGAAGAATCACCTCCCTCAACCTGCTGGCCACACTGCTTTTGGTGCAGCATGTATCCCATGCATCCATTTTGTAGGGGCCTCATCAATAATATAAGCATAAAGATCTTCACGGCATTTGAGCAGCCAACACAGCATTGACTCAGAATAAACATTCATCCTTTAGATAGCATCCTGCATGTACAAACATTTATTTCCAGTATAACAGCCCAGGGAGCTATGAAACTGTGGGGAAGCTGCAAGGGTAAAGCTGTTGTAAAGCTGTTATTTAACATTTCATTTCCTTTCCACCATACTCCAGCGACCACTTTCAACAAAACCCACTGGAGAGTTATTTACGCTGAGTAAAAAGTCATTTGCAGTAACTCCAGGAAGGTATCTTCTCTGTTCTTCTGGTCAGGATCATGGCACTGCAGGTTCAGAGGGGCAGCTGTCCCACATGCCTTTGGGAGCAGTGGCAGCTATATGGACAGGCATAGCAGGTTTCAAGGGCTGCTGCTGCTAAAGCTGCTGCTGCTGCTACAGCTGCATTCTGGGGAGGTCTGCAGAGGCACAGCAATTGGGAACAGTCCACTGAAGACAAGGGAAAGGCACCAAAATGTCTCCCAACAGCTCCTTGTCATTGCACCCAGTGCTGAAATTATGTCAGCTCAGGGTGTAGTTGCTAACAGCTGGTTTTCCAGCTCAGAATATCTCTAAATTACATATTAAGCACAGGGAATGCAAAATGCTCAATAAATAAACTAAAAACTATGGAATATTGGGAAGAGAAAATGTGTTCACTCAAGCCCAAATGCAACCACATAGTGACTCAAGGACGAAACAGGAGTGGATGCTTGGAGAGAAGCAAGTTGCTTGACTTGCTGGTAAATATGTAGTTCTCTGCAGGTAGTTTGTATCAGGAGGAGAAGATGACAATGGAAACAGATATCTCCTTGGACATAAGTGATGATTTGCAAACTATGGATAAATTTGGAAAGTTCATGCCACAGTTTCCAGCCTGTTTTTTCCATAACTACCAGGCTCAAATGTCTCCCGAGTGCTCATAGGGCCATAGCTATGAACAAACACATTTGGGCCCTCTGCCTGGTGCTGATTCACAGAGTGGTTACTCCTCAACCCTTATTTTAATTATAAGCTCTCACAGGAACCCCAGTGCCAGCATATCCCAGCATTTGTCTGAACTTTTGAATAGTGTTGCTTCTAGGTGCTAATTTTCATTATTTCAGCTATCACTGAACTTAACCAAGCCCTCTCTTTGCATAAGAGGTTTTCAGTGGGGCTACTGTTTGTCTTGGGCAAAAGAAATCTACCTAGCATTCAGAAAGTGCCCTATGGCTTTCTTCATAATGACAGAATCTAAAATATTCTATTGTTGTTGTTAATATTGTTATTATTAGTCTTGGAAGTGGTTATTTCTGTTTCCCTTTTATTCACATCTGGAGGATCAAGGCAGAACCAATAGACATGTACACAAGTTTTTGGGTATACACTTTCTTTTGTAATGCAAAAAACATTTTTACAATTTTGGAGCTGCTGGAAAACTGCTCAGAAGTAAGCCACAGCATTTGCTTGCATTGCATTTTTTTCTGCTTAGCCTGTGTATTTGAGTATTAATTTATCAAGACTAGGTGTTATACTGCAAAACCTTTGCATGCCTTTGTATGAACTAGACCCTCTATTGTGTTTAGTAAGTACCTAAAGAGTTAACTAGGAGATACTGGGGATTGCAGGCTGTTGAGGGCAGCTTCCACCGCCTATTTTATCTAAGTCTAACTTCTGGAAAGCTGAGAGGCATGGGGGTACCTTGGGCCACTGGCAAAGGTTAGGTCAACCTCCTCCTCCATTCATAAGATAAAGTGGCTGCTGCAGTCTTTCCTCTCTCCATTTTGCTCCCAGTCTTAGCCCTTGTTTTGCTCCTTTCCCTTCCTTTTCAGTAACAGAAACAATCTAGACCCTGCCAGCCTCTTGTACCCCACCCTTGAGGCAGTAAAATCATTATTTTAGATATTTTCCAGAAGTCATTCAAATTGTCACATACACACAAATACCAGACTACATTAGCTGAGCTTCAGTTACATTTCGGAAAGCAATTTGATTATAACAGCTTTAAAAGACAGGACAGCCTGCAATTAGCAGAGGGTTTTTCCTAGTAATTACATTAACCTTTAGTTGAATGTTACTCAACACATCATGATGTTATTTTTATGATCCCCTACCAATGTAACCCTCTGCAGGATTTTGAACCTGTCTTGGTCAGTGGAAAATTCCATGTCCTTGCATAAATCCTATAAGTGCCTTGCTTTGGTTGAGTGCCACCCTGCATTGTGCCTGGTGAGGATTTACAAACAATGGCCTTCCTGCCTGGAAGGAATCCAGCCCTGTTAGTAGCATTTTCAGTCATTCTTTCTCTGTGCAATGAATGAAGAATGAAAAATGCAGCTATTCATAGAAGCAGTTTTGTGAGATAGTAATGGCTCAAATACTAATGTAACAGAATTTGTCACACGCTATGCTCTGTGCATTGTTATTTTCCATGGGGTTTGCTTGTCTTCATGTTTTCCAAGCACAGAATTATATATAGGGCTCAACAGAGCTCTAGAAATGTACAGATAAAATGGGTGCACGACTATAGCACAGAACAATTGAGCTGGATAAATATGCAAACATTCCTCATAAAAATCCAATGAAGAGATTAGCTGCACAAATACACAAAAGTTGATGAAAGGTGGTCTGGCACTACGAAATTCTTCTTTTACTTATTTAATCTGCATAAGTTTATTCCATATAATTGTAACCTACAATATAGTAAAAACACTAGCTTCGTTCATGTAATAGTAGCAACTTCATGAGTGCAATTATGATAACAGAATAAGACCTTGGAACAAGCTGAGTGGATAAAACATGAGAAAATTAATTTTCATTAAAAAAATTAAAAAATAGTTTTGCCCAGTTTTCCTTCAGAACTGTTAAATTGATGGCCCTCATGCAGGTCTGTGGGTAAGGAGAAAGAAATTATCACCTGAAATAGACATGTAAGGATGGAAGTAACCCTTGGTAGCTCAGGTCACCCCGGTCTGGGGACATTCTTTGATGTATCTTTGTCTCAGTTTCCAGCCAGCTAACTGGGCATATGTCTTTCTTTCTCCCAGCCTGCTTTTGTGTTCAGATCATGATACCATTGGGGCAGTAGGTTAGCTTGCTGTAGACCTCTGGGTCTGCATTTGGCAGGACTTCCAGTCTCAAAAGTACAGCACATAGATGCTTACATGCCCAAGAATCACACCACTGAAGAACATCAGAATAATGAGCAAGTGGACTAGGCAGTTCTGGAGTGCTCAGTTCTCCTATATTCAACTTCTACACTAATATTCATGAACTGTGATTAGCATGATTAGATGTGAATAATTAGATGAACTGCATCTTAGAAGTACTTAATCATGTTTTAATGACTATAAAAGAATAATCAGCTCACTTACAGTTATCTTTATCATGGATGTGTACATTGAATAACATGAGTCCCATGCAGGATGTCCTAACTGCCAGTAACTTCTGGAACCCAGCTACCCCTGGAATGTAGAAAAACCTGCAACCCAGTACAAAAATCTCAAGTTATTAATGTCAAAAAATATTTTGAAAAGACATTGAATAAGTCACAAACTCATAGCCTTCTCTTTGAAGCTTGTAATGAGCTCAATACTCTACAAATTTAAAGCTTAAGTATATCAGTTTCCACTCCTCCTTTGTAGACACACTCCTTGAGATGGAAAGAGCCTTATTCTGCCACACTTTTGCAGAAAAGAAAGGTCATTCTGTGCTGCAATGCTGATGTGATACAGGAGTGGAAAGCTGTGGGGGTTTCCCGCACTGCAGTACACCTGGGACATAGGATGACAGCTTCCATCTGGAACAATTCCTATCTCCCACCTTCCTGCAAACTGACTATTTTCTCCACCAGATTGGATACATACAAAATTCTCTGAGGTTAATTTTTGCTCCAAAGGAACGTCCTTCCAGAGCCAACCCAGGGAGTTAAACTTCTACAGAGGCCAAGTCAAAATGTCTAATGGCTGTCCCTTTGGAGTCTCTAAATTACCCTTGTCCAGACCGTCGATGGTTAGAGTATCCTCATTTCTCATTAACGTTTTCTTAGGACAAACTTTAATTCACAGCACTAAGAGTAAAATCTGGAAATTTCCAAAGCAAATAATAGCTAGGTAGTCCCAGGTAAACCTAAGCTTTCATAGGACATCTGGCTCCCCAAAATTAGCTATTTAATGTTCTTATGGAATTTGGAAGAGCAGTCTATCTTTATTTTCTATCTTTATATGAAAATGGCAAATCACCCAAAGCTATATCACAGAAAGCCTTCAAAAGGCCATAATGTTTGCAGAATTTCTATACAACACTTTAAGATATATGCTATTACATCAATATTCATTGTAAAGCTGCAGACATGGTGCTTTGGTATCCTTTCTATTTCTACAAAAGTTTTACCATGACTGTAAGGAATATTGGACTTCATAGCCTATACATAATACCATGCATAAATAACATCAAAGCTAGAACGGGCATCCATGGGATAAATTTTGGCTTGATAGGATAAGAGCAAAGTTCTTTTCAGATAATCCTGGCCAATAATAATAAATCTTCACATAAAGTTAATACGAGGCCTTTTCTTGTCCTTCCCTTCGTCTTTTCTAGAAGCAACAAAATATCAAGTTCTAACTCTCCTAACACTTCCTGGGCTAAAAGGAGTTCTACCATAAATGCTTCACTCTTCTTCATACTCTATTTTTATTTGCATTTGTATTTTTATATTTCAGAATAGTTTAGAAGTAGTCTTCCGCATCACAGATTCACCCAAAGCTGTTTACATAAAAAGAAAAAAAGCACAATTTTAGTCAATTCATTACTCAGAAAATTTGCATCAGGATCATAAAAATACATGCCATTATCCCACTAAACACCTATCGTTCCTAGATGCTCAAGTCATACTGGAGAGCACTAAAATCTTACAGCCTTGTTTAAAATACAGCTTCACTACTCTCTCTATTTAATCTTCAGAGATTCAAATCTCTTATTCAAAATCCAGTCACCATCTGAATGACTACCAAAGACAAAGTATTCTTTAAAATTTTCCAAACCTTCTAACAGATCAACATTAGGTGGCAAATTCTCTTGTTTGTTTTTTTATCCAAAAGATTGAACTACACTACTAAAACAGGTGCTTTGAAATAAATTATGGGAACTCTTAATGCTCATGGAAAGAAATGCTTATTTGATTGTCAGTAGATTTTTAAACACACTTACTGACTTCCTGCTGAACACCTCACACAACCCTCATATACCTGTGATGGGTCTCCATTTGTTTTGTTTGGTGTAACATTGTTCATGTGCAAGCACATCTGACTCTGTATTTCTTCAAGAGCCTGCTTAGATGTCTCCATGTGCAAGATTAGAGACCTAAATTCAGTCTTGCAATTCCTTGCAGTTTCAGTGCCAAATCTGCCTGGCTGCCTTGGAGCATAGGAAAGCCAAAACCGCTACTGGTTCTGTCTGGTCACACCAACATAGCTGTAGCCTCATCTGTGTGGAAAACACATTAAAAATAATAATAATAATCTGTAAAAAGCAAAGCTTGAGTGATTTTTTTTCCCCCAGGATAGATATTACTCAGTATTATCATCTCCAGTGTCTACTAAAAATAAAGATTAAATTTTGCTATGCTTAGCTAGATACTTGATATTAGTATATTTCTCAGATTAAACCAGAAGTCTTTGTAAGTACAGGGGCAACCTTGGTGCAACATACATCCTTAGATTTTCAACAAAGCCAAAACTTACAACTGAAAACTGAAGATTTTCAAAGAATGCTAAAATTTGTGAAGTTTTTGAAAATTTTTTACAGTTTTAAGAGAGAAAAAAATATTTTTTCAGCCAAAAAAAAAAAAAAAAAGATAATAATTGTAGCGATCTTCATAAAGGAACAATGAAAATCCAGAAAGCATAGCAAAAAAAAAAATTAAAAAAAATAAAATAGCAGGGATCAACTTTGAAGAGGTCCTTAACTACCACTAAGAAATTAGTTAAAACAGTCATTTTGCTGTTTCATGCTGAGTCTTATTTATAGCCCAGTCCTTGATAAGAAATACCAAAGTTCTCCCACTTTTGTCCACTTTTGCTACCAATTGTGTTTATGTGTGTGGTCACTGTTGATACACTCCAAGGCAGGCATTGCACATATCCTGATGGACTAGAAAAGAAGGAAAGTATCATGAGGACCCCAGAGGACGCCAGGGACAGCAGAGCAAGAATTGTGGCCGTGGGGAGAAGGGCTGAAGAGTTTCTATGTAGATTCTCAGTGGTGGAAACATAACCAGTGCAGCTGCCAAGCTACAGCAGCCCACACAAGCACATACTAAATGGATCCCACTCTTTCCATTCTACTGCAAACAATTATTTTTCTCTTTATCTGTATTTTTATCTCCACCCTAGCACTCATTCAGTTTTTTATAGAAAGACAATCCTTGGATAGGATTCAGATTGAAACTTTCCTTTTTTTTTTTTTTTTTCTAGACAAAGCCTTTTTACAATTGTGCAGGCATTACACAAGATCACTTTTTTCTACATTTTCACTCAAGTGAAATCTCTTTTTCTTGTATAATGAGGCATTATAAATAATTCATCACGTATAACATCTGAACTTCAGACAAAGTTTGAGAGTATAACTCTCCAGCACCCAAAAGAGGGAGCAGGATGCTACCATCACTAGTGGAATATCAGACCACAATTGGATTTTAAATGCTTATGCCAGATTAATTAAAATTTGTGGGATTTACTTATCCCCATCAGTTACATAATTTTTTACCTTCTTTATTTTTTAAATCCCATAGGGCTGGATTTTTCTCCATGGTAATTAGTCTCTGAAAATCCAAATCAGTTATAGAAACCCCCATTACACTACACAGTGCAGCCACACCAAGAGGTAAGAGCCAAACTTGCCCCAGCAAGCTCAGTTAACGAGGAGAAAGAATAGCATACAAAACAGTAGATGAGGCTAGGAGTAAGTACCAAAATGCCAAGTTAACTCTCCTACAGCTCTGCTTTTCTCTGTATTACCATTAAGATCAAGTGAGCTGCTCCTGAAAAGGCACACACATAACACATTCACCAAACTGCACTGCGACAGTGACCACCATTTGATAATCTTTGGTAATGATAAAAGACAAGGGTGGGTTACCATGCATTGATACTGCATATGTACCATCACCTTTACTTGCTTTTGCTCCAGGCCATACAGTTTGAGGTAAACAAAATTCTCTCCTGTCCAATTTCTGTTCTTTCATCTTGGAAGAGTTTCACATTGAGGAGTAACTGGTAAATAATTCTTTCAGCTTGGAAATTTTGTGGAAATTGGATACTTGGTGGAAGTTTTGTACCGTACACACCCACTCATTTTCTTCTGTTTTCTCTGCAGCTGAGAGGCTTTAGATAAATAATCAATGCTGGTCTGAAACTACTGAGTAAGATGGTCAGTCAGATAAAAGCAGGTAAACAGAGATTAACCATTTTAAATTTGAATGATTTGAAGTTTGCACATTTTCACTGCCAAAGTGGTTTTACCCTGCTGGGCAACTAAACTGTACCACAACCACTCTCTCACTCCCTCTCCTCAAAGGAAAAAGGGGAAAAAAAAATGGAAAGGGCTCAAGAGACTCAGTGGTTATCGTCACGGGCAAAACAGACTCAGCATAGGGAGATTAATGTAATTTATTGCCTATCACTAGCAGCCTAGAGCAGTGAGAAATTAAAAGCAAACTAAAAACACCTTCCCCCCGCCCACCTTCCTCTATCTCCTCCCCCCAAGTAGCACAGGGGAACAGGAAATGAGGGCTGCGGTCAGTCCCTAACGGTTTGTCTCCTCAGCTCCTTCACGGTCACTCTCTGCCCATGCTCCACGTGGGGTCCCTCCCACAGGATGCTGTCCTTCCCGAACTGAGCCTGCGGGGGCTGCCCACAGGCAGCAGGTCTTCAAGAACTGCTCCCACATGGCTCCGTACCATGGGGTCCATCGCCAGGAGCAAACTGCTCCAGCACGGGTCCCCCACGGGCGGCAGCTCCCCCCAGACCCCCTGCTCCTGCGCGGGCTCCTCTCCACGGGCTGCAGCTCCGGCCCGGGGCCTGCTCCTGCGGGGGCTCTCCATGGGCCGCAGCCTCCTCCAGGCCACATCCACCTGCTCCACCGGGGGCTCCTCCATGGGCTGCAGCATGGAGATCTGCTCCATGTGGGACCCATGGGCTGCAGGGGGACAGCCTGCTCCACCAGGGGCCTCTCCACAGGCCGCAGGGGAACTTGTGCTGCGTGCCTGGAGCACCTCCTGCCCTCCTTCTGCAGTGACCTTGCGGGCTGCAGGGCTGCTTCTCTCACATTTTCTCGCTCCCAGCTGCTGTTGTGCAGCAGGTTTGTTTGTTTGTTTGTTTTTCCTTCTTCAATCCACTCTCCCAGAGGCCCAACCAGCATCACTCACGGCTCGTCTCCAGGAAGCAGCAGGTCCCTTTCGGATCTGGCTGGAGCTAGCTCTGATCAGACATGGGGCAACCTCTGGGCTCTGCTCACGGAGGCCTCCCCTTGCAGCCCAGCCTGCTACCAAAACCTTATTACGTAAACCCAATACAACTGCCCACCTCTGAATAGTGTGAAAGTGAGTTTACTCCATCATATGTGATTACATTCCTGGTTTGGGTGTTCAGTATGGAATGATACAGTAAACATCCATATTGAGTTTACTTTATCTTGCTGCCCTTTCTCTATCTGATGGTAGCAAAGGAGACAAAATTGTCTAAAATATGTCATTATGACAAAGATAATGTCCCAGCAATAAGTCCTTTTTTTCTGGTCGTATAGCCTATTGCATGTTACAATGACAGCAGGAAGAAAAGCAAGAGAAGAACCCAAAACCCACCTCTGTGCCCTATTTGACCCCCTACTGGGGGGCTACTGTCCGGTAGCTTGGAATGCAACACTAGCCTAACAGCCAAAATATTAGTGAAGGGTGGCACTCAGCAACTACATTTTTTGAAACACCACTGTTGGTTTTGTTTGTTTGTTTGTTGTTTGTTTGTTTGTTTGTTTGAAGGCAGGAAACCATATGTTTTTCTATAACATGAAATACAGCAGTTTGCTTTTTTTTTTTTTAATACCATTTTCTTCTAATGGCTTTGCACATGTATAAACTAGGTTATTCATGTGCTTCTGAGAATATCCCTGTTCTTTTTTAAGTTATCTGTTTATTAAATGGCATGGGAATGTCTCAGAAGTATTGAAATTCAAAAGACAGATTAGAAAAAGCACGTTTCTCAAACTGAGTTTTCAGTTCATTTTGAACTCCATAGCTATAAGGTACTTTTAATAATTTCACTTAAAAGACATTTTGAGGAAATCAGAATTATTTTCTTGTTAGAAACACCTCATTCATTTTCTCCAACGAGGTGACAGCATGTCTCTTCATGTAGTTATTAAATTAAGGCCACAAGGAATTGTTGGATATGCAGAAAATAACAACTTACCTTTTAAAAAAGCCCTTTTCCCCAGAAAATCATCTAGTCCTGAAGTTAACATGAGATGAAGAACCCACCATTTCTTATGGCAGATTGACCCCAACAGTCATCAACAGTATAAATATATGTCTGCCAATGAAGATTCTTACAGAGCACAGGTAGAAACATTTTCCCCACAAGGATGTCATTGGAACAGGTTGCCCAGGGTGGTTGTGCTCTCTGTCCTTCGAGATTTTCAAGACCTGACAAGATAAAACCCTCAGCAAGCTGGTCAGAGCTCAGAGGTGACCTTGCTTTGAGAAGAAATTTGAATTAGTGACCTTCTGAGGTCCCTTCCAGCCTAAATTATCATGCAATCTTCCAACACTATAATGCTAAAATTAATTTGCCTGTCTCCAGATTCCAGGCACTAGTCTTAATTGGGCCCTTCTGAGCTGCCAGGCTTAGCTCTGCTGAATTATCTCTGCTGGAACTCTCAGTCCCTTGCCCCCAAGGAACTAGAAAGCAAGGTGCAACAGAGCTTTTAGCTTCCCTGCTCTGAGGCTTGAGGATCTGGCAAACCCATAACCAAGGAGTTTTCTACTCCTGGCTCTGCAGCTGAGATCTCCAGGCTCCTAAAATTCCTGTTGCTGAGCCTTCAGAAAAGCTCTAACCTGCATCAGTGAACAGCCCAGGTTCTAAGATGTTGTCCTTTCTTTGTTCCCCACCAGGCACACTACCAGAAATCCTATTGACCAAAAAAAAAAAAAAAAAAAGATAATTTCCAGCTATCCCTGTGCTCAACTGCAATGAACTAATTTCAAAAATATTTGATTATATTGTTTTGTTATTAAAGATGATATCAAAGCTAAATAAGTCACAGAATTAAGAATAAGGGACTCTTCAGGACATGATAGGAAATCATGCCAACCCATGAAGTGCTTTCTTGTTATAGTAGAAATGGTAAGTTTTTAAGTCAAAATGGCATAATCATTTCCATGGAATTACTAACAGGGAGTACAATTATATAAATTTCAGGTCCTTTAGTTAAGGATTACAACAGAATTCAAAACAAGGGTGGTTTTTTATTTTTTGTTTTATTAGGAAGCTAGAAAATGATAATAGGAAAAGGGGAGAATATGGAGAAAAGTTAGCATATTCTCTTTTTTATGTAGCAGACATTCTTTACTGCTTTGGGGAAATTAGTCTAAGTAAATTTAAATAAATGTTTAACAATATTTTTAAGAAGACAAGGCTGAGAAAAGGTAAATAAGTCTAGACAAAAAGTCTGTTCAATGTCATTATTCATGCTACCTGTGAAGTATATGACTTGCAGTGACCAAGCTCTTTAATCATTTGAGCATGATACAGATCTTCATTTGAATGAAAAAACTCAGTCGTTTGAACATTGGGGTGTATAATAATTACTTTCATAATGGAGAGGTTTTTCAATGTGTTGAGATTAGTTTGAAGAGAGAAATTGTTTCAGTTTGCATTTTTTATGTAGTTTGCCTTTAGTCTTGGAATAAGATATGCAAGATATCTCCCAACAGTCAGAAAGCTTCACTCAAGAAATGTGAGAAAAAATGTGATTTTACTGAAAGTACATACTATAGTTAATACTTAGCACTACTTCATTTATTGCTCTGTTAATTTCTGCAGTTTCTGCTGACAATTCAATAAAGCATTCCATGCAGCTATTGCAAGGCACAGATTTTCAGTATTAAGTTTTACATTCCAGTCATGGAGAAAAAAGTAGAAACTGCTCTATTATCCAGGATGAGATCAGAAGTGCCATAGCAACAGGACACATAGATTTGCCAGAAAGTATGTTTTTTACTGGATCAAAAAGTGATCAGGAAAACCCCTAAGTTAATGTAAGCATGAATCAGAATTAATTCACTTCCTAATTCCCACACCATTTCAGTGGTTTGACCCACCATTTCAAAAAAAAAAAAAAAAAAAAGCATTGTCATTATTTTGGAAGCTTTGTCACCCCCATCAATGATATTTTAGCCTCAAGATCATAGTTCTGATGTCACCCCTGTGCTTTACCTGACCATATATATCTTCTTTCAATAAGCAGTGAGTTTTTCCTAGGTCAGAATGACATTTCTTCTTCCTATTCTTCACTTGTAGGTTTACAACATGCAAAAGACAAGAAAAAAAATTGAGGGAAAAGAGATGGAATATGACTATTATCTAGGGGCAAGATTCTGACCGTAGTCTTTCACCATCTCTTCAAATGCTTTGCAGGATACAGCAGACAAACTGGATTTCATATAGGAAATGCTAATCATTGTCAAACCAGACAAAAAATATAACCATTTTTGTTTTCAGTCTGTGAGTTACCATGGATATCCCTGGAAAACTTTGTGCTTCGCAGTGCTATAATACTATGCCATTGACACCACAATTCAATTAGGAAATGATATCAGAAGAAAGAGTAGGTGCCTTGGGAGTGCCATCTAACCACTAAACCCTACACCATCTCCTCCCCACCAAATAAAATAAAATAAAACAAAACAAAACAAAATAATAAAATAAAATAGAATAAAATAAAATAAAAATAAAAATAAAATAAAATAAAATAAAATAAAATAAAATAAAATAAAATAAAATAAAATAAATAAAATAAAATAAAATAATAGCTTGCCCCTAATATGGTAAAAAGATCAATAGTGTAAACAAGAAAATAATCTTCACTGTGTAGCGAATCAGAACACAGTTTGGTCACGTTAATTCCTAAAGGGTTGGACTTCTAGATAAGATATAAAACAAACAAAAAAGACGGTGGTTAAACCAGGAACAAGAATGATATGTTTCATTTCTCCTTCCTTTATATTTCTAAATGGCAACTTTAGCATTTCCTCTTTTTCTAGAACTGAAGGCTACAGCATCTTGAATTCTTTTTGCTCCGTCTCCTGATGAGAGAAGTACCTTGGTTATCAGAATTTTCAGTGTTTCTTTGAAATCCTGCTTTTTCAGTCTGTTCCATCAGTATTGTTAAGACAGGAGAGATGGTTTTGACAGCAATCTTAACTAAAAAAAAAAAAGACAGAAGAAACATCAAAGAAAAAAAAAGTTTTATTCACAGAGCTTTGCCATTAATCAGACTCTTGAAGAAAACAAACAAACAAACAAACAATAAAACAGTAATTGTTGTGCTCTAGTGGATTTACGCCTGAGACTAGTAGAGTACTACTCATGGCAAGGTACATACACTAGGCAAGGTGACAGGTAGGAGGCAACATCCTCCCTAGATTATATGGAGTCCGGCTGTGGCATTCAGATTTTATAATTTTTGCAAAGTGCGTAGTAAGTGCTGATCTGGAACATGTCCTCTTAATCAGCTATGACTGCTTTATTTGAAAACCTGTACAAGGCTCCACAGTTATGGTCACAAGAACCATCAAAGACCTCAGACCCAATTTTTACCTCCCCTGACTACCAATACTATCACTAAAGGGACAAACAATGGTCACAGAGACCTGGAAGCAAGACTAAGAGCACAGCAGATGTCCCGGAACACAACTAAATAATGGACAGCTTCATCATCAATTCCAACACCGTGCCATGATTGGGAGTTTCCAGTTCAGACCACAGGATTCCAGGCTTCTGAGCAAAAAGTGAGTAACTGAAAACTCACCTATCAAGTGGCTACTAAGTTAAACAAGACTTAAAGAGAAAATTTCTGTATGATATATTTTGAGGTGCTCTGGATAAAACTAAACAATATTCACAGGGTATGAGAGAGATGAAAGATGTTCCAGAAAATCAGAAAGATGTTCCAGACTATAGCTTCAAACATGGGGAAATCAAAGCTGTGCAGTGCAAAAGTGTAAAAGATTTTGAACTTGAAACTCAGCATAGGGTTTCTGTGAGCATAAAAACAAATAAATAAATAAAAATTTAAAAATGCCCAAATCAGGTTTAAGAATTGATATTCAAGGAAATGTGGTCCAAAAAGGAGAGACTGGTTAGCACAAGTAATGAGAAGTTAAATCTGTGAGGGAATTAAGATGGTGGAGGTCATTGTTTCAAAAACTCAGACCAATGATTCAGTGAGTTAGCACCCCTGATGAGCAAACTTCTTTAGTAGGTGGTTCTGCTCTTCTCTGTGTCTCCAAGTGTTCTGGTATTGTGGTGATCAGTGCAAAGGCCGCATGGCTACTCAGCTATTGTGCTGTGCTCAGTCTTCCCCTCCTCCAAACTGGGAACAAGGCAGAGGACGAGGCAGTGCCAAGATGGTCTATTTTCATGGATTCAGGATTGCCAGAGGGAACACAGCAGAGTAATGTCTCTCAGTGATCTTATGCAGCCCTTTTTTTTTCCCAAAAATATTGTGTAGTGATGACTCCAGCAAAAATGAAGGCTACAGCAAGTCAAACCATTCACAGTACAAGATCTAGCTACATGATCTCATACTTCTCGTCTTTCTTACAACCAGTACGGAAACACCTTTCTTGCCTGACTGCAAGAACTAAGTTCAATCTCCTTGAATTTACACCATATGAACTCCCTGAAACCAGTGTGCTTTCTGAGTCATCATACGGTCTAATTGGGCTCAACCAAAAGATAGTAGAGAGGCAGAGAGAGATTTATTCATTACTCAGATTTGAGGAATGTCTGAATTAGAGCAACCAATAAAATGCTTAACTCTAATGACTGTTATTTACTCTCCTCACTCTCTCCAACCATGGGAGCAGGAATAAAATCTGAATACTAATTCTCAACTTATATGAATCATGCGTTCTTACAATATTCAGACTCTTTTTTTTCTCTACCTGTCTCTTTGGCATGCTAGTGCAAAAACAGCTGTTTGGAAGGGAAGGGGAAGACAGTTGAAAATAATGGATGGAAAGCCTTACTTTTCAAATCCGAAGATTTCATTTTCCCTACTCACATGTTGAACCCTGAAACCTTTATTCACCCTGAATGGTCTTAAGTAGCCATAGCTATTTCAGTGAGTCTTCAAGAAGAAACCCCTGTGTCAGCGTAGGTTTCTGAAACTGGCCCAGCATGGAAAATTCTTGTGTGGAAACTAAGTCAGCAGGCTGGATCTCATCACATATCAATAAGCCTGGCAATTCATTTATGTTTTTACAGATGTTTCCCAGTTGTGTCATACGTGCCATTTAAACATTGATTTAGAGTTTTAACTCAAAATTAAGTCCATGGATACAAACCAAGATCTTCACCTAAATGGTTTTTATTTTCAGTATGGATTTTGAAGATGCCAAACTGTTTGTCCAGAAAGCACAGATTTAGGAAAAATACATTATTTAAATACTACCATTATTTAAAATGGTGTGGTCTAAATGTAATATATATATATATATATATATATATATATATATTTCAGTTGCTTAATCGTAACAGAGGGTTATATGCATTACCTAGGAATCACCCTTAGAACTATCAGACAGAAAAACTTTGTTTATGTATCTTTAACAAGTTTGTTTTAAGTCCATTCTTGGATTGCAAGAGCTAGAGATATTAAGTATAGATGATGGACTTTTACATATGTTTTAATAACAATTTCATTTTAGTCATTTAAGCTATATCTATACTTGCAGTTAAGGTTGATCTTATGGCCACAAGCCTCCTATGTTTTAAATCCCGGACTTGTGCCCAAACACACATTTATTTCAACATTAGAACTTTCACCGAGTTCCAAAGAATGCAATACATTTCTGCCACTTACCTCTTACTCAGCATTTTTGAAGGATATCTTGAGTTTACTCATTAAGTATGTGGCCTTAGCAGAAAATTTCATCCAGAGGCAAACATACAGTTCTACATTTTTATCTTTCAGATTTGTCACTCATTTTTCCACCCAATTATTAGAAAGAAAATACATCACTCTCATTTTTCTTAATAAAGGATTTGTCAATATTTGGCCAAATTTGTATAAAATCTCACTCCTTTTACTAAAGTATTTTTGGAATAATTTTCCATTTTCAGTTGTAAAACAACTTTATTCCTACTACACCTAATCAGTTTCTCAAGATGATTACAACGTTTGTTCAGACAGGGAAATTTTGAGTGTTCTGTCTGCATCTACACTTCCAAAAGTATAGTGTGTATTGCACGTACACTACATTTTTAGTTCTGCATTAACTTATTTCTCTGAACTTATTGTGAGAAAATCAAAATCAAGGCAGATCTCACAGGTCTGTGAGATGGATTGTGAGAAGTAATAGCTATTTGATCTTAGAATTTTTCACTTTTACCCTTCCCACAAGATTTCTTTCTTATATGATATTATAAGAACCCTCCAACCCTCCAACCAAAAATAAAACCCAAGGACGTAAGAGATCAAGATCTTTAGCTTTATAGGGAAAGTGCTTAGAGTCATTGTGGGTAACTGATGTCTGCCAGATGCATATAGAAGTCTGCAAAAAAGGCAAGGAAACAATGTAGGAGGCAGGCACTGCAGTGAAAATAGGGAAAGAGCAGTGAGATGTGAGGCAGACAACTCCACCACTTTGTGATCCCCATCTCCCATTTCAGAAAAAGTACTGACATTGTTCAGAAAGGTTTTCTACCTATAGACAAGGACGTAAGTTTTTGTCAGTGTCAGATAGGTTTGCAATTTCTTCCTATTCAATAAAATAAAGTAGATAAAACAGTGGCAATGTTGGGTAATAACCCAGATCGGTGAGCAATTCTGGTATATCATATCACAAAAACAAGGAGTTAGAGATCGAATATCACATCATCAAATATCACAGAATATCTACCGCTATTCTGAAGCAAAATTTGCAGTGGCATGACTCAAGGTAGATAATTTTTTGGCAAAATATTCTGACTAAATTTGCTCGGTGCACATCTATGTCAGCCAAGAGAAAGAAAACACTACAACCAGCAGGTCAAATATTACCTTAGAACAAATACAGACATGCTCTAGGGAAAGAAAAATAAATAAATAGATAAATAAATTAATTAATTAAAGAGAGAGAGAGAGAGAAAATAGTCTTTTATGCAACAGGTAAATCCTTAAGGTTTTACTGGGTGTGTAGGACCAAAAGAACATCAGCCAATTGACAAAACATGGTGCAACAGCTAAAATTTCTCTTACTATCATGCTAAAAGAAACCTAGTACTTATGGTTTTAATCACTGAGGAAACTATAATTATTAGATTATCAGAACTAAAACTAGAAAATATTAAACATTTTTAATAAAGATTTACACATATTATAGATATATTTCTAGTCCCAAATAGGATAAAGTGTAATAACACCCCCAAAGGGAAAGCAGCCGGATTGTTTTGTCATTGTTTGGAATTTTAAAACTGAAGAGCAACACTGCTTTGATAAGCCATATCCACCAAGGAGGGGAAAAAGAAATCCAGAGCACCACCATGATGGGAAAAGAAGAAAGAAATCATAGATTATATCAGAAAAACACAGAAGTTACCTTCACTTTGTGTTGTGTAACTTCTGTTCTGCTCCTCACTTCCTATCAATAAGACCGTTATCTGCTTTATATTCTTCATATATCATCTTTATTAATACATTCTTTTTAAAGTAAGCAGTAATTACTGATTAGTCATGTTTGCATAAGATCTCTTGAATGAATCTCTTGCATGCTAATTTCTCTTTCTTCATAATTGCCATGATTTATAAAAATTTTGATTACCTGCTTCTTGTACATTTTTTTCCTCACAATTAGAAATTTACCTTAATGCAAAACTTGTCTCAACTATAATGTGACAATATGCCCCACCTTACCTTAAATAACCATGAGAGACAACAAATATGATTTCTTTAGTTAAAACGATTTATAGATGTGGATATATAGATATTCTTCACCTGGAAGTTGTCATAACATTGCACATTAGGCCGGCAATTCTGAGATATCAGAGTAACAATCTTTCAACTATGTCAAAACCAAACTGTAAACTGAACCTTAAATAAGAACTAGCTAAAAATTTCCATTTACTTTTGGAATTTTTGAAATGTTATCAAATTAAAAATTCAGCACTTGTTCAAATATTTATATTCTATTTAAAGCATATTTATAAAAAGTATAAAATTTAAAAGAAAACTCTTCATTAGGAGTTTACAGAAAGTTTTGTTTCTGAAATTCAGCATGTTCATTTTAGATGTATATTTTAATAGGGTATTTTAGGGTTCTTCTAAACCATTCTAACGAAACAAATTAAAACTTGGTTTTAAAAGTGCATATGTTTAAAGGGCAAAGGAAAAGAAAATTCAGATTAATTTTTCAGATTAAACAGATACTGTTTAACTCCGGAAGAAAAATTGTCTCTCTAAATATTTTAAAGAGATAGTGAGAGCAGAAACCCAAGTGCAAAAACATTCTGAAGTCCTAAATAATACTCAGAACAAAATAACTAACTTCTTGCTTATATTAGCTTGTTGGAATGCAAAGTCAGTAAGTCTTCTTCCAAGAGTAAATTGTCATTTATGGAGCAAAATTTGATGATTAAACCTATATATTAAACAACAGCCTAAGCTATCATTTCATTACAGTTCACCTAAAAAAAAAAAAAAATCAAGTTTGTCAGCATTCCAGTACAAGAGCTCCATAGAGAAAACAAGAAAGGCACTGAATGATGTGGCACCTCCACACATGACAATGTTTAAACAGACAAGTTCATGAAGTTCAGTTTTTGATTTTTTTTTAAACAGACGAGTTCAATAGAAAAAGAAACACATGAAGCTTTACTACATTAAAATATCATGTCATATAGAATTTAACAGTGGAGCAGTGGAAGATATTTAATATTACTATATAGTTTATAACAGTTTTAAAATTGGACCGTTTCAAAGGATGAGTTAATGCAAAGTTATTATCTATCTTCAAGAGGAAGAAAGTGCACTTACTCTTCAAAAATTATTTCCTCAAGACAGAGCTCTGAAGTGATTTAGGTGCACACAGTCCTTTAGTAAGATTCACTTCTAAATCTGCTAAGGACTTTGAAAATCTTCCCTTAACATTTAGCAAACAGAATTTGAACAACCTTTCTTACTTCATTCTTCTCTAGGTCAGATTTTTTAACCTCTGCAGTCACCTCCTTGCCTTACAAGGGCTTCGAAATAAGAGCAGCCAGATTCCACTCTCTGGCCACGTGTGTAGTCAGCCAAGAAAATCTTCAGGTCTAAGAGTCCAAGAAACAAGGCCCTTCTCTGTATTGTCCTCCCACATTTAAAAATAAATAAATAAATAAATAAATAAATAAAAAATTGTTCTCTGCTGTCTATAGAGACCAACTCACAATTTCAAACTCCACATTGTCCTTCCTCAACCTTTCCCTGCCTCTTTGCTACTCTTGTCTTCTGAGCAAGTCTGTAGGAAGAACAAGATGTGAATGACATTTTAATTGCTGTCTCTCACTATAAAATTTCACAGGGGAAGCAGCAGAAATGATAGTGACTGCGACAAACTAATAAGGGCCAGGACACAAGCTGCTGGCAGTTCAGCTGGGGAATCTGTGAAAAATCTGTTTTATTCTGATACCATCGGCAATAAGAGATTACTTTTCCTTTAGCTCTGCCTAGAAATAGCCTAAGACTTCCTGCTGCCAAATCTTTAAGCTACAGTGTGAAAAAAATCATATAGCTAGTGAGCCAACTTCTCTCCTAAGGCAAACGGCACACATTAACCTCAATGAGGTTTTGCATGTGAGAATTAAAGTTGTGTTTTTGCAGTGGAAAATTCCACTAACCTTGCATATTCGAAAGTGATTGTGCAGGCGTAGCAGTGGCATAACAGTGGCGGGAATGTTAAGCAGATAAGGGACAGAGAAGATCCCACTGTTCCAAAATAAGGAGGATGGCTAAGGAAAACAAGACAAGCAGTTGCAGAATCAGCAAAATCAAAAAATCACAGGCCCCTCCAGTCACGAGACAAGAAGTAAAAAAAAAGGGGGGGGGGGGGGGGGGGGATGGAGAAATTAAAGGTTGGTCAGATAAAAGTGTACATATATGATATAGTAACAAGCATCAAGTAGGTTGTGAACCTGTAGTACTCAGCCAATGAGGAAACAAGGGAGGAATCACACGTTGGGTAATAGGGGATATAAGGTTGATACACTTCTCATGCGCGCTTCTGCTTGCAGGACTCCTGCCATTGCAATCACGAATAAAAATGCTGCTTCACTGAGATCCTCTCCTGAGCCTGTGGCTGCAAATCATTTCTCACATGCACAGCTAGACTAACAGAGAGGGAAATGAAGGTTCTCCTACCAAATTCTTAGAAACTCCATGGTATGGCTGATGCACACACTCTCGAAAGGCCTGTGGCCCCCAGGGGTTTTATAACTTTATCCTCCAAGGTTCAAATCACCCCCATCCCCAAATCTGGTAAACATTCAGTAAAATGAGTGTGGAGAGTGACAGTATATCCTCCAGGATTTACTGCTCTTCTTGATTCCGGCAACATGTTTACCTTCCTTAAAAGAGGTTATGGCTTTTTGGCTTTAATATTTCACCTCCTTTAGAGGAGATGAAGCAAAGCTTCCCTTCATTTTGCTTTATTTTGTCACATCTTTGATCATTTTATATTTCGTGATTAAACAAACTGATTGCAACAGACTTAACATTTGATATATCTTCTCAAGAGTTTGAATTTTTTTCCATGTATTGATTTTTATTAACAGATGTCCTCCAACCATCATCTCCTTCCAGAGTCTTAACTACTTAGATAATAAGACTCAGCAAGGCAATTTCTTGGAAATATTTAGGATCCACTGTACTTTATTACAATCCGAGGAGCAGTTCTGTGTGACAAATCTGTAAAAATTTTTTGCGATTAAATTTCCTTTTTCACTACTAACCATATTTTGTGTTTATTATAATCACTATTGAAGATCTTTGTTAAAAATACAAATCATTGCTTACAATTTTTACACTGAGCATTTATACATCCCTTGAGTCATACTGGAGTAGTTCTCAATGCCGAGGAACTGTAAGAAGAGCTATATAGTGGTGGGTCATGACATGACTAAACAGGCATGACTGTTTCAAATGATGGAGACACAACAGAAAACGAAACAAAAAAAACAAGCAAACAAGCAAACAAAAGGGAAAAAAAGAAAAGAAAAAAAAAAAAAAGACCCTCCTTTAAAAGGGGAAACTCTAGGAGGTGATGAAACTCCCCAAACGACAAAAGTTTCCAATGTCTTGTTATCATATTCTACATTTTTTCTCTGTGATTGATTTCTTGAAGTACAGCACATTGAAAGTGTTGGTTGTGTCCAAAATCACTGGTGGTAATTCATTCTGACCCAGCCATAAATAACATCTGTATGCAGAAGAGTGGAGAAAACAGAGAAAAGTGGGGGGAGGCCCTGCTGCACCTGCAGCTGCCGTGGTGCCAGCACTGGGAGAAGAGGGACTGGGTGGGGAAGGTGAGGAGGAGCCCCACATTTAGGACTGCGGGGAGCCATGCAGTGCCAGGAGAGGTCAAGAGGGCAGCAGGGCTCGGACTGGCTTCAGTCCCCATCTCCCTGTGTACCTAACAGAGCCATTGGCCCAGGTCCACCTGCTAGACACATCAGCCTGCATCTCCCCAACAAAAACCTCTTGGTGGCCATCCAGCCAACACACCCCGCAAGCCTTCTTGCCTCTGATGGGCAGGTAGGTGCCTCAGAGGGGCCAGTGGTCATGGCTGTGCATTGCAGAGGTGAGCCTGCTGTGTTGTGGGTAAATGTGGTGGCAGAAGGCAGTGAAAGAAGCTGTGTCTCCCACAAGAGGACAAGGTTTGTAAAGCTCAGACAAAAAGAAGTTGAAACCATGTTGGGGAATGCTGAGAGATGAAAAAAAAAAAGGCAAAACTTTGCCTTTTGGAGGGGAACTAAGTGCCAGCATAAAAATCCTCATACTCTCAAACTACCATCTGGACCTGTCAAAAATCTCCTAGTTGCCATACAAGAGAGCATAAAAATAGGCCCCAGGAAAAAAAAAAAAAAAAAAAAAAAAAAAACACTCAAAATCACAGTCCACAAGAACAGATGTTCCACAATAAACTCTGCAAGTCTTGACAAAGAAATGTTGGAAGATGATGCAAGAATTGGAATGAATTACCAGCTTTGCAAGAGACTGCAGATGCCATTTCAACATGCAGAGAAAAGACAATAAGACTGATGAAGTCTCCCTAAGGTCAGAGACTAATGGACAAGAGATGAAATTGGAAATAACAGAGGAATATGCCAATGTGCTGAAAGTAAATGAAGCATGTATTCATTTAACATGTCCAAGCCGGCATAGCACAAGGACCAGTCATTTCAACACCAAAAGATCAGTGAAAAACATCAGGTCTTAAGAAGTGTGATTCATTAAAATGCCATAGAAAAAGAAAGCACCCTGTAATTGTCTTAGGCTGGATGACAAGGTCTTGTTTCCATCAAAGACAAGATCCAGAGAAGCGTAGCAGACCAACCAGACTAGGAAAGAGCTTGAAGATGTCTCGTAGAAGGCTGCAAAGATCTCACAGGAATAGACCTGGAAAGGTCCTGTCTATGCCCCTAAGAAAGCATCCCGCAGCCTAAAGCCACAAGGAAAGCTGCAAAGACTCCTGCTTTTATAAGCAGAAACACAGTATGGAGGGAAAGAGGAGAGAGACTTACACTCTCTTAACTGAATTGCTATCACATTTTTTGCATTACCACATATCCTTCATTGACAAAAATAAAAATAAAATTAAATAAAAATAAAATTAAATTAAAATAAATACAATAAATACAATAAAAACATAAGGTTGGGCCTCTAAGTACTCTGATTTATACCTGCTAGTTACTTCAGGTAGCCCAAAAAGTTTAATGCTTATAGTATCTCCCCCTGTTCTCCATGAACATTCAGGCTAATCAGATGGTATGGCAAAGGTGGTTCCAAAACCATTTCAAAGGAAGGCATCCACTACCTGAGAACCTCAGCAGGACTGAACAAGTCAAAACCAGAGGAAGAGGAACAACTACTTTCTGGCTCCTGATTGAGCTCAGATTTGATTTAAATGTCAAATTGTTCAGACCATTCAGAAAGGTGGTTCAGAAATGTTCAAAGGTATTATTCTAGACCTTTGAGACAAAATGTGCAGTGCCCTTGAAACTTGCTCACCCCAGGAAGTCAAGAAGCAGCTGAGCAGTGTCGTCACACATTTTGGACACAAGCACCTAAATTCCGCCTAGTCACTTACTGGAATTAGGTCTGATCAAATACACAGAAAGGGAACATTTTCAGCTTTCAACAAAGACAGAAATGCTGGGACAGATGATCAATGTCCATGCTTTTTCCATGCCTGATACATCAGCTTGGGTCTGATGAGTGGGTTAAGAAAACAATAGATCATACTTGTTTTCATTCAGCACCTCCTTTGGGAAACACTGTCTGCATCTCAAATGAATAGCAAATGCCGTCTGTGGAAATTCCTCTGCCCTGTATCTATTTCCCTGCTGTTCAGACCAGGGACCTGACAGAAACAAAGCTTTGGAAGGTGGAAAGGAAAATGTTGACTTTCCTGTCCTCAATTTCGTCCAAGGTCAGCCCAAAGCTGGAAGTGCACCCAGACCTAAGATCTTGAAAGGTCTCCCACATCCAAGTGTTTTGACAGTTACTGTCTGTGTCTCAGACTATGGTCTGAGTTGGTTCAACTCCAGGTGTTTCACCAAAAACCACAAGTCTTCTCTGTATTTATATTCTAAACAGCCCAATGTGTTAAAGTTTACATAGATGACATTTTGATCTGACTATGTATTTATATAGCAAAAAGCATGACAGATGGCTCCAAACAACTTAGGAAAAAGCTCAGGCTGATGGTTTAATGCTAAATAAACAAACAAGAAGTTAAGTTTATACACGTGAAAGAGGAGGGGGAAAGTTAATGAATGAAGATGTGCAGAGAGGGGCTGCTTGTCCCAAGAGCACTGGAAGGAAAAAAGTTTCCCTGGAATGGTGAAGTACCTCAGGAAAATGCATCTAATCGGGCTGCCTGTCAACAGCCTGCAAGGGCTACAGGAAGAAAACATCCTAAGAGCATGGGAAGTCACAGCCAAATACCTGAGACACGTTACAGACTCTAACAAGAGATGAACATCAAGATACACAGAAAAGAAGGGACCGCTTGAGGCAGGCGTGTAGAGACCTTGTATGTTTGTTATGGGAAGCATAGCCACAAGAAAGGCTCAGGATGACAGTAACAAGTCTCACAGCTTATAGGCTGGAGCTGGCTCGTGTCCTGCTGCTCCGGAACCTGAACACACTGCATCCTGCAGCATCCTGCAGTACTTAGGTACCTTAGGTACACTTAGGTACCGCAGGCAGTGCCAGCACTGCTTTTTAAACAGAACAGCCCTAAAGTGCATAACAATGTGACACTGGTAAAATATGATCCTCATTTTAAACATGGACTGTAGATGTCACTGTGCTATAGGAAGACATGCATTAGCAGTAATTACCCAATGCAGTACTATTAGGACAGCAGTGTATACAGTCCATCCATCTGAATTTCCAGACTGCAGAGGGGCACTCTTCATTCCTCCCATGGAAAGCGGGCTGCTGCCCAGCTGAGCCTGCAAATGCAGCGGAGCCAGCAGGAGAGCAAACCAGACAGAGGCAGACTTCAGACACACTGCAGGGGCTGGGAGCCCGCCTTTCCTTTTGGCAGTTATGCAGTGATGCTGCTGTTTAGTATCTAAAGCTCTCAACTAAAACAGGTTGTTGCTGGGGATTTAATTAATAGATATACTATAAACAGTGCACTCTACTGGATGCCTCAAAGAACTTACTGTCCAAGCAGCCTGATTTCCCCTAACTCTGATACCAAGCAGATCAGGAAAAAAAAGATGGATTTGTGTTCTGGAGCACAGATCTAGCATAAGTCTCCTCTGCAGTCAGACTGATACATAACGGCAGCTCAAAGATTTCATACATTCAGGTGCCAGCAGCAATGAAGCCACAGTCAGCCAGGTTTGGGGTGCTGTCTCTATGCATACAGCATCCTACAAGATTTCCAGTCTGTCTTGGAGCTTCCTGCAGCACTGTAATTGCTCTCAGTAGGCTGTCCCAGGTCTGCCTACAGGGCCTACAGAACTCCAGAGTTGGGTATCCAGGGAGGGCACGCACAGGAATTCCTCAAGCCAGCATCGCTGTGTGCCCACTTGGTATATCTCTGGCATTGCTAGAAGCTGTGGGACAGTTTGCAGCCTTGCCACCTCTACTCATCACTGACACATGCTGCTGCTGCACTCTTGTCTCCTGGATGGAACAGGGTGACCAGCTTGTGCTTGAATAATTTGTCATGTAGCTTTGGCCCCATGAATTTCTGATGCTGGCACACAAACCCCATTTTCCTCTGGAATCCTGCTGTGCTGGGAAAACACAGTGTGGTAAAACTTCCCTCATCACAAATCTTTTTAATGTTCTTCTCTTCTCCCATGTCTGTGTAGAAAACAGACGCCTTATTCCCTGCTGTTCTTAGTGTCATGCAGGACATCCAGGGCAACATCTCTAACAGCTGGGATGCTGCTGCTGTTTTTCAGTTCCCAATAACAGCTGAGTTCAACTGAGCCTGTCTGTATTTACTTCACAACAGGAAAGCACAGACGCCAGGAAGGCCAGTGGACTTTAGCTGGACATGTTGGGTGGCAGAGCTGTCAGGTGCACGCTGCAATGCATTCCTTGGGTAGAAGGTCCCAGGGCTGAAATATGGAAGAGGGGAAAAGGTAGAATGGAGTAATGGTAGTTGATGTTGGACTTGATTTCCATTGGGAACTGGTTCAGCTGAATGTGTTCAAGCACTGTATGATGACACTTGGGCATTGTGAGTCCAGTTCTTCTCTTGTGGATGTTGATTTGGAAAAATGCATCTTAATTTTGTTTTGTACTTGTGTGTCAAGACAACAAGAACTAGGGGGGTCAAGATCTTATTTGTCCTAAATCAACATTGTCAGTTTTAACCTATATTGGTTTTCACCTACCTTCTGCCCTGTGCCAGCCCAACAGCAGCAGCCCAAAACACAGCAGGAAACACACAACAGAAGCAGAATAAGCCAGTCCTGCTAACCTGCTCTTGGTACTCAGCCTGACTTAATCTAGCAGTATGTCTGTGTTAGTGTGCTACAGCCACTCCTGTGGCTGTATGTAGTGGTAGTGCAAACAAAAGGTATTCGTATTATAGGTTTGGTATCAACCTGCTTTTATGGACACTGTGTTTGGTGTTTTAGTCAAATATGGAGACCTGTAGGCATTTTTAGTGTAGATTTGGTATGAGGATATTGGGAAAGCAGTAAAAAGAGACTTTTCTATTGAAATAGAGCTTTCAGGACTTTTTTTTGGACAACTCTACCAGTATATTTGTACCCATTTCTTAATGGCACTGCATCAGCTGATGGTAATCTTGAATAGTTCATTAACAGTTTTCTGTCCTGCTGTTGACCTGTCATAGTGTAATTGTAGTGTTGCATGTGTGTTCTCCAAAGGGTCTCACTGTGGAGGGAAAAAAACAGAAGTGTCACCCATCCATCTTGATAGTAATTGTGAGCAGAAGGCTGCACAGAGTCACACAGTCTGGGTTTGTTTCCTCTGACTCACGGGAACTCTGAGCAAAGGCAGCTGCTGAGCAGTCTTTTAAGCTGCTTGGTTGCAGGTTGATGATAATTGCTATCAGAGAGCCAAGGGATACAGAGCTTTTATGCAGAGTTCATATACAATATGTTTAGTGGCCCAAGGGGGATATTTCTGCCCAGTGATTTTCTCTGCACATCTGCTCACTTACCTCCTCTTTGCATTCTTTTTTGCATACCTATTGCTGTTGCCAAGTCTTATTTCTCCTGGGAAAAAAAAAAAAAAAAAAAAAAGGAATTGGAAATCTCAAGAATGCTGCAGAACTAGATCACCCTTTGATGCTGTGTCATTCAAGGAGAGAGGAAAAAGAAAAATAAAATCTGTATTTCCTCACTTTGTTTGTTTATTTGTTTGTTTGTTCATTAATACCTGTAAGAGTCAAAGGTAAAGCAATTTCTGATCCCAGATTCAGGAGTACTATGAAGACAGATAGCTCTGTACTGAAAACAGTGTTAGGTGGGCTAGGGCTATTACCTCTCTTTGGAAGCCTGCCATGGTGTCAGGCACCCCTCCATCCTTCTGAGACAGAACAGAAAACTTAGGGGTCATTCTTCTAATACAAGACCTGCTTCTTCAACCCTGGTAAGACATTTGCTAGGAAACACCTATGCTAACTAAAACACAAAGGGGTGGCAAGAGGGAGAACCCCTGACAGTGTCTTTTTCATTTCTCATATTATTACAAAGTTAATTCAATTTCCTTAATTAAATTTTTACTGACAAATTTTGCATTAAATATTATGGATATAAAAGATGAACATATGCTACCCATGCAGCTCTAATCTTGGCTTCATTTTTAAGAGAAAATTTATCTCCGTGACACTGCAATTGCTGTAAACTTTAATTGAGATATACCAAAGTACTGCCTGTTGGTCACATGTTGCCATTATACAATAACCTTTTACTCCGCCACAGGGATGTTTTAACTATGTTGACTAAAACAATACAGATTACAAGCTAAAATTCAAAGGCACTTCACACAAGTATTTCAATGAAAGGGCATAAAATAAGATGCCCTTGGCTCCATGAATACTGCATTTTCTTCTGCATGCTTAAAGGCACAGGAAAATTCAGCCCCAGAAAACTCCACCACAGAAGAGTGTTTCAGCACGCTCAGAAATACAAGATGTGGCATTAGCAGTCTTAATTGCACACACAGATGAGTACCAGAGCACAGCACGCAGCAAAGCCAGTGTTTCCACCCAGAATATGTTAAATGGCATGTGAGAGTTAACCCAGGATATGTTAACTGGCATGTGAGAGTGAGTTTGCATCAAGTCACCATGGAGCACCTCAATTCACAACTGAGGCAAATGAGATGGGATTTGCAGGAGTTTTTCTAGTTTCAGCTAGTGGTAGGAAGGGAATCCAAGGAGTTCTCAGCTTCCCACTGTGTCATTGGCAAAACAGACCCAAGAAGGCCTTGGATCATCCCTGAAAACACCGCCTTGGACTTGCAGAGAGCAGAACAAGGGTTTGTCAGAACCTCTGAGGAAAGAGACTGGCCTCTGTGTTTGCCAGGTCAGACCCAAGCATCCTCCAACTCCATGATGTCAGGTAAAATGAGACAGAAGCTATGGCTATGACATGGTATCTAAAGCATAACGACAGACCAGAAGAGATTAAGTCATATAAAGAGAATGCCTCACTCAGTTATAACATCACTCAGATGTTAGACACAAAATAAGTTACCATATTAAATATACATTCGTGTGAGTTGAAATACATTGATTTGGATCCGACCACAGGCAGCTGACCCTAGAGATGGGTCTCCTTTAAATCAACATTTCGATGACCTTTGCTGAGCTACAGTACCACAGAAGGCTGTACACATTCTTCTGACTAGCATTGCAAATGGCTAAACAATTTTAATGTTGACTTTCCCTCTAGTAAAGCAGTCAGTTTTAGATATAAAAAAATAAACTTGACCTTTTCTTTCACACACTGGTAAGTAAAGAGATGATCTCCAGAGGGCTTCTTCCTAGCACTTGTATTTTTAAGCCCTGTCATGTGTAAGAGTTTGTTGCAGGCTTAAAGAAATTAAAGGGTGATGTGTGCTGTCTTCCATCAATCCCTAGTAGTATTGCCAAGAAACTCAGAAATTCATTTTTCAATCTGGAGCCTGAAAAATTAAATACTAAATTTCCATACTGACCTGCACTGTAACTGCCTCATATTAGAAATGGAACACTTGTAAAATAACATCCAGCTGCCAGTGCCTTACATTTGCCTCCAGAAACCCTAAATCTCCAAAGTCATATTTGGTGACAATTTGTTTTTAAATATTTCTCTATTTGGAGTGCAAGTCTATCAGTTGTATCATCTCACAGTATGATCAAGGCTGCTCAAGCTGAATCACATTAGATTTAAGTGATGTAGGTAATGCACAAAGCTTCACCAAAGGGTGCAGCAGTATTAGCTCATTGCAAGATCATTCAGCTTCAGTATAGATTTTATAATTATGCATCACAACATGAAACTAATGGTTATTACTGCTGGTGTGACAACAGAAAATTTTAATAGGAAAACCACAGCCTCTGGATACCAGTAGAATAAAAAATCCCAATAACAAATCAATGACAAGTTATTTAAAAAGCCAGTAAGGTTCATCAATGGTTAGACATAGCTGTGTTCTTCTGTTACACACTTTAAGGTCTATACCCATAAAATCCTGAAAGCCTTTGTCTCCCAGGACTAGAATGACTTTGGTCTATAACTAGAAGAGGACACGAGTTCTGGCAGCTTGCACATCATGGTGATCACAGTGCTTTCCCTGGGACAGACAAGGTCTGGATGCAGCCAGGGGACAACCTGGGTACCTCTGCATGTGGCAGTTCAAAAGAGCTGTCCCCTGGGGCAGCAAGTGAGGTCAAATCAGCAAACCTGCCTTGCATTCACCTAGTAAGCAGACCGAAAATGAGGTATCACATGCTGCCTCTTCAGATGCTCTCTTTTACTTGAAAGCAGGAACATTTCTTTCCAAAACTGAGCAGATTTCACTCATAAAAGTACGCAGGATACTGCTGCTGCTTCTATTTATACAAGAATTCAAAAATTAGAGTGTCCAGCTAAGACACATGAGACATCATTCAATTTTCTTCTCCCTTATGGAGCCTACTCTGTACCACTTCCATAGAGGCTGCTAATCTTGCAAGCTTAGATATGTAGGTTGCCATCGCTTAAAAAAAAAAAAAAAAAAAAAAAAAAAAAAAAAAAACATGGACAGGCTAAGGGCTGACTGCTTGGAGCCAGCAGGAGCAGGCAGTACCAATCACTGGTGCTGTCGGTCTGTCAGCTGAGCACTGCCTCTGGAAAGAAAACAGTTCACAGGAAAATCGTGTTGCTTCAGAGAAAGTTTTCCGTTAAAAATCTATTTTTCTTTTAAGCAAATATAAACTCTTCATGACCTTCACAACTCATCGTCAGTTGGATAACTAGCAGATAATCCGCAACTTAGTTGAGCAGAAATTGCCTATGTTGTGGCTGTATATTGGCGGCCAGACATTGTAGAGAGGTAATTAGCAAGGTTACTTGACTTGTTGGATGTGTAACTACCACAACTGATGTTTGAACCGGGAAACTTTTCCTTTGTCATGCTTAACAAAAGCGTCAGTGGCTGAAGACCACTTTGGCTTTCCAAAGATGGTGCAGAAATAGTCCTCCTCCAAGACTTTGTCATTGCAGTCTCATTTTCCATTTAAGAGCACACTGTAGGTTTAGAAATTGAAGTGCATTTTCCATTGTCTTGTACTTACCTCTGCAAGATTTTCTCAAATCCCAGCCATGCTTTTCCAGAAACGAGTCATGTGGATTCTGCTTTCCATTATTTATCGGCAGTCCTGGCTATCAGGGGAGGTTCCAGTTGACTGGCGGCTAGCAAACGTGACGCCCATCTACAAGAAGGGCTGGAGGGTAGACCCGGGGAACTATAGGCCTGTTAGTTTGACCTCAGTGCCAGGGAAGCTCATGGAGCAGATTATCTTGAGTGTCATCACGCGGCACTTGCAGGGCAACCAGGCGATCAGGCCCAGTCAGCATGGGTTTATGAAAGGTAGGTCCTGCTTGACGAACCTGATCTCCTTCTATGACCAAGTGACGCGCTTGGTGGATGAGGGGAAGGCTGTGGATGTGGTCTACCTTGACTTCAGTAAGGCTTTTGACACCGTTTCCCACAACATTCTCCTCGAGAAACTGGCTGCTCGTGGCTTGGACTGGCGTACGCTTTGTTGGGTTAGAAACTGGCTGGATGGCCAGGCCCAAAGAGTTGTGGTGAATGGAGTCAAATCCAGTTGGAGGCCGGTTACTAGTGGAGTCCCCCAGGGCTCAGTGCTGGGGCCGGTCCTCTTTAATATCTTTATCGATGATCTGGATGAGGGGATCGAGTGCACCCTCAGTAAGTTTGCAGATGACACCAAGTTAGGTACGTGTGTCGATCTGCTCGAGGGTAGGAAGGCTCTGCAGGAGGATCTGGATAGGCTGGACCGATGGGCTGAGGTCAACTGCATGAAGTTCAACAAGGCCAAGTGCCGGGTCCTGCACCTGGGGCGCAACAACCCCAAGCAGCACTACAGGCTGGGAGATGAGTGGCTGGAAAGCTGCCTGGCGGAGAAGGACCTGGGAGTACTGGTTGATAGTCGGCTGAATATGAGCCAGCAGTGTGCTCAGGTGGCCAAGAAGGCCAACAGCATCCTGGCTTGCATAAGAAGCAGTGTGGCCAGCAGGTCTAAGGAGGTGATTGTCCCCCTGTACTCGGCTCTGGTGAGGCCGCACCTCGAGTACTGTGTTCAGTTTTGGGCCCCTCACTACAAGAAGGACATGGAGGTGCTCGAGAGAGTCCAGAGGAGGGCAACGAAGCTGGTGAGGGGTCTGGAGAACAAGTCTTACGAGGAGCGGCTGAGGGAGCTGGGGTTGTTTAGCCTGTAGAAGAGGAGGCTCAGGGGAGACCTCATCGCTCTCTATAGGTACCTTAAAGGAGGCTGTAGAGAGGTGGGGGTTGGTCTATTCTCCCATGTGCCTGGTGACAGGACGAGGGGGAATGGGCTAAAGTTGCGCCAGGGGAGGTTTAGGTTGGATATTAGGAAGAACTTCTTTACCGAAAGGGTTGTTAGGCATTGGAATGGGCTGCCCAGGGAGGTGGTTGAGTCGCCATCCCTGGAGGTCTTTAAAAGACGTTTAGATGTAGCCCTTAGTGATATGGTTTAGTGGAGGACTTGTTAGTGTTAGGGCAGAGGTTGGACTAGATGATCTTGGAGGTCTCTTCCAACCTAGACGATTCTGTGATTCTGTGATTCTGTATTTCTGCATTGCACAATAAGGTTTCAGACATCACGTTCCGAAGGGTAGCGATCTCAGCTGGCATGAGTTTAGCCTTTTTCCTGGACACATGAGAGAAAAAGCCAGCATCAGTGACCAAGATTTTGAGCGATGCTCACCAAACTAAGCTCCCACAGACACCTCAGTAAATCCCTTTGGAAGTGTGGCATGGGCAAAGTGTCTCTTCAACAAATCCTGCTTGCCATCACCTGGAAACACATACTAAACATCGCTAACAAGTATGTCTTATATGATAAGACCTCCATTTGGTAAGAGGAAAGTTAATACATGAGACAAAGGTCAAACGTTTAAAATCCAACTTGGTCAGAGTGAGACTCCTTCTATTCTGGTATCTGGTATCTGAGATGTCAGCTTAAGAAACGCTTATTAAAAACAAAGCAATTACACAATGTTTCTTTCATGATAACACCTCCCGTTCTAGTAGTTTCGAGTTTAGAAAAAATGCTGAGCTGGAGTTTACATTTGGATCAGGATACTTAACAAGCATTGACGAGACTCTTAATCAGGAATTTGTCATTAGTAAGTCGTCATTAGTAAGTCTTGTTGACTTTCTATTACAATGAGTTGTTTAACTATACCTTAGATATGTTAAAAAATATTCACCTATATCATTAACACAGAACCCCACTGTCCACGGTAAAAGGAGCATAAAACTTCTCCTTAAAACAGAATTGTTATCTTATATTGCAATTTTTGGTAATGTTTTCCTTCTTTTTATGATACTGATAAAACTTACTGTGTTTTACAGTGCTAAAATGGGAGAGGTGGCAGTGATTGTGTGATTTCTTTCAGGTAGCTTTCCTTTATGCTTGATATATCACACTAGCATGTTTGTGTCTTTCTGTTTGGAAAGTATCCATAATGAGAGGCATCCATATGGAAGAGGGGCTTGTAGTAAACTCAGGGGCAGCTGTGGGCAGCTGATGACCAGGAAGGGAGCCTGCTGCAAAATCGGCAAAGAGCCTGGCAGGTCAGCACCCACTGCAGATGCAACATCACCATGAATTGGCTGAATTGCTCCTATAAATGCAGCACCACACAAAAGCACCTGACTTGCCTCCAGATCTGGTTTGGATCTCAAAGCAATTTGGTTGCTTTTATGTTCCACAGACTCTGATAAAGATCCTGCAGAAGCTCAGTGGCTGCATGTGGGGCCAGCTCCCACTTCTCCACCCCATGAACTTTTCAGTGAACTCTTACCAGTTCCTTGTCCTTTCTATTCCAGGCAGCTGATGTGATTCACAAGGACGCTCAGGGCTGGGACACCCAAGCACCAGGTGATTCAGCACAGGGTGTGCATGTCCATATGTCCACATGTCAGGGTGATTCCCTGCACCCAGGGCTGCCCACAGCAGTGACCCCTCGCAGTCTATGGCATGGGGTAACAATATTCAGGGACATATCGTGGCTCTGGTCAAGCTGCTGCAAGCCCCATCTGGGCTGGCTCCATGGAAGACACTCGAGCCCTTCCCTGTACACACACAAGCTGGATTTCAACATTTCTATTGAGCAGAAGATCCCAAACACCCACACTGTAAATAGCTGGCTATACGTGCTCCAGACAGAAAGGTCATTTGGCCTCAAATAATTTGAGAAGACCCAGAAACAGAAATTTTGATTTAGAACTTGGGTCTTCTGCCACTTGTCTTTGGCATGGGCTTTGGTTTGTTCTGTAGACATCAGCTGGACCTGAATAATCAAGACAACTGTGAAGAAAATGTGCTTCAGAAGTGGTAAGACTGTAAAACAGCTCTTGGTAGCAGTTTTTGTGGTGTGCACTCAAGATCGTCTCATCAAACACATATCTAAGTTGTGATAGTTAACTTTTATTTGGAAGACCTATAATTTGCTTACAATAAGCACAATACCAGTTTATATGATAAACTTATGTAACAAAACAGCCAATTTTTGGTTCAGGCTCAAGTACAGTCCGTGAAAACCGTGATCTGAATCAACCCAGCCTGCAGACAGAAATTCCAGTTTGCTGAGCCCCACTCTTTTCTGGTTTTGCAGCATGTGTGTTTTATTGCTATTTCAAATACTTTTAGTTAAATACTGAGAACACTGAGAGACTTTTCTTCCCTCTGGCACATTACACATAGTGGTTAAGTCTGCTAAAAAGAATGTATACATGCTGTGATCAATCAAAATACGTGGCAGAAGAAGGGGTGAGCATGCAAAATAACATACACAAAACATTCATGACAAGTTATACTAATTAATTCATATCATGAATTAGAATGAGAAGCAAGACAAAAAAAAAAAAAACTAGTCTGAAGAACCAGTGATTAGTTACAATCTTGTTTTCTAGAGTATTGCTGTTAAACATTTATGTAAAAAGAAGGTGATCGGAACTTCAATTCAGCAACCACTCTTGTAGGAGACCACAGTCCCCTGAGTTAATTAAAAATTTGTTGTTTTTTTATTTTAGGGGTTGACCAAAAAAAGCCAAGTGCACCAAGGGTCCAGTCATGTTCATCAGTGTATGTGCGCCTCTCATTTGGTGTTTAATTACCTGGCACAGATCCGGAAGATGTCTCAGCACTTCATCTGAGGATCCAACAGAGCTAGGTGTAGGAGACTGCTACCCAGACCAGCTCACTCCCAGCAATGTACAACCTGGGCACATACTGACTTCTTGTGGTCTTTAACTGATAACAGCTTCAGAGCTCATCCATGACATAGACGAATATTAGCCCTGTTCCAGGAGTATGGCATACAGGCAAGGCATGGCCTTTGATTGAGAGGGAGCTGGGGGCTAAAATGAGACCAGAACAGAGATTTCCTATTCCAGAAACATTTTCAGCTCTGAGAACAGCTCTGGACTTGACCTGCCAGGCTGTCATTCTTTCTTCTCAATTTGGTCTTACATCACTGCTTGAGTCTATTCTAAAATTCCAATGACAGAAGAATTAAAATAATCTCCTGGATTTTCATATCCTATATGTCTTTGGGTAGAAGGAAAGTTAATGAAAGTACCAGGCACATGCCTTATTCAGCAAAGTGACTGCTACATCATAAAGGCCCATGCCAGGGTTTGTAAACCACATTGGAAATAAGTAGCAGTAGATCCACTTAGGATGTGTTTCTTCAGCATGCTTGGTCACTATCCCAGACCATTACCTCTCCATGAGACATGGCAATTTGTCTTGACAGTCCTCCTACAAGTATACCTATCAGTAAGTAATAAAAATTTTAATTTAAGGATTGCAGCGCTGACTCAATGGAAACCACAGACCCATTTGGTTTGACTCATAAGTAGTGCCAGAGTGCAGAAAGGAACAGAGGACAACTCGGTGGGAAACTGGAAGTCCAATTAATCTCTGCTGATCAAATATAGCTTGTCTCTAGAAGAGACAGGGTTGCCTCATGAGTTCATGGGGAACTGCTAAAAAGCCTGGTAATAAGTGTGGGTATTTTCAATATTTTTTTACACACAAATGAGTAGGCCAAGAACACCACTGGCTGCCTGGTGAAATATTACTTTTTAAAAAAAAATTTTTATTTTTTTCTGGCGGTGGTAAAGAGCATGAAATCTCAAGGCCAAATTTGTCAATAAAACTTTTTTTCTTCATTCAGTGCAGTGATTTATTGCCTCCTTATACAACATAAGTCCCTTAATCCTGGTTCATATGCCATACAAGACAGGCATACGCTTCGTCGGGTAAAAAACTCTCTGGGTGGCCGGGCCCAAAGAGACATGGTGAATGGAGTTAAATGCAGTTGGAGACTGGTCACTAGTGGCGTCCTCAGGTCTCAGTACTGGGGCCAGTTGTCTTCAATATCGTCATCAGTGACCAGGATGAGGGGATCAAGTGCATCGTCAGTAAGTTCATAGATGACACCAAGTTAGGCGCAAGTGTTGCTCAAGGTTGGGAGGGCTCTGCAGAGGGATCTGCATAGTCTGGACTGATGGGCTGAGGCCAACTGTGTGCAGTTCAACATGACTAAGTGCCGAGTCCTGCTCTTGGGGCACAACAACCCCATGAAACACTAGAGGCTGGGGGAAGAGTGACTGGAAAGCTGCTTGGAAGAAAGGGATCTGGGGGTGTTGGTTGATAGCCAGCTGAATGTGAGCCAGCAGTGTTCCCAAGTGGCCACGAAGGCCAACAGCATCCTGGCTTGTATCAGAAATAGTGTGGCCAGCAGGACCAGGCAAGTGACTGTCCTCTTGTACTCAGCTCTGGTGAGGCCACACCTTGAGTACTGTGTTCAGCTTTGGGCCCCTCACTACAAAAAGGACATCAAGGCCCTGGAGTGTGTCCAAAGAAGTGCTACGAAGTTGGTGAAGGGCCTAGAACACAAGTCCTATGAGGAGTGGCTGAGGGAGGGGGCTTAGGGGAGGCCTTAATCACTCTCTACCGTCACTTCAAAGGAGGTAGTAGTGGGGTGGGGGTCACTCTCTTCTCACAAGCAACAAGTGAAAGGACAAGAGGAAATGGTGTCAAGTTAAGCGTTTTGATATTAGTTTAGATATTGGGAAAAATTTCTTCAGTGAATGAGTTGTGAAGCATTGATACAGGCTGCTCAGAGAAGTAGTTGAGTCACCATCCCTGGAAGTATTCAAAAGATGTGTAGATGTGGTGCTTAGGGACATGGATTAGTGGTAGACTTGGTGGTGCTAGGTTAATGGTTGAACCTGATGATCTCAGATGTCTTTTCCAACCTAAATGATTCTATGATTCTATATTTTAGTTTTAATGAGGATTTAAGTAAATAGATCTGGAATTCTCAATTCACATGGTATTAAAGGCATCTCTTCACCTTTTGCAAATAAGGTTTTTAAGATAGTAGTTTGTGTTCCAATTATAGGTCATCTTGTAATGTCCAAATCCAAATCTGAAGAAGTAAGTCTGCTGATAGTTTTGAAATAGTTGATCATAATGGTCACATCCTAGATTTGAAAAAGTCCACAGAAAACCTATTACCATCACAAAAGTAATTAGAGCATTCTTCACATCCCTGTGTTTGGTAGCAATATTTTTGGTTGAAACAGTTTCCTGGACAACACATAAATACGAATTGTACTTATATCTTTGCTTTGAGCTCAGATCACTGCATGTTAACAGCACAACAGTTTACAGCTGTTATCCCTCCCCGTGTGGCCAAAACTATTCTAATAGAATCCATGCTGAGAATAACATTG
Organism: Cygnus olor; assembly: GCF_009769625.2. Taxonomy (NCBI): domain Eukaryota; kingdom Metazoa; phylum Chordata; class Aves; order Anseriformes; family Anatidae; genus Cygnus; species Cygnus olor. The sequence goes on along the minus strand of NC_049169.1, from coordinate 33,511,477 downwards.
ATTACCAGTAAATAACCAAGTTATTTTTATTTTGGTGCTAAATGAGGAAGTTATAGAACATTTGGTATTTCAGACTGAGCAGGCAAAGTGGCTAAATGCTTTATTATCCGAAACAGAATCCAAAGAGACTTATGTTTAGCATCATTAACTTTTGGTATTTCAATGTGATAATGAAACAATCTTCATTTCCAATAGATTTGGGTCAGGTTGATTGTTTCATTTTTTACATGTTGTGTAGATTTGAATCTATCAGCATAAATATACAGCTTATAAAACTACTTACCTCTTACATGGTCAATAATATCTTCTTTGGTCTTTTTCTTATATTAATTCATTATATATTATTAAGCTTTGTAAAGAAATAATTTGTAATTGAATTGGCAGAATAGAAACAGTGTAAAAAAAATACTTAGAAAGTGTCCATTTTAACATGCTAATTCTGCCAAATGAGTTGATAATAAGATTTAACTGGATTTGAAAGTTAAGAGAGACTTGGCTTAGAGGGACATGAGGGTTAGCTCCATGCAGTCATTTAGCTGTTTAAAGGGAGCCAGTATTTGAAATTTTGTCTGTACTTTTGTGATAAAACCTTTCTCTAATTTTCGTCTGTGGGTAAAAGGGAATAAAAATTAAAATTTAAACAAAAATAGCTGATGGTTAATTTGCATTAGCTTTGGATGCTGAAATTGAGTCACACAGTCCCAAAGTTTATTAGTTCAGAAACTTATGTATTAGGGCCTTCCAGAAAAATGGTCTGATGACCTGCAAGTGCTGAGAGTATAGTCAGACTGTTAAACTTTAAATCCTTATATTTTATGCTGCAGTGTGTGGACAGAGGGACACAGCAAAATTAAATCAAAGGGGTCAGGGAGAGCTGCCTTGTTGCTTCTTTCACTGATTTTTCAGTAACTGTTTCTGCCTTTATTAACTACAAAACAGATTGCACAAATGGTTGAAAATAAAAGTGACTGCCCATAAAAAAGATGTAACTAAGAAAACCCTGATACGATCAGTAGCCTTCTCAGGCCATCACGTTTGTCTGCTTGATGGATGATCAAGCCCTGTTTGCAGCTTCTAATGCCTGTTTCATATTTATCGTTCATAAATCAGAATGTCTTGGCAAATTCAAATGCTGATTCTTTTGAGACAGATGAAGAAAATTGGGTTTTGTGTTTGTTTGTTTAGAACCACTTTATTATAAGACACTGTATATATCTTGGTATATATGTCTCACTGTTATTCTATGATTGCCTCTTTATATGCCTGCATTTTTTCTCTATACCTGTGACACCCAGGTTAAGCATATCTATAATAAACTTCAAATCAATGTATTAAAACAAAGATCTCTAGGCCCAGTACATCCAGACATGTAACTGAGATGAATTGGAAATTTTTATTAGGTTTGGGGATAGAGATTTTGGGAAAACATTTAATCATTGCATTTGCTGTCCAGATACTCCTTAAAGTGAGATTTTGTCTGACTTTTGGGTATTGTTTTTTAACAACCTGAGCCAGCTAAATGGGTCTGGAAATTCATATTTTCTTTGGAGTCTTCTGAGGGCAATTAGCTGGAAAGAGGCTTCCAACAGAGGTTGGTTGCTGTTCCACAAAAGTTTCATGCTCCTCACATTGTGAAAGAAAACTGATACTTCCCTTTAACAGTCAAAATCTGGTTAGGATAGCAAGAATCATCTCTCTGTCTTGAAACTATAGGTAAGTTGCTGTAATTGCTTTGTGAGGCTTTAGTATCTTACAGAAGCAGGACTAGGTTTTCTGCCTTTCTCTTTCTCCTGCCCTTCCTTGGCTCTAATTAGAGCAGTGGTTTAAGTAGGTATCACCAAACAGAAACATCTCCTTCTAATGTGGATGGCAATTCAATAGATCTGGAAGTCAAGGGCAGAGAAGAAAAGAGTTAGGAATCCTGAGAGCTGCTGAATAGTTGGCTTCTGTCCCATTTCAGGTGCCACATAATGTTCCTGCCCTGTTCCACAGGTGAGCCAGGCGTGCACAGAAGGGGAAGAAACCTGAACTACAGCTGTCAACAGCCTGAGATGCTGAGGTGTGGAAAGGAGCCCATGCAGCAGCCGTGGTGTCCCTCCAGGAGACTCGCAGAGCCCTGGTACTTTCTGCAAGCCCCATGTCCTGACATGGCCCAGCCCAGGGCTTGCAGCTACTGCATGGCCCGGGTCCCACCAAGCAGAGATGAGCAAGCTTAGCACTTTACCTCCCGTTCCTCCAACCAGCTGACTGGATCCAAAGCCAAACAAGTCTTGGGGAACATATATCTATCCATCCCTCACTTCAAGGTTTTGCTGCTCACCTGTTTGCCAGCAATTCAGGCCCATATTCCTTGGTGTGAGCTGGAGGGGGGGATGTGAATCAGGCATTTCCTTCTCCCAGCTGTGGGAAAGAGGCTGCAAACTCCTGTGAGAGAGGAAGAAGGTGACCAATGAGGCAGTAAGATTGTAAAGCTCTTCTGATAGACTTGCCAGAGAAATCAATATTGCTTTATAACTAGTTTTTCTGGCTCCAGAAAATATATCCAGCAGCTAAGATTGTAGGCATGTACCAGCCACGGCCTTGATCCCAAGTGTCACCGCAGCACAGGCCTCCTTAAGGTTTTCTTGGGTGAGACATGGCTATGCTTCTGGATGGGACATATTACCCAGATACTATGGGACAAAGGACAGGACAGGGCCAAAGGAGTGAGCAAAAAGCCTCTCTGTTTCCTTTGAGCTTCTAGCCTGGAGAAGGTGCAAGGTCAATGTATTTCATCACCTTCCTGTAATATGTATTGAGTTTAAAAAAAGAAAGGCCACAAAAAGGTGACTTACAAATAGAGTTTAATAATCGACATTTTGGGCATGGACAGATTTTGCAATCACAGTAAACCCTAAATCTAGTTAATGTATTTGCTGCTCAGGATGGACCATATTCAGTTGTAGACAGAGGTACAAAATATTTTATTCATAAGTCTAACATGACTGGGAACTCTATCTGATTGACTGTGCTGACCTACTTTTTATGAATACCTGATCTCACATAGCTGTGCTGGCTGTCTCAAAACTGATAGTACAACAGGTGAACGTGCCTTTCTGGCCAATTCGGAGTGGTGAACTAAAGCTTTTTTTTTTTTTTTTTTGGCTCTAGTGTTTTCTTCTTTGTGTTTTACACTTGAATTAATTACAGTGATAGAGTGATTTTTCCTTTATTTTTAGTATCTGGTATTGGTCAGATTTGCTAGCTTAGTACTTGCTGAATGTAAAATACCTTCAGCATGAAACATTAAAATAATGTTGTAATTCTTTCAGCCTGAAATTGTAGCCAGATTAGCATCACCACCAATAATTTCCAAAATACATATACTTGTTCACTATACTATAAAACCACTTCCTCTCTATGATATACTATTTCTGCTGCAGATTTCATGCATTACAATTCAATATCCAGAAGGGGCAATTTCTAATCAATTAAGCCTTTTAATATTATTTGCTGGATACTGAAATTACTGTCACTTATTTGCTTCCTCTTACAAAGTAGACTTTGGTATTCTACAGAAGATCTTCATATAAAAGATGAAGCTGAATCTGGCATTCTTCTCTCCATTTTTCTTTTCCTTCTCCTAATGGGTTATTTCTGTATGCTTCTTCCTCACTGAAACACAGCCCTTTCCCTCTTTTTTTTTTTTTTTTAAGAGCAGCATGCAACGTGTTACATGCACTAATGAATTGGCATTTATAAAGCAGAATGTATACCGTATCTAAGATGACTGCTGTGAAAATGCCTGAGTTGCTGCACTCTCTAAATAGAGCACAATTATGGCATACGGTTGGAGTGCTTTTATCTGTACTGCCACTGCTGGAAATTTAACTGTGTATGTGACCTGAATATTTAGAGCTCAATGGAAAATTCCATAAATGTAGTGTAGCTTCAGAGCTCCTAGCAGCTGTTACAAATATTATAACCATTATACACTATTGCCAAATGATACATATGAAGACCCTATTCCATCCTGGATGTATTCTGTCATTTGTATTGATGCAGTATTTTAAAAGTCTCTTTGAAAAAATGTAGAGACTCTAGGCTAGCATAATAATTCAGTGTTAGTTTTTTCCTGTCTGTGTTACTCACACTTATTACTGTCTGTATGCAGTTAATGTTCAAACCTGAAAATGCAGGAAGAAACTATATTACATGTAGACCACACTTACTGCGTGCTTTTTGTTTGCTCAGTTTGATACACATGCTAAAAGTCACTACCTGGCTGAGCAAACACAGAAAGAGAGGGAGCAGCTCTTCACACTCTGAGATTTCTTATAGTGGGAAGGAGCATAGGTACAATATTTCCATGGATGCTTCCTTTCACTCTAGCTTGCTACAGCAGTACACTAAAACCTCAGAGCACAGTTGTATTATGAACTGCAGAAACACAAAGTATGAGACTTTATAAGGGCAAAAGAGAGAGCTTGCAAAGCATTATGTTTGAAAGAGCACAGTAATTTAACCAAGGTTACACATGGTGCAGGCTACTTTCCTAACCACTGATTCTTCCTGCTTCCTACTTATAGTCCAGCTCCTCTTGCTTTTATGCTGCTGAAACATGCTAAAAGACTCTTTAGGGAAGAGGGGTGAAAGCGTGGTTCACCAAGCTTCCATTTACAACCTGCTGCTATGGCAGTGCATCAGCTGTGCAAAGGGACAGGAAAGGAGGGGGGGTGTTAGTTGACATCCACCCAGGTGTCCATGAGTGCCAGGCCCAACCTCAGTAACATAAAGGTATCAAAGTTCAGGCAGAAGTTATGGCAGCTTACCTGCCTAAAACCAAATTGACTGGCAAAGTAATTCCTCTGTGGTGAGATCTGCAAAGGCTACAAATCCCATCCCTTCACCCCCAGCTGGGCAGGAGCACCACTGTCTATATCAGCCCTGACTGTCTTTGTCTACCCTATTTTTATGGTCTTCCACAGGCTCCACTATTTCTTGAGGCAACCTGTTCCAGCACTTCCCTGTCCTTGCTCTCACAAAATATATTTTTACACCTAATGTCTATCTTGAATCTTTCCTGATGCAGTATAATACCTATCACTACTCGTCTTAAAGCAGCAGAAACAGGACAGATTTTTCCCTTCCTCAGTGCAGTACTGCATGTTGCTCCTCATGGTAACCCCTCGTTAGTATTAATAAAAATCACTTCCTCAGTCTATGCAATGGCAAGAAGACAAGATTGGATGTGAGGCTCTGTTAGTAAAGATGGGAGATAGAGAAAGAGAGAAGAACTAACCACCTGTCTAAATCAGGGTAACGGCAATCTGCCCTTATGAATTGCACAGCTCTTGGCGTACTGGGATAAGTAGAAGTAGAGCTGAATTTAATCCTCTCTCCTATGGGAATGCTGCAAGTTTTGTATTTCTACAAGGAAACAGTCCTTAAGCACTACTGAGCATCAGGAGCACATTTATGGGAAACCCTTCTGAGGCTCAGTCTTAGAGAAGGCATTTGTGCAGGCCGGGTATGTTACAAGCACCTGCAACTGAACTTGTAGGAAGATCCTCCTTAATCAAATCCTGTTAAAATAGTAGGAGTGTAAGACAAACTTATGTTTAAAATAGATGGTGAAAATTGTATTATTTATTGGTTTACAATTTATTATTGTGGCCATCTCAGATTGCAATATGTTTGCATCAGATTGTCATAACATTGAAGCCTCAGCTTTATTTTCTTCATCCCTGGCTTCTTTTTGGTAATGAAAGGCATCAGAACAGGTTAATGCCATTGACCATCTCTGCTGTTACAATAATTTGCATTTTCTCCAGCTCTAAACCAAATTCTCTGATTGACCACAAATGTCAAGTCCCATTTCAAGGATCAGAGTTGGGACAAAGGCAGCACTCAGAGAGCACCTTCCCTCTACTCTCATGTCAGAATAATGTAGTCACATCTGAGCACCTTGAGGAAATGTGGTAATTCAGCCAAAGCCAATTGACCTCCAGAATTCACATTGGCAGAAGACAGAAATTTTCTGAGTCCTAAACAAGAAAAAAATGTTTGGGGATATGGCAAGGAATGTTTAACCAAAAGGATCTGGGGAAAAAAAAAAAAATATATATATATATATATATATCTTCAGTTTTTAATATAGCAAAGATTCTGTAGCATAGAAGACCCAAAATATCCCTGAACCCCTAGGTCTGATCTGTAACTGCCGTCATACTCTCAGTAGTCTTCTCAGTTCTGTGAAGTGATTTATATGAAGTCATTAAAACAACTTGCACCACTTGATGAAGCTGAATATAATTAAAATATAATGGAAATACCTTCATGCAGCAATGTACTTATTGCCATCCACCTTTCAAGAAAGGAGAGTATGTTCATGTACCAACGGGATAAGCAATCACCACCTGTACATAGAGTGGGGACTGAGAGCAAGGCAAGGATTTGCTCCCTCCTGTTACTCACACCACTCCAGGGTACAACAGAAAAGGAGCCCAAGTGCACCATGGTTGTGCACACCCAGGGAAACCTTCAGTGGCATAAGTAAAGATGGTAATTCCATGCCCACTGGCTCCCTGGGCACATGTAAGCCTCTCAAGGGGACACATGGGCAGCTGGAAATCTGTCCTGCCCTCCCTTGGTCTCAGGGAGCCTGGGCCTGAGAAGGAGGTGTCGTGCCAGTCCTAGCCTTGGGTTCATGAAAATCTCAGTGGCATCTGAGAGGTTATTTATACTCACCGAGACTGTAATTTAAAGGCACAGATCTCTTCTAATACAAAACAATTAGCGTCATCTGTCATTTGTTTTTTCCAAATTTACAGAAGTAAAGTCACCTCTCATACAACTTAAATGAGTTTTCTAAATTTCAGTATTACCAATTTTACATAATAATATGTTTGAGGCTGAGTGTATTTTTTAACTTAGTTCTTATGAAAAAAAAAAAAAAAAGTTAAGCATTTTCCATGTCAGGCATATCATTGTATTTTTATCACACTATTTTCAGTGTTTACACTCTCTTGAGAAATGTAACACAAATACTACTTTTTTTTAGTGCAAAGAATGTTAAAATTCACAGCTTTTTCCTCAGATTAATATTTTGGTTTTGCCTTGCTTATATGACCTAAAGTTTTTTCAGTGGTGTAACCTGCTGCCATCTATTCTCCTGAGGGAACCCTACTAACTCCAGCCAGAGTCACTGGACATCACCACAGAATCAAAGCTGGAGAGACTCCAGAAACCTGAACCTCAGCAGTGGCAGTGTTAAAATGTTACCAGCCTCCTTCAGGAGGTCTGGACCACTGTTTTGCCAATTCTCCAATTTAACTGGAAATCACTTAAAAGCCCAGATCCAGGATTGATGGGACTGACAATGAAGCATTTTAGAAGGAAAAAAAAATGTATTACAGGATTAATGGTTATGGGGAAAAATTTGGAAAAGGAAAAATATAATGGACTGTCATACCACAATACAGACAAAAATTATCTAAATATTATTTTGAAGGTTTTCTGATTTTAAAACAACCTGAAATTTTGCTTTTCTCTGGCTCATGATATTTGACATAGAGATAAACTCCTAAAATTTGGAATGTTTTTGTGCTTAATTCCAATACCTTGTAAAAGAAATGCAACTTATAGTTGTATTGGGATCAGTACATGTGGTGACTTCATCTGAGTGAAATTGGCTTTCATTTTAGAACAGAAACATAATGTTGTCATGTGCCATGCTATTGGGACAAACCTGGGATTTCCACAGAACCCCTTGCTTGTCGTCTCCCTGATGTCTGTTGTAATAGTGACCTTATCACAGAGAAAATCTTGTTACCTAAAACTGCTGTATCCTGCATGATTGTTTGGGTGAGGTTAGAAGGGAGGATGAGTGGCAAGAGCAGGAAGAGTCAAGGTAACTTGCAGTGCAAAATACATTACATATTGTTGATCCAACCCAGCCCAGCAGTGACTATGTGACCACGACAGCCATTTAATAGCCTAGATGAAACAAGTCAGTGCCTCACACCTGTTGTTTCCTGCAGGTCCCAGTGATGCCAAGTGGTGACACCGGCCTGGGTGACTTGGAGTACTACCCAGGCTGGTGGCCAGTCTGGCAGTTGAGCCCCCTTGGACCAGTAGTGCTGGGCTTAACTCAGAGTATGCAAGGAGGATGAGGCAACCATGTTCTTGCACTGTTGCCATAAACCCTCCAGACTGCAGTAGCAGCCAGCTAGCCCATCTGTGGATTAAGAGCCTGGCATTTTAGAGGTCCCAGCAGAAATGTGTGACATAAAAGTGATTCCTGCACTAAGGAGCTTCCAGACAAATATCTGCCCTGTACATGGAGAGCTTCATTCCTTAGGCCACCTACCTCAAGCCTTTTCCCCATTTAAAATTGTCAGTGATCATTTATAAAAATAAATATCCCATTTCATCTTTGTTGTCAGCTCCTTATTTCATATCTCAAAATCCCATAGGAATTGTTATTGAGCATGGAAGTTTTCCTGTATCTTGTGATTCTATTAATGTTACCTTGTGCAAAACAAAACAAGGAATTGAGACCAAAAAAAAAAAAAAAAAAAACTCAGAAAATAATTCCCTGTCCAGTGTTTCATGTATGTGGTAGGAATAAACAGCAGATGTCAGCAGTGATCCAAAACTTAAAATATTCACAGGGATTTTAATCAGACCCCACTTTACGGTATTCAAATTGCATATGACCACACTGTGAAGAAACTCATCAAAATATCTGTTTGGAAATACAAATATGTTTCTATGTAAAGAACTTAGCAAATTTTAAGCACTGCTCCTGGTTAGCAAGGGAAAACGTGTCTGGGTAGGTGTCTGCCTTACCTTCATGCTAAAAGATAACCAGATCCATGAGCTTCCCTTAAATTTAAAGTTGTTTTGGTTTGGGTTGGGTTGGATTTGTTTTTTAGATAGGCTTCAGAAGAGCTAGTAGTCTGGAAAAGGGCAAGTGCAAAGGGTCAAGAAAGACCTAATTAGCAATGAGTAGTTGAGGCCGAAAGACAGAGGAGATACCAGAGGGCTCCTTGTGCAAATGCCAGGTGGAGGCTCTGGATCAGGCCCGGTAGACTCCACATCTGCTGAACAAAATCTACAAACTATTGAAGATTTTCTTGGAAATTAGACTTAAATAATTTAGCAGTACTAATACACACAAGCCATGTGCACCTGTGTGATGAACTAAATGAAGATGTGGGAATTGGAGAATAGTGTCCTCCCTGTTTGGTCACCACTACTTGGAGATTAAAGGATTCCTCCTGGAGGACACGCAGCATACATCAACACACTGCCTCCCAAGTTGAAGACTTTTTCACCTTTCAAAGAAGGAGGCCAAAAAGAAAATCTTAAAATGTTCCAGAGATTACATGGATATTTGCTAGCAGCACAAAGCACAGTGAAATCCCTCGGGGTTTTGACCACTGTCACAGTTAATAAAGATAGAAGAACATGCTCCTTATATTAGAGACCAAGACTGCTTTGGTGGGATGTCTCAAATCCTGCAGTAACTTGATGTTTGCTGCAAGTGATCACTGGTGAGATTACTCCAAAGAGAAATCTCTGAGTCCCAAAACAGAAGCATGTTTTATACTAATGGTATGTGGTCCTGAGGCTGAAGAACAGCTATCACATACAGAATTTTATCTTCTTTTTTTTTTTTTTCCTTTCTTCAAATGTTCTGAAGCTTCTTCCATCAAAAACAAAAAAAATGGGAGGCTTATCGATTTTATTTCCTACAGCTATAGCTTGGTATCTAAAGATCACATGTTCTTTAACTGTTGGTAAATGGAAAAGGAGCAGAAGTGTACCCATGGTGAATTATTCAGTAAAAATGGCTTGTCTTCTTAAAAACATATTAGTACCTGTTACAAAGCCAAACTTACATCTGTTTATATTATCAGCTTAACGGACTCAGATGATTGCTTCAAAGCTGAGAGCAAAGTCTCAGCCTGAACAAACTGGCAAGATGCCCAGAGTCAACTTCAATTTTTAGCCAACACCACCACTAGTTTACACCCCGCTACCTCTCCTGTCATTCCCCAATCCTTGTTCCCTAAACGACTTTACTCTATGCTATTTTTGCAAAAAATAAGTGGGTTATTTTTATTAACTAGTAAAACAAGTTACTTTGATTCATCTCCCACCAGAACATAAGAGGTCATCAATCTTCTCTGTCAGCACAGAGATGTCAAACAAAAATTAAGTGGTGGCAAAACTGTTGGGGGAGAAAGTGGAAAAACAAACAAAAACAACAATAACCAACCAAACAAACAACCACAAAAGACAGATGAGACAGTGAATTCCCCTTCTCAAAAGAAGGGAAAAGAAACAGCTGTGCTACTAGTTGATGTTGTGTAGAAATTTCATATTTGACACAGAATCAGAGGCACTATAACTATAATACCTGTGAAGAGTTGCATTCCTTTCATTAATTTAGAGGGAAAATTTGAAAAATAAACAATTTTTCATTTGAATTAACAGTGCTTTGATCTCCACTTTTTATAATAGTAGAGACACTCAACCTTCAGACCATACACCTGAAATTAGTTATATCATTTTTTCTTTGCAGGTTACTTCAGTGCAGAATTACTGTATTCTCCTGCATTCACCTGTGAACTCATCTCCCCAAGGTGCATTCTCTCATTCTAAGTGGTGACTGACTCTTTTCCAAATAGAAGCACTGAAGACTGAATTTTCCACATTTCAACACTTTCTTCATGCACACCAGATGCTCTTACAAAAAAGCCTGAGGGATAGGATGAGCTCTATATAAGACTCTGAAGATCAGGAAATTCTGGTGGCTCCACAAATAAAGTAAAATCACATGATCTGTCTACCACAAATATGCCATATCTAGATTTTAGATGTAGAAAGTATTAACACAAACATTTCAGCTGTTCTGAATTACCTCTCCAGCAATGACAGAATAAGAGCTGGATTGAAGTATATTGGCCCAATGGACACTTCTCTACACTTTTGAATCCCCACCAGCCAGAAAACACTTTTAATAGCTGATAGGTAACATTTCAATTTTAGCGCAGTGGCAGGCAAGGGTAGCTCCAAACTGAAGAAAACATATCAACCTAACAACCTATACACAAAGGTGAGTTTTACATTAGATTGAATCTGGTATAAATATTAACAAATGAGAGAGAGAGAGGGAGAGAGAGAATTTTAATAACGGAACACTGAAGATATATAGGATTCTGGGAACAACTAAGGACAGCAAAACAACAATGCATTGTATGTATAAGTTCTTCCACCATATCTTGGTATCTAAAGCCATTTCTTTTCTTCATCTACCAGTATCTCATCTACCCTATCTGGCCAAGATTTCAGCCAACCCTTTCTCGTCGAAGACCTACATCATTTAGATACTGGGAGAAAAAAATTGAACTGCATCATCTGTCATGTTTGGTGGGCAGCTGAGGGCATTAAAAAAATAAATAAATAAATAAAGAGCTGCTTATTTTCTTTGTAGTAATGGCTTTGTAGTGTCCCAAGTCAGTTTGGCCCCTCCAGTGGTTTCACATGAAGGCAAGCAGCAGCTAGGAGCAAGACTATGTAGAGCACTTCCTCTTGATGCCCTTTCCTCTGAGACTTCCCAGGGAGGATAGGACAGACTTGGGCAGCTAATGTCCACAGGGACCCTGCAAACACCAGCACCCTTAGCTGTGTCATATGCTGCTAATAGTTCTCAGAGAACGCTGAATACCTAGGTGTGCTAAAAGAATGCCTACAGAACAGGATGGATGTATTCCCATACAATACATAAAGCAAGTATAGATATAAAACACGTATAGATAAGGAACAAGATAATGTGAAAAATATAGGGCATCAAAAGTGAAGGTTTGACACATCTATATGGTACAATATATATACACACCTATTCATCTGTGTTGAGAGCTAAGTAAAAAATGACCGACTTCAAATAGTATTTCTGATGCTTGCCAATGACAACATTACCTAGGCAGAACTTTAAATTCCCATGGAATAGAATAAGGGAATCCCCTAATTTACTGAGTGAAAATTTTTACTAAATTCCCATTTTACTTCTTACTGAATTTGTTTTGGGCTACTAAAAAGTGCTTTTCAGTATACAGTAATTAAAGATGTACACAAGTATTCTGGATAACTTCTAAAGGCAATTTTCAATAAACAAAATTTATGAATGCAGAGCTGTAATTTGTGTGCAAATAAGTGAGACTGGTCAAAAATTTTCAACCACTTCTATAAACAAGGCCATTCACGAAATGCTGAATAAGTTTGAAGTGGGTGGTTCTCTCAACAATGCTATCATACCACTTCTTAGAAGTTGCTGTCTGACCATTCAGTAGCTCCTTTATGTGCCTTTTTTTCATATCTGTGATCCCATCTGTCACAAGACCTTCCACATCCTCAAATATTACCCCTTATTAGACCACTGTAGTCTAAAAACAGATACAATATTTATGTCACATTAAATATAGGCCACATGGCAGACTGAGAGTGAAAAAGAGAATGCAGGCATGCTCAGTCACAGAGACATGACTTCATACCGAAAAAGATGCAACCTCCATCCATTTGCAGGACATACTAAAATTTCTTGCTTGTCACTTTACGTAAGTAGTTTATCAGGAAAATACATTTACAGGATTGTGCCATCCAGCCTTTCTGGATATAGACACAGGCACCTTTTTGGATTTTTCAGGACATTTGTCTGATTTTAAATATCAGCAATGAAAAGTAGAATTTAGCTCATTCATCCTTTCAGAGACATTAAGTTCTAAAGAGAACAGTGTTTTCTGTCTGGTAAAGACTTTTATTGTATCACACTCTTTGTCACAGTATTATCACATATACTTCATTTTAATAACAGATCACTGCAAAGGCATGAGCAGTTCTTTAATGTTTTGTTTTATCCTTACTAGCTTCCCACTGATTCATTGCCTTATCTAAAGACAGATTGATTCATTTCCTCCTAACCATTGCTATGGAAAATATCAGAATATTAACTGAGAGCTTCATGTACATTCAAGAATTTATTTTCACATCCTCCCTGTGGCAGCTGTTATTGTCCCTACCTATGTACTTGGAGAATTAATGCATTGAAGGACTGAAATCAGATTTACTCTAAATGCCTGTCCAGGTGCCTATTTTAAGAAAACGAGGATGAGAATATTACAGCTTCCATTCTAAGCACAGCTTTTGCAATAATCCCAAGTCAAGCACTTGTGATACAGGTTCCCCCCTCTGCAATACATGTTGTGTTCCCCTTCTTTATTTCTCTGCTTCTGGGCCCACGAAGAACCATCCTTTACTGCAAGATGTCACTGATTCAACAAAATTTGTTCAGATCCTCTCTGCCTTTCCACTCCTCTTATAATGATTTCTACCCTTTGGTCAGTAGGCAATAGGGGATTGAACTAATTATGACCCAGGAGAGAGCCAGCTAAGAACCTGAACTCAAACATCTCACTCATTTTGAGGTCATTATATAAAGAAGCTACTGCCATCTCCATCAATACTTGCAATTGCTGAATTTTTGAAGGAAGCTTGTTTTTGTCAGGCAAGGTAAGCCTGACAATTTACTTGTGCATGGGCTCACTTCATTTCTGGAACTCAATTGCCCTCAGAAAAAAGGAGTAGGTGCCAAATTACTCTGCATAGAAAATTATGGTCAGGAAGAGGACTCTGGATGACCAGAGATCCAAATCACTTGGAGGCTTCAGCTGAAGTTATGTGCCCCTAAAATGGATGAAGAATCTCAACCACGTTCTACACATAGACAAGAGTCACACTTTTCTCTGTTACATCCTTAATTGGACTTAATCACATAGCATGAAGAATATTCACAGTGTTTTTAATTAGAGGTTTGTCTATAATTATATTTCCTCTAAATTTATGTTTATTTATGTTATCCATAAATATCTAAAGATGCCTTTCTGGTCATTCTTTTATTAAGCAATATCTCAAACATCTTCAGTGCAAATATCACATGAATGGAAACTACACAATCTGTTTCATGGTAAATTCCAGAATTATTTTTGTGGAAATGAGCTATAAAGTATTAAAAAGGAACATTGATTCAGTTCAGAAACAAAACAAAAGAAAAAAAAATTGTTGAACTGACTCAGCAAAACACCATTAAAAACTGTCAAAGCAAAACCTCCATCACTAGTGTAGCAACTAGAAGTATCCTGTGGAAAACCTTTGGGTAATTTTTATCTTCAGATCTTCAGTGAGAAAATTTCAGTGGGAAAAGAACACGTTTTTCTAAGTAATCATTTTGACAAAAAATTTGCAGACACTTCTAATTATGAGCATCAGTGATCTCCATGCAAGTCAAAAATGTGATCAGAAAAGAATATTGTAGTCCTTTTCTTGATGACAGTAGATCACATTTTCTACCCTATTGATGTATATTTTATGATATCTTTTTTTTTTTTTTTAATAGACTTATGTTCTCCTTAGTTGTCCCCACCTCAGTACCTCACAGTCCTCTCCTCCTCCCAGTCCCTCATTTTCCCCTCCATCTTGCTATTTCCTGTTTCACTCCACATCTTCTAGGACATCTTTATGCAGGCCATCTTTGTACAGGCCATCTTCCAGACCATCTTTCGGGCCTTACTAGCACAGCAGATTCAGCTGAGATGGTCTAGGGGAAGACAGCTATGATGCCAGGACAAGCCCTCCACACTTTGCCAACTGCTTGCTTTGCTCACCCACAACAAATAGCAGGAGCAGTTTTAATCCCAGGAGCTGTCGGAGGATGCTTCTTTCACAACCATGCTGCCTGTCAACAGATCTCAGAGGCAACCAGGAATATCTGCAGGCTTAGATGTTTGACCACTCTTAAAACATGTCTGTGTGCTTTTTTCTTTTCTCCCAGAGCTCTGTGCAGGGAGCTTGACTATGCCACACACACACACACACACCCATGCCACCCAGTTCTGGTGGGACCACTATCGCTGTACTGGTATACATCAACAGCAAAACCTGAAAATCATGGCACATGGCTTACTTCAGTTTAGCTTATCAGGTGGACATACCTTAGTCCAGTTGTTAACATGCCCAAGTTCTCCTTCCTACTTCTTACAAATGCATACTTCTGGTTCTCATTATAAAAATAAATAAATAAATAAATAACACTTTTCTCCACAGCAGATCAGTAATCCATGGCATGCCAGGGTCTGAACCAGTACAGCTAAATTCCGCTGAAGTGAATACACAGGGCTAACACTGCTCAGTGCTTTAGATGAAAACCCAGCCTTGGCCAGAAACCCCATTTGGCTCTCTTGTCTCCCACGTCTCCTGTACCAATGCATGAAGGAAGAGACCAGCAGCCTGGCAGCTACTGAGCCCTTCCCAATGAGCCCAATGTCCACATCACAACTCACCATCCCTGTCTTTATCACAACAGGCAGCCAGTTGCCACCATTTGTCCAAAAAGTGTGAAACAAATGGTGAAGACCTATGAGAGAGCTCACAGCTCTCGACACACTGCCTTTTCCCTACCTTGGGGCATGGAGGGCAGAGGTGACACTCCAGCTACTTTTGTATAATTACTAACAACTTGACTTGCTGTTTTCCTGTTCCTTTACACCTCACAGCCATGCAAACATGTGATGCAGAAGTGGGCCTCAGAAATGCTTTAAGACATTATAACTCAGCTATTGTGTTTCTTCTGATATTGCTTCAGATTATTATATCACATCCTGCTGAAATAAGCAAAACTACAACCCAGTTACTGCTGCAGCTGAAATCTATCCCATGCTAATAATGTATCTAGTGCTTTAGTGCTTAGATCTAGGGGGAATTCAACATTATGATTTATATATATACTATATATATATAGTAAGTAACCAGATAGAGAAAACACGGTCTAGCATATCTGCTTTCCCAGGAATAACAGCTACATGTATTTTTAAATATAACAAGGATATAAGCAAAATCTTAAGGGGACATTGCTTCCAGCTGTGCTCACACTTTGCTTGACTAATGATTTTAATATTTTTATGCTTCTAATTTTTACATCTGTTTGTTTTGGGGCGTTCAGGAGGGGAGGGATTTGTACCCATTTAAAAACATTTTAAAAAGCAAGAATACTGGCCTGGAAATTCTTGGAAAGAGCTCAGCTGTGCCATGTAGAAAGGAACAGCTTTGATGTATTCGAGGAAGTGCTCCTGCTGAGCTGGCATTTTACAGTTTGTTTCTGTCCAAACCGAACTGCTCACACTGATTCATTAGCAAAGGAAACGTCTGTTCTTTGCCAGATCACACTTCTCTATGCCAAGCTAGTTTAGCCAGGCACCACTGGTTCCTGTATGTAGCATGTGTATCACCTCTTCAGCATGGTCACATATTAATGCCAGCAGTAAAGAAATACTGGGAATGGTTTTACCTTTAAAAATGATAACTTGAACGTATGGAAACAGTTGCCAGAGTTGTACATCCCAAAGATTTTCAACAATGAATTTTGATTGTTAGATATGTACCAAAACCCATGTTTGACAAAACACTGAGAAAAAAAATCTATTTCTGCATCCAACACATATGTGTTTTGGTCAGATGCAAAGCTGTGTCTGTGCTAAATGAAGGATATTTCTGATGTAAAATAAACAGCTCCCTATCTATTCTTCTGTGACACCTATGACTGCCATCCACCATCTTCAGTACATTCACCAGCAGCACTTGACTGCTGTTCCTGGGAGTTTCTCTTCCTCTGAAGAGCTTCCCTCTCTTCCCCCACATTTGGGCAAGGGAGATGATCCTAGTGAGGCCATCTTCACACACTTGAGATTCTCCTATTTTGTGAAAGATTCATACTGTAGCTGAACCCAAAAAGGGAGAAACCAAACCTCTACTTAGCAACCCTGTTTCTTAAATTTAATACTTATCGTCAGGGTCCAAATCTCCTGGTAGTGACTATACTAGCTACATATGATATTTCCTTTATATAAAGCAATAGCTTATTTTCTAATACTCTTACCAATCCAATGCTTTTAGTATTTTTTTAACAATGAGATGTGAGCATGTCAATAGAAAGAAGGGAACATCTCCCTGAAAACGTCACTGGTGTTACAGAAGAATTACAAAATACTTTGGTCTTTAAAAGATGTATCTTGTGGGAATTAAAAGTGAGAGTAGGATCCCCAGTTGGAGCGATGGGGAACCTATAGAGAGATACGACATCCCCTCTGTGTGAGTCAGAGCCCAAGAGATGCTGCATACACAGAGAAAAGCTCTTCAGCAAGTTACCCCAACCACCAATATCATCTGAGTTCACCACGTTTTTTTTGTTTGTTTGTTTGTTTGTTGGTCTTTTTTTTCAACTCCAGAATTATAACTGGTCCTGAGTAAGTAAGCTGGACGAGATTGTTTTTGAGCAGGTGCAGAAGTCCATGCTCAGTTTCTTCCCAGATCAGGGAAACCAAACTCATCCAAAACTAATTTTCTGTCTGATCTTCGAAGACTAAAGTGCATTTCTCGGTCTAGTGTTTATTTGCAAAATTATGTTAAATTATCTTGCTAAATGTGTGCATGACATAAATGCACGTTTCAGTATCTTGGTGATACAGGACTGTTTGATGTAGGGGCAAGGTGAAACTTAGCCAAGCGTTACAGACATGTGAGGAGCTGATGCCTCCCTCTAAACCTGTGATTTACCAAAGCAGATGGGGGCAAAATGGACACGACTGTGTAAGTCAGCACTTAGCGTGACAGGAACGCTCTGACTCCCAGCACCATTTCTGCATTCTACATTAAAGGAACATCAGCTAAAATAAAGAAACAAGTCATGGGAAAGGAGGCTTCCGTGGCTTCCATTGGCAAGTCCCAGAGCAGGGAAAATCTCCTGAGTGCCCTTGCTCTGCCTTTTGGTTCATCCCCATCACTGTTGTGGACTCAGCGGTCCCAAACCTCCCCCTCTGCTCTTTGCAGACAGGAGCTACAACACATCCCTGGGAATGTGAACAACTTAACCAGTTTGCTTCCTGGGAAGCCTGTGAGCCTTACCGGAGATATGGCTCCACCCAGGGAAACAAGTGTGAGATCTAGAGTAAAAGTAGCCATCAATATTCTGCCCATGGTGTCTAAAGACCACAGAGGGCCTCTACACTTGACTTCTTTTCCAAAGTTATGGGTGGCTGAAGTTTTCCAAAAAATTTATTTGCTTTAAACAAAAACTGTATTTTGCTTTAAAAATTCCTAAGTAGACTTCAAGGCAATAATCTTTCAAGAGTCATCTTTCAGGACAATCCAGGCTTGAATGTCTCTCCCCCAACAACTATAGAGAGAAAGAGACTACAATAGTTCAAGATTGTCTTTATGTGGCAACACAGTACTGTACTATTTTTTCAAGTAATTGCTTTACATGGAGATAGATTCAAGATAATATCCTCAGCAATATTTACAAGGTCTTCTAGAGGCAGACCTGTTTGCTCTTCACAAGTTTTGAGCCAAACGAAAGCTGTGTAGGTGCATTTAATGCAAACTGCTCTAGCCTAATAGCCTATTTGCTAGAATCATAACAGTTCTTGCTTGACTCAGGCCATGAGCAGAGCAAGGGAACTTCTGCCTGCAGAAGGCCATCATACCATACACTCATGCTTATTTCTCTGACTGTGAAGATGTCATGGGCTTCACAACTTACATTAATAGAAATTTGGAAAAGTATCCATTATATGAACAAAGGAAACTTTATAAGCTCTTCAGGCTGGAGGGCTAAACATACTTACTGAGTTACTATCTTCTCTATCAGGTTATACAGATTTTCTAAAAATAGGGCCATTGCAAATTCTGGAACTTTAAGAATTTATTTAAACTACAAAACTTAGTGTATTTAACTAGCTAAAGAATTAAGGACCATAATCAAAGACAGATTCACCAAAGAGCAAATCACTTTTTTAAAAATATAAATAGAAAACTTGAAAGAGCTGACATAATTTAAAACCAGATTGGACATGAGGCTTTAAAATCTTATTTTACTTTTTCTTTTTCATGACTCTAAGGAGCTGCCCAACAGAGTAAGTAGATAGCAACTGACAATGAATACTTTCACTTGCTCTCTCTTTTTACACATATAAGCAGAGAGAGAGAGAAGGTCCATGAGAATAGAATTTGAATAAACAGATTTGCCTGGCAATTACACCTCTTTTTTACTTAGTTAGGTTCTCATTTCTTCCAAGAAGCAAAAATAATGCTCTGTTTGTCTCTTTGACATGTCAGGAAATATTGATTAATCTTAAATTAAATACAAATTAGCATGGAAGTTGGCTTTTAACTGACAATTAAAATTATCTTTAGCTCTTAAATAATAACTAGTTATATAGAAGGATCTAGACAAGATGTTAAGTAATTTGAAGTATTTAAAATGCAACCACCACGCATAACCCTTCAATAATGATACTTATCTGCATTTGCTAAAGCTTATTCTTCCTCTTCCTGTGGGCATCCCAATGCCTATTCTCTTTGCATCAAGGCACATGAGTCCAAAAGATAAAAGAAAAGAAAACTAATGGTCAACCAAGTACATATAAGTGAATATGGGAGTAGATTTTCAAAGTAGAACACACTTATCATTTCCTCAGCAGAAATTGTTTGGCACCTGGCACTTTTAATCCAAATGTATGAATCTATGTAGAGGTACTGAAAGCAGTAAATTCTTCTTTTATATAATTTGAAATAAGATACTTTATAACTTACACCAATGTACAGCAGAAGTTAAGTCACAGCCATAGCCCCCACAGGAAATGGATTACGAGGTCTCAGTCTTGAGTGTCATAAGGCCTTTTTATTAGTAATTTTTTGGCACTTTAAATTACTGTATCATGTCTTGAAATGCTGTCTCTGCTGACTTATCTTTTGTGAAGGTGGTAGCTTTCATTTTCTCATTCTTTTTTTGTTTTGTTTTGTTTTGTTATGTTTTGTTTTCAACAAAATCAGGTGACCAAAGTTTTATTCATTGCAATATCCACACAGAAAATTTTGAACACATATTATGGTAGTAAAGAAATAGTTTTGTCTCTAATTAAACATTTTAAATTTTTTAATATGGAAACACTTTATAAGATTCAACTCTTCTACTATTATTAGAAAGTGGCATACACCTAGCTGAAATCTCTTTGAAGTGAATGCAATTTATATTTTTCTCTGCTATTTCAGACATCAATAAAATCAAATTTTTCAAATAATCACTGACAAAATAAGTTCTTAAAAACAATGGTGGTAAAATAATTTTTAAACAACAAAATAATAAGTTATAGAAAATTAAAAAACTTAAAATAAACTAATTTTACCAAGTATATTGAAAACAATAAAGACTTTGAATAACTCTTCAAAGAAAAAAAATCTACCTTATGTAAAATTTATGTATATGGAAAGTTAGGTTTTAAATATTCTTTTTCTTATGCAACATGTAATGTACCACTTTAGTATAATGAGTATTTCAAGTACTGTGTGCGGTTCTGGGCACTACAGTACAAAAAGGATGTGAAACTGTTGGAGAGTGTCCAGAGGAGGGCTACGAAGATGGTGAAGGGCCTAGAGGAGAAGACGTACGAGGAGCGGCTGAGGTCACTTGGCCTGTTCAGCCTGGAAAACAGCAGGCTGAGGGGACACTTCATCACGGTCTACAGCTTCCTCATAAGGGGGAGTGGAGGGGCAGGCACCGACCTATTCTCTTTAATGACCAGTGATAGGACCCGAGGGAATGGAGTCAAGCTGCAACAGGGGAGGTTCAGGCTGGCTATCAGGAAGAGGTTCTTCACCGAGAGGGTTGTCACACACTGGAACAGGCTCCCCAGGGACATAGCCATGGCACCAAGCCTGTCGGAGTTTAAGAAGTGTTTGGACTGTGCACTTAGTCATATCATCTGAATTTTTGGATAAACCTGTGGTGCCAGGAGTTGGACTTTGTGATCCTTATAGGTCCTTCCTACTCAGGATATTCTATGATTCTATGAGAAATCTAAACTTCCTTAAGTATCTTTTGTTCCTTTGATGTCAGTTTCTAATTTCTTTTACATACCAGATATATTCTTAATTTTTGTTTTGTTTTGTTTTTTAAATATCTGGGGGTTTTGTTTGTCTTATTTGTACTGTAACATTTCTGATTCAAGAAAATGATGATCAAGTATGTGTTTACATGATCTCCCAAATCAAGAGATATGTTTGAACTGCACACTAGAATCTGAACTCCACTGAATGTTTAGTTTTTTTCAGACTCCTTGACTGAATGGGCTTTTTCTACTCCAAAATCCTGAAGATTCCTTTAATTTCAATGATTGGGAATAATTATCATTAAGCTATGTTTTGACTCTTTAACTATCATTCCGATTTTGAATATCATTACTTCAACACTGACAAGTAAAACAGGTGTCAGGTCATCTCATATTTCACAATAAAATAAAGCCTGAATAACCCTAGCCAAAAAAATATGGCTGATTAATTTTACAGGCCTGTCTCTGGATTTTAAAAGCCAGTATCAGTCATTAATTGTTACAATTTCTATGGTCTCATTGGTCAAAAACTGTAAGCTAATGACAACCACAAGTTAGGGCAGTTATTCAAGTTGATGAGGTCAAGTTCTTCTGAACCTGTTTGCATTTTGTTCTTTGGAAAGCCAAGGCAGACTGATCACAATAAAATGTCGTACCAGGCTCAACTCCGTGAAAGTATAACTTAAAACAGTGTTAAATTATCACAACATGTGATTATTTTTATTTCCTCCCTGGTAGACTGGAGACTCAAACATGTTAGTGGTTTCTTCATGTTGGCCATGGAGTAGCCTGTGGCAATTCAAGCAGACTAGATGTTTGCATTGTGCTGTATCATTTAATTCCAAAGTTATTTAACCCTTTGACATTGCTGTAACACCTTGGTCAATTTTGAAACAAAGCAATTGTTTCAAAATAGAAAGTTGCAATCATTCAGTTTTAAAATTTTCAGAATAAATATTTCAAGGTTTTACAAATTCTCAGGGTATTTTTAGGCTCAAAAGTTTTGCGAACTTATAGTTAGTTTAAGCCCATCTCATATGGCATTTTCTAATTATTCTGGATCAAATACTGACTTCTCTGTGAGCTCAGAGGATTACAAGCAGCTGCAGGCTGCTTTCCACAAGTTAAAATGGCTAAAATGTCACGCTAGTGGTCATATCTAGCCTTCCCTCTTCCTATGTTTTATCCTTTAAGTCATATTCTCAGGACTGTCCAAGACAGAGAAGAATAAGGACATACCATGCTGTTGAAAATTGATTTTTTAAAAGAAAAAATGAAAAGCATACCAAACCAATAATGGCTTTGAGTCCTATTTTCTTACATTTGTTATGGGTTTCAGTCCAGGCAGAAATGGTCAGTCTTAGCTCCCATTAGCATCAACCTATCCAATAATGCCCACAATCAACCTGTGATCTAAGTGCTTTTAACCTCATACAGTTATAAAAATCCACACTGGATTTTTCCATGATGGATAACAACCTAAGACCAATACTTTACATGCCTACATGTAATTTTCATGCTTCAGATGTTAATGTGTGAATGATATTAAGGAGGAATTGGACTTTTTGTAAGTCTCTTCAGGTTTTTGGGAAAAAAAAAAAAAAGAAAGAAAAAAAAAAAAAAGCTCTGACAGTGCTCTGTCTTAAGACAGAGCTACTACTTTACAGAGTTGACCAAACAAAACCCTCTGAAAAAAAAAATTTACTTCACATATACTGAAGAAATACTTCCTAATGTTTGGCAGTCAAATGTTCCAAATTTGTGTGACAAAAGTTGACTAGGACTTTGTAGAAGTTTCTTACCTTCTGAACACACCTGTATTTGTGGGTACAGCAACAGTGAACAGGGAAAGATCACATCATTGAAGGTTATGAACATTTGTAAACAGAATATGACCTGAGAGTGCACTGACAGCCTTGAGCCTTGCATTTCTCCATCCTTCAAGTGCTTAACCTCACAACCTTAGACTTCTGTTAAGGGATGCTGGGGGAGGGGAGGGTAATGTGTTTTTCAGTATTAATTAGAAAGTCACCAAATAAAATACGGTACATCAGGTGCTTACATGGAAAATTTGACTTATGTGTGTCCAGCAGTTAATTAGCCCAATTATATATAAGGCATGGCAAATGATTTCAATTTTAATCATAAAGTCCTGCTGAGATTCCATTTCAATTCATAAAGAAATGCTTTTAACTTACAGAGTTCAGTACTGCATTTACCCCAAAAATAAGGCACTCAAACTTTATTTTTGCTTACACGGTTATAAGTAAACATATACTGTTATAATTAAAGCTAACTATTAACAGTTAAAATATAAACTATGGTGATATTGCTATAGGCATTTGAAATTTTAAAATACCATATATATATATATAATTTCATATATATATATCTGAAGTAGGATAATGCTCTGATAATGCTCAGAAATTCATACAGTTCATTCTGACTAATTATCTTCTCCAGTTCCTTCCAGTGACAATATCCCAGTGATACAGTGAACCCTTGTTTAAACTGAAAATGTTACATTTTTTATTTTACTTCAGGATTTTTTCTGATTTTGTACACATTTCGCAAGTCTAATTTAAAACACACAAACAAACAAAAACATATCTCATAAGGCATTGCAGATGATGTGATAAGTAGATGAGGCAGTACAGAAAAGCACAAACACCCTAGTCATGCCCTTGATACTCATTCTTGACAAAACATTTGCAATTTATGTGCAAATTCATCATCATTTTAGGGTTTGGGGGGCTAGGTGGTTGTGTTTTCTGCCATTATAAAATATCATCCACCAGAAAATGACAATGTCTTTTTAGATACTGTTGCCTACTTTCCTCTGGTTTACTTTCAATATTCATACAAAAAGATAGAACTTCATTTCCTTTAGACTGCTAATTTCTGGAAGGTTGTTATAGTTACCTTGTCTTGATTTTAACATCGATAACCTTGTCTTTTGTCTTATAGTTTTCCACTTTCTAGCTCATGCATTGGTAATTCAGGTAGAGATTTTAACAGGTGCACTGTAAACCCTCAAAGCATTTTTTTTAACCAGCATGCTGATCAAAACTGCCCCATCCGCCCAGGGAATGCTCAAACGTGTTCCTTTTTTCAAGAGCATGAAGCAGTTTCTGGCAGAGCTCTGTCTCGCATGCAGGGACATATGACTGAAGAAGATGCTCAGCTTTCTGCTACCAGTCATCTCTGTGCCTGATACTGCACAGCTGAGCTGCTCGTGATGTAGCTGCTAGGGTGGCTGCTTGCAGCACAGCCAACTGGAATCGTGCCAAGGGCATGGCAGCCAGCTGATGTTGGTGGCATCTCCAGCCGTGCCCCCTGCAGCTCATAGTCTTAAACAGGATGAAGACTGTGCTGCCACCCCAGTGACCCCAACTCATGTGGACAAAAGTGCTCCTGCCTCTTCATTAGAGATAGCTGTTACATAGGACTTGCCCTCTAACGCTAGCTTGCCCAGAACTCATAACTGAGTTGTGGTGGCCAGCTCCAAAGCAACGGCCATCAGCAGCTCCCACCACCACCTCCACTCACCAGGTTCTCCCCAGCAGCAGCTTATTCGCTCCCTGGCCAGGGCATCTCCCATGAGCACACTACTGCTCTTCCAGCTGCATGGCAAAGGCCACACAACCTGCCTTTAAGTGACTAAAACAAAAAGAAATGCCACCTCCTCAGACCCCCAGCTCAGACTGCTTTAGGCGTTTAACCCAGTCTTCTAGTTTGCTGGCTCTGGACCTCTGGCAGGAGCTGCCTGAGACATCCAGGAGTCAGCATTGACATAAGGTTTTTTTGCTATCCTATTAGCATGTCTGGTCTTTAATAACATTTTATATTACTTCTTAAATGAGTCTCAAGTTCAGGACAGGTCACATCGTGTTTAATATATGCTGAAACTAGAATAAATAAATTTTAAAAGATAATTCTCTTTCTCCATTCTAGACTAAGATTAAGATCTCCTGCTTTTAAAACAGTCATCTGTCTTTTCATATGATATTGTTCCAGACCATTTAATCTCTATAGTTCCTTCAGAAAACAATGTTTCTAAATGCTTAACAAAACATTCCTGGAACAAGAATTCATTCTGCATTTCACCCTTTCAGCCTCAGAAGTCAACTGCGTTTGTTGCATATGTGTTTTGTTTTGTTTGGCTCATTGTATGTTTTAGTTTAGAGATCAAAAAGTGGATCTGTACTGTAAAAATAAGCCTTGTGTGGGTCAAAAGGAGAAAAAGGGGAGAGGATGGGGAACATTTCATCATGTATGGGTTGTATCTAATGGCTTTATTAAGTGTGCTTCAGATGCTTTGCATTAAAACTTAATATAAAGAATGCTGAATGAGTGCCAAAATCAACTGCATTGTTGGATAAATGGAATCACTGCACCCAAGTTCTGATTTATTCTGACATAAAATTGCTTGCCTGCAATTAAAGGTTTATTATTCTACCCTAAGACATAAGTAAACACTGATCATAAGGATTTAAATCACCATAATGGTTTGTATAAATTCTATGATCAATTTTTATTCACCTAGTTTTATGTCTCTATCAGCCATTACAAATTCATATTAATATTGATAATTGCCACAGGCATACACTAAATGCTTTATTTTTGTCTCATCCCAGTATCGGCCTAAATTTAGTTACAGCCTGCCTGTCTTCCACAAACTGCTCCACCATTTTCTTATCCCACGATTTTCCTTTTTGTATATACCCATCCCTCTCTTCCTTTGTCCATTAAATTATCCTACCCTCTCGCTCATACGGTAACAAACAGTTTCTTTTCACACAGAAAAACACAGAATGTCTGAAAGGAAGGGCTGAAGAAGGAAATAAAAAATGGTGATAAGAGATTCCGAAAGAAAAACACAAGACAGTTTTCCAAGCGAAGGGGTGATGTACCTGCTGGAACATGTTATCTCAGAACGCTGCAACTATGTCTTATCTGCTTCTGCTGTGTTACCACATATCAGTAACCTCAGAAAATCTCCTCTTTCTAAAAATTTCCGTTTGGGCTCTGACTGAAGGTGAAATGTCCTGGAAAGTTTGAACAAAAGAAAGTGGTAGCTTTTTACATGGAGTGTAAAGAAGTCAGGCAAAAAAATAAATTAATTTTAAAGAACCAAAAGACTTAAACTTTTCCTGTTGACTTTTTTTGGTGTCGAGTTGTATTTTAAAGAGATAAATAAATAAATAAACAGACTTAGAAATACTACTTAAGCAAATGAGCAAAGTGTAATAGCTATTTACCCAAGAGGTGGAAAATGCCAAAGGTTGCATGCTTAACCTTAATTCAATGAATCTTTATTCTAACCATAGCTATTGGTCATTTGGTCAAAATAAACGATGCTGTTCCCTACCCCGTGTTTGCCTAGCTAGCACAGTTCAAGCAGAAGCCACAGTGAAGGACTGTTCAGAGATGGCCCCATTCCACCGTGCTGCCTGGAACAATTGCCCAGCTTCATCTGTGGGACAGGTCAACATTTTATTTCCTAATATCCCAGTCTATTACTGAAGCAATAGAAAATAGGAGCTTATGAAATGAAAAACCCGTAATATACATAATATAGAATAGAATATAGAATAGATGACTACACATATTCTTTGTTTACCAATAGCCCTCACAATGTGATTGTTAGTAGGGTTTGTCACAGAGTTCATGCTTCCAGGTGCAATCCTTGCTAAAAATGTTCTTCAGTGTGAAGAGATCTCTCCACAAATCTTAGCACTTTTTGATACAAAAATATATATTTATACTGATAAAAAAACATTCACCTCCTCTAGCTTATACATCAGTGGAATAATGAGTAGTAATTGAGCATATATTAATCTGTTTTCCCAAACTGCATTTCACCTGTAAGGTGTGATGGGCATAATAAATGTTTTAATTGCCAAGTCAAGAGCTAAGAAATCAAGAAATGCCATAATCAATTTGTCCATGTGTCCTTCAGTCTGTTGTTCTGCATGTTCTTAGGTATGTAGTTGGATGCATTCTTCAATTAAATGGGCACGCATTCATTTTTCCCTAGAAAAAAAAATGTACATTTTCAAATAATGCATGCAAAATATTTAATTCTTATGCAGAATCCACTTAACTTATGAATGCAATTTGTCTGGTTTTTTAGAAATTTTAGTTTTTTAGGTTTTTAGGTTTTTTTAGTTTTTTAGAATTTTTAGTTTTTAGAAATTTTTTAGTTTTTTTAGAAATTGGCCTAATTAATTATGTTAATATGTTAGTGTAACTCTGTCCCCATTCTGACATTAAAAGCATAAAGCTCCTCATGTTAAAGAAACATTTTTTTCCCTTTGAAATTGATGTGGTATGTATATTTGATTGTAGATCATAACTAGATATTTGTAAGTCTTGTTAACTTGTCTTGTCAGTGGCCTTGAGGGGGAAAAAGTAATTTAATCATATGATTTACCATTACCTGAGCAAGAAGTAACCATGTTCATATTATTCTTATGAGCGCTTCAGTTAACCCCAGAGAGACTACTTGTCTGAATCAAATGAATAGGATTAAGCTTTCTGATTGCTAACTAGTTTATGTGATGTCAAAATGGGTATTGATGTAATCTAAGGAGAGAATTTTGATTCTGAGGATTGTTCTTATAATTTAGATGACTTACAACTCATAAAATGCAAAGGTTGCTTCAAATAATGTAATGTAGCCGTTCATCCAATTCAAAAGTACATTGGTCCATTAACTAGTATTTGAATTTTGGCACTTTGACATAAGGAATGTCCTTTGATTACACTTGTACAACCCCTAACACAGGGTGGCAACATAAAGGCACTCAGTGGCCATACCTTTGCCATTAATCATAGAAAGGGATCATTTGCTATTGTATCTACTGGAGCAGTAAGACCTGGGAGGAGGTTACAGCAGAATGCACTAAACCCTGAATATTCAAAACCAAACTGAGACTTTGTCCTTTATTCATCAGATATCATAAGGTCTTGCAACATATCTTACATAACCTACAGCTGATGCTGTAATACATAAACAAATTATGTTGAGCTAAGAGGTAAAAATTGCTGCTGTCTTAACTGTGAATGCCTTTACTTCCATGCATTTGGTTTCACTCCTAAATAAGAATGACCTGTTTGGTTATTTTATTTTGACAGGTGGGAAAGCAGAGCTTTGCAGGAGTTCAGTGTCACAGATCCTTTTTCTAACACGTGCAGATGTTTACCCCTCAGGCAGAAACAAGTGCATATTCAAATTGCTGCGATTATTAAAATGAAGTCTCAACCGCAGCTTTGCAGAAGTAGTCTATGAAAGTGCATTAAGAAAAAGAAATTAAGTGCATTGTACCAGTGCCAGCCAAAGCAAGCACAAGAGTTATTTCTTCTGAAAGACATTCTGCATAAATCTCCATTTTGTTTAGCAGCTATTTTAATCTGCATTTGTAATTATCTTCCTTTTCTCTTAGTTTCCATGTCAGTACATATCCAATGGGCTGAATTACATGTAAAATCAAAATCAGGTTCCATTAAATTTCGTTTTCCTTAAACCCAAGGAGACAGTGCAGAGAATCACTTTCCACAGGGGACGTGTCAGCAGAGGGAACTGTAAATGCCAGCACACATCACCCGTGGCTCAATGTCTCTTCTCTTGTTAGCTCTGTCATGTTTTGCCATGCAAATAATTGTTCATCTTTGCTTCTCAATGTTCTTCAGGCTCTCCAGGAGTGTTGTGGCACCGAGGGCTAGGCCCAGTGCCCTCAGAGCAGCAGGTGGCAGATGGCCTTGCAGGGAACAGGCCACCTGGACACAGCAAGAGCTGACAGTCTGGTCATCAGCGGTGCCCCACAGAAGGCAGATAAAAATATTTACGTTTGTTTTCCTGCCTTCTATGTGTTTCCCTAAGAACCATGTTAACCTTTGCCAAATATTTCCCACAGTTTGAATTTGAGATTTTGAAGGAGCTCCAGGGGCATCAGTCTCAGTCTTTCTCAGGCATCATTACCTTTTCTCTTTCCTCTTTAACAAATGAGAAATACAACACAGCGAATTACAGGATTAAGCTGCTGAGGGGAAATTCTGCCAAAAGCATGGTGAGACCCACTGCAGTGCAGAAAGGAGAGGGTTCGCATGTGCCTTTGAATACATTCCTGTCATTGCTTGGCTTTACCTTTATCATTTTCCTTACAGTGCAGCTTTACACCTAAGTGCAAAGAACTCAGTAAATGTTTAGCTTTGTCTGGGATTTGGGAAAAATAACTAGGAAACTGCATTCTTTAGATTTCATCTAGTGTCCCACAAATCCTGAAGCAGGAGGTTGAGACTATAGGCCTGACAGTGCAACAGTTTGCAGAGTTGGGTTCGTACTTGGCTCCAAAGCAATGAGCCTGAGGACTTCCACAAAAATCATCTCCATCCAATGCATGGAGCGGTCCCGGACACAGTCATACCAACACAAGTGTAGGCATGCTAGCAACTAGAGGAGGGCGGAAACACCTAAGTCCATCACTTCTGACAGAGAAAAGGCATCTCATAGGCAGCTCAGCTTCAGGAATTGCTGCAAGCCCCAAGCTGAGCTGGGAAGACCGAAGAGGAAAAGAAATGAAGGAAGGTTGCAGAGCAACATCAAGCAATGAGCCTTTCCACCCCAGCTCTGCTGTGAGCATTTGTTTCAAACAACAGCTGTTTTCTATAAAGCTGACTTGAAAATTGGTGTCTTCCTACTTCTGAGAGAATTGGTCACTTCATCTTTTTACTGGCAAAAATACTTTTATTGCTTTTCATTCCTGCCAGCCCTGCAGAGCCACCTCAGCACTGGGGAGGTGAACCAGAGTCTATTTTGGCATAAACCAGAAAGAACACAGCTTGATCTCAGATCCCAGAGTGAATTTTCAGTGCTGGCAGTCAAGAAAGTCATAGTTTTATTTGTAAATTAAAAGAGAGGTCAACAGGAAAATCATTGGGTAAAAAAAAAAAATAAATAAATAAAATAAACAAATATGGAACCCTACCATGTCATTTATAGTCTCTTTATAGATGAGAGCACACTTTATGTAATGTAATTTGAGTTATAAATAATATTATCATTTGTTTCAGCCAAAAAGCTGTAGCTCATTTAATTAAAAGAATGAATGTGTTTGTGTTGTCTTACTCATTATTGTAAAATGTATCTGCAATGATATTCGATAGAAAAATCACTGCACTGGCAGGGAAAATGATAGGAAAAAAAATATTCAAAATACTTCCAGTAAGAAAGATAACTGAACATTATTTGATCTCTTTGTTCCTTTGAATCAAATTGCTGAAAATCAAATTTCAAAGAAAAAGACATAAGGGAAGAAATATGAATTGACAGATTTGACTTTGGAGTGCAATTTTAAAAATGGACCATTTATACCAATAAGTCTGTGAGAAGCTTAGTTGTCTTCTAAATCTGTTCAAGACTCAGGGTGTCCAATTCTCTTGCCTGGTGTGCAGTGCATACTCAGCAGTAAGATATACAATACTATACCAGTCTCTAAGGCTCACTAATTTGAAGCACTATTGATGGGGAATTACTATGTGATGTCAAACAGAAATATTTATTGCAAAAGAGAACCATCCTTTTTCAAATGTTGCAAATGAAAGCACCATACAAAAACAGAGATATAGAAAAAAAAAAAATTGTCACATTGTCCAGAAACCTAAGATGGCAATAGTGTAAGATTTGCGGTACTACTCTGAGCCACATAAATGCTGACATTTAATTTTTGTAAAGCTGACATGAACTTTTTTTTTTTTCAGAAAGAAAATAAGAAATGAGACTTTAAGGAAAATAAAACATTAAAAGTTATAAAACAATAATTTATGGCACCAATTCACAATATGTGGAATGTATTGTTTCTGTCAGGAGGAAAGCAGGTGGAGGAAAAGTAAAGAAGAAATATATTCTTGTGATGCAAAGTTAATAAGACAAAGAGGTGTGATCTGATTCTTAATGAATCAATGCACCTGATGAATATCTACAGCAATATGAATAGTGGGATTTGATGATTTATTTCCATGGCTCACTATTGTGGTTGTTTCATATGGGGGAGAGGTTGGGGGTGGGACCTCCTCCTCAGATTAGAAGCCAAAGTCCAAGCTCCGGTCTGTACTGGTGCCAAAGGTCATTTTCAATAAATCCAGTTATAAATAGAAACTTGGCTGTTCAAGCCAGGGATTCAAAGGCAGCTGAATGAGATGCTGGCCACACCCCTGGCTGTCACAGAAAATGGTATACTTCGGTCACACTTGTTTGGACAGCCACATAGGCAGACCTTTGGCTCACTTCTATACAGGTTTCAGAGGGTTTAGTGACCTGCATTTGCATTGACAAGAACAAGTGATGGCACAGATATACCCCTGTGACAGTTAATCACAAGGATCTCAAGCCAATGTAAGAAAATCAAAGCCATTGTGCATAGGCTACGTCCATGTACTAAACTCATGTGAATGTGTAAACCTCTGTCTTGAAACATAATCTAGCTTATTATTATTTTATAATAAATTTAGGTTGTACTATTATTTCAGTCATCTGAGGACTACACGGACATCATTAACCCTCCATAAGAACAAGGAGACAGAAAACACAGTGAGGAAACATTGCTGTAATTGAAATAAATTGCATTTGAGGTGCTTCATCGGTAGATTTCTGCATAAGATTTTTAAACATCTTTGGTAAAGAAACGTTAGTTCATTAAAAAAAAAAAAACTTCATTGTGATGAAATGGAAATATTCTCATTGATGATGAGGCCTTTGGATTTATTCAAATATGTAGAGCCTTTAACAAAATTTCTAAATTTGCTATCAAAACTATTCACAGTACGGTTAAGATTTTTACATTTCTGTACCACAGGGAGAAGACCTTCCTGAACTGTCTTATTTTGCAATAACATGAATTCTTAGGATAGATGAAGGGAGTATGCCAAGGTAACAAATAGTTCACTGTTTAGCAAAGAAGAAGAGTTTGGGAGTTCCAGCATGCCAACGGAGGCTTTGTGGAATACAGCAGTAGTTTTAATTTTTAACTTGACTGTAATTCACAGTTTCTGCGGTATCTTAGAAAAGCAAGGCTTTTGACAGTAGGATCAAATTCACTGCAGAGAATCTCTATTTGTTCAAAAGCCATTAGAAGTCTGGAAATTCAAAATAATTGAAAGTTGTTGGTAAAATAAGGAAGTGATAAATATGACTATAATCAGGTACAGCAGAAAAGTTAAAACTCATCAATATAACTTCAAGAAGATACAGTGTAGGTTAAAACAAGTCAAATCAAATTATAACATAAAGAATATCACCATAATAGGTCAACAAGAGTATATTTTTATTCTAAAAGTTGCTGATTAGTTCTGCTACAGCTGTGTGTAAAACTGACTTGTCCTGACTGATGAATGCAAAAGGGTTCACACGATATTGCCCTGGTCTGCACTAATTGATCATTTGTACTCAACATCCCACTAGCTTATATATATGTCCACAGTCATTCTAAACTTAAATGTCTATATTTTTGACAGGTCTTTATGGTCTCTATACATGTTTTTTAAGCAGTTGGTTCAGGAAAATTGCTATGAAGGTCAATTAGAATAGTATGACACAACCCCAGAGTGACTAGATAAAGGCTGCAAAGTGTATCATTAATCAAGTAAATTTAGATCATTAGTAAACCAAGTTTGTAGAACAACACTGAATATATTCATGTGATCATATGTTTGGAAAGGTTTTTTTTTTTGTTTGTTTGTTTGTTTTTTTCAGTTTCAGAATACCCATTGAAAGATTTATAGTCAAATCCTGGTGGTTCAGTTTAACCACTCAAATATTTAAAGTCAGGAAAGGCAGTAGAGGACTTACCTGTGGCCTGTAACAGCGAGGTAGAATAAGCATCACTCTGCAGATCAAAACCAATGAAGAACAAGCTTACTATTACAGGGCATTTTGTTACTTTAAAAAAAATAATTATATATATATATATAGCATTTCATTAAAATGCACCTATTTTATACTGTCTGAACATATTTTCATCTGTCTTATGGTATTAGTTGTTAACTGTACAACAAGTATTTTTTCAAGAGACCACTGATAACAGTTTGGGTCCCGTTAAAACCACAAAGTGGTTTGCTACCTCAACAGCATGTAAGACAAACTTAGGGACAGGGAAAAAGGAAAGGAAGTGTTAGAATCTGATCACGGCTTTGGTACCTTGGTATCCAATATCAGCAAGGTGAAAATGAGTTTTAGCCATACAGAAGTTATTAAAATTATATTCCTTGATATTATTTTTCATTCTCCAAATCCAGTTATGTAGATCTGAAAATTCACACAAACTTGTGAGTTTGCATGGTAGAAAGAACATCATTTCTTGTGTATCAAAGGATAAATTTCATTATTTAAGTATAAATGACAATGTACATTCAAAGGCAGAAATTTCAGCAATTTGATGACAGCACCATTTTAACCTAGATCTGTATCTGTTGGCATGTATTTATCAATAGCAAGGACACTAACCAGGGACATACTGCTCATCTTACTCCTGATAACACACTCCACCTCACCTCTGACAAACCAGAAACCTTAAAGGATAATTTGTCTGAGCCTGTTCCAAACAAGTTTTTACATGTGTTTTCTATTTAGGAAGCACATCCATGTATTTTGAGGATTTTACAAAAAAATAGATTATACTGCTTACTAGGACTCATTTTAATAATTGTTATCAAACGTACAATTTTTGCATTTTAATAGTTGCATTAATTCTTTTGAGATTTCTTTATTTATATCTGTGCCACTGGTGCTGTTTTAGGGTGCTACAATGTTTGCTTGACTTTCACATTATTTTTTCTGGCAAAAACTCTGTCATTTTCATAATTTTCAGATAACATTTTAACAGATTGTTTTAACATAGCTCAAGATTTTTCACTCTTCTTGTCTGAGATGTATAATATCTCTAACACATAATTCAGAATACTAAATAGAAGGACATGAATCTAGAACACACCTGAACAATAACTGTTGGATCTTATAATTTCTCCATCTTTTCTGGACTTTGACACTTCACAGAAATTTCAATACATTGAAGATACTTGAATATTTTCAGTAACAGCCTCTTTTCTTTCCTTGTTAGTCCCAAGAATAAGGATTCAATTCATTTATTGCTTTGTTCAGGTGGTTGTGTTCTTCACACAACTTATTCTGCTGAAGTTTTGAATGCTTAAAATATAATAAAAATCAAGTAAAAATGGCACGTGAACTCTTACAGTTTCTCTAAGACTAAAAATAATGCTTGTCAGACCCATTATTTTAGATAAACAGCAGTATTATATTATGTTACTTTAATATAGTCCTGGACACAGGTCTGTTGGGCTAGTCTGGTATTCAATACCTATTCTCTTATACTACAGATAGATGTTAGAGGGTGGCAAAGTGTTCTTATGGGAAGCATCTCTCTGTTGGCCTGCAATTGATGTTGAGGCAGAGGCAATGCTGAAGTATAGAAGAACTACCAAGATGTTTTCTGTGAAGTACAGAGCTTTCTGATGTGAAGTGTAGAAAGTAATTGCTATTGATGATTACACTGGACAACTTTTCAGAGGTTTAGGCCCATAGGTGATTCTGTGGTGAATCATGAAATTAAGTTTTTCTTAGTTTTGTTATATTCCGTGAAATAAATCCGTAGGTATAACACCCCATGTTTCTACAGACAGTGAGCATCTGGGTGCATTATAGTTCATCTTAGTATACTGGCCCTCAACAATCACAAATGCGATGTATATGTCAGTTTGCATCCAGGTGAACCACTATTTTGAACAACACCCAGTGTAATCTCTTCCTTTCTTCAGAAAATAGAGGATATCTTCAAATATCCAGTTCACTGACAAATCAGGTAGTTGATCAGTGCAAGTAGGCAAAAGTAGACTTGAGGGAAGAAGCAAGAAAGATAACCATGCCTTTAGATTAGTAGCAATTTGGTAGAACTAGCAGCCTTCTCTCAGTTTCCTTCTCCTCCACATAGTCCCCATAGACTAGATATGGGGAGGAAGGAAGTCTGCAGCCCTTGAACCGCGTACAGTTCTTGACCTGCTCACATGAGATCCTGTGCCTGGACATATAACCAAGTGATTGAAGACATTGCATGTGTCTCCAAACAAAGCTGGCCAGCAGTGATGAAAGAACCTACAGAGACAAACAAAGACAGAAAAAAAAAAAAAAAGAAAAAAAAAAAAGAGTTCTGTTTATATTCTTTACCAGTCTTCTCAGGTAATGTGAGAAAATAGGTGTTCCCCTTGTGCAAGTGAGATATAGGAAGAGAAAGTACAGTTGCTTACTATCAATAAAAGATCAAAGCAAGTGCGATCACTTACTTCACCTTCCAGGAGTAAAGTCTGTTAAGAATTGTTGGATAGAGTATAAGGAAGATCTGACAGCAAAATCTTGATTGCAGCAGGCATGGCAACCCACTGCACATCATCAGGATCTTGTTTTAGGTACTGCAGAAGTAATTTAAAGTTGATGTATATGAACAGGCAACCTGCCAAGGATTTTGGTCAAGCTGAAGTTGATGGTAATTCAGTAGCAACTTAAAAGCTTTTCATTAAGATATAATACTGGAACTTTAAGGATCAGGCCACCAAAAGAGGAGTGCCAAAACTAAACACAGAAAATGTTTATATCAGTCATAGGAGACTCACTAAAAGGATGAAAAAATTAAGAGAAAAAAAAAAAGTAATGTTGCCAATACAATGACATTTTGTTCATGCCAAGGATAGAAATCCATTTGAATAAAGACAAGTTAAATGAATACATATTAGTGGATAAAATTCAAACTGAAAAGTAAGAGTAGAGTGGTAATGAAGAGCAAATAGTCATATGTTTAAAAATGGACTATGACAGTTCAGCAGAAAACCTACTTCTAGCATTGACTGTATCCATATAATTCCTCTGGATCTCTTGTGGTGAAGAGCAGTATTTTAGCAAGATCTCAGGATGGCAGAAAGAGAAGGCCTGAAAGGGACAGGTGAGTCTGCTGGGTGGGTAAAGATTCTAGGTGACATTTTGGAGGAGCTCAATAATGTACTTGCCACTATTTTTCTCATAGACAGTTGGGGAGCTGCTTAAAATTACATTTTGAGGTAACAATCATGAGAAAATAAAAAGCAAAGTCCAGCCATAATTTATTAATTTACATAGCATCAAGCTATACTGCTTTTTATAATACTGTTTAGCAAAGTATTTTTGAAAGCCAATTTGCAATTGATAGATGTTTACCTAATATTTGTGTATATTCCTTCAGAAACGTTTGCCGTATCTTAGAAGCAGCATATCTGCAATGTGATGCAGGGGTTGCTATGGTGAGTTCACATCTCTTATTTAATGCTGTACTGAGTAAATACACATTGTAACAATCTCTGTTAGAGGTGCTATTAGTGAAGTTATGTCAGCATTTCTATCATAAATACTTGTTTTCATGTTGCAACTCGTCCAAAAGACAAAACTATTTCTAAATGAAATCCACAGATCTTTTTTCACTCTTTTGGTGTATTTTTTTCACAGCTTCAATTAGTTTCTGAAAGCCTCTGTCAAAAAAAAAAAAAAATCAGTGAGTTTGTTTCTATTCTTTTGTAGCTAGTGATTTTAATGACACTTATAGCACATTCCATTTAGAAAAATACTTAGAAAAAATTGGGGGTTAATTTTTATTTCACTGTTCCAGTCTGTGCCAGTAGGCATTCAGTCAGGCATTAATTGCATTACTTATTTTACAGCCTTTCTGTACTGCCAGAGTGGCATAAAGAGACTTTTGTGTAAAGGAGAATCAGGTCCTTAGTTCTTGTATTTAATGACTCAATTTAACTAAACGGCACCAGAAATGTAACTTGTAGACCCCAGTGCATTCTTTTTGAGCAATTATTTAAGTCATTCTCCAGGATAACATATAAGAAAGCAGTGCCTTGCCGGAAGTAGTCAAATACGTTTATCTTTTTGCCACCTGTTCATTTTTCTAATCATTTACTTTGAAAAAGAGTAAGTAACTTTCTGAGAAGATATTTCTCTATAAGATCCCCTGTGTATTCCAGGATAACTCTTGCATTATGCGTTTGTATAAATTTGTAGGCTGACCTGATTAAATGTTATCCTTTTATGAGTTTTTTTTCTTTTTAGCTGGAATAGGAAATGTCTATATTAATCAAAATTCCTCATACCAAATACTATTTCTGAGAAAAAAAAAAAAAAACTGCTACAAAAGTATTTTTAAATGCATGTATTTTTGCTCAAAATTGCAGGGATTAAGGATTTGGATGGAAAAGTCAAAATTTACAGTAAAAAATAACCTTTTCCAACTTGCCTGTGAGATCAGATAATTATATAGGGATTTGTATATGCAGTTGTATGTTGACCTTATGAAAACTATAAGTTTAAGTGGCACTGTTTCTTCTTGAATGTGCTTCATGTCAGCCAGTAAGAGTGTATACTCATTACTGAATTGGCTGAACAGTGAGGCTGAACAAACACATCTTTCCTGTAAGTCATGAAGAACACGGTTGGATGGAGAAACTCAAACAGAGCATAAATATACATCATTAGCTGGTAATAAGAAGGGAAGGATATTTTTTAAGTATTTACTCTCATAGTCAGAAAGAGAGACATGGGATGCATTTCAGATGTTGCCTTATCATAAACTGTAGAAAATAGGTTTTTACCCAACATAAATCAAGGCCATTGATGATAAAATGGAGTCAGAGATCCCTGAAGTAATTTTGACAGTGTTTTGGGGGTGTGGTTGTTTTGAACTGCTATAGGACTCGGATTTTACTGCCTAAATAGTTGTTTCGTTTCTGCAGCAACTTATAATAGGACAGATCTCAAGGTCCACAAAATCAAGTATTACAGCACAAGAAGATGAGAAATAGATCATGTACTTCGAGCCTTCTGTTGTAAGGCCTTCTTTCCAAATATAAGGCAGTATCAAACTTTACAGCATTCAGGGTCAAAATCTGCAACACTAAAAATTTAGAAAATACTATCCAGAGTTATAAATAAAGGAATAATAGAACATAATGAATTCTACAGGTTTTATGGGAGACATCTGTAAACAAAATACGACAAAAATGGGAGCCTATCAAATTTTCAAAAAAATCGTCAACATGAAGCACTTATTATTCATCTACTTTTTCTCCATGAAGATACTGTGTTCATAACTTCCATACCAGTTATTTTTAGGCTTATTCAAAAATGTTCAAATAAATCCTTCTAAGATCTCATGATATCATGATTATAATTCACGATAAAGACATGAATGAGTTTTTCACATAAGCGGATCCCAGAAAGAAGCCTTTGATCTGTCTTGAAAAAAGAAGCAAAAAACGGTGTGATGCATCATGGCAATATGCTCCAACTTCTATCATCCCTTAGGAAGTCAGTGGCTACATGTTGAATCAGTAGACACTTCCCTGTCTCCTCATAGACAATACCAACCAGAAGGTATAACCCCGAGATGACAAAGGTATGGATTATAATGTCTAGAACCTATAAGAGATGGAAAAATAATCTAGTTCCATGCTTAAAAGTCATACTAGTATAATACCATTTACTTTATGTACCACTTTTCTGAGCCACAACGGATCATTTTGAAGTTAACCATAAATTCTCATCACTTTTCTTCTATGAGAAATCTAGCACTTCTTAGTGAACTTCGGCAGTGGTTTGTAAGGCTTGTTGTTACCTGTTCTATTCCTATGACAGAAAATTTATCAGATAAATCCAGAAATTCAGCCTCATATATTACCTTTTTACCAAAAGGTGTACAGGCCACCATTCGGCCACAGATTCTATGTCTTGAAAATCATGCAACAGATAACCTTGGTAAATAATTTGACATGATTGTAGTCTGTTATTGTAAACTACTATCATGAGAAAGCAAAAATGCAGAACCACAGTCTGAGACTTTTAATCACATTAGAAAAATCAATAGTATTACCTGAGTATGTGAAGTTCAGAGAAGGAGAAGATTCATCACCTTGTCAATACTTTGAATTTCATTTTCAAATCATGGTAGGTACAGCCTTGTAAAAGATATCAGCCGACAGACCATATAAAAATTATTAAGAAATACATTAAGAATGTTTAAGAATATCACATTAAGGTCAGATGACTAATTAAAAGATGAGTGTTCATACAGGATTTTAACCAATCAAAGCATTCTGCAAGCACTAACTGATCGTCACAAAATCATTGTGAAATAGGGAGAAAATTATCCCACTTTTTCTATCATCAGAACTAAAAATCCTTAAAACTTTAAAAAAAAAAAAAAGTATAATGTCATTGCCATTGATGAGTTTTGCAAACACTAGTAGTCAAGATTACCATCTTGCTTTGATAAT
This sequence comes from Cygnus olor, assembly GCF_009769625.2. NCBI lineage: Eukaryota > Metazoa > Chordata > Aves > Anseriformes > Anatidae > Cygnus > Cygnus olor. Next base: position 33,472,124 of record NC_049169.1, on the reverse strand, counting down.
TCATTGCATGATTTGGATTTTATAACTACCATGGACAGTTTCTCTATACATTACTATAGCTCATTTTGCTTCAAATTATTGATTTAAAAAAAAAAAAAAAAAGACATTTTCTTAAGACTGCATCAAAAAATACACTATCTTTCTGTTTTTCTAGCAATTCATGACCTTAATTAACACTTTTGATTCCTAATATAGCTTGTTTTCTGCGATTCTTCTTTAATTTATACAACAATTAGATTTAAAAATTTAAGCACCATATTTCATATGTTAAAGGCGTTGCAAAGAAAGTAAAAAGACATGGTAAGTTAACAAAACTCAGAAAATTACACTAAATGTGAAAAAAAAAAAAAAAAAAAAAAGAGATTAAAGAAACAAACCTTTGGCTCTCAAGCCCAGCACAGGTCCTGTTAGGAGGCAGGGTTTTACCACTGCCTTTAAAACAGATTGGTGTGCAATGTTCTGATTAATTAAAAACTGAGAGGAGCAAAATTGCTGGGTGTAGCAGGAATATTGTTTTTTTTTTTAGCATTTTTTCCCTTTTACAGAAAAAAAAAAAAAAGTTATGATAAGGTTACTCAGATAGACATTCCTTTGCCAGTAATAAGAGTTTAGCCTGAATGAGTATTTCTGGATTCAGTCTTTTTTTCTGCTTTATGGTTTACTCTCCACAGACACCAGTGCAGATGAAGACACAAAGCAAATGAAAGAATAAGTGGCTGATGAACACTTTTAGTTCTGTTTGATATAGCTGTGGCAGAACTCTCACACATCTTTACAACATGATTTATTTTGTGCTTTTTTGTTGTTTCTGTTTCACTGTGGAAAACATCATTCCTGCTCTGAGAAAAGTTTGTTTTTGAGGCACTTAGTGTACCATTAAATTAGCTCAGATCTTCTTCCGTGCAAGAGTGAAGGTGATAACATGCATAAATGCTGTCCACAGGAGTAGAAAGGACATTGGATCAAGCTCCATCTGATGATTTACATCTTTAGCTAAGGGCGGAGGAAAGGAGGAGTGACACCATCTCAGCCATGATCCATTGATGATCTGCTTATTGTCACTCCCAATTCCTTTCTTTGGAGTTATGCTTGTTGCAGAAAGCAGCTCTAAGTGAGAAGGAGCACTTTGAGAAATTTCTCCAGCTAATGAAAGCCAGGTGTTGACAGGCTGAAGGGATTCCCATGCAGTCATTGGCAGAAGAAAGGCTAAAACAGAGCCCAGAAAGGAAGTGTAAAGTGTGACTGGCTCAGGAGACACAAACTTTCCCCTCTAGGTCACAGCACTGAACTTAGCCCAGAACAGGGGCAGCTAAAAAATCTCGTTATCACTAGTTGCTGCTCAGCATGCCACTTGAAATTAAATGATAGCTAGTCCAGCTGTACACATCATAAAACCCTCGTTACCAATGTCAGTGATTTACAGTTTAACATAAATCTGAACAAGATCTGAAATAAGTTGTATAACCTGAACCGGACTAACATTCTCTACACAGTAATTCTTGTCTCCTTCTTGCTGGAGTGGTGAAGCTAGAGTAGCCAGATCTTTAATATCAAGCCAAATATGGACAAGTAGGAGCTCTATACACAAACACTTCTAGAAATAGAAGTTAATTCATTTTCAAATAGAAATGTGACTGAGCAGCAGTACGCAGAGACATTGCATCTGTACAGGAATATGGAAACTTCTCACATTCCTATTTAAATAGGGTTATTGAAAGCAAATTTCTCACTTACCACATAGCACTACTTGCAATATCAAAACAAATTTTATCTTCTGAGTCTCCTTGTTTTGCTGGAATGGAGGTGGGGAGAAATCCAGTTCAGTTCATCAACATGTTTAAATAGTGCCTTTGAGAAAGGATTCAGAAGCAAATATGTACCGTTGCACTGGGCAGCTGCTCCTGTGGATTTCCAGTTAAACAAACATCTATTGCAAGGTATGTCTCGTAATGAGGTTGTTTTCTCTAAACTTTTTCTAGGGTCATGGCCATCACCTGGGAATTGTGTTTTCCAGATTTACGAAATGACTAATCAATGTTTGTGCAAAATTACACAACAGTATAATAAACAATAGTGGTGTATGAATGTGCTACACATAAAAGTAGAAAGTTAATTTCCTGTGAGAAGTGTTGGTTTCTAGATTTTAATTCGAACTCTACTTAAAACAGCCAAGAACAGTAGGTGACAAAACTTATTTTAAATACATTTTAGCGTAGGAAAAAAAAAAAACACATGAACTACTGGTGACAGCTTACAAAAGCAAAATATAAATACATCTCTGATTTAGCAATACTTGTGTATGTAATTCCAAATTATAAACAATAGACAAGTATGAAATTAAGAAGCATGAGTATTTGCAGGAATGGCGATAGTTCATTGTGGTATGGTCAAAGTCTTGTCTGGCATGTTCATTCAGTCTGCTGAGCCAGAAAAAAAAAAAAAAAAAAAATTACTAATAGGATTTGATTAAAAGAAATGCTAATTGCCTATTGGAAATCAAGAACCTCTTTTTCCTTTAATACGAGAAAGACTAATAGGCTAAAATAATTTCTCATTAAATAACATTTTAACTAGCATGGTGAATGCATTTGTTTTCAACTTCAGCAAGAAAAAACTTCCCAACACAGACATCTCTTCTGAGTGCTTTTATAACTGTATGGAGTTACAACAGGTTCTCAGCTACTGCTAAACTCCATACATACTCTGTTTCTGAGCTAGGTGCTCAAACAGCAGTGAAGTGCCTGGCTTCCCTTGCCTCTGATTTTTAGCTGCTGTGTTTGATTAAAAGCTTGATTGACAATTATCTCACCTTGACAGAAGCTTGATTACTTGGGCTATGAAAAGATCCTTCAGGCTATTTTGTAATATTTTGTGATAAAAAATTACATTTTTGTCCCACTATTTGACATTAACTCTTATTTAACTCTTATTTGACCTTGAACATCCACAACCACAATTTTTAAAATAAAGCCAAAAACATGAGGTGGTAGTGGCTGGGATGATCCTTCAATGGCTAACAGTGTTAGTCATTGGATTTGCCTGTGTCGATGAAGTTTTTGCACTGATAAAATTTGAAATCAATTTTTCTCAAAGAGTTCTACTGAACAAGGATTGTGATAAATTCTGTTAATTTAGAATTACAGTCAGAATGAAAAGCCAGCAGTAAAGGCCCTTTGATAGCAGTGGGGGATGAGTAATGGAAAATGTTCTTGCTGTGGACTTATCAGAGTGTAATTGCTAAAGGAACCAATCTTTCATTAATTGGAAAGGCAGTAAACTCAGTCAGTCACAGTGCCAAAATATTGCAGTTCAGATGAAGAATTTTATTGAATTAATTGATTTAATTGTTTTAAGTAATGCTGTTATAAGATTCACTATTAAGAAACATAATTCTCGATAAAATTTTCTGAAACATAAAAACTTTTTATGAGGCAAATAATTTTCATTTAAAAAAAAAAAGAAAAGAAAAAGATAAGACCAATTTTGATTTAAAAGAACAACTTGACTAGGTTATGTTTCACTTGAAATTATCGGTACTTGATTTTAGATATCATGGATAATGTGAAACACTTTGTAAGTGAATGGTACTTTAGTCTATGTTTAGACTAGCTTAAACATTTCTGATGGCATTTTCTGGGAGACAGAAAATTGGTTTCATCCTGTCTGCCTAATCGAGGTGTAATGGACCAGTGAAGTCTGCCTCCCGCTTTCACACACCCACCCTGAGGGAACATAATACAAGGACCGTAAGTTACCTGCAAGCTCCACAATCAGTTTAAACTGGAATAAGCAGTCCTGGCTTACCTTCCAGTCCTCACCTCTGCCTGCTTATTGCCCCTGGCATCTCCCTCTTCTGCCAGATGTTCATGCAGCCACATAGTGAGTGGGAAAAGGGCTATGCTCTGGGTTAAAACTAGCCTCTTTTTCTTCCTCCCATATGTATTTATGACTATTTGCAGTCACTGAGGAAGCAAGGTGAGTAAAAATAGTGATTGGGTCAGTGGGAAGTTGGCACTGCCTCCTTTAGCATCAGCGTTTGCCTATGTTGACTTAAGGGAGCTGTGGGACATGAGAAAGGCTCCTCTGGGGTTCATACCTAGCCGGGGTCTGTGGAGCAAGGAGCAGGAGACAGGATATGTCTGTCAGCGGTTCTCTTTCTTTCCCAACAGTGTTTGGAGTGATTGAAAAACCCAGCTCACTGGCACTAGTTCTGGTGCTTAAATTCAAAATCAGAGGGAGAGTGCTTTATGTAACCCTACATGAGCCACAAGTGCCGTGTCCTGACCACGTCTGTGTAATCTTCCTGGGTCTGTGACAGTGACAATAAATATTGACATCACCGCAAAGCCAAGCAGACCCATTTGGGAGGTTTTCATGCCACAATGAACCTGTAGTACACTTCTAGCAACATCCCACTGGTTATCAAGCCACTGTCAATCCTGACAGCACAGGATTTGTAGGGAAAGGCAGTGAAATTCATCGGGCCAAGCCGCAGGACTCAGGAGGGAACATGCACATCTCCAGGCACCAAGTCCAAAAGGCAGAGCTTGTTAAACTTTCAAATATGGTCCACAATCAAGGCAGTTCCCATAAGGTGAATTTCCTTGATTGCTGTTTGTGTTCAGAAGTCACTAGGCAGCGTTTCTGCCATCATGCTGTGGAATCAGCAAGGTTCAGGAGCCCAAAAGCTCAGCTAAGTGCCTGGAAAGCCTCTCAGCCAAGGTTCTGCACAAATTCACTGCAGTTGCAATATGAAAGTAAGGTTCTCATTACTGCTGTTTTATCATTGTTATTTTTAGCTATTACATATGTCTCCTGCAGCTTCTCCCCTTGATCAAATGCCATTATGCTAACAACCATACAGGCAAGCAATACATGACCATTTCTAACTCACTTTTTTTAGGAAAGAGTAGAGCTTAAAACTGAGGAAATCTCATTAATTAGGACTGGAAGTCTGGAAGAAGACTTCCCCATGGAGTGCCTCTCAGGATTAGGTGCAGTACTGAGAGGTAGGGGACAATCTGCTGGGTCAGGTACTGGCTACCATCACAGGAGGCTGTTGAACTCAGTGGATCAATTGCTTGATCAGAGAGGGCAAAACCTTGCAGAGTTTTCACAGTTTAGTCAGAGCAAAAGTATCTTCTTCACAAGGTAGCAGGAGGGATATAGAAACATGACAATGTAATAAACATGTTCCAGCTAGTATAATAAACACAATTTGAGGCCTTCAGAGCTGAGCCAGATTTCTCTTTTAAAAGAGGAAAAATGCACAGCCGGGCATTGTCTCATATGACAAATGATAATAATGAGCAATAACAATAACATTAATCATTGTTGTAAGTCATCTGGTGATTTTATTTTATTTTATTTTATAAACTAATAAAGCATTACAAAAAGTCACTACCATGGGGTAAGGAACACTATCAAGAGAAGTATGTGGAACTGACAGAGACAAAGCTTTCTAGATATGAAGTTTCAACAGAAAAAAAAAAATTCACATAGAGTATGCTTTTGATCTTTTTAACCCTTTTTATACTTTGCCTTTTTCATGTCTTTACTCTATCCTTCATTCATTAAACAGAAGAGGATAAGTGGCAGCCAATTTCCCTTGAGGATTGGCACGATCCTTTGCTGCTTAGCCTTGAACATACTTATCTCTATGATGTGCAAGTGAAATAGGTATGTAGTAAAGCACTTGTTTTGCAGGTGGAAGACTGGGGAACAGAGGTTGTATTAAATCCATGAAGGATATTGAGACATCTTATTCTGAGCTGCTGAAAGTTTGCCTGTGAGGTGTATTATGGGCAGACGTGCACTGACACTGCCCATGCTCAAAACCAGTCCAGCCCACACCAGTATGTGTATGCATGGTGTATCTGAACTGGGCAGACCAAACAGTGAAGAACCTTTGATTTTGTGAAGCCTGATTTGCCCAGGTCCTGAGCTGCCCAGCCCTGCCTGGGTGGTGGCCATGCCATTGAGGGCTCTGCACACCTCAGGGACCTCCCCAAGGAGAGCAGCACTGCCCAACACATCGGTGGGGGCTCTGACTGCCACCCTGCTTTCCTATGCTCTCACTGCCTAAGCTCTCCGAGAGGTATGTTCAAGAAGGCAGGAAAAGTCTGCAGCAGAATGAGGAATTCAGTTTTATGTCCTGACCTAACTGTAGGGTACCCTTCCCATAGAGACTGGGGAGAGCAGGACATGACATCTCCTCTCATTGCCAGAAGAGAAAAATGTTCTTTTGCTCTGTTGGACAAGTAATGTATCAGTTTCACCTCTTTCTTACTCATTTTAATAAGTGGGAAATCCCTGTAAACTGTCAGCACCCACAGGTCTCTGAACACATGTTTTTCCCCTCATGTAAATGTAAAACCTTTTTAAGAGTGGTACCTCATCCTGATTTCCTTTAAAGAGCTGACTCTGCTCCCAGGGTCTAAGTAATGTTATTAAGTGCTGCAAAGTATTACACATCGCTTAGACAGTACAAATAACAGTACTGTTCTCCCACAGAGTCTGCTAATGAAAGGGAATTCTGATTGTTTTCATGGACTGACTTTAATCTCATCTAGTTTATATAAATATGTTGTTATTTTTATAAACAGAAATGTAGTCATGGGATCCTAAAGATGACTGGTGAAAGTAAGTTGTCAGTGTTTGTCTTTTTTTTTTCATATGTTTTATTAAAGCTTGTTGACTACTAATGTAACAATGATCGAAATACAAACAGCTAAATCATGGTTAACACAAACATGTTCAAAGATAGACTTGACAAATGCTTGTTGGGAAGGGCTTGCCCAGTTTTTCCAGTTAAGTCACTGGTCTGATAAAAGCTGTGCCCTGTCCCCTTACCTGCTTCTTTTCCTTCACCATGGGAGCTACAAAAAGCTCCAGAAGGGAATAATCTCTTCCTTTCCCTTGACCTGCTGCACTCTAGCTGATACAAACCAGCTGGCTTCATGAGAGCTCTTTCAGCCCTTCAGGGTGTGGCCCTGAGGTGAGGAGTAGTGGTTGCACACCACACTGACACATATGGTGGCATTGGTGCACTGCCAAATAAATATAGGCTTTTCTGGAGTAGTAGGCTTGAGCAAAACTGCGTGTATGTGTTCACTATTAAATGACGAATGATGAGCTCTCCACAGTCCTGTGTGACTGCAAGTGTATTTAGCTCGTGGTACCATGGTTGTTGCAGACATCTGCTCATGCAATGGCACAGGCCCTATTAGGCTCCAGGGAAGCAGTGGCAGGCAGCAGACTAGCTCACAAGTGCTCAGATCTGAAGGGCCTCCACAAGACATGTCAGCAGAGATTGGGGGACCAGCTGGATGAAATACTCCAGCAGGTCATGTCTGAGCTGGGCTGCTTCTAATGAGTATCTCAGGATCCAGAGGTCATTGAATTTGCTGCAAAAATTAGCCACCTCAAATGAGCATAGATACCAAAATATCAAACTAGGTTTAGCTCCTTTTCACCTGGCGCATCTGGATCTGGACCTGCACATTTTCCAGATTCTAAAAGAAGCAGAGCTCCTGAACTCATCTCTGGATGCTTCTAGGGCCTGAGCCTCAGCACCACTCATTCAAGTCATATTTATCAGTCTGATGGCACATTTGAGTGCCTGCAGTCACTCGCTCACATTGGGGCAGAATGTGGCAGCAGCTATGAGAAAGCACTGGCATTCTCTTAGTCACCTTAAAAAGCAGTTCTCTGCATTTAGCAAATGCCACAGTGCAAAGATAAATTGCAATATGTAGTTCAAATTGATCAGGATGTAAGCACTTTTTATATATACCTGTATGGCAAGAGGATAGGCTAAACTGAACTAGCACTTCAAAATTTCTCTGTGAGCTATTATATTTAAAAAGCATATAAAATTGCGGTATTATCCTGTATATTATCCAGCAGTGGTTATTCACTATCTAGTGAATTCATCATTCCTCTGCCCTGCAGCTTTGTTTGCTCAGTTTCTTTCCATGTAGAGCATGGACAATATGTTCTTTCTAGCACACGTGGGCACTTCCAGAGCAAACAAGAGACACAGGCTTGCAGCGAAAATCTCCAGGTAGCCCCTGTCTGCACTCAAACAGGCTTGAAGCCAGAAATAATTGTCCTGACAGTGCAATATGTTCCCAAATGTGTTCCAAAACTATTGGAGGGTGGATTGACACCACTGAAGTAATCTTTTTTCTGTGAGGGTGTGGAACAGCAAGACCTGGGGCAAAAATGTAGAGAGGATGGTTTTGTCCGTTCCTGACATCATTCAAATAGAAAGTCTTTTTTTTTTTTTTTTCTTTTTTGCATGGTTAATCCCTCTTTTAAATAGTATAAATAATATCTATACCCTTCCCAAAGACCAGACGCACACCATCAACCTTCAAGCACCTACTAAAGTGTATCAAAGGAGCTGGCTGGTGATGGTAAGCCCACTCCAGGTGGGCTCCTGTCTCCCTCTACTGCAGTTATACAGACCCCAATGCAAATTGTCTCCTTGGTCAGCCATGGCAGGGAAGTGCCTTTTGCTAGGTGGTATGAATCTGAACCTCTCTGTCTTTACTTTCTGCTTAAAAATATTGGATAATGATAAATGCTTACACTCTGCATTGGCAGGAATCATTACAATAGGGAGATGCAGTAATGTCACAAATAAATATCCTGTGCTATACAGAATGTGATAAGCACATTGCCACAAAGCACAATAGTAAACAAATTAATATATTGTAAATTATAGCCACTGTTCTGAAATTTGTATTTATTATGAGGAATCTTATTTCTTAAACTGAATCACACGAGTTTTATTAAACAGTCTACTTTAGCTCTTCCTCAGTTTACTGTGGGCAATTGCAAATGCAGCTTTTCATACTTGTCCTGTGAAGCTCATTAGTTTCAGAGAGACTGGAATAAACTCGGGGATAAGAAGGAACTATATTTTTGGAAATGAAAAACAGCCTTTTTTTCCGAACATACCAGTTATTCTGCTACAAAGAATTTAATACATTTGCCAACAATCCTCAGTTTTGTTTTGCAAAATTTGTAAATATTATTTTAAAAGAACACTTTCATCTCTGTGTAGGTAGTTACGTATTTACAGTGTATGTGTGAAGAAGAAAAGTTTTCTTAAGCCAAAACCTGTAGTACTTTCTATGGTAAATCTCCTCAATAAATCAATGCACCATTGAGTTGCTTGCTGTCTTTTTAACCTGCTTCTGATGCATGGAGTGTTGTTTGCCTAATGTCTGGCCATGCCTCACCTAATCACATTCCTGTCATCAGTAATTTTGAAGGCATCTCTAATATCTTTACATTTCTGCGTGTGTCACTAAGCAGCTTCACAGACTCACCAAAACACTGGCTGAAAGAGACCTGTGGAGGACAGCTGCTCCAGCTGCCTCCACCAAGCAGGGCTGTCAAGAACACCAGCTCAGCCCAGACATGGCTTTGCCTTGCAAAGTCTTGAAAACCTCCAATGATGGCAACTCCACAACATCCCTGAGCAACATATTCCCAAATTGTACTACCTGTCTACAGAAAAACTTTTTCCTAATATCCATCCTGAACCCCCTGTGGCTGTTGCCCCACATTTGGCCAGTATGGCACTGCTGAGAAGAGTCTGACTCTGTCATCTTTGTAACATAACTACCCTTTAAATAGCTATAGCTTGCTATCATGTCCCCCCTAGTTTCCCCTTTGCTAGCTTTAACAAGCCTTTTTTCCCCAACTTTTTTATTCCAAAAATCCAAATGTTTTAGTGCAGCTGAATCATGTGGCTCCGTGAATCTGCAGGACCTGGGAGAGAATTCAGGGTGTTTGAGTGGCAGGAGATCACATTACCCCTCTTGGTTTTAAACTGAAAAAGAAACCTGTGAAATAAACAGTTGAGGGAGGGGGGTTGTGTGTTTATTTGTTTGTGTGTTTGTTTGATTTCCATGTGTTGCTAAGTATAAAGAATATCAAGTGTCAACTATTGCTGAAATGATCCCTGTATAAGGTGTACTAACCTTCTAGGGTGGATTTGGACTCGTATGTAGATGTGCGTATAGCGGCAGGTGCCTTGAATACGTCTCGTTTCAAAACCAGGGGTCTAAATGATGTTAAGTGATGCTAAAGCAGTGATGCTAAACCACTTTGTCTTCTAGTGTACTGGTGAAGAGCAGACAGCCACGGCAAGGTAAAAATACACGCTTTGCTTTTCTTTATAGACTGTGTGCTTCCATGCCAATGGTGATCGGGAGTGAATAAAAACTAAATTCAGAGCTCCAACAAAATCTCCTGCTCTTTCAGGGAATAGTATTTGAGCTGAAAGCAAGCAAAGACACGAGGCTCTTGTAGCAAGAGGAAGGCAATATGATTCAGAGAGCAGCAGTTACTTAAAAACACTCGCATTACCATTACTATATTTAGTTAATAGGTGAAAGTGGGATTTCCTGTATCTTTTTGAAAAACAGAAAATGCTAATAAAACGTTTAACACAATCTCATATTCTAAAATATATATATATATAAATAAATAAAAGGGCCAAATTGCAGTAGGAATGTGCTTAGCATGTAGGTAAAAGCATCTCCTGCACCTTCAGTACTAACCTGATTTCACCTTCTCTTTTTGCTGATGTGCTTCAGGCACAGGCAAGGCGGCAGCTCCTAGGGCCAGCAGTGCACCCAAGACCTGTTTTGCCTAAGTCCAGATCCTAGAAACTCCATCTCAGAGGCTAACCACTCATCTCAGACTGCTGAGCTCTATATAATGGCACTATCACCACCACTAGTGTCAGTTCCACTTGCAACCCTCTGCTCTGGAAACACCTTCTCACTTTAGCAGATTTTTCAGGGAGGCTTCTCTGGGCAAAAAATCTGCCCTCAGTCCTCAGACCTGCCATGTCTGGAATGTTTTCCTGTAAATGATAGCATGTGTTACTGCATCACGTGCTGTCTCTGAGAGGTGGTAGCTAGCCAAAGAAGCCAGAAGAAGGAACATACAATACACTGCCCACCGAGTGCTGCAGTTCCAGCTGCAGTTGACTTAGCATCCTCAGAGAAAGGGCGAACACAGGGCTGTGCACAGCAGGGAAGCCCTCCCTGGTGAGGGGCTCCACAGACACTGAGGTGACTGTTAGAGCTTGTACTGCAGTCCCACTAATTAACTGGGAAAGAGGAGATTTATTTAGCACCTTTTTTGAGTTTTGATTGAATGTAGTGCGCTTGGCTTTTCTTTGAAATTATGGGAAGCTCCTCTGATAGCAAAGTGTTGGCAGCAAAGATATGTCTCACAGAGAGTTAGCACCAGCTACAACTAGGCATGGGTAGCGCATATATCCCAAGGTATCTTTTCTTTTGTTCACTGTGTTTCCAACATTATAATCAATAATTCAATCCTATTTTTTGCTAGAAACAAGAAAATATATTTTTGTTTTTAAACTCATGCACAATCTCCAGTAATCCTAGCAAATGCATAGTTTTATTTTTTAGAAATAGTGAAAGAAAATGCAGGCACATTGAAGACATGATATAGACAGGGCTCTGCAGTCCTAAGGGTTGCAATGTGTCTCCCTTCTAGCTGAAGATTGCACATCAACATTTGCTCTGCTGTGTTTTGTTTTTTTCCCAGCAAAAGCTAACCAGTATTTTCTACTTAGGGATAGGCAGAAAGAACTGGCAATGTCAAGAAACCCAATGTTAACACAGCTGGCTCCTCTTCTGCAGAAAAAAAAAATCTTATAAGCATGAGGATGGTTTATGCCAGGCCCACCTGCCCATATGGCTCATGGTGCTTGGCATCTCTGGGGCACCAGGTGCTGGGGCAGGGGCACTCCCAGAAAACCCTGTGCACCATCAGGCTTGATGCCCCCATCCCTCCACGCGTAGAGGAAAGATCCACGAAAGCACCCTGATGTGGCCCTGGAGAAAATTATGCCTCACTGATGGGTGTTAGACATAGGTATTGATATCTGTGGTATTTGAAAAGGAAATGAACTCTCATCTTTATTATTATTTTTTTAATCAGGTTCAAAAAATGTATCCAAAGTAATTTTCACAGCTGTTGCTGATTTGTTAGTACATCTGTCCCCAAATCTCCCTGCTGTTTGTTTTATGGTTTTCGATCCTATTTTCATTTGTTTAAAGAAATGTTTTTCTCTCCCCTGTCGTTACATGAGACATCCACACAATCAACAGCACAGGGAGGAAACTGCCCGCACCCACAGCTCTGTCAGTGTGCAAAGCAAACAGGGCTCCCCTCCCAGCCCCTCTTAAAGCCCTGCACATCTACCCAAAGGTATCAGCATTTTGGTGTCAAAATGTGATTTTTTTAGGCAACTGAGAATGGCTTTAATTTATTAAGGGCACCTTTTCTGCGCCATATGCTTTAGAGGGAGAGCCTGTTTCCTTCATTAGGCTGGTTGATGCAAAGGAATATACGGAGAGCTTTGAGATTCAAAGTCCATTCAGAAAGTCTAAACCCAGAATTTTGTCCATTTTTCTAGTAGTGTGCATAGGTTTAAGGCAAGATAGGACCTCTGGCTGCAAAGCTTTCATTTCTTACTATTTGCATTGTGCTGCTTTTGGCATCTTCTGGCCTAACAGTCCTCATTATCAATCGCATTTTCATGGGAATGCAGAGCTGAAGGAGGCAAAGATTATTTTTGTTAAACTATTTGTCTGGGGCTATATTGAAGTCAGATTTTTTTAGAGGGGGAGATCATGAAATGGCACACCATGGTCTGTGGCTGTAGCAGGCCGGCAGGAGCTCCGTACTTTGCCCGGGATGGAGGCACCTGGGATGGGACACCGCAGACACAGCCCCTGGGGTGGCTGCAGCTCTGATGAGTCAACACCAGCTCAGAGGAAAACACAGCATGGAAAAATGCTGAACTACCTACAGCAGCGTGTGCTTGGGTCCCTGCAGGCTGTCACCCAGACTGAGCTAACGCGGTCTGAAGGGCTCCACGGGGACTCGTAGGAATTAAAAATTACAGGGTTTTAATCACAAAGCCTACAGGGGAGGGAGGTAAGGAAAGAGGCAGGTGGGTTTTTGTTTTTTTTTTTGTTTTGTTTTTTAATTATAGTCATTATATAATTGGATAAAAGGTTTTAAATTCTGAAGCATAGCAGTCACATCGCAGATAATGAAGTAGTTCTCCACAGGTCTATATTGCAGTTAAATGAATAGCATTTGTCACTTGACACACACCTCCACAATTGCTCTTAAGGTAAATATTTCAACTGGGAAACTAAGCCATAGGTCACCCAGCCTGGTTGAAAGCACTCGCTTCTGACTGAGCCCTGCCGCACACCCCACTGCTGTTTTGAGAGGTGTCTCTGCAGTTGCAGAGATAAGAGCCATGTGGGAGCCCTCAGCTACTTCTCCCAAACGCCATTTTCAAGGCATATTGCTACTGTGCTGCTGCAAGCTTAATGTGCATGGGTGGTTCAAAACTCAAGATTATCAAGTGAAAGCATGATTGAGCCTGGGTGAAGTGTTCTGCAGAGATGCATTTTGTAATAGTGCTAAGCTCTGAGAGCAAATAGCTCTGGTAAGGGAGATGTTTGCCCTCAGTGTGCTCCAATAAACTGATTTACCTTTCTTCTTTTTTTTTTCCCCCTTTTTTTAAAAAAGAGCTGACGCAAATTTGTGAAAGGGAGTTGTTGGGGTGTAGCAGATGTTGATTGGCTCATCTGATACACTCCCATTTGTCTTTAAATCACTGTCCAACTGCTCTAGGTTGCACATAAGCAAACTTTTCATTACAGGTGCAAATCCTAAAAGACAGAACCTGCTTAGCAAGCAAGCAAGAGAACCAGCTTGGCTCAGAGGTAAACCTAAAACTTTTTCCTTTACAATGCATGATCAATGTATTTTAGACACTGTCCACGTCTTCAAAAACTGAGAATTAGAAATGCAATTAATATGTAAATTTAAGTGTAATTTGAAGGATGGGCTCCTTAAGATTTACTGACATAGCAGTTTATGTTGGCAAGTATGTTTGGTATTTCTTCAGGAATTAAATTTAGTCTTTTCATTGTTTTTTGTTTGTTTGTTTGTTTTAATATGGACAAACAAAATGTAAGCAACCAGAGAAGTTGCAGGAGTTGTTTGAAATTGACCAGACAATTAAGAAATAAATGCTCACTTTCCTTTGGAGCCTTTGGCTGACTTCAAGGCTCTTGATTTACTTGGCTAACATTCCAGTAAATAAATGAATTTGTGGAAACGGGCTTTGCATTCTAATTGTTTATTTCACAGTGATAACACTTATTTCATTTTTACATAGCTGTGCAGACAATAACATTGTAAACTCACTGTCATGAAGATGAAGAATCTGGCAAAGTCTGCTAAATCAGATACCATGGTGGAGCTTACAAATCTTGATACTGCAAAACCCACAAAAATGCCATTAGTCATATCTGTGACCTGGCACGATTTGTCTGGTGGTGGTCCCTTCTCTAAATGTTCAAACAGCAGACCAGATGGAAATCAATAACATTGTGATATCAGATGCCAAAAAAATTTTTTTTTGAATCATCATTTTCTGAGTCATTTCTGAAAACCATTATTTAATAACAAAACAGAATTGTATTTGAACAGAAAAATAGTTGTATAGGAAGGAATAACTTTCCTCTAATAATAGGCTAATCTCTTTTGCAACCAGTATTTCCATTTTAAAGCAATACTTTCAGAAAAATATTTCTGTTTAGAAGAATGCCACAGGAAGCAGCAAATGCATCACCATATTGAAAGCCAAGTTTAAGGAATGTCATAGAGCTAAGAGATTTTTCTTGCATGTAACCAAAGAGGGAAAACGTATCGATTTTAACTGAAAGAAAAAGAAGTGATTTTTGCTTTCTTTCAAACTTACAAAATTACTCTGTAGTGAGACAAAGCTGGGCTTAGGTTTCTGCAATGGGTTTTAGGTGCCAAATTCACAATTCTGAAGCAGAAAGCATTAAACCACTGGGGAGCTAAAGCAGATGACCTTTGGCTTACCTGAAAATCACCTCATGGGAGGAGTTGTGTTCTGGCAGGGCGCAGGCCTGACTGGCCTTGGTGGCCATGCCCTGCTGTGCTGGCCCTGGCCCTGGCCCTGGCCCATGCCCATCTACCAGCCCATACAGGGGGATTGGGCTGGGAGCAGTGTGCTGCTGCAGCCAGGATTTTATTCTCAGTGTAGCCAGCTAGCACATCCCCCAACTCCTAAATAATGTCTCACAGGTTGAACGGCGACCCAAGGGCTGTGTGGTCATGCAGAGGGGTGGCAGTGGTCCCCCCTTGCTTTGCTTGCCCCTTCTAAGTACATGGGGGGCACATGTTATTGGCACGCTAGACCTCAACATCCTCCCAAACCCTTCAGTTTTGTGGGTATTTTGCAATGCTGGGAGCATCAGGAAATGGATTTCCACTGACTAAGGGACAGCTCTGCCAAGTCCTGCTGAAGATCAAAGACACTCTTGGTTGTAGTTAATGTCAAAGTTATTAGCAGGATTCAAACCTAGCGCTGAGTCTGTTCGATGGGTCTCATCCTGCCCACATTTATGCCAATGGCTTTCAGCTCACAGCTGTGCAGACCCCTGGAGCTCTACCAACTGCTCTCTAAAAAGTGACAACTGCAAGCAGACGAGTTCTCAATAGAATTAATTTTGCCACCCAAGTGTTTGCACCTTCACTGGAAGACTTTTAGGAATTCACAAATTTTTCAAAAATGTATATTGAAAATCACTGCTTTATGCAGTAATTCCACAGCCTCTTGTGATGACGCCCGTAAATCAGATTACTCACTGTGTAAATGTTTGACAGGACAATGTCCAAATGATTCTTACTCTGTAACGCATATTTCTGGTCAATTTTTGCTCCCCTTTCCAAACTGTGTTTGCTATGCTGTACAGAATTTCTTGCTCAGTCTAACCTCTATGTAACTTAACTCCTGGAAACTCTTTTGGCTTATTTTTTCTGTTTCCCAACTCTTTGAAGATGTGTATATTTTGGACTGCCGCTCCTGGAAAAGAGATTTCTCCAATGAGCACTTGGTAGCGTGCCTTTTATCAGAGCAGGGCTAAGCACAGGCAGATGTGCCTGCTTGACTTTTACACATTAGATTAAAAATAAGCCTCAGGAGCTGGAAGGACTCTGTTCCCTGGACAGGGCAGCATCTGCATTTGAAGACAGTTCAGTGAATGAAGCCACAGCTGGGAGGGTCTGGATTTTTTTTTTAATTTTGTTAGTCTCCTGGCGTTATTCATACCCCGACTGGGCAGAATCCCCGGGTCGCTGGAACGTGAGCCTGCCCTGCTGCTGCGGGCGCTCGTCGCCCTCGCTCGCACTCCCCGAGTGGCAGCAGAAAGGAGTAAACAGAGCCGCGTCCTCTGGTAGGAAATCTCCTAATGCACTCTGATATTGCTTTTCCTTTTCGGTTGTCTGCTCTGGGTGGATGGTTTTACTGAGAAGTAAGGAAGCTGACTTTAATTTCTGGCCCAGGGTCAGTTTTAGCCTCCAGGACTGGTATGTAAAGTTTGTGTTTACATTTTAAGCCCATGCATTCTAACATTTTGTCACTACAAATACATTTGTAGATGTTCTTAAGGACAGCATGTGATCAACAGCAGAGGCTAGTGAAGGTCTGGTCCTCAAGAGAGGATATATACATCCACAAATGCAAAACCAGGAAAAAGGCTATTCAATAATTGCAGGGTCAGTGCTACAGAGGGCCAGACGTGGAAATTATTAGTTACAATGTTTTCTGATATTGTTGTTATGTAGCATTGGTCTGTACTTAGCATGCGACATTTGTGGAAAAGGTAATGGATCCAGCCAGTGTGCCTGACTGTGAGGCAGAAGGTGAAGTGCCAGGAGGCTGCAGGGCTGGCTCCAGGTGTGCCAGCAATTACAATGCTACCTGATCTCTGCTCACTCCCCTTCCTGCTGTGTTCCATTGTCTCCCCAGCTGTGAAATGGAGATGTAAGGTGCCTCGAGGAGTATCTTGGGGAAGGGAAGAGTATTGTAAAACTGCAAAGTTTCTTGCAGAATGTTTTCCTCCCGAATGTGGGAATGAGCAAATGAATGTAAATGTCTCAGAAGATGAGACTAACAAGAAAGAGCTGAAATCCTGGGGGTGAAGTCCTCTTTGTAACTTTGATTTGGACATTTTCCCTCAATTCATAGAGAGAGCTGAGCATTTATTCATATGAATTTTAAAAGCAGGAATTTTTATGAGAAAGGTAAAGATCATGAATCTTATATCTGTTTAAAACCCTGTGTGAGACAGATCTCCCAGCTGTGGGACAGGTAAGGATTAGACACAGATATCCTGAAGAACAGAAACTGTTGTATCAGAACCGCACCTCCTCATTATCAAAGTAGATCATGCAGAGATTGTCGCCTTCTCAGACAGAACCCAGTGAAGGGGAGAAATCCTCAAGACATTTAAAACTGACAATATTCATCTTATAACAAATGATTCAAAACACTAAGGATTTACCTTAAGTGTATGCATGTTTTGAAGCAATGGTAGTGAAACCCTGATATACTCCATTTCTAACGGTGAGAGCTTCTGCATAGCCATCACTGGCAAGGCAAAAGCAGCAATTCCAGTAACTATTTTCTTCTGGTTCTGTAATGTTGCCAGATGCTGGGCATCCGCTGTGCATCTATTGGCCACTGCCCTCTCCACAATTTCAAGGGAGACAGAGGGGCCAAGTGCTGGCACATAAAGGAACATTATGCTTGCCCAGAATTTTCCCAGCCTGCAACAGCCTCCCCTCCTAATGCTATTACAGAGAACAAACACAAACCCAGCATTTTACACTCGTTTATCTAATTTGAGGAAAACTGTAATGAGTCCTGTTGTGTGTTGTTTGCAGAACAGAGTGTTCTGGCAGCCCCCCCATGGTAGGGAGAACCGGCAGGCAGGCGCTGCAGTGCTGTTTACCCTGAAGGAGCAAGTGTGTGTGCTGGAAAGCGCTGACCACTCTAATGGATCGCATGGAGCTGCAAAAAGTCAACATCGAGCTCGACGATCAGAGCAACAGCGGGGAAAGCCTCGAAGACAACTACACGGAGCTGGTTGATTCAGAAAAGGCTGCAATTAGGAGGTAAGCGTTTAAATGGGAAGGCTTTTCTGTTAAGGCTAAAAAGCAGTAATCGAAAAACGAGCTTCACTAATGGCATCTGGGGCTCAAAATGTTTCCTAGGTAATATGCTGAAATTAGTGTGATTGTTTAGCTAGCACTTTCCCACTGCACCAAGCCTCCCCGCTCTGCTCTCGACAGATGCGGTGCCCAGCAGAACAGGGGCAGCCCAGGGTGCCCTGTGCTGGCCACTGCCTGGAGTGACCTTTGCAGGCTCCCAGCCCTGAGCACTCGCTTGGCAACCCCCAACCACCCCAGCCACACAAACCGATGTGTAAACTGATATGCACGCAATGCACTGCGAGCTGAGCACATTCCCACCGTGCTGCAGCCATTCGAGAGAGGGGCAGCCCTGGCCAAGGCATGGGATAGAGGGCAACAAGAGAAAAAAGTTTTGTTTTTTGTTTTTTTTTTTTTTTTTTTTTTTTTTTTTTCTGGAGGACTTTTAAATATACATTGCAATGTCAAAGGAAAGTTTCCCCTAATAACAAAAGTCACTGCTTAAACAGAACGCGTGTCATAAGCCTTATCTAAAGTTTTCATATTTTTCTTTGTGTTCAGTCCATTTGCTAGTGATGACGCAGAAAGTCAGAAGTTCCTTACAAATGGATATCTGGGTAAAAAGAAATTGGAAGACTACAATGAAGAATATGTAAGTTTTATTCATTTTTAAGGGTAATTACAATTAAATCATATTGACCTGAATCATTTTCCAAACGTTTCAGTAAATGAAGTTACTCTGGAGCTTGATCAGCATAATCTTGGCTTTGGAAGAGTAAACACATTTTCTAACAGTTAGTACAGCAAACTCTTTCTGTTGTCTTGCAAGTAAAGCTGGGTCTTCCCTTCCCAAGCAATCAGAAATATTCCTCAGATCACACTCAGACTCAGTAGGACAACTGTGTTGTACTACCCAAGATGTCCAGCATGGGTTGGGGCAGTCCATTTCTAGTTAGAGGTGGGCCCTAGCTTTTATACTGCTTGTCTCCAGCATCCGTGTAAGTGAAATTACACCCATCTGCCTTCCTTGAAAGAGGGGACACTCATGTTCAACTTTGCAGTGCTGAACACAGCAGGCGCAGTGTTCCTCCAGCTCTGTAGGCAACTCCACAGGCAAATGGCAAGACAGGAAAGGTTTCTGGGGTGTGTTTGTGGTTATCTTTGCTCAACATTATTCAAAGTTATCTTGAAGTTGATGACAAAGAAAGGAATTATGTTAGTGGTCATGTTACGTATTTTATTAGGATTGTTCAAATGAAACCATCTGATTAAAGAAAAGAATATTCTTTGTAACTGCAAGCTAAAATTAAGAGCCAGATTCCCCCATCCCTTCCCACTTGGCAGCAGGTGTGACTCCCTCACACACCAACTCCTGCCTCCTGTTTTTTGTCCTCTCCACTCTCCTTCCCCCAACCTGAGCCACACAGATCTTCCTCCTTCGCACCCCACCCTGCCCCCTGACACATTTTTAGCTCCATAGAGAAAGTAATACATCCTAGTTGGAGAAAAACTCAGGAATTGGTTGAATTGTTTTTTAAGTAAATCATCTGAACTTGTCAAACCAGTAACTGGGAAATCTATTAGATAACAGCACGTTTTTCTGTAGAGGCTGGTCAGCAGTCAGCCAGCTGTGGCTATCTCACCTCAGCAGACTGTTGGCTTCGCAAGGCTCCACCTTTAAGGATCAGGAGAGCAATAGAGGGAAAAACAGCAGTGAGGACAATTAGCCCACTGCGCTCAGTAAAATGCAAGTTAGTTGTCATATCTCTTCTTGTTCCCTACAGCACCGGGGCAGAGCTTCCTTTGGCATGTCCTCGTTCAACCTCAGCAATGCCATTATGGGCAGCGGCATCTTAGGGCTGTCCTATGCCATGGCCAACACAGGAATTATCTTTTTCGTGTAAGTACATAGAGAGAAAAGTGAATAGAATACAAGCAGTGAGCTAGAGCTATTTTTTTGGGGTGGTTAGAGAGGTAAGTTAAGCTTAAGAGCCATGTTTTGTTAGCTGAAATGTTTTGTAAGACCTTCTATAATGAAAACATTTTAGCTGCCCTGCAAGGAGCCATCCACTGCTGACAAACCTTTTTTGTTTTTCTTTAGCCCTGTTTTGTTTCAGGAACACAACTGTCCATTGATGCTATGTAGTCCAAAAAAAAATAGAGGGGCAGAACTGTATATCGGTCTCAAAATAACAACAGCAATCTTGTCGGTTCAGTATGGGAATTCTACAAGGGCAATAAATCACACATGAAGTATATATTTACATCATCCTAACTATCCAATCACTATGTAGAAATGGGAGAAGAATATTTGATACAAGTCTGAAATGGCAGTAGGCTTTGAATGCAAAGGCATGCACAGATTTATTCAGATTTGGTGCTGCTCCTCTAGTCTATTTGTATTTGGTGTGCATATATGACTGCAGAGGTATGCGGCTGACACGCAGTGTCTATACAGAATGGGTTTTGATAGACAGTAACAGATAGTCTTGTGAAGTTTTTTAATCTATGGCTAACCCTGTCAAATGAGACTACAAAAGGTTTGTGGGTTTGGTTTGGTTTTGTTTTAATAATCATTTTTAATCTTAACTGGGGCCCTTAATTTTAATCCCCCTTTTAGGCTGGAATGCAGTATGACAGTACCATATGACAATAGGCCATTGTTGTACATTACTGAATTCTTAACAAGCCTTTAAATCAGGTTGTATGGCTACCTCTGTGTGGCTTCTTTCTTCTGGAGGTTGTTTAACTAGAACAGCAACAGCATTTGAAATGCTACACGTTGCTTCCAGTTGCTAAGAAACACCTCCTGTTTTTTTCCAGTAGAATCTATAACTGAAAATTAATTGTAGATGCAAATGCTGCCACTCTTCTGGGTAAGTACTTCCCAGCACCTGCACTTGAATGATTTAGATATAGGATTTACAGATACAAAAAGGGAACCTACTTCTACAAGTGACTGCATTAGAGTCTGGAAAATGTACGATTTTTTCCCCCAACTTTCTCTGAGTATTCATGCCAACCAACATACCATAAATTATCACTCCAAGAAAAAATGTGATATATCAAGCCTTGTTGTGGAGAGAGGAAAAAAAAAAAAAAAAAGGAAAAAAAAACACATTCCCTTTGCAATATTTTTATTCTTCAGGCTCTGTTCATTCACGAGAGTGGCTGAAAAAAAGGCGGATGTGAACCTAATGACATTAGCTCTGCTGGCAGTGCTAAAGAAGTTCTCTGCTGGCAAGCCTGCAGTAATGCCACGGCAACCCTATGGAGTCTTATATAGTAAAAAACAAAGGATGTCTCCACCCTGCAGCTCATTTTCTTTTCTGTTCTACTTCCATACTTTGTGCATGAGAACATTCTCTCTTCTGGTGGAGGAAGGAGTTTTATTTAAATTGCAGAACTCTGTAGGGATATTGTTACCCCCATGGCATGCATCCACTTGCCAGAGGTTCCTCTGTCGGATCATGACGTTCATGTCAGTGGGACAGAAAAATTCCATCTACTAAATAGAAGCTGACGTACATTAATTCTAATTTAGACTATGCTGGCAGCAGTTAATTTATGGTTCTCATATTGCCCAACTACTCTCGTGCTGGAAGATTTTCTACACAGTAAAGCCAAGAAGAGGGCTTCTAAAACTCAGAAGCTCCCCAGCAGCTCCCATTACATCCTCCTCTTCCATGGGGAAGGTTTCCACTGGCATGGGCCACACACCAGAAAGTCTCTTCTGCTGCCTGGCAGTGTTTAGCAAGTATCACCAGGTAGGCTTTAGTTTACTATAGCTGCACCCCACGTGTCAGGACTTGGAGACCATGCCTCTGCATAGCAGCTGCATGGGTGCCTTTGAGAAAGATGCCATCTTGGAAGGATACACTGCAACCTCAGACATTAAACCCCCCCTGTCTGTATAGCATGAACGCACAGCATGAGAGACAACCCCACTCACATGAAGTCTCTAGTGTTGACTGTCTCTCTTGGAGAAGGAAACATGGTCTGGAGACCATCACCTGACCCCTACAGCTATGTCCCCTCTTAGACTATAATACATTTACAAACTTAGCCATCAGTGTCTCCCATATTTATACAAAACCTTGCATTCAGTGGAATAAAAGGTGTGGGTACAACCTCCTGCTCAGCCATGGAGTAAGGTACATCAGTAGAGTAGGAATTTCCTAGCTCTGTCGTGTTGTCATCATGTCCCCTTCTGCCCAACACTTGTGCAAGCTGACAACAAGATGGTTGTGGTAATAAGATATGCTGCCCATAGTACTGTGCCCTAAAAATGTCATACAAAGCTACAATCTTTGCCAGTATTTTGTGAGAGGGTGATAGCTGAAATCACTTAGTGTGCAAATGTTATGTAGAAGGAGTATGTCAGTAATCAGAATTGACAAAGGGAGGCACCAGTA
The DNA here is from genome assembly GCF_009769625.2 of Cygnus olor. Lineage (NCBI taxonomy): Eukaryota > Metazoa > Chordata > Aves > Anseriformes > Anatidae > Cygnus > Cygnus olor. Next base: position 33,449,598 of record NC_049169.1, on the reverse strand, counting down.
CCTTTAAGCAGAGTAGGCTCGAAGAGAATGCTGCAAACTCTCCAAAAGCAGGTTTTCCAGTGTCATGCCACATTTTAGCATCATGGAAGATTTCTTATGTAATTTGCAAAGAGTACATTTAAAGCTAAGCTCTACAACTTCACGATTACTTGATAAAATGGCAGAAGTCTAGGCATAAGTTGGCAGTGAAGTTGTCACACAGTTCTGGATTTGTTGGGGTTTTTTGTTGTCTTTTTTGGTTGGTTGCTTGCTTGCTTGCTTGTGGTTTTTTTGTTTGTTTGTTTGTTTAAATCTGCATTACTAGAGGGATTTAAAGGAGAGGTCAATGAGCTGGTAAGAGACCAAAGACCTGACTCTTGCACAGAGATCTGTTTACTTTAGTTGAGTCTTACCAAGATGTAAAAATTTGAGAACAAGCATACGTTCAAATTAACTGAGTGTTTCTGATGTCTTACATGGGATTCTGATTTCTGTTTTGCCTTGCAGAATTCTGCTGCTCAGCGTAGCAATACTGTCACTCTACTCCATCCACCTCTTACTAAAGACATCAAAAGAAGGAGGTATGAGGATCAGCTTGTGACTGACCAAAAGTCCCTACTACATGCACGTTTTTTACCTTGGAATGCAATTCATCAAGTTTACCTAATGTAGTGGCCCATGTTTACTTTTATTTTTATTTTTTATTATTTTTTCAGGCTCATTAATATATGAAAAACTGGGGGAAAAGGCGTTTGGATGGCCTGGGAAGTGTGGTGTTTTCATTTCAGTTACGATGCAGAATATTGGAGGTAAGGGTAAAAAGTTTTTAGAAAAATGTTTTCTACCCTCCAATGCTTTTCTACAGAAAACAAGTACTTTCTCTCCTCTCTCTGAGTAAACAGCATCAGAGATGAGAAGGGTACAATATGCATTATCTTTTTAATACGGAAAGGCAGGAGGAATTCTTCTTGCTTTGTTTTAGCTATCTGACACTTCAGTGCCTGGTGAAAGCTAGTTGCCCGAGATCTCTGCATGAGCAATGCAGACACTTCAGTGATGACTAACCTGGCTTGTCCATTTCTCTTCATTGACCATGGCTCAGACAAGACATCTTCCTCAAGTCAGAAAAGATGAATCCCACCTAAAAGGAGAAGCCCATGGCTCTGACTTCTCCAGAGAAGAAAAACTCTTCAGTAATTCATTTTCCAAATAAATTCTCTGCTTGAAAACATATCTAGACTCTGATCTCTCCAAGATGTTGAGTGGTTGAGAATGATCGTTGAAAGTATTCATCCACAAGGATACTTCCTGTGAAATATCTATCAAGTAACCTCCATCCTCTCAGAATGGAGACCATTTACTTGCAGGCATAAGTAGCAGGTGAAGGACTGCATGTTCAAGCACCAAAGCTTATTTCCTTTTAATACCCAGGGAGAAACCCTTATAGGAGACTGGAGAACACTATATTAGAAAGCTTAGGGGAGTCTGTACATATTTTCCAGATTTCTTCAGGAGAGGTAGTTGACATAAGTTGCATTAGTATCATTATATATATTATCATTGACTAATAATGTATTATTAGTCAATGAAACATATATCTTTTTCTGGTCTCTGTCGTGGAACTTGGAATGTTTTGCAAAGCTTTAGTAACAAATTTCTACTGTCGTTTTAGAGCAAATTTACTACCCAGACAGAGGTGGTTCATATCTCTCTACTGAAACACTTTCTGATTGTGTTCATAAAAGGTCTTATTCCATGGTCTTCCTTTCCTTCCCCAAGCCTGGATATCAAATGTGGTTGAACTGAAGGAAGAATGTTTCCCTGAGAGAGAGGAATAGCTGTTCCTGTAGTCCAGTGGTTTTCAACTTACTGTCTAGGTTGATCCATAGGCGTCCAAGGAACTCTCTGTGGCCAATGTAAGATAACTTTTAAAAAGCATGCCTTCTGCAAGTAGATTTCAATGAGATATATAGAAGTCGACCCTTCTACCATGAATCTTGAAAACTAGCTTTTTAGATATGTGGAGTAGAGAGATGGAAGAAAGAAGCTGGAAATAGACGGCACAAGGGAGACAAAGAGGTTTTGAGGAAGTGACAACCAAAGTTACTACAAAAAGTAGATGGATAGTGTCCACCGGAAAAACAGAGCAGAAAAGCAAAAGAAAACTTTGAAAGTGTAAATTTCATAACAGTGACTAGAGTATGTTGTTAGTTCTGTAATGACTATTGTATTCTAAGGCTAACTGCTAGACATCATTCAGGACATGTTTATAAAAGAACAATATCAAGAGAACATACCTTTTCTTTATTTGCTCTGCTATTTGAACAAAACTCATTTCTCCATTTTTAGCAAAAACTGACTTATTGAAACTGTATGCTTTTCATATAGCATCAATGTTTTTTTAAACAAATTATTTTGTTGGAATTACACTGTTTTCCCTGAAGGTGTTTGCTTGTTTTTCAGCAATGTCAAGCTACCTCTTTATTATTAAATATGAACTTCCTGAAGTGATCAGAGCATTTATGAAACTCGAGGAGAATTCTGGGTAGGTACCTTTGTCCAACCAGACCCTTAGATGAAAATTTTTCACTTCAGTGTCAATGATAATTTTTTTTTCTTTTTTTTTTTTTTTAATTCCCTGTCTTCAGAGAATGGTACCTAAATGGGAACTACCTCGTTATACTTGTAACAGTTGGGGTTATTCTTCCCCTCTCCCTTCTAAAAACCTTAGGTAAGGTTAATATCCCACTTAACCTCTTTTCTTATTTCTGTTAGGATTGTGAATTTATATGCTGCTGAACTGTATATTTTTTCTTGCTTCACAGGTTATCTTGGTTATACGAGTGGTTTTTCGCTGACCTGCATGGTTTTCTTTGTCAGTGTGGTAGGTTACTGTTCAGGACTTGTCTCTAAGCAAATACAGAGCCTGTAAACTGCGCAACACTGCTAAATCTCTTACCATAACAATTTATTGTGGATGTTAGAATAGCACCTGCAAGTGAATCAAATCAACAAGGCTAGTGCTGAACGAAACCAGATTTAAAAAATCAGCCTAAAAAGCAACAGTTGAAAGGATGAAATATAAAGCAGGGCAATGACAGAACTAGAGTAACAACAAATACTCACATGAGAAGCAGAAGTGATAGCACTTTGTTTCTTGCCCCCTCTCTTTCTCCTCTCACTTCTGTGTGTCTATTTTTATTCCTGTTGGCTTATCATGGGTATAAATGTAATCTCTTATGGTAGTACTCTTCTGATGACATTGTCTACTCTTTTGCAGGTAATCTTCAAGAAATCCCAAATACCCTGTCCTCTCCCCATCATGGAGCACGGGGTTGAAAACTGGACAGCCACCAACCACACAGTGCCAATGCACCTGGTCATGTTACCAAATGAGTCATTCAGCTCTGGTGTGAATTTCATGATGGACAACACAGCTGGGCACATGCCAGGCCTTGAGGAGCCGAGAGATACCTCCCCCAGAAGTGGTGTAGAATATGAAGCACACAGCGACAGTAGTGACTTGTGTCAGCCCAAATACTTTGTCTTCAACTCACGGGTAAGGGAGATCCTGTAGAATTTGTCTTTTGCCATTTGTACCACAGCTAAACTGCTGCCTGCCAAAAGTCAGAGATATAGCAGTGACCGTTCTTACTAATGGGAGCTTTATTTTACAGACTGCCTATGCAATACCCATCCTGGCATTTGCATTCGTATGCCACCCTGAGGTGCTACCAATATACAGTGAACTGAAAGAGTAAGGTTCTTAAATTTTGTCCCATACTTCCAGTTAACCATAGCAGAGATCACTTTCTACCTGTTCTGCCTTGATTGTTGGTGTGTAGACACCCACCCGCTAATGATTTATTGTGTGCCATAGTAAATAGATATCGGCTTTGCTTTCACCTAATATACCAGTGACAAAGAGCCGCTGTTCAGAGAGACATGTTGATCGATATTTACTTAGGAAAGAAGGAGTCTGGACAGTCCTTTGAATGACATGAAATATACTGGGGAATTTGGCTGCACAACAGACAGCGCTGAAACAGAGAATTCTGGATTCTAAAAATATCTTAATCAGTTCTGCGCCCGGGTCAGCTGTTGCTTACTTTTAAAGTTTCCTGGGATGCCATTGGTTTGGGTGTCTTACATAGACTCTTAAGCTGGCCCATTTTGATAATCACATATCAAAAATCAAATACATTTGCTTAAACTAGCACTGAGCTGACAGTTGGGAAGGGCTAAAAAATTGCACTTGTCCAGCAACAAGAATTACCTTACAGGAGGTTGTGCTGCAAAACTCAAGGAGACCAAGATCCATTGCCTCCTATTTTAATATGTTTAACCTCAGAAGTAAAAATTCTCTGATGACTCGGAATTTGCTCTCAGGCACCATAAGCTGAAGATTTTCTTACAGAAAATCTTTAACCAAGGGATCTCTAAAGAAAGAATTTGACCTGCAGGAGGTTCTTAAACCTGCAGAACAGCTCTCTGTAGATATAAGGGCATGTTCATACAAAGCTGGCTGAAAGTTCTTGTCTCATTATTGTTACCAGTCCTGTAATTTTAATCTCTCCATATTTGATTTAAAATACACTATTTGAGATTGATATAGAAATAATGATGTATAGAACATGGCCCATCTACATGTTGTCACCAAGTAAATAATAGAAGTGAAGTTTCTATTGAAACTTTCTATTGAAATTTTCATTTTTTGTGCTGTTCTGCACAGAGCTGTGAAGCTTCAGGAGATCTGTATAACTCACATACTTGCTATGAACTTACTGCTCCTCAGAGTACTTCTTGTGCAAATAGAGACTTTGTAAGAACAGCACTGTTACTCTTTCTCTCCTACTTCAGTCGCTCCCGAAAGCGGATGCAGAATGTCTCAAACATCTCCATCACCGGCATGCTCATCATGTATCTTCTGGCTGGTCTCTTTGGATACCTTACCTTCTATGGTAGGTCAAAACCCTGTTCTCTCCAGAATTTTCCCTCTCATTTTGAGTCTGGAAAGATGGATTTACCACATGGAGCCTCAAGTGTTCATGTGTTTTCTGTGGGGCTGGATTCATGCACAAGCATTATCCAGAAATAATGTGCTGTCTGTAACCTCCTGCATAACTGGTGAGACTTATCTGGCTGCCAGGCCACAAGCTCCTCACCCATCCTGAGTCTCAGGGCTACCTACAGTGGGAGCAGTTGGTTTTGTGAACACAGACAGCAAGCTGCCTTAAACTTGGCTCTTGCAAAGTCCAGGAGTAGCAAAACCAAAAATACTCTAATGTTCAACAGCTTTACACAACACTATTAAGAGCTACCCACCCTGGCTCTGACGCCACTAATTCAGCCTCACCTGTGCTGAAAAACAGGTGCAAACCATTCTAGTGTAAAGAAATAAGGATGAGCAGGACTAACTGGTAAGTAAACAGAGTAGCCCCTATATTAGCACACCAGTTTATGCAAACAGCACCTCTTTTTACCTTGTTGATTCCTCTGTTATGGCACAGAAGTGAATGACACAGCACAATCTGCACCACACTGCTGTGGTGAGACGGCTGGGACACTTGGGTGGAGGTCCAGGGATCTGTTCCCAGTTGACTTATTTGTTTTCTGTTTCGTAACAGAGAAATTATTTTTGCCTCAGGTTCCACACCAACCTAATGACTTTGAGAAAATCATTTGAGATGCTGGAGTACAAAAGCATCACCTCACAGCTGTGTTACCCTCATCGTCTCTGAATGATGGAGTTGCATCAGTAATGCTGGGAAAATTCCTCTTTCGTGCCCAGCCCGTAACGTGGATCTGATGGCAGCAGCTGGGCCAGAGCTAATCTTGTCGGGCTGCAGGATAAAGATTTCCCTTTTGCATGTGCAAATACTGCTTACGGCACTCAACTCCTCTCTGTTTCCTTTTTGTAGGAGAAGTCGAAGATGAGCTACTTCATACATACACCAAGGTGTACACCTTTGACACCCTCCTTCTGTCTGTTCGCCTCGCAGTGCTGGTGGCTGTCACCCTGACTGTGCCCCTTGTCCTTTTCCCTGTGAGTAACAGAGCTGCTGGAGCTGAAATCAGGGCTAGCAAGTATGCACTAACTGTGGGTACTTAGGATAGGTTAACTAACATTAAAGAAAAGCAGGCCCGAGTGTTGATTTGGGAGGGTCAGTTTTCTCACATGCAGCTTGCCCAGAGCAAGAACCTTAGACAGCTAGGGTTGCAAACTTTGAAAGACTGAAATAAATCAGTCTTTATAAATAAATCACAAATAAATCAGCAACGACTGCTCTGGCTCTCCCTGGCTCTCCGTGTGCTATATTTAACAGAGCAGCAGTGTGCGTACTGAGGACTGGGGATGTAGTCAAACCACCTACAAGATTTCCTAATACAGACATATGCACCTACTACAGCACCCAAACTAAAAAGGGTGCACGTGGCTCAGACCATGATTGTCCTTCGTGCCTTCCTCCTGCTGCTGTGCAGCTGGGGAGAAAATAGTCAGTGCTGGCCAGTGAGTTCTGGGGGGCTGGCACCCCATTTGGTGCGGCAGACACCAGCCCAGCACCACACTGCAGGCAGGTTCCTGCTGATCTGCATCATGGCCTGGTGCTTCTGTCTGCTAAGAGATAATCCACTGTCCCAGATGCAAACACGAGCTGTGCATACATACTGCTTCCAGGCTCGCTGGCAAATACTTAACAGCAGTGATCACCATTCAAGTTTGCCTGAAAAAAAAAAAAAAAAAATGCCTTGGTCTAAAGCACCCACAGTGATCAGTCCATCTAGCTTAGAGTGCTCTGATGCTCTGCCCCAGATGTCACATTTAAGCCAATGACTTAAGTGCTTAAATTTGCCTTAACTAGCTGAGAACCATTCATGGGAAAACAAGCTAAGCATTGCAAAAGCCTCTATCTGTCAGATGCAGTATTTTGCATTTTTAGCTCTCTGCATAATTATTTTTATATCCAAATAGTGTACAAAGGCTTAGCAGTTACATACCACAGCACTAATTGTCCTATTAAAAAAAAAAAAAAAAAAAAAAAAAGAGAGAAAATATCATTTTCTTTAAAACCAGTATACTAAACAACTTCATATGGCCCATCAGGACAGCCAGCTCAGCATTACTAGTAATCTAATTACTCCAAATAAGCAGTATAGTTGTATCAACTGCTTTTATTATGAACTACTACATTTGTATTTTCTTAATGTGGTCAGAGTTTATTCTCTCTCCCCTCCTCCCCGCCCCCCCGCCAAAAAAAAAAAAAAAAAAACACATTCTATTGCTATCAAAAAAAAAAATCAAGTATATGTCTATGTAGCGTTAGTCACTCTAAAAACCATTAGTGACTGTAAAATTTCAGTCTGATAGCTTCATTTCGGGGGTAACATCACAGCAGGAATAACGCACAGGATGCTGACAGCAAGTGAACAAGAATGCAGGCAGTGGTTCTTCAGAGGGGTGATGCGGTTTTATACCAACTGAGGAACCAGATAAAAGTTTTGCAATCTGCCTTCTTCTTCATAACATGTTGTCACATCAACCTGAAAAACATAATGTGCAAAATTCATTCTGTGTTTCCAAATGACAGGCTCCAAGTCCGACAGAACTCCATACACTTACTGAGTTGCCAAACTCATCCAGAAACTGCTTTGTTTTAAAACTACTAAAAAGAAGTTCGTTTTGAGGTTTTTTTTCCGGTGTAAGAACACTTTCTTTTCAATCTCTACCTTCCAAGTCTTCTAAGCTTATCAGAGTACTTCAAAGTAAGACTATCTCCTACCACCAAAGGGGTTTGCAGCTGACCTTTTTCCTACTTTCCATCTCTGCTGATGGGAAAGAAAAACCTCTTTCTTGTGTGAGAAAGTGAAGCAAAAAGGATCCACTGCAACAGCTTTAATACATATATAATATTATATATATAATTTCCAAATGACATTGCAAGAGATGCTTTTACATATGTATATATTCATATGTATATGTGTATTTTTAATGTAAGTAAAACAAAAGCTTGCTCTTTCTCTCAGAAAAGTAAATTGCAGAACTCTTGTGGGATTTTCAGAGGGATCAGGTTCTGGAATACAGAAACCCATATATTCCACGTATTTTTTGCCTGCTGATTAGTATTCATAGTGGGGGCTTCTTTGAGTTGTTTTTTTTGTTGTTGTTGTTTTTGCTGATACCAGCATCTTTCAGTTGAACAGATTTCATCTCCCTGATTTTACACCCTATTTACTTGTCTTTCTTCTACACTGCAAATATTTGAGTTTCTGCACTAAATTCTGAACCCAGTTCTCAAAGACCTAAGCCAGAGTGAGATTTACATAAAGGGAGTCAAAGACTGAAAACACATTTCTTCGGTCAGAATTTCTCACAGCAAAAGTAACCAGCATAGGTCATTAAAACAGCAAAGATAAATTAACTGCTGTTAACTGCTTTCCCTGATGGTTTTCATCTTACAGGTCCGTTCATCTATCAGTGCATTGCTGTTTCCCAAAAGACCATTCAGCTGGATAAGACATTTCCTGATTGCAGCAGTAATTCTTGCTTTTAATAACCTGCTGGTGATTTTCGTCCCAGCTATTAAAGACATCTTTGGATTTATCGGTAGGTTTCATAAATACATTTTGTTTACTGTGCTTATCCTTTCCACAACATATTTACATTTGTGGACTGAATGACACTCTCCATTTGGGTCTTACAGTGGAATAATATAAACGCAGACTTGATTTTGTATCAGCTAAAAGGGACATAGGAATTCCCAAAGAGCTGACAGGCAAAGCTGAATGCTATCCACCTTTGTTGCTAACTTGCATGAAGAACAAGGAATTCAATAAAGCCAGTATAAAAACTGATAAAAATTGGTTTGTCCCCACTTGGCCAGCTCACATGTGGACATCTGCATCACAGGCAGTGACTGCCTACTTCTTCAGCCTTGAGCACTCAAATAAGTGCTTGGACATCTCTATGCTGCCCTCGAGGCTGGGCCTCAGCAGACGAATGAGACCACAGGACTCCAAAGAAAACGGCCCAAATCAGACCCCCTTAAGCCCACTGAAATTATTCCCTAACCAGAGAGCAAATTCTTCTGCAGCCTGGAATCGAAGCTATGTGGGCTGTGGGTGGCCACGGGAGAGCTCTGTATGAACACCCCACATCCTGTTACACCTTGCAGGTGCACCATGCCAGCTGTGCATCACACAGCATGGCACTCAGCTCCACTTTCTCTTCCAGGTGCTTCTTCTGCCACCATGCTGATTTTCATCCTCCCCTCAGCCTTCTACCTGCGGCTTGTTAAGAAGGAGTCCCTGAGGTCTCCCCAGAAGATCGGGGTAAGGATGCTGGCAGCAATTGCAAAGGAAGGATGATGGGAGGGTGTGTGCTTCTCACTGGCCACAAATCCTAGGGCTTTGACCTGCAACATCTGGCAGTTGATCACAAATGGCCGGGGCTCACACCAAACACAGGCCGGGCAGTGTTATTCACAGTAGCAGAGAGAGCCAGGCCGCACAAACCAAAGAGTTTAGGGCCCCACTGCTAGTGATAAACATCAGTAAGGGGCTAGGTTAAAGTGTGTCTTTTATCACTAGAAAAAGGCATTTAGTTAATCCAGTCTAAGCTCTAGTTAACACCTGCACTTGTATAAATAATACCTAAACAGTGCATAAGGAGCTGTAGGTCGGCGCTGGAAGACCAGCTGTGGATTAACAGGAAGATCTGAGGTCAAGGTTAAGAAGGAGGTTGTACTGCAGAGATAATGCAGTGATAGAGATGTGAGCTCTCCACTGAGAAAGATTTACGTACCTACAGGAGATATGTATGAAGGTCTATCATTTATACGCAGAGTGAGTTTATGTCGCACTGGACTGCTGCAGCAGTACCTTTTATCCTTGCATTAATGCTCACATTAATAGCCATCTGCACACTTAACAATATCACTGAGGACATGTCCTTTGAAAAATTAATCAGAAAAGATATTGGTGAAATATATATGCAGGCACATCATGTAAGCAGTACATATGCACATCTGTATATACATCCACAGAAAGCAAATTAATTGGGATGGAAGAATTTCTATTGGTACATAATGAAAGTATAAAGGAAAGGTTTATTATCATAAAATGATTTCTGAAGACAACTTTTGGAGCACTATCATTAGAGAGAGACTTTGAATATTTGTTCATGCCACTTTGTTCATTCTTTGTGTTTCTGTGCTAGGTACATCTAGAATTTCATACCCTGCACTAAGACCACACACAATATTCATCTTTGTGTTGTGAGGCAGAATATTGTTAAGTGTGGACAGATTAGGGTAAGCTAAAGCCCCACTGAAGCAAAGGGGAAAAGTAAGCATCTGGATCATTTTAATATACACAGAAATGCCTTCAGAGAAGAGAGATGGGCTTACCTGTTTATCTAATGAGGATGAAAAAGATTAACTCTGAAGCTGTTCTTGATGGCAGAAACAATGAACATTCACTGAAAATTAGTCAATTTTTAAAGGAAAAAAAATATTAATCAGTTATATTTTGTATTATTATTCACATTAACAAAACTGTGGGGGTTGTGCTTTTTTTTTTTTTTTTTTTTTTTTAAAGATTTGGTCTTGTAAAGTCCAGCCCTTTTAGACTGAAATTCTACATATAATTAACTTGATGCACATAGCCCTGTATGGTATTACTTATGTTTAGTCCCAGAGAACAACCCAAATTCAGGCCCTGGGTGTTATATAAATGTGATTTCCATGGAAAAGTCTGTGAACCATCATCTGCTCAGTCACTTTGTTCACTAATACAACTTTATTTTCCAATTACAGGCTCTAATTTTCCTTATAGTTGGCATAATCTTCATGATTGTGAGTATGACTCTCATTGTAATGGACTGGATTTACAACCCACCGAGTTCCAGACACCACTAACCTGTGGAGATAACCAAGTGCTTTTTATACCCTCAATGTTTGTATTGTGTGCTCCAAAGGACACCTGAATGGGACTGTTATTCCTAGCTAGTAACTGCCATATTTTGAAGACAGTTTCTGGTAAGGTCACTAGAACCCAATGGAGTCTGCGTCATCCTTGTCACTAAGGACTTATTTATGCCTTAAGAACCTGAGCTTAGCATTTCTGGCCAGGTTAAATGAAATGTGTGGTGTGGATGCTTTCTATTTTCAAAACCCAAATAAGAGTAACTGTATATATAGTCCTCAACAGTAGCTTGGTCCTGCTCTTTTCGACCTCTCCCATTACATTAATAACCACAGTTCCCAGAGCACTGAAAAGGCAATTAGCCAGAAAACCAGCTGGTGCCTTGTTTTGTACCCAAAGCACATAGGAGCAGTTGCCCAGCTCCAAGAGAAAGGGTACAGTTTCTGTAGGGGATCAGAAAGGTGACCGCTTCCCACTGATCAGTCTATCAGAAAGGTGACAGCTTTGGCATGGCTTGCCAAAGCACCGTGGACAAAGCTGAGCATCAGATATGTTGCCCAAATTTGTCGCCCTCAGCATGTGATGGCTGCACTTGATGATAAAGTTCTCTTGCACAGGAGCCCCTGTGCTGGGGCAAGTGCTTGAAGAGCAGCTGAGCATTCGTGTTTTGCTGTGAAAGATGCCTGTGCTGGAAACGTCAGGCACTTCTGGAGTGGATTTTTTGGTTTTCTTTAATATTTTTTTTATTCTTGTGTGAGATCGCATCACTGAACAAGTTGCATCCTCCATAGAAACTTGTCTTCCATTCTTACGGGAATTTAAGGAGACCACAAGGTGTGGCAAAGCACCCTATCCAGTATTGTTCAGTACTTGTCTATTTGATAAACATTCAGTGCAGGAAACTGTAATTTGCTATATATATAAATATATGTATTTATGTATATAATCCTTTGTTTTCCTCCAGTTATAAAGATGTTACCCTATGGTACATGATTTTTGCTTTTTTTTTTTTACGTGTCCCTGTTTTCATAGCCACACACTTAATATCATTTTGAAGAAAACATTCTAGGTTGGTGGGTTTGTAAAAGGTTCATTTTTATTCAGCAGTGTTTGAAATATACCTGTCGCAAACCCTATCCATTACCTGTGTAAAAACAAATTCAGATGTTTACTACTTATATTACAATAAATTGCAAGATGTTTTCCTCTTGAGAATTTTAATATGTGCATCAAAGTTCTGTATTACCACTGTAAACCACAAATTTGGGTAACTCACTCTGTTGCTGTATCTCAGCTTGGCTATGCATATGCCAGCATCCAACAGCATGCATAATTAAGCAACAGCATGTGAAGGAAAAGATATTACTGATAATCTCAAGTGTATCGTGCTATGCAGCTGTGCAAGAGAGAGAAAAAAAAATGTGAAGTTCCGTGTTATAAGGATGTTTAATTAGCACTCAGTACCCTCCAGACTGTAATTTTGTCTGTGCTGTGGGGTACCCACTCTACATATACACTTTGTACTATTTTTCTCCAAGGAAGAATAGTCAGAGAGGTGACACAAGCTCCATAGCAGAGGGAACAAGTGGGAAGGTGCGACTGTTGGGTTTAACATGGTTACTCAAATCCAGGCTCCTGTTATTGGAGCTTTCATTTTCCAACTTAGAAATCTGTTGCATGCACGTGTGAACTCTGAAAGCCAAAGAGTGCACAAAAATTATCTCTGCACACTTGTCAGTTTCACACAAAATCCACTCTGTGTGTCTATGTATGCGTGTACCTAAATGTGGGTACACATACAGGTTGACTGGAAAAGCGTATTAGAGACGTGTTCCATGCCAACTACCATCTTTCTGGGTGCTATTTTATGTTCACTTGAGTACTGTATCCTTAATACACTGAGGCATGCTTCCTTGGGAATGCTGTCTGGTTTTGCATTTTTGAAAGAAAAAGGTTCCAATAACTATTTTAAGAAGATTAATACCAGTAATGTTGCTTTATTTCTGAGGAGACTTTTACTGTGGACTAGAGTTAATAGCAATACACCCACACACCTCTCTTTCTGTTGGAGTTAGTGAGTTATGTGAATGGAAGGACTAAATTGCATCTGCATTTTCATTTCAGAGCAAAAGTACAGTACATGTAGTCTGCAGCTGCATGTGGAAACTGAGGAATTCATGTAGCTCACCTAAAATATATATGACCTCAAGAAAAGTAACAGAAGGACCATGGGACAATGGCACAAGTCACTACCTTTCCATGGCACAAAGCTATTGGTGTCCGGGTTAATGGTAGCGAGTCTGCAAAATGTCAGATATTGCAGTTAACGTGTTGCTCACAGCAATGTGCAGCTGCTGCTCATGGTGGGAATAAGGCTGGCGTTGCACAGTAACTTGTTAGCACTGCTGGGAATGGTGGATGTTGGAGTTTCTTGTTTGTTCTGTCATGTTGACAATGAGGACTTTTATTACAAAACCATCCACTAATGTACAATAAATGATTTGTTCAAGGACTTCAGATCTTTTTCCTTCTGTTTTAGGGTAGCAAGAGAAAGAATATTTGGAAAATCAAGCAGAGACAATCTGGTAGCCTGAACATGAGCATCACTAAACCTGTATGCCCTTTTAGGAGAGAAAGGTGTGTATCCACCAATCTGCAGATGAGCAAGAGAGCAGATATGGCAGCCCCTTCCTATAGTAACCCTGTTACGTACCCTGTTTTGTACCTATTCATGGAGCAGTACAGACATCACCGGGCAGAGAATGGCTGGCATTAAAAGTGAGGTTGTCTGCACGACACCGAATGTGTCGCTCTTTGGAGCAGGGGATTAGCCGGGATACGCAGCACAACAGCTAAGTATAGCCGCTGCTGGGAGCGCACACCAGATGGTACCGCTCTGTATTAATGCTTCCTATCGCTGCAGCTGTAGGTTTTCCTGCCGTTACATATTTGTCTGGTGTATAATTGTAGCCCAAAATATATGGGTCTACCCAGCACCGATGAGCTCATGTGAGAACCGCATTCCCCACACCAGCTAGCCCTCACTCACAGCCTGCACACTAGCCAAGGGGCACTGTAGACCCAAAAACTTGTTAAATTCCCACAGCATGAATGGTACCCACATTGCATCCAAGGGCTGCCCTCAGCACCCTCTCACCTCCCCTCCTGCACCATCAGCCTGGAGTCCATGCTGCTGCCTCTGCCTGCCCTGCTGCTGGTCCGGGGCACAAAGCCCTCCTGGATCTTCACCCTGTGGTTACACATCCTTTAATTCTGCTTTGCTCTGTCTTCATGTTTTGTGAGCTGAAAATTCCTTGTGTCAGGAATTTGTGTAATTAAACACGATAAAGTTAAGGCAAGTGAATGAGGGAAGTTAGAGAAAAGGAAAAAAAATGTCTTCAAGGAGAAAAAATAAAGCAATGAAAATGTATTAGGGATTCTAGCAGACATAGAAGCTGTGTCATTCAATGGACATGATAAGAATGTCAGGAATGATATAGGAAAAAAATAATTAAAAAAAATTATCAATAAATATATCAGTTTGGGATTTGGAAAGAAGCAGAGCAAGGGACACTCATTAGAGGGCAAAGTCCTCTCTAGTACATAAGTAATCAAAGATGATGTTAAACAACGTCTATCTGAAAGAAGGTCAGCAGAACTAGATAAGCCACAAAGCAGCTGGCTCTGGTGTTAATTTTCAGTAAACCTTGGCATGCTCGGCTAGTTCTCAATGGCTGACATAATAGTCATTAGACCGAGTCAGCAAGTGCACACTAAGAGGTCTAGTCAGTGGTAGAGATGGAAATTTTCCATTCATTTCGCTTAAAATTTCAATGGAAGTTTTCCCGAAAATGTGCTATTGCAAGAAAATTGTGGTGCAGCCCAGGCAGACCCAAGTGGAAACCTGCCTGGTTTTCCTTTGAGGGTAGCAGCTCCCAGCCCTGGTGCTTTGGCTGGGGGTGCGGGTGAGCTCTGGGTGGCAGCTTGGCATTCCTGCCATGGAGCTTGGCCTCAGTGCTGCTCCGATGATCCCTTCAACATGTCCTCAGTACGTGGCAGTGTCCAGTAGCACCCTGGAAAAAAAAAAAAAAAATACATCTGGAGAACAGAAGCTGCTTTTAGTTAATTAAATCATCACTTACTGCAAATACTTTACAAGCTTGTTCGGAACCTGGATGAGAAAGACTGTTTTCATAAAAGACATGAAGCTGGAAGGGGTCTCAAGTTATCTCCTCTTCCACAGCTGGATTAAGCAGCCTTCCTGGGTTGGTGTTTGCAGGTAAAAATATTGTCTCCAGCTAGTCAATTCAGACCTAAAAAAAAAAAAAAAAAAAAAAAAAAAGCAGTGCTAACTGCTCTCAGAAGCACTGAAACCTGCAAAGAGCTGCTGCCTCCAGTGGCTCAGAGGAGGGCAGTGACAACACAGCCACCACCAGCACGCACCCGCCATGTGCTGAGGCCCTGCGGCGAGCCCACAAACACGGCCGGCTGCCACGGCGTGGCCCGGTGGCACTCAGAGGGCTGCAGGGTGGCCGTCTTTGTCAGCGGGGTACCACGAGGAGCTGCGTCAGACGGAGCCTAAATCCCCCTGCTGATGTGGTGAGCTAAGTGCTAAACCTAACACATCGTAAAGCGGCAAATAGCTTGGAAACAAATATAGCGTCTTGGAGACCTTGTTCTGTTACTAACAATAAACCAGAAGGTGTTTATCTCCCAGCAGGAGCAAAACTAAATATAATGGGACATTTGCTTGGCCAGAGCTCTCCGGGACACTCTGAGACAGATGCTTCAAATGCCACGTGCTCAAATGGAAAGTGTTTGCAGCATTCATTCATCTTTACGTACAGCATGCACCTCTCCTGGCACGTGTGTCTTAAGGCTTGGGAAAGTTACCCTGTCCTAAACAACAGGCTGTCCACATATAATTTATTACTTAGCTGTTTATTCCCAAAAGTAGGGTCCAGACTCCTTCTCACGGAAAGCCTGATGGCAGCCTCAATTTCCCTCTCTGACAGACGTGAAACTTCTGCCTCTTCCATCACAGAACACCTGATTCTTCCCATCCTCTCCGTCCGAGGTTGGTGGATTCAGCTTTCATACAAGGACTTCAAGCAATTGGCCCAGTTTCCATACTGCCGTGGTCAAACTGACCCAACAGCTTCACGTCTATGAGTTAATGTGAGTGCAGACACTAAGTCCTTTGAATCCCCACCTTTAAATTGGTCCATCCCAAATAAATTAGAGTCTTAGCATTAAAAAAAGCCATCAGCTCTTATTATCTGGGGATTTCCCCATGAAGCAGTAGCTGCCGAGGCAGACACCCCACATTATTTATTTTCTACAGGTCACTTGGTGCTCTCCCCTTGGCTTGCAAAAACACCTCTTCACCATTCAGAGACACTTCAGCCCAATGCATTGCTAGTAGACAGAAATAGGTGCCCTACTTATGTCCTCAAAACCTCGTTGCAGGGGTTAGGAGCCACCTGTTTCCCTCCATCAGCTACATATATCTGGAACCTGCAGAGAACCAATATAAATATACCCAGGGTGCCTAAGCTGTCTTAAAGCACCCACTGCCCTTAAAATGTTTTTTCATTCTACAAATCATTTCATAAACTTTCTACAAAATACAGTTCAGACCTGTTTCAATCCACCCTAAAAGCAAACATTTGAAGTACCCTGCTTTTATATCTGTGAGTAACTGGCAATAGAAATAATACATTCCCCATTATCCTCTCCAGGAAATCATACGTCAAACCCTAGGCTGCTGCAGGGAATGTGGCTCCTTACATTGCTCATTAAGAACGTGCTGGACACTGAGTACTGCTGCTAACTTCACCCACAGTGAGCTGTGCAAACACCCTCACAACATGCGGCTAAAGCAGCAACGGGAAATTAAAGCAACTGTGTTCCTAAAAGCTATTGGGAAATGAAAGACGAGACTACTCAGAAATCGCAAGTTTCTCCGAAACTGTCTTCAATGCCCAAGACCACACGGTACTACGTAAATACAAGTTGCATTCAGTCTAATTGCAGTTATGGTGGGGTGAGTCAGGCAACCTCATCAAGGCAGCTCATTGTCTCATATAAACTCATACGCACTGCCAGAGTCATCAACAGATTTTTGGTTACATGGGAACATTTTACTTGTCTTCAGGTACAAAAGCAAGACAAGGACAAGTTTGATATTCCTGCAAAAGAGGAGGGCATCGTCAGCATTCTCTGGATGAGACTGAAAACTGTTTCCCTGTTATGGACATCGTGCCACCAGCAGCAAAGGGCTCACCTCTTTAACTTCAGGAGTCGGGAGCGTGTAGCTAATACCAGCTAAATCTGTGCTCTAGCTGCTTAGAAGCACAACA